>NC_135435.1:18029154-18641654 GCF_051991255.1 Vanacampus margaritifer | reverse complement strand
GAATGAGTGAAAAGAGGGAGATAAAGGAAGCAAAAAGCTCTTCAAACAATTTGCAGGGTTTTATGTGATCCCGTTTTGGAGACACCGTTTCCTCATATGTGTCCACAGATGGGGTAAAAGCAACCTTGTTATCCAAGAGCCCTTTTGACTCCTCATAGTTGTTCTGAAGCAAAGCATCTAACCCCCAACTGTTCCCTAGATAGCACCTTCTAACTCCTGCGTATCTGCGTGTGTGCGCATCTCTGTGTGTGCATGTGTGCCTACGCCTCAACAAAGCGTCCCCTCGGGGATTAATAAAGAATCTAAAAAAAAAAAGAAGGAATTTTCAACGTGTGACCTGACAGGCAAAATCAATCAAGTGAGAGTTTGGAGGAATAGGAGAAAATGAATATGGTAAGAAAGTGAAGGGTTGGAGGAATTAAAGGGATGGAGGGGCGTGGCAATAAAGAACATTAGATAACTAAGAGCATTGGCCCATGCCAAGGGCCAGCTCAATTTTCCATACAATTTAATGAAAGTGCCTGACAACACCAATCACCTTTTGTAATGAAAACTGGTCAAGGGCAGATTGAGTGTAATTCTGCTGACTGGCAAACAAATGTAGTGGAAATCTCAAAAAATGAACACTCTGAAACCCAAAACTTCCTGGGGAAAAAGTCATCAAGAGTCCCACCAAAACTGTAAGTTTGAAGCATCATCATACTGTGTTATATTATGTCATATTAAGTCAAGTTTTGCTTTTTCTTTGGGTTTTTTATGACTGCGCAATGGAACCTTTTTTTCATCCCTGTTAAATGTTATTGCATGGTGTCTCTTAAGGGATTGCTCACTTCACTTCAAATTATCATCATGTGGTTGCTGACTCGATCGGAATCGGACGTTGTCTCCCGATCAGGACTCGGATAAATATATGAGGGTTTTTTTGTTTTGTTTTTTATAACATTTTATTCAATCTGGAGTTGGGCACAGAATGACACTTCATTTTTCCACAATGGCCTCACTTTTACTACAGTGACACTATTAACCCTGGAGAACCCAAGAACCCTTTTCTTCTTTGGAAAATTATGAATTATACATTAAATGACTGCTATAAATTCACTGAACACCAAAATATATGTTTTTTCAATTTTAACCCTTTATTCCCTAATTTAGGATTAGGGCGAAATTTGACCCTTTGCGATTTAGGAGTATCATTTCGAAAAATCTGAATAACAAAAACTGTCAGTAAACTATTTAGAATTTAAGAAAATAATCAATCAAATACACAGCTAAATTGAACAATATAATTTTTTGGTTTTATTTGTTGCATTTTAGAACTGGATTTTGAATGTACAAACACACTTTGGCCAATGGAAACAAGAACACAGGGACAAAATCACTGCTGGGGGAAAAAAAAAGGTCTTTGTTATTTGAGTAGCAGAATTTATAGGGGCCAAATTTGATCCCGTGGGTTCTCCAGGGTAATCGAGCGGCATGGCTAAACAAGAAAAATGGCGCTGAGGTATTTGGAAGTAGATGATAAGTTTTTTATCATCTTTAACTCTTTGACTGCCAAAAACGTTAAATAACGTTTAGTAAAATCCTATGGATGAGTGCCAAAGACGTTAAAAGACGTTTTTTTCAAAACAGAGGTGAAACTAACCATTTTCTATTGTTGATTACTGAAAAACGGAATAAGGTAGAAACAAACTTTTTTTTTCTGATGAAAGATGAGAGTCCAATCTTTCATTTGGTAGTATGTGTGTTTCCATAGTCCAAACACATACTTTTCTGTGGACCTTGAAAGATCAGTCAAAAATGCTTAAATCGGCTGGCACCCACGGCATCCCTTTTCTGAAAACGTCTGGCAGTCAAAGAGTTAATGTGGAAAGCGGAGACGGTGCGACTTGCACCGTGTGCAGTATGAGCATTTTGTGCGCGGAAAGGATATTATAGTAGATGCGTTGCCTCCCCGCTGCACTTCATTGACGGGCAGCCCAGCAGCCTGGCGATTTAGACGTGCTTTGTGCCATCCCGGCGGATCCCGCTGCCAGCGTGCTTCGTTTTCTCCCCGCGAATTCAGCTGCGGTGCCTGCGCCGGGCGACTCTGGAGTCTTGACGCCCTTCGAAGGGAGCCCGATGCCTAGCCTAGCCTAGCCTAGCTTAGCCTAGTGCGAATTCAAAGGGTCGGATATCCTAGCGGGGCCGCCAAATTCCGAACGGGCCGGCAATCTAGACTGGTGTGAGTCCAGCCAAAGTCATAATATGGTATGATTAAATACATTTTGCTTGCTTGCTCTTCAAGTGCAGCTTTTTGTTTGTTGTGAAGTTGGCTTGTTTAACACACATATATACAGTATTCTTCCTTCCTAAAATAAAACATTAGGTTAGACAATCAATGTGTGTTAAGTAGCATGCTTTATAACGGCTACAGTAGGTTCTCAAAAATAAAGCTTCATGTGAAAAATGAATATGCTGGTTGATAATAGCCCTTTGAGTAACTCATAGATGTGCCAAAAAAAAGTTGTTTTTTTTAATTGTTTACTTAGTTTAACCACTGTCAACTCACCATATAAAAGGTGTTAAGGTAGTTTTGTTTAAAAAAAAAATATATATATATATATATATATATGTATATATATATATATATATATATATATATATATATATATATATATATATATATATATATATATATATATATATATATTTATATCAGATCAGGACTCTGAATCGGCCAATCTCAAAATGAGGTGACTTGGACTCAGGTCCAAAAAAGTGTGATTGGGACATCCCTACTTCAAATCTTCTGTTCTGTGCTATCTCTGCGCATTCAGGGTGCAAAAACAAAAAAACTCAACTTTACCACATGCTGCACTGTAGTCATGTTACTTAAAGCATTGCCTGAACATTTTTATGATGGCGACAGTTTGACTAATTCCATTTCAAGAAAAGATACATATATTAAAATTCAAGCAAATCAGAGGATTTGCTGTAATAATGAACACCAAATGTCTTTGGGGGGGAAAAGAAAAACAGAGCCATTACAAAGACACAACAATAAAGTGATTGAGGATTTAGGGGGGAGGGGGGGTGTCACGACGAAACATGAGAGTTAAGGGGGTGAATGAAATGGCTAAATGAGTGAAGGTGATGTGCCGTCGGCTGCAATGAAAATGTGTCAGGGAGGCAGGCGAGAGACGGAACACATTATGGGAGAAACTAAAGAGGCAACTCAATACTTGCCCCCAAACCTGTAAACACAAAAGAGAATAGGGATTAGCCAATAAAATGTGTTGACTGGGTGAATTATACCAAGAAGAGTCAAATAAAAAAAATAAAAAATAGACAGAAGCTTCTGTGTGGCAGAAGGACCAGCTAAAAAAGGCTGTAGGGGAAATATATTAAAATTGGCAGAAGGAGACAAAAGGAGGGAAAAAATAATGTGGAGAAAGTCTAATGAAGGACGGAAAAGTCACAGAATGGCAGAGAGTGCTCGAACAAACAAGATGAGACCGAAAGCAGCCATGGAGAAGCGATATCAATCACTCAACTCTGTAAGAGGACTTTCTGGCTCATATTGTACAACTAGCTTTGTAGTACCTATGTTGCTCCTCGAATGACAACGAGCTATGTTATGTTAAACGTTATATTCTGCAACATGGAAAACATCAAGCCGATATGAAAATGAGTATGTGCTTATTAATTGCTAACATTAGCCAAACATGTCCACCTCGTCATTGTCCACCCAGTCAAAAATGTCCACCTTCATTGTCCACCCAGCCAAAAATGTCCACCCTGTCATTGTCCACCCAGCCAAAAAATTGTCCACCCTGTCATTGCCCACCCAGTCAAAAATGTCCACCCAGTCAAAAATGTCCACCCAGCCAAAAATGTCCACCCTGTCATTGTCCACCCAGCCGAAAATGTCCACCCTGTCATTGTCCACCCAGCCAAAAATGTCCACCCTGTCAATGTCCATGCAGTTGAAAATGTCCACCCTGTCATTGTCTACCTAGCGTAAAAAAAAATGTCCATCCTGTCATTGTTCACCCTGTCAGTAAGCTCACATATTTTGCACAAGTCTGATTGCAGTTTTTTTTTTTTTTTTTTAAGTGTGGGAGCTTGACCAATGAATATTTCTCACAGCATAGCATGAATACAAAGTTCAGTGGAAAATCTCAAATGTGGGTGGGTGAAATGAGTAAGTCTCAAAGGCATATTAGAGTGCTATTGACTGAAAGAACAAGAACAAGATGTAATTTCTTTGTAGTTCACAGCAATTGTTCTCCTGCTAGCCATTGGTCTGGTGAAAATGCAAAGTGGTGAGGGAAGCGAAAAAAAAATACTAAGTGGAGAGAAGGGATTGCAGGAGAACTCATTAAAACAGGTGAGGAGGAACATGCCCATATGGTGTTTGTCTTAGTGGAGTTGGTAGGGCAACAACTGTTGAGATATTGCTTTGTATCCATTCACTGATTCTCAAACGCACTACTTACAACATATATGGGCTATATGTGAGCATGGATGGCTTGTATGCATTGCCTTGCCTGCATGCTTGTGTTAGTGAATCGAGTGTGAAGCCATCTGTCTGCTTGTTAAATGGGAATTGCTGCGACTTTATAAGATGTCAGGGATCCTGCAGATGGTTATCAGCTATTATCTTTGGGAGCTAGGGGCGCGCACTCTCATGCATGTGCACACTCTGACATTTACCATCATGCTACGGCATTTTGTGTACAAGCATGTATCAACTCACCAACCGGCAAATTCCGACTGTAGCTCTTGATCCTTCATAACATCATGTGTCGAATGATTTGGAATGAATTCAAACCTTGTGCTGATACAAAAATGTGGATCCGCCGGAATTCGAGCCGCGATGCAGATGAACTTTCTACGGAAATGGAGCCCTAAATGTTAGTGGGTTGAAGTTATATTTTATTTATTTACTATATTATATTTATTATAGTTTTGTTTTGTTTTTGTTTACATTCCAATGTCTCCTCAAATGGCAATGTTATAAATGACGCAATTTTTGTTTTTGTTTTCCTGGTCATGTATCACATTTGCGCAGACAGAAATTACCAAGGGGCCAATGAATAAAAATATGCTGGCTCTTTTTAAGGCAAATTAGGAGGCTGAATTCCCCACAGGAACACTGAGAAAAATCTAAACACATCACATCAAGGATTATGAAAGTTTATGTAGCCACACGAGTCTGGCAATCGAATCCCTGATCTATGTTGAATATAAAGTACATATTGCACAGGGGAAGAAAACAGTGTCAGTGGGTGTCACAAACAAAAATCCCGACAGCTACATAACAGGTGATGATGAATGTGGCGTGTGTTTCAGTGATCCAGTGCGGAGCTCCCCCTCAAGTACAAAACGGGGAAGTCGAAGGAACGGACCATTCGTGGGGCTCAAGTGTTAGCTACAGTTGTTTCCATGGTTATCAGTTGTCTTTGCCGGCTGTGTTGACCTGTGAGGGGAATGGAACGTGGAACGGAGATGTACCACAATGTCTGCGTAAGGCTTTTACTCATATTATTATTAATTTTTTTATTTTTTATTTTTTATTTTTTATTTTTTATTTTTTATTTTTTATTTTTTATTTTTTATTTTTTATTTTTTATTTTTTTTCCTCAGTATTGTTCATTCGGTAATTTTACCGATTTGACATGTCATCATCATTGCTCTCTCTTTTCTTTTTCTTTTTCTTTTTTGTATGTGAGTGAGTATGTGTATGTGCGTGTGTGCGTGCGTGCCAGTGTGTGTGTGTATTCATTAGTTAGTTGAGTTTTACTCATATTATGTGTCAAACAACAATGGATATCACATTGCCTTCAAAACCTCCTCACTTGACCTCTTTGGTGTGTCGCAGCCATGCTGTGCGGCGATCCAGGCTCTCCTGGAGGCGGATTCCGGGAAGGGAGTAGCTTTACTTACCGGTCAGTGGTAAACAATATTGATGATGACTATTACCTTGTTTTATGATCATTACTGTTGGAGGCTATTCATTGGGACAGTGTTTAAAGCACAAAGGCCAACTGGGCATTTATATGGCTGTAAGAGGAGAGAAAGTGTTGCAGCTCTCATCAAAATAGCTTCTTGAGTTTCAAAGTGTAATAAGAAGAGCAGGATGGAACAACTTAACACTTAAAGTGATGTAGTGGAGGCAGATTGTGTTATTGCTCATCCCGTTTGTGTTGTGGGCTTGGTGTTTTCCTCCCAATAGGTCAGAGGTCAGATTCTACTGCCATACCCCCTACTTGTTGGTTGGCTCCGCCTCCAGAGTGTGTCAGGCTGATGGCATCTGGAGTGGCCAACAACCAGCCTGTATAGGTATCGACCATCATCACATATTCAATATGATGTGTACAAGGAAATAAGTTTGATCAATAATAGTTACTGGAATCATAAGAAATCTCGTTATTGTTGATCGAGTTTGTGAGACATTTTAGCATTTGTATTCCCCGAGTCGCGCAAGCTTAAGACGTTATCTCACCAGCAGATACATTTTTAATGTAACTATTGGATTTCTTTGAAGATTTGATCAAAGAAAGCAGCCTTTTTACTTTCCTTTTAAGGAATTTCAATTTTTTATACAGGTCCACCACCAGTACAAAAAGAATAAAAGCTTACCTGTATAATGCAACAAGGGTAAAGCTCTCTCATGGCTATTGCAATTTTGATGCCATTCCAGGCTCCAAATATTAGTAAGTAAGCGTCCACCAAAGATGAATGTAAAAATTGAGTGCATTTTTGTGTGTGTGATTACGTAGACCCTGCATTCAACAGCTGTCGTGACCCAGGAACACCAGCTTATGGTATCCCGGTCCAAGCTTTGGGTCTTCAGGTCAGAGATGAAACTGAATTGAACATACTCGACAGTAGTAGTCAGTAGTGATGGGAAAATGAAGCTTCATGAAGCACTTGCGATACTTTTTGACTCCTCAAGATGGCACTCATGAGTCAAAGATGCAATGCAAATGTAATCAATTTTTATTGCACTTGCCTTTATCTTTAAACCAAGAGCACCATCTAGAGGAGTCAAAAAGTATCGCAAATGCTTCATGAAGCTTCATTTTGCCATCACTAGTAGTCAGTAGTAGATTTTTCGTCGTCTTCTACTTCCTTAGGTTGGAAGTAAGATTTCATTTAAGTGCCGTAAGACCTACCACATCCTTGGCTCCACCACAAGAACGTGCTTAGAAAACCTCACCTGGAGTGGAACACAACCTGAATGTATTGGTAAGTTGCTTTTATGGTTTTAGAAGAATCGTTTTCAATGATAAAAGCACACATATCAATTTGTCTCTCGTCCATTTCTCAGCCCACTCGTGCCGACAGCCCGAGACCCCCAGTAATGTGGACGTTCGCTCGATGGACCTGCCAACATTGGGATATACGCTTCTCTACACCTGTCAAGATGGTTACTATCTGGCCGGAGGATCAGAACACCGAACGTGTAAAAGTGATGGGAGATGGTCGGGAAAACCACCACTGTGTAAAGGTAGTATTCAAATAGCCACATAGAAACCTTAACGTTACAACTTTAAAATCACCTTATTGCTACACTGGCTTGTAGCAAAGAAAAACATGTTTTTTTTTCTGTCATTTTCATAGTCAACCAATCACACGCCTTAGTGGGCTTTAATATTTGTGGACCAGCAAGGACATTCCTCATGTTGTGTTTGTATGGCATAAGTTTAAGATATGTGCACCGCATTTTGATCACAAGTAGTATTTATTTGTAAAAAGAGTGGGTGGAGCCAAGGATTATAAAAATGAAGAAGCTGGTATTTTTATTTCATTTTAAAGATTTTCCATGGAAGATAACAGGGGACATGTTTAATTTTATGACCTTGCTGTAAGCACAATGCAGGCAAATATAACAGATTTAAAACATTTGTTCTTGATAACTTCAAAAGATTTGAGTGACGTGTAATCTCCATTCTTGATTTGCGCTCAAATATGTGTTTGTTTCTCTTATCTTGCATACAAAAATAAAACAATTTAAGGGGCCCCTTACAAGAAATAGCATTAATATTGCAGTTTAAATCCAAGCAACATATTGTCGCTGCAATGTGAAAAACACTTATGTCCATTTATTTTATTTTATTTTATTTCTTTTTTGTTGTTGTTACATTTTTGGCATGTCTGCATTCAGTATCATCCCAAAAACTTAAAAATCAAAATAAAATGGACAGAAGTGTTTTTCACATCGTGACGATATACAGTTATTGGAAAACCTTATAATGACTGTATTTTTTTACCATTTTTTCTGAAACTATACCACTGCAAAATAATTTATATTGTTGTACCCACAGTGTTGTTTTGTACTTTCATTCCATTTCATAAAGAAAACACCCTTAATGACAAATGCCATTGCAAATTGAAAAGGCAATCATTCACAAACATAATTTTCACAGTTATCAATCATTGTGTTCTCTTCTCTTGACACACATGGAATTGCTTTCACCCCAAATCAACTCACCAAAATGATGTTTACATTGCAGTTGGAGTTAAAGTCAATCCCAAAGGCCGAGGAGAGACAGACATCCAGAAGAACAAAATCCGAGGTATCAACGGAGCCACAGTGTTGAATACAACTTTCAATTTGTTCATTGTACTTGCACAGTTCCTGTTACTACAATTTGGGTTGTAGTTTGTTACTAGTACAACATACACAACAATTCTTAAGCAAGAACAGAGATGATGAAGCACACTTCTCAGCAGGTTTTAAATTAAAAATGTTTCTGATTGATGGATGAGATTTAGGCAGTGGTGGATTGCTGTCTTATGTCAACCTTTTGGAAGACAGAAATCAGGACAAGCACTTTGAGAATAATGAGTTGAAGAATAAAATCAACATGCATGCAAGGAGAAAGTTGAAATACAACGTTATGACTATATCATTAATTTTAGACAGACAGACCATCTGATAGACTGACAGACTGACCTGTGTTTCTTCCTCCCAGTTCCAGTGGATGTGTTCTCCCCCAACTCGGAATGGAGAGGTTTCTACGAATATCTGGGCAAGAGACAGGCCACCACATTTGCAGTGACTGGGTTCAATGCTAGCAGTGGAAGGGTTAATGTCACCTTACTGGAGACCAGTGGAGTGTCGATCAGACTATCAGGTAAGCAAAAGAAATTTATGCTTGGGTTCTTCCTATGGAGGACCAGAACTACCAAAATTAAAAATAAATAAATTACTAAATAAATAAATGACTAAAAGTAAAAATAAAAACGGATATAAAAAATATAATTCAAAAAATAAAGTTAAAAATTAAAAAAATAAATATAAATGGAAATAAAAACTATAATATATATATAAATGAAAATAAAAACTATATATGTATATATATATATATATATATAGTTTTTATTTCCATTTATATTTATTTTTTTAACTTTATTTTTTGAATTATATTTTTTATATCCGTTTTTATTTTTACTTTTAGTCATTTATTTATTTAGTAAAAATAATATATATATATATATATATATATATATATATATATATATATAAATGAAAATAAAAACTATATATATAGATATATAAATACAATAATAAAAACGAGATTCAAAAAATAAAAATAAATGTTGAAATAAATACACAAATAAATATATATATAGAATTAAATATCAATAAATAAAAACGCTCTGCTCTCACATTTATTTATTTCATGCCGCAGACGCGCTGTCAGGTTGAAATGTTATTCAAATGAGGGGGCGGTCCTAAGCGTGTCTTGGGTTTTTGTATTAAATTTTTTAATTACATATTTCATATCTGTTTTTATTTTCACTTTTAGTCATTTATTTATTTTTCTTTATGTATCTTCCTGCATGCTTTGGACAAGAGAATACATTTCTGGTCACTTATGACGCATACTGTCGCTAGGAGACTACATGCACGCAAATAGACAGGCAGAGCGTGGCATGTTCATATCATATCTCAAATCAAATCCAAATGAATTGAAAATACATTCAGTCTAACGTGACTCCTTGGAAAACTGTTGTTTTCTTCATAGAGAGATTTAAAAAGAAAACCGCATTTAATTTGTCTTAGTGTAAAAAGTGTTAAATCCACCATGAAGAATAAGAGGGGATGTTCAAGGTGTTAATGCTTAAAAGATCCCACATTGATTCACACTCATTATCCACACTTGGCTGATGTCAGGTCGATGCTTGATGGAAGCAATCACAGTAGACAGAGCAGAAACAATATGCTTTTGTGTGAGATGGCAGAGCCTGCAGTCATGCTTATGAATGTGCTTAATATATGATGTGATATGCAGGGTCACTGGTGGGAACTGAAAAACCTCTGACAGGTTTGTGCCTCTCCAGAAAGCCACCAAATTTCTTCCATTAGCGTCCGCTATCGTTGCTTGGAACCATGTGACTTGAGCAATGACGTGCATCACCTTTTGAAAAAATGACTTTCGGAACAGTTGCAAGATCTGAGCAGGGTCATCTTGAGTTCAATTCGGTTTTAGTGTTGTAGCCCTTAAGCACAAAAGACTCAAGGTTTGAGTGCGGGTGTTGAGCCATAGATCACAAAAGTACATTTTGGGTGGCCTTCCATTCAAACTTGTAACAATTTGACATTATCGATATTATTTATAGAATGTTCACAACAAATATGAGAATAAAGTTTTTTTGTTTTCAGGCAGTCGTATTAAACAATGCTCTCGTTGGCAGACAGTTTTTCACGTAACCCATGGAACAATTCCTGGCCGTTCTGGAGAAAGCCACTTTTTCAAAGACGTTTGATGTCATAAATAAAAGTACCAAACGAATTGTGTTCGTAACATTGCTTGCATCTTTAACAGCAACTTCTGATCTTTCTTCTAAAGGTACTTACAAGTCTGAGGAGAACCAGCTTCTACTGAAGGTCTATCAAGTCAAAGGGCCCACCGAGCATTACTACAGCAAGTTTAAGAATGACAACTGGGCAATGGATGGATATGTAAGACAAATCTCTTCTTTTGAAAACAAACCACTGACAATTTGCCCAGGGGTACTCCACCATTCACCCTAAATCAGATGGAATAGGCTCCGTTCACACATATTATTGTGTGACTATAACTATGTCTCCTTTATCGGGTCTTCACAAAGCGCATTAACATTCCGGACATTCCCTCCATCTGTCACATTATGCAAACTAGTTACAATGGCATACAATGACGTCTAATTATCTTTTCAAAGGAAGATTTCTATGGTTAACTAAAAAAGCTTTTGTGATCTTTATGAAAGCAAGAAGAAGTCATTCCACACAATTAACTCCTGGGAATGTTACTTCAAAATCAGTTTTTAGTTTACATGAAAAAAACTTTTTGATCATGAATAAGTAGGTGACTAAATAATGGACGTAAGATGGAAGGAAGTTGTTTTTCTCCCCACATGAGACTTTTAGAGGTTAACGTTTTTTTTTTTTTCTTCTAGACAACTAAAAGTGAAACATTACTGCTCACCTCTTGCCAGTTCAATAAAACTTTATTAAGGCTGCTGGATCATGATGTTTTATTCTGGTTCATTCAGTCCAGTAAAAGTGTGCTATAGTGATTTTATTGAGTAATGCATTGAAGGTTTCAAAAAACAAAACAAAACCAAAAACTCATTTCAAGTGTATGCACCACGCTGCACCCTTAAACATATATTAGCTGGATAGAAACAAATATTGTCCGTGCTATGTTATTATTTCATGCTGTAAATCTCACAAGGCAATGTGGATTTATAGCTGTGGATTGCAGCGTAATGCGTTTTATGATACCATATGATGTAATGAAGATTACAGTATAAAACATTCACCCTACACATTGAGTCATGTCTCCGTTACTGCCACAGACGCTTTCCTGATGAGAGTGCGTTTGTGTGTGTATTTTGATGTTTTGTAAAGATGATCACACCACAAATGCCTCCTCACCTTGATGTTCTTCTCCAGGTGACTGCAGAATCCGACCAGAAAACATTTGTTTACCAAGGGCATATTCACAGTAAAGACTTTGGCAAATTCCATCTGACAAGGCAAGGTACGATAACATGCGGGTGCATTATTTTTTTTTTTTATACTTGAGTATTCATTACCTTTGATTGAAAATTTTAAACATACAATGCAGGCAATACCGTATTGTATAATGAAAAAAAAAGTGTGACTAGATTCATACAGTACCTGTCTATGATGTTAGACCCTGTTACCACGGCGATAGACCCATCCAACCCCTACACCAACAGCAGCTCTGTGGCAGCAGCCATCTTGGTTCCGTTCTTTGCCCTCATCCTATCAGGATTCGCCTTCTACCTCTACAAGCACAGGTGGGCATCACGCACGATGGACAACTGGACTCCTGTTTAATCCAAATTGTGAATTGATTAGTCGAAAATGACGGAAGTAAATAACAACCTTCCCAATATGAAATACAAACCCGCAAATTTTAAATGCACAACACTGGTTACTTTGACTGCATCATCACTTCTCCTCAGTGCATTACTATTCCCTAATTTGTTTTGCCTGATTTAATAAGTTATTTCATACATTTCCCTGAAATTAGCTCATTCTGTCCCACCTTACAAACACGTCTGCACAGTCGTCTCCTCAGACTGCTAGTTAATTACTGTGTGTATACAGCTTTGTTTGAGACAATGATGTTGACTATTGTTTAGGCGCTCTCAATAGAAGCACTGAAAGAAACTGTGATCAATCACACAGTGATATAAAATGGCTGACTCACATGGGAATTAACTATTATTATCTGTATTCAATGCAATTGGTGGCAGTGTACGTATCAAAAGCAATAGCAGTATTGGTACTTGGTATCGTCGTTGGTGACGACTCAAAATGTGAATACTCGTAATGCTATCGAATATCCCTTATTTTAATATTATTCTAAGTTAAGCCTGTATGAAGGGGAAACAATTAAAAACTACTTAAATAATACAAATTAAATTGTATGGTGAATAAAAGCTCAACAAAATATTTACTGGAATTTTTTTTTTAACTAATGGTTCTGTAAGATTAACTTAAAAATAAAATAATAATATTAAAATAATAATAAAAATGTTATTTTCTAATGAAAATATCCAGAAATGGCTCCCTTCCCTCTCATTGCATCGACAACTTGTGTTGAAGAAAAGGGTGACGGGTGCTGAAACTGTAATCTTGCGATAAATGCTCGAGTTTGCTGCTGTACAGTACACTCTAAAAAGAGAATTGCTGAACCAATTTAAGATTACAAATTGAATTGTTGACTAACTTCAATTGGTAACACATGATAGAATTAAATTCATCCAAATTGATTTTATTGAATATATTAAGTTTAATTAATTATTAGCTCATTAAACTTAATGTATTCACTTGAATTACGTTAATCCAAAATTAGCTCATTAAATTTAATATATTCACTCATAATTAATTACACGTAATATATTCACTTTGGATTAACTTAATACAATCATGCGTTACCAATTGAAGCGATTTTGTTTAAATTGGTCAACATTTCAATTTGTAATCTAAAATTGGTTCAACAAATTCTCTTTTTAGAGTGTAGTATGAAGTTCAATTGTAAACAAATTACAATTTTCTACCTGTTACTCCGTCCAATAGGGAGCAACTTCATTGTTCGCCTTAATTTAAAAAATGGAAGGAATGGTTCAATACTCTCGTCCCAACTTGTCCTCTCTTTAAAAAAAACAAAAAACTTTTAAGCCACTGTAACATGCCCAGTTTGAGTATTTCATTCAGTCTTCTGTGTACCACTAGAGGGAGCCCACGCACCACTAGTCGCATTTCCACCACACTTTTGAGAGTAAAGTGTTTTTGCGTGTGCCATGTTCTTCGATGTACTGTATATGTAAAAGCTGATGGTTGTATGCAGGACATTGTCTGCTGACACAGATGACAATGAAAGACCAAAAGACACCTGGGGGCCTGGCGGCAGGTAAGAATGACGCCTGTCATTGACCTGGTTTCTAATGGCAACCAGATGTTCTCCCGCCGCCACATCCTCTACCAACCTCGCCATTGCTTGTTTGCAGTTTGTAGATTTATGTCATGCTTTGTAGAGTTTGGCTGCACAATGCAGGGAAAATAGGTGCAATACATCTAAAAATTAAAATAAAAAATAAAGTCTAAATTGGGATAATGTTGATTTTGAAATGGAAAATTGTATATTCTTTGAAGCTACCAAAGCTGTGCAGCCCTGCTGAGTATAAACGGCAATCATTCGAAGCTAGGAAAAGCTAATTTTATCGTCTTCTATTTCATTGTCATTTCTCTGTCAGCATGATGTCATCAGGAACAAATATAGCTATATATATAGTTGATTCCAGCAAGTGATTGCTATTGCATTTTATGTTTTTATTTCAAATTTTCTTTTGCATTTTTTTCTTTGCATTCCACTTGCAAGCAGATAGCTAAACTTGTTGTGTGTATTTATTTATATTCAAGTTGAAGATGTTAACTGAGACTCAACAAGTATTTATTTGACAGTGTTAACTTTTAGTGTTTTTCATACAATGATTTTGTTGACAGACTTTGGTTACAATTTAATTAGAAAAACTTGAGATCTTTATCTCCATTATTTTTTTAGCATTTTTGTAATTTGGTTGATCAGGTTTTCCACTAATTACATCTTTGTGTCCTCTTGTGTATTGCAAACATGAGGAAAATGTAGTACATTGCGAGCGCCAGTGATTAGACCTTAAAGTGACACTTGACTCATTGAGCCATTTTAAGCAGTACAAAAGTTCCGATTTTGTCCAGAATTCATTTGATAAATAAAAAAAAATTCATGTACAATTAATGCCTTTTAAAACACATTTTTACACTTGCTGACTCACCTGTTTTCTGGGTTTGGTCAGCAAACTGAGCCATTATTGGTCGTTACCTACTTCCTCAACACAGGTAATGTCATGTCAAAAATTTGTTTTTGAAGGTATTAATAAAATATATATCAAATTAATTCTGGGCAAAATATTAACTTTTTACCGTTGAAAATGTCTCAATGAGTCAAGTGTCCCTTTAATTTAAATTTTTTAAGTGTCTTACCTACTTTTTTTGCCTTCCATTTTTTGGCCTTTTCAATTCAATTGCTGCTTTTTGGTCTTTGGCTTATCATCGCATCATTTTGAAGCTCGGCAAGATGACATGCAACGCACCTCACCTGAACGGCGATTGCCTCGTGACTCGTCTGCCAGAAGTGTCAGATTGCCACTTCACGCCTGTTTGCATGCTAAAACAATCCCCCCATAACGCCAAGCCAACAGAAACAATATTGTTGCATTACAGTTTTATCATTGCATTTTACAGCAAAGTGTTTTTAATGAAAGTCTAGAGTGAGAGAGTGTCCCCTGCAGTTTGTCCTGCTTTGGCCTGTATGCCTGTACAGACCCTATAATACTGTCAAAGCAATTACATGTGCTGTTTTTCATCCCAGCGATAAAATTAAAGTATTGCACACAGAGCCACAAACAGAAGCTAATGCAGTGAGTTGAACTACTGCCATGCAGGGGAGTCTTTGTTGTGTGCTTTTGTGTGTGTGTGCACTTTTGTATAGTAATAGGTTTAGCCCATAAGGTAGGCATTGTGGCTCCCTGGGGTTGGATTTTACCAGAGCGCACACACGCCCACGCACGCGCTCATACACACACTTAATGAGATCAGAGCCAAAGAGTGTTTCAGCTCCAGAATCCTCATACAATGCAGGCAAAATTGTTAGTAGCTTTCTGTTAAAGAAGGAAAAAAAAACACAATGGTCACTGAAATCATTTGAAACTGGTAACGCTAGAATTGATCGGAATGCACAAAGCTTTTTTTTGGTTCCCTTTTTTTTGGGGGGGGGGGCGGTGCTAGAATAAAAATTTAATTGCACATCCCCTACAGTAGGTGGCAGTAGAACTCTCATTGCTGCAAAATATTTTCATCTTCCTGGGGGGTGGTTAATAAAAATAATTGAAATCAATGGACTATTCTTAATGCAGAAGTTTCATTGACAGTTCCAGAAATACACCTCAAACTTTTTTCTGGGTGAGTTCAAGTAATGTCTTTTTAATAGGGGTGTCAAAATGAGTGCGTTAATTTTGATTTAAAGCTCCTTTAATGACACTAATTTTTAATGCGCGATTAATGACCACCCCTTACTTGAAAAGCTTGTACTGGGGCAATTCCGGTTGCAACGCAGCAGACATGTCCACGTCAAAGTTTAGCAGTAATACATTTAATAATTATTAGTGATGGCAAAATGAAGCTTCATGAAGCATTTGCGATATTTTTTGACTCCTCTAGATGGTGCTCTTGGTTTAAAGATAAAGGCAAGTGCAATAAAAATTGATTACATTTGCATTGCATCTTTGAATCATGAGTGCCATCTTGAGGAGTCAAAAAGTATCGCAAGTGCTTCATGAAGCTTCATTTTCCCATCACTAATAATAATGCATAGATTAGTGGCGACTGGGGTCAAGTTGTATTTTACAATTTAAAAAGTTTACTTCATGTTAAAGATTAGATAGCTCTTAATATGAAAAGAAAAATGCGCTGAGCATTCACCAATTTCTTGCAAATGCAATTATGCCATCTAGTGGCAGAAAAATGACCTCAACACAAATCAATATCACACTCATTTTTTACAGTACAGTACATCTGCTTAATTTTAACTAAATGCTTTGAATTATTATTATTCGATTATTGTATCAATGATTAAAAGATGCAGCCAAATTTCTATTAATTTAATTTAACAAGAGTATAAAAATGACGAAAAAAAATATTGTACATTTTATTGTACATAGGTATAAATTGTACGATTAATCGTGAGTTAACTATTGAAGTCATGCGATTAATTGCGATTTAAAAAAAAGAATCACCCGGCACCCCTACTTTTTAAATGATTCTGTTGGACCACAATTCATGTACAATATGTATTATTACTTTTATCATTATCTAGTTATTTCAGTGGCCACTGTTTTTTTCCCTTTAATAGTGAGAGTTAAACATTGTTTTCCTACAGTGTATGTGTAGTTCCACAGTGCTGTAATTACTGAGAACGAGATGAGATGATCACATACTGAAGGGTAGCTTCACAGTTTCACTGTTTGTCAATCACATTACACTTCTTGCTCTGGCAGATGGAGTAATGAGGTATCCGTTTGAAATCCAAACTTTTGGGAAACATTTGCAGGATGATTCACGGTAATACGTGAAGAGCAGATGGCTACTTGGCAGCTCAAAGCACCGAAGCGAGACGATTCTCTGAAATTTGTTGACTTGACACATACTACCAATCAGATCTTCAGCATGATACATACGGTACATTTAATACCATATCTGGTGATCCAAGTTTCTCTGGTATTAAAATATGCTGAAATTAACTTTTTCTGCATGATAATTATATGCTTGGGTTTCATCTAAAATCTTGAAATATCAATACATTTCAAATCAACCTGTTTGACATTTTCTAATCGAGTCTACCAAAATCCACATTGAAATGTCATGACGTCAAACTAATATTGAATTCACACATACAGCTGTAAGAGGAACTCCCACAAAACATACAGTATATTCACTGTACAGGTAATATTTAAAGATTTCATATTCTTTACTAGCATGCAAGTATATAACGAAGATCAATTGTCATCTACCTCGTACAACTACATGAAATCACTCAGTAAATTCATAGTGGTGAATTTTTCCAAATTTTCCAAATTGTCACTTCTAGGACATTTGAGTTTAGAGTTCCACTGTATTTTTTTATGTCGATTGGTGCTGGGCATCGATTCTAATTTCCTCAATCGATTCGATTTGATACACTTCAATTCAATCAGATATCAAATATATATGGAACATCAATTCTTAAATGTCAAGGACATGATAAAAACTCCACAAATATTACATTTATTAATAAAGTAGATTTTATGGAGGCAAATGATTTAGTTCATTAATGAAAAAGTAACTCAAAAGGAATAACATTTTGATGTAGATTATTCAATTTTTTTTAACTCATTCACTGCCATTGACGACTATAGACGTCAAAAATTCATGTGAACTATTTCTATTAGTTTTTTTTATGAAAACCTAAATTTTCTTATTGTAGATTTATAACAGATATAAAATTGTCATGCGATTAATTATGATTAAACACCCCTTATTTTTATTTCTTTTTTAAATTAGGCCCATCAGGCGATTACATTTTTTTAATTGTAATTAATCACATGACTTCACTTGTTAACTAACGATTAACTCATTCACTGCGATTGACGGCTATAAACGTCAAAAATTCATTTGAACTATTTTGATTAGTTTCAATTTTTTTTCCACTTTTGTTAACAAGAATATGAAAACCTAGATTTTTTTTTATTGTATATTTAGAACAGATATAAAATTTGTGATTAATCGTGAGTGACTATTGAAGTCATGCGATTAATTACAATTAAAAATGTTAATCGTCTGACGCCCCTAATTTTTAATAATCTTTTATTTTCCTTTTTTTAATTAGGGGCATCAGACGATTATTTTTTATTATTATTGTAATCAATCACATGACTTCACTAGTTAACTCACAATTAATCACACATTTTTATATCTGTTCTAAATAGACAATATTTTTTTCTAGGTTTTTATACTCTTGTTAAAAAAAGTGGGAAAAATGTGAAACTAATGGAAATAGTTTAAATAAATTTTTGACGTCTATAGCCGTCAATGGCAGTCAATGAGTTAATCACAAATTTTATATCTGTTCTAAATATACAATATTTTTTTCTAGGTTTTCATACTCTTGTTAGCAAAAGTGGAAAAAAAAATTAACTAATAAAAATAGTTCAAATGAATTTTTGACGTCTATAGCCGTCAATGGCAGTGAATGAGTTAATCACAAATTTTATATCTGTTCTAAATATACAATATTTTTTTCTAGGTTTTCATACTCTTGTTAAAAAAAGTGGGAAAAAATGTGAAACTAATGGAAATAGTTTAAATAAATTTTTGACGTCTATAGCCGTCAATGGCAGTCAATGAGTTAATCACAAATTTTATATCTGTTCTAAATATACAATATTTTTTTCTAGGTTTTCATACTCTTGTTAGCAAAAGTGGAAAAAAAATGTAACTAATAAAAATAGTTCAAATGAATTTTTGACGTCTATAGCCGTCAATGGCAGTGAATGAGTTAAACCCAGCCTTAATGTACATGTACATCGTCTATAACCACACTTTCCCTTCTGATTTCCAGAACCCGCCCTAAGGTCCAGTTCAACGGCTACGTGGGACACGAAAGCACCAACGGCCAAGCATCATTCGAAAACCCCATGTACGACACCAACATGAAGCCCACCGAGGCCAAAGCCGTTCGATTCGACACCACGCTCAATACAGTATGCACTGTGGTATAGTCCGGCACAGCCGCCGCTACTTGAACGAGCGCTACAGTCCAACGGGGCTGTCCGCGACGTGGTTTAACCATCAGGACAAATTCATGATTGGCACTCATCACGTGGAGCAGTCTGTGCCGTGGCGTGCTCTTCAGCATTCTCGGCACAGTCGTGTGCCTCTGCTTCCACGTTACGTGAGCATCCGCCACCTCCTTCAGTAAAATTAGACAGTGATGTCATTAAGGAGTTGGTTAATGATACATGACGGAAACAGAAAAATGTCCTTAGAACGCTATGAACCACCGCACCAATGGCCTTCTGATACCTTTCCTCCCACACTGATAGATGGTTGCCCCAATCCAATTCCACAACCCTGTGCCAAATATGCACAGTGGTAAAAGGCTTACTGGCTCCATTGCCGCAGGTCAGACGTGTTTGACTGATGTGAGGTTGGACCCGCAGGGGAACCAATCCTCCCCTCTTCCACCTTTCTCGGCTTAACGTCCTAATTAGATGCTTCATACATGTCAACACAAATAGTGCAGTACAAACTTGCCTAGTGGGCATTAGGATGGGTTTGACAGGACTGAACCCGGACTTAAAGGGAGTTTAGAAAGCAATTTTGTCAAGACGTACACAAGACTGCTGTGACATTAGTTGGGTTTCCATCCACTTTCCATCCATTTTAATTCAAATTTTCAAGAAATGCCAAAATAAAACTGATTGGAAACGCTAGAAATTCAAGAAAGGGCCCAAAATTCTCAAAAATGTTTTTATGCTTAGAGGGGGTGGATTTTAAAGCGTATCGAAAAAATAAAAATTTTGGCTATGGAAACTGGTTTTGCAAATAACTGCTGGCAAGACCGGATACACGTCGCATGTTTTACATCACAAGTACATTTGTAGACACAAAGCAATGGCGGACGATAAAGTAAGGTATGTTTGGGAGGGGAAATATTTTTGGAATTAATTAAAGAAGAGGATATTAATGCTATTTTAGATGGAAAACGAAAACGCTACGGTTTATCAAGAATTACAGTAGAAAACTCATGCGAGGCGCAGTCGCTTCCTGGTCTTCTTCTTCATCTTTTAAATTACTGGTGGATCATATCTTTATGGTGTATACCGCCACCTACAGCAGTGGAGAGCCCTCTCAATATTCACAAAAGAAGAACAGATGGAAACGCGCACGTCACATGTCTGTTTTGCGCATTTTCAGTAAATTTGCTTTGAAAATTCAAAACAATTGGATGGGAACCTGACTAATGTCATCTACATTCAGTAAGTGTGGGGACTGAAGTTCCACCAGGCACTTTAACTCATTCACTGCCATTGACGTCAAAAATTAATTTAAACTATTTCTATTAGTTTAACATTTTTTTTCCATTTTTGTTAACAAGAGTACGAAAACCTATATATTTTTTTAATTGTATTAGAACAGTAATACAAGTTTTGATTAATTGTGAGTTAACTAGTGAAGTCATGCGGTTAATTACGATTAAAAATGGTAATCGCCTGATGCCCCTAATTTTTAATAATCTTCTTTTTAAAACATAAATCTATAAGATTATTAAAAATTGGAAAAAAAATATGACAATTATTTTATTTTATTTTGTTTTTAAAAGAAAAGATTATTAAAAATTAGGGGTACAAGGTGATTTTAATCGTAAATAATCGCATGACTTCACTATTTAACTATTTAAAATTTTATATCTGTTATAAATGTACCCCAAAAAAATTCTAGGTTTTCATACTCTTGTTAACAAAAGTGGGAAAAAATGTTAAACTAATAGAAATAGTTCAAATGAATTTTTGACGTCTATAGCCGTCAATGGCAGTGAATGAGATAAAGTCCAGAATGTACACATACTAGTACCTGGATTAGTGGCTTTCTGGATAAGAAAGTTTCAATCACAGGAGTTAATTTTCGGTGATTGTCTTTATGATTTTAGTGGTTCACATCGCTGATGACGTGGAGTTTATTCCCACTCGGTGCCCCATGCAAAATTCCAAGTGGCAGACAACCCATCCAGGGTGTACTCCGCCTTTTGCCCTAGGATGGGTTGACTACCTGTTTCAAACCCCTGTTACAAAAGTCCAACTCCGCCAACTCTCCTTCAGTGACAGACTACGACAAACCCGAAATTGAAATAATTGAGATGCTACACACAATTGTGAGATTTTTGTGAGCTGTCAAACACAATCAAATCGTCCGAGTGTCATACTTGGACTGGCCAGGATTGCGTGCTTGCTGACTGAACAGGGGGAGACCTGGAGGCAATTAACTGTCAGGTTCGTCGACCCAGGAAAATTCTTCAAGTCTCCGGCGGAAGAGAATATCAGCCAGGTGATATTTTGCACCAGTCAGTCACAAAATCAAACGCAGATGAACACGCTAAGAAGAAATTAGACAAATGGACAGAGGAAGTTCTCTGTTGGGAACGAGAGACGAGGACAGGTTGCTACGGAAACAGAGGCAAATTGTCTCTTCTGGCATTTTTCTTCAGTGAAGATATTCATGAACAGACTCTTATGTTCAAAACCCAGTGGCCCAATGGGACTTCCCAATCTGCTGCTGCTGGGGACCCCCCCGCCCCCCACAACTATAAACTTTATATAGTCTCTTAAATCGCACAAATTTTGCACTAGTGTGTTTTTCTGACTGGGTTATGAAAAAAATAATTTTGGGGTCTGAAATGGGTTTGGAAAATGAGTCCTTCAAATTAAGAGAATTTTATTCAAAGCTTCTATCTTTAAAAAAAAAAAAAAAAAAAGACAACAGATGGCTAAATACAGGGTTCGAGTGTTTGTATATACACATTTCTATTTCACGCCCAACGCCCGCAGAAGGTGTGAGCACCTGCCGTACCCCTGTTTTTATTGTTGTCGTGACAACGTTCTATCGAGCCCACCCGGAAAGTTGAGACGAGTTTACCTGTGGACCTCCTGTGTTGTAATGTCACCATGTTGTGCTAATGACCGCGTCTGTTTCTGAAAGCTCATACCGAACACTGCTATTTATTACTCCGATGCTCAGCCAAATAGCACACGGCGCGATGCTTTACACTGAGATGACATAGTATACAAGTCATTAAAAGTAGTAGGACAGTAGAAGTTTTCAGAAACAGCCCGAGTCTTTTAAAAAAGACGTGTTTAATGCTCCACCACTCACACTTTCATGCGCCACCCATTTCGCATCTTTTAATGCACCTTTTCCCCCTCACACAACTTTAAAGAGCACACAGCCTGCGAGACTTCATCACTTAAAGGTGCAATTTATCGAAACAAACAAGCTGTTTATTGCTGTATTTCTGCCTCGCAATCAATACGAGGCAGCGTCTCTTTGGAAAGTTGACTTTTCCAAACAGACTGCGAGAAACAAACTCTCTCACCCTCAAGTCAAGTCAAGTCTCATTCCAAAAAAATGCACTTGGGCAACTCATTAAAAATGTGACTGACACATAGAGTGCCCTTTGACATGAACTTGTGTGCCTGATTGATGATCAATAAAACGGCTTACAACAGCATTTTACTCATTCTACATAAACAAAAGATATCCTAATCATTTTCAGTCCTGGCTGTAAGTTTAGGAAACTCTTATCTTAGAAATAATGAAATTAAGACACAATAATAAAAAACGCAGTCTTACCTTTGATGATGCGGGCACATTCCAAAGGTGATTCACATCTCACAAGTGTAAATACAAACTTTACACAGCCCTAAAAATCATCAAATTGCAGTAAGATACAGTGGTGCCTTGAAATACGATTGACCCGACTTTTGAGTTATGAGACGTCGTTTAGCCAATTTGTAGTGATGGGAAAATGAAGCTTCATGAAGCACTTGCGATACTTTTTGACTCCTCAAGATGGCACTCATGATTCAAAGATGCAATGCAAATGTAATCAATTTTTATTGCACTTGCCTTTATCTTTAAACCAAGAGCACCATCTAGAGGAGTTAAAAAGTATCGCAAATGCTTCATGAAGCTTCATTTTGCCATCACTACCAATTTGTTCCTGTTCCTGTTTTTCTTTTGACTTGTAAGCCAAACTTTTACATCTGAGTACTTTTTGGTGGTCAGTACAAAATTCTTCAAAAATAGGCTCCAAGTCATTTACTGCCGCTCTCAGTTGAAGTCTACTGTCAAACTTAAGGTAGAATAAAAAGAATGACATGTTTTGAGTTTCAAACAACCACCTAAAGTCTTTTTAGCTTCATTCGAACACATAATGGAAAACACCATACACGGACTGTCGAATAGCATGGGTGCGCTAAGTTACACCCTTTGAATCAACAGATAGTTTAGCACAGATGGTGAAAGTCACAGGCATATATTCCGATCCACTTTATGGGTCACTTTAACTCCACTTTCTGGGTTGTTTTATACAAAATGACCCAATTTTTTGACTCAATATTTATCAGTTGTTTTACGCAGTTTTTTTTTTTGTTGTTTTTTTGTTGAGAGAGCTCAGTATTGTTCAATCTGTAATTTTACCGATTCGACATGTCATCATCATTGCTCTCTCTCTTCTTTTCTTTTTTCTTTTAATTTTATTTTGAATGTGCGTGAGTATGTGCATGTGCGTGTGTGTGCATGTGTGTGAGTGTGTACTGTTCACCTAAAACCCATTAAAAATCTTATACCGTTTACCTATGTAAACCGAATCCAGCTAGAGTCGTGAGGTTGTCAGGAGACCCGAGGAAGGATCAAAGAAAAGAAAGGAACGTGAAAGACCCATTTCTTAGAGTAGAGGATCGGTCCATTTTTGACCCATAGTTGCATTATTTTTTTACCCAAATGTTTTTAGAGTGTAAATGAAAACACAATACATTGAAATGCAAATCGTTTTCAAAATATATTTGATAGAAAACCCTGCAAAAATGAAACTGATTACCTTTATGTTTTTTTTGTTGCAAATATTCTGTCATTTTGAATTTGATGCCTACAACATTCCAAAAACACAAAAGTTACAGGGGCATATTTACCATTGTGTTGCTTCACCTTTCCTTCCAACAACACTCACAAATCATTTGAGAACTGAGGAGACGAATTGTTGAAGCTTTCTACTTGGAATTCTTTCCAAACTTGACTTGCTCAAAAGACCCGGGGTCGCCGTCGTCGTATTTTGTGCTTCGTAATTAATGCACTACACATTTTCAATGTGAGACAGGTCTGGACTGCTGGCAGGCCAGGCTAGTGCTTGCATCGTTTTACTAGGAAAGCCATGCTATTGTAAGACGGGCGGAATGCAGCTTGGCATTGTCTGTCTGGAACAAGCATAGATGACCCTGAAAAAGTGAAAAAAATAGTGCCTTCATAGATGTGCAAGCTACACATACCACGGGCACTAGCACACACCCGTAGCATCACGGATGCTGGCTTTTAAACATTGCGCTCATAAGGACACCATGTCCGTGACTTCCAAACATTATTATACATTTGGACTCGTCAGACCACAGCGCACTATTCCACTTTGCGTAAAAGTGTATTGAGAAAAAAGAGAAAGAGAGAGAGAGAGAGCAATGATGATGACATGTCAAATCGGTAAAATTACCGAATGAACAATACTGAGCTCTCCAGAAGAAAGAAGAAAAAAAAAGTGTATTGCGTTACGAATGTGGTCACGGAATGAAATGAACTCGAATCTCAAAGCACCACTGTACATCTAAAAGTATATAGAGCTTTTTGTATGACAAATTCTTCAACCTCAGAAATTGGCTAACGGCAGCTTGTTTATTTTCTTCTAAATGACATGAACACAACACGCACAATCATTTCTAAAAAGCTTTTGAGCCCCATAATAGTTTCAGAAACAGCTCATGTGCCGAGACGGTTGCAACGCATCAAGCTAACTGCCGCAAACACGCAAGCGGAGCACCCAGATGATTTCCTGACATTTGAAATCAAAACTTTGTACTTATACGCACTATTTTTCACGATCCAGCATCAACCCACGTGTCTGAAATGTTTCGCAAGCTTGTCAAAGTAAACACCCCCCCCCCCCCCCCCCGCACCCCCCAAAGATGCTGCATTGAGTTTAGATGTAACTGCTGTCAGTGTGTGTATTCCACTGTCTTCAGGCTAGTCCCACACTGTACACACAAACTTCTCACATTAGGATTGCACTTCAGGCATTTTTCTTTAACCTGCATGACTTTGCCAGCAAGTTTACATTTTCTCGTGTTGCTTTTTTAGATGACTCATTCTCGGCCCATGCATTTGCGAGGCTTGCAAACAATATCTTGGGAATCCTTCTTGCGCAGATTTGAATTAAGTTTGCTGGGAAATAATATCGAGAGCTTAAAAAAATGAGAAGAAGTTTCATTTGTTCTGCAAGAGAGGAGATTATTAATGAAATACATTTATTCAACCCACATTTTCATCAATTTAACAACCCTAAAGAATGGCACGGAATCAAAACTCCAGAATACACACAACAAAACAATTCCTTGCCACAAAATTGTGAGTTTGATTTTTTTGTTTTGTTTTTCCATGTTGGCATGCACGCAGCGGCTCCATTGAATTGATCTCATTAAATCATTTGAGATTTTCCATAGAGCCGAGAGGGCATAATAGAGGCAGAAATTTAGAGGGCTGCAAGGGTTCCACTGGCGTAATAAAAGGTCTAATTTTATCTGCTAATGGCACGCCGCTGATCTTTTAGTGCGCCCAAACACAAAAAAAAATGTAGACTCCTGTTTATTCTGCCATGTAAAAGATTAGAGTTGCGCTGCGAGAGGTTACATTTGGAAGCTCGTGCATCCGCACAACTTGAGTTAAATGCACAGTGAGCGTGTGTGCGCATCCGCAAAGGTTAGCCGTGTCACAATAGGCTCGCCAGCCCACAGCTACAAGCTGAAGTTACAAGTTGGGTTTTAACAACAATTAAGGAAGTACAGTACTTGCAAATATTTGACATTGAATTTCTTGATTTGACCCAAAAAAATAAAAGTAAAAGTAGTGGAATGTATTGATTTCATAGCCAAGTCCATTATTCGTTTATTAGTCCATATATTATTGTTTTGTTTATTTTTATGTTTTTTAACATTCGTACTTCAGAATTTCTCCACATTCATGCAATTTGACGTTCCTTGTATTTTCCTATTCTCAATAGTCATGTTGTTGACCTTGTGCCAATGTGTTTGCTTCAAATCAGGTGACTGTAACCTTTCTTGTTACAATGACATTTCACATTTACATGATTATGTGTAAATGATATCTGAGCCGCAGAGGACTAGTGTGGGGGGCAACCTCCGTCTTTGTCATTTTGCAGCAGAGTGATTGATTTTATTGCTGCTATAAAAATTTGAGGGATTTACATTGTGTCATGGTGACTTACACAGCAGTGATTACTTCTTTTAGATACTTGTTTTTGCAGAATTGGGGAGTTTCCTTTTCGGGACATCCATCAAATCTATCAATAGTTCAAGAAAGACGATAAATTGATGAACAATATTGGAACCGCCTTTTGTCTATTCATTTCAGGACTTAAAAATGACAAACATGGAGTGAACCCACTCTCCTTCTCAGTGGCTTATTCATGACAGTATTGCTTCAACAAATCCCACAGACATGTTTTTTTTTTGTTTTTTTTAAACATGGGAGGTCCTTCAGGAAGGCAGCAGTGTTTCAAGCACCGTCCTCATCATCATCATCATCATCATCATTTTCTGTCGCCTCGCCATCATCATGTGCCGCTTAACTTGAAGTAGGTGCAACAGAAGAGACATTTTTGTACAGAAATCTATTTTTTATGAAGAGTTTGTTTAAAAAAAAAAATCTACAAATTATTAAACATGCTGTACTTTTTATGATCAATGATGTAGGTTGGCAAACATCTTGTTTATTGAAATAAATCAATGTTTTTGGTATTATAGGCCGTATAAAATGAATCAGAGCGAGGAGCAATTATCGGAATGAACGACGTTGCTCTTACACAGGAACAAGAAAACCATTTGCTAGATCAACGTGGGAAAACTGCTAAATATGAATAGATGGCCCAACACAATAGCAATAGGAGTGCAAAAGTCTTGGGCCACCATTACAAGTTGTTGTAATGACCACATACGATGTAGTGAAAATGTTGCACAACAGAGCACAGGCCAGGGCTGGATGAGCAAACAAAAATGGTCATTTTTCACACCCCAACAATGAGGCACTCGCTCTAAAGCAGCCACGTTACCTGACCCCAACAACGAGGCACTCTAAAATGTCCATGCGAGTCTAGAGACC
The DNA here is from genome assembly GCF_051991255.1 of Vanacampus margaritifer. Taxonomy (NCBI): domain Eukaryota; kingdom Metazoa; phylum Chordata; class Actinopteri; order Syngnathiformes; family Syngnathidae; genus Vanacampus; species Vanacampus margaritifer. Next base: position 18,614,074 of record NC_135435.1, on the reverse strand, counting down.
CAATCCACACACTAGCTGTCAAGTTTGGCTTTACAAAAAAAATTATAATAATCACCCCACATGCTCTTCTACCCAAAACCCATTCTCAACATAGATGCCCTTTTTTTGACATTTTTTAAAAAAAAGTTCATAGTGATGTTTGGTTACATGTCAACCGTGAGTAAGCAGTATTACAATTTCAAACTACCACCAGCTTCAACCAAACTAGGTAACATTACTTAATACAACTTTCATTAGGGTGCTATTGACTGCCAAATAGGCTGCTAGGTTTAAAAAAAATTTGTGGTGGCCTAAGACTTTAGCGTATTGTGTATTTTACTGTCATCTGAATCATGGCTGAGTTAACGGTGGCGTCTTTTGAAGACGGTTTTCTTCAGTGTTCTTGTGTAAGAGTCGCTTACATTTACAACTGCTATATAGACAACGATTGTCACAGATTCTCACATTTCATGTCGGCTCAAACAAACAATCACATTTCCTGGATAAAATTGTAACAAGTTATAGATTATGGAGGCTCCAGTTTAATTTTGACTGTTTCAAATCCTTATTTGCATTTTATGTCCCGTGGTCAAGATCTAAAGAGAGGACTAAATAGTGTGACGAGTCCTCATGTGTGCGAGCATCCAGTTTGTGAATGCAGCCTCATAACTTGTCGTCAAAGAGACTCACACTTGATCAGCTATTTTGAAGATATTATTTGAGAATAAAGTTTTTATACAATAACCCGTTTGGCAATGTGTGCTGCCTTCATCTGACAAGTTTTCGTCCCAGGCTGGAAAATAACAAATCAAGCGAAGTGTGTGTGAGCGATTGAAGCGCAGCGGCGACGTCCTGGGCTGAAAGCAGCGGAAACCTTCCAGTGTGGAGTTTGCGTGATTGCACTTCTCTCAGGTGTTCCATCCTCCAATTTCCACGCACAGCACATTGATTGTAGACTGCCTGTGTTTGAGTTTGCAAGCAGACAGTCAAAACAAACTTGGATCCACTCCAGTTCCAGTTTACACTGAATTCAAATTCAGCCCTAAATCCTCCTTTCTTTTCTTTTCCTTACTGTAGTCCAGCTCTTCGGGAGGATTCCCTGGCCAGCTCAGAGAAGTCAGGCTTTATTTTTATGACCGCCATAAATCTGGCGTGGCACGTGGCGTATCTCGATGCAGGAGCAGGTTAGACCCGATGTTGGTATTTTCGCTTGAATTATATAATGCTTCATATTTATGAATGGAACTCTGTGGAACACTGTGTTCACTCCCACACCGGCACAAAACACCAAAAGAAAGGAAACTGCACACGTGCGCAGTTAGACTGCACTAAAGGGGCAAAAATCACTCAACTTAATTTCAATAAAGGCTGTGAAGGGTTCAGCAGTCATTTTACTATATCTGCTGGGCTCCAATATGAGAAGGCCCCCTTTAGATCCATTTCATTCACAAACGTAAAAAAAGTATAAAAAATGCCATCCAAAAGCAGGTTACCATAGTTACTGCCAGGTTGGTCGTGCACCTTGAGACCCACAAATCATATCAGTGAGAATTGAGAGACAATAAACAAGTAGAAAGACGTCATCCGTCTTGAGAGCAGGAAATAGAGGACAGCACGGGTAAACTGTAAGCTGCTTTCCCAGCGCAACCACTTCACACTCCAAAGGAAAAGATCCTTAAAAAGAAACAGTAAATTCAGATAAGCAATGAACCTAAATGGACGAGACTATTCCAGCAATGTAAACCAGAACTGAATTTCCACACTTCCTGTGCACGTTCATTAATGAAACAGCCGTAAAGCAGCTTTCTCCAATTACTTCGATAAGAGCTGCGGAGAGATTTGTCGGAGATCAAGCTGGATCTGGCGCACATTTCAGATCGTATTGGGGATAAAGCATGTAAGAGACGGTGCACAACACATGTAGAATTCTTTAATTTCATGCCAGAGCAACCATGGAGAACGTTCACTTTTTGGGTTTTACTCAGCCTCAATAAAATCCTTGACAGCAGGCAAGAAAATATCATATTATTACCCTGTATGAATCATGTGAGGGCAAATCTTTTCAAAACGGTATACTGTGATGTACAAGTGTCCTTCAGATGTCTTTTTGACTCATCTCAAAGACAAAATGGCGTCTCATTTTGCCTTGTTGGGCCTCACAAGGTGACATTTCTCCTCTAACACTTAAAACTTAACCAAAAGGGATACTTGACTCATTCAGCCATTTTCAGCAGTAAGAAGTAATTATTTTGTTCATATTTAATTTGACAACATTATTTTTCATGTACAATTAATACCTTTAAAAAAAAAACTTATTTTGCTAACTTATTGTCAACTGAAAATGACATGACGTGCGCAGGGCTCAGGTAACGACCAATCATGGCTCAAGTTTGCGAACGTCACATGGCCAAACTCAAAAAACTGGTAGAAATCATGACATATACTGTATATATGTATATATATATATATATATATATATATATATATATAGAGAGAGAGAGAGAGAGAGAGAGAGAGAGAGAGATAGATAGATAGATATACAGAGAGAGAGAGATATCATGTCTTAGTCTTAGTCATAGTCTAATGCCCGGTTGTTAAGGTACAATCAATTAAAAAATAAAATAGTGTGTGAGAGATGATGTGTGATCATTTTTTATAACTTTGTCAACAGCTTTTAATGACGTGAATGACTTCAGTGGCCTGAAATAACATTCCAAAAGTGTACAGTTGGTGGGAGGCATTGTGATGCAGAACCAATAGAAACCAATGAGGAAGAACTTAAAGAGGACATATTAAAGAAAATTGACTTTTTTTTTTTCCTCACTTGCCTGTATACAAATACAGTAGTTGGTTCTCCGGAGTGACTGCCCGCCAATCAAGTGTGAAATTAAACAGCCAAGTCAATCTTTTGTTATCTGCCTATTTCTGAAAAGTGAGCCATTCTGCACTTCTGACCCACTCTTATGTAACATTGCGGCTAACTATACAATAACCGCCTCCTGCGTTGCGTTTCCGCACCCAAGACATGACCAGTAAAGATCCAGAGCCACAATTGTTTCAATTTGAGCTTGGAAGAAGAAGGCGAGTTTCTCAAATCATCTATGTCCATTGACATGAATGGAAATGCAATTAATCTGTTCCACTCATCAAAACAACAACAAAAAACATTATTGTAATTTGTAAAGAATAAATCACGTTTTGCTACTTTTTTTATGGACATTGTGCTGCTCTTTCTGGTGTGTGTGCCTTGGCCACCTGGGGGCAGTATAACACAGATGTTGAAACAGTAAACATTGAAGAAGAGTTTCACAACAGTTTTTTTTTTGTTGTTGTCATTTCCGTAAATTAAAAAAAAATAGCTTGATTTAAAAAAATAAAGTAAAAACATAACATCTGAAATTACATTTTACATTCCTAAACTAAAACTAACAATAATTATAGCAAAAATGTCAATTTCAGTCTTTGCCAATTAAATCCATACATAAGCTTTAAAGGTTAATTTCTGTATTTATTTAGCTTTTTAGCTCCTGGGCCTTATGTGAGCACGTGTTTTGAATCATCATTTGTTTCATTAATGGTTTTACTATATGTTGTGATGCATCTTATCTAATGTAACAGTTTTTATGCATTGCACTTCAAAATCTGTGGACTGTTATATAGTGTTCATTTGTTAGTAAGATAATACAATTTTAAAATGGCATTATTTGTTGAGATTTTATTAGGCAATACTTATTGTGAAGTTTTTGTTATCTTGCAAAAGCTAAAATTATTACTAAAATTAAAAAAATAATAATACAAAATAATTCTCTTCTAAAAACAAATTAAAACTAACCAAATTGGATAAATAAAAATCAAAACAAAATTTAATATCAAAAGTTAGTCCTCATATTCCAAAGATTGTACTGAGCGGATGATGATGTCATCCACGAAGCTCTTATTTCTTCTTCTCTATCAGATGTGAAGATTATCTGAGAGCTATCATGAAAACGATGAGTCTTTAAATAAGTGTAAACAAATGTATAAGTGGGAGAGTAAGTCATTATCAGGTAGGGCGCATCTGTCCCTTGATAAAATCAGCACAGATTAAAACATTTGCTGCTTCAGGTTTAATCAGTTGTTTATTTCACTTTATTGGCTTGCGGTGGGCTGTCCTAGAATTTCATCATATTTCAATGGCAACTTTAGTAACACATGGTCTACATGGTTCCACCGCCCCCCCACCCCACCCCCTCCGAGGGGCCTTTCACACAACCAGAAAAAATATCTTGGGGAAACACTGAAATGCTATTATGTACTTATTGTATTGGGCTGTCGCCAAAACTGGAAAATGGCTGTGCATTTTGGCATCTTTGCAGGGATTGGGGCATGATGATCATTTTGGCAGCCAACGAAATTGGCAGAGTGGCGGAAATATTTATTTTTTTTGCTATCTGGCTCCCCGGTCGCATATGGGCGCGCATGTGGCAGCGAATGAAGGATTCCTCCGGGGAAGCGCCTCCCGAGTCTGCTCTCATCTTCCACTCTCCTACACTCCTCTGTCTGTTCGTTCCGTCCTTTTCGCACTTCTGAGCCGTATGATGCTAGAGATTCAACATGGCAGCAAGTTAGGGGAACGCTTCTTGCGGAGAGACGCCGAGCAACACACGGCGAAGTGAAATCGGCGGCAATTTATATAGGAAAAATGTCTGCAGTCGACTGTGATCCGATCTGAGTTGTTCTTCAAGGTGTGTGTCCTTTCCACTTGCTCCCTCGAACGTATCTCTCTTGGCTGGACTTCAGAAGTAGATCCTCTGGAATTACCTTTGGACCAAACACTAACCTTTTAGTGGCTATCTTTGACTTGAGTGATCATGTGAGAGTAAGAAGAAGCCTGAGCATTACACAAGGGGTTGTTTACTCTAGTGCAGCTTTTCCGGACCCCAAATGAGTCATGGTGCGAATATTTTTTTCATCACTGGTCATCAGAATCAAATGGTTGGATCTGATTCTCTGTGAGGAGGACATACGTTTGGGTTTAGGGGATAATGTGAGAAGTGACTCCAGCCGACCGCTGGTGTATGAATGTGTGTGTCAATTGGTTGACTTTGACGCATTGTAAAATGCTTTGAGCACCATATGATGTCGAAAGCATTCAATTCCGATTTTTGGGTGTGCGATTCGATTCAGAATCGATTTTCGATTAAGAACGGTTTTTGATTCACAATGATTTGATTCACAATGATTTTTGCTTCAATTTATAGATGTTCAAGAAATTGTAATGAGCTACTCCACTCTGACTCGCTAATGCTAATTAGCGCGCTACTCGCGGCTCTTTTATCACTCAAAAGAACGGCTCAACGCTGCAAAAAAGCAACTTTTGTTGGAATAACTTGATCGTGACTTTTTCCTTCTACTCTCTAATGCGGCTACAACTTAACAGTGTATTAGACTGCGTGGAACCACACGGCCCCTAAGTGGCCAAATCGGGTACAACATGAACAGCGCTCCCAATAAAGGCACACACAAACAAAGGGAAGACAGCATAAAATAATTTAAATAAAATTGATTTTGGGACATTTAAAATCGATTCTGAATCGTACTAAATTGAGAATCGCCATTCTTATGAAAATTGATTTTTTGGCACACCCCTAATAGGTGGGCATTCTGGCACGAGAAACTTGGAAAAATTGACTAACCATTGCCAGAAGTGGGTTTTTGTTCGTTAATGTAATCATCAGTAATCGGGTCGGTACTCATTTGGTCATTGACGGCCATTTTAATGATGAATGACTCATTGACGGACATTTTCTGAGGAACGACGAATGGCAGATGACAATGCGGTTCGGTCTGAAATACTGATTGACAATGACGGAAGCAATTCCTGACTGTTGACTATTGCCAAATGACAGACGCTCAAAATCCATTGACATGCTCACCTCTGCTGCTGTACAGTCCATTTACCATCCATCCATCCATTTTCTTAACCGCTTTTCCTCACAAGGGTCGCGGGGGTTGCTGGAGCCTATCCCAACTGGCTTCGGGCAGTAGGCGGGGTACACCCTGAACTGGTTGCCAGCCAATCGCAGGGCACACAGAGACAAACAACCATCCACACTCACAATCACACCTATGGACAACTTGGAGAGTCCAATTAACCTGACATGCATGTCTTTGTAATGTGGGAGGAAACCGGAGCACCCGGAGAAAACCCACACAGGCACGGGGAGAACATGCAAACTCCACCCAGGAAGGCCGAAGCCCGGACTCAATCTCACGTCCTCTGCACTGGGAGGCGGACGTGCTAACCAGTCAACCACCGTGCACCGTCCATTTACCAGTGTCAGCCAAATGAGACATGTCCGCCATCTAGTGGTGATTGGTGATATGACAACTCAAAACTAAAATCAACCTCTGCATATTCGCAATTCAGCACACATAGATTTACATATTCACATTTTATTTTATTTTTTTGACATATTTTCTGGACCCCCCCCCCCCCCCTAATGCACACACACACACATATTTTCCCCCATTTATCATGGGGGGGAAAAAAAGCAGCTTTAAAAAAATAAAAATTAATTAATTAGTGTTGTAACATTTTTTTTCCTTTCAATTTTTTTAACAGGCTGTCACTTGCCTATCCCTGATCTTAACTTTATGTGTCCTACAATTGGTTGTCGTCTGTCGGTCGCCTCGCAACCAAAGTCAGCCAGCTCACTTGTGACCTGAATGAGGATAAGTGGTCTCAAAGGTTGATGGATAGATAATGGAAATGGATTTACTATAGAATTTTTTAAAAGAACATCTCCTGATATTGACTAATTTTTATACTACGGCGATGATTTATTTAACTTTCTGAGCTGAAAAATGTTGAATTAGGAGAAACACCGTTTTAGTACTGTCAATGTAGTTTGCACTAGTGTAAAGCTACACTGCAAAAAAAAAAAAAAAAAAACTCATTATCCACTAGGCCAAATATTTCTTGGACCTCATTAGATTATGTGGCTGCAAATAATGTTTAGCCAGTGAGTGTGCATAATTCCCTATTTTGATGTGCAGCTATGCGGTTGTTGGTTGATTTTATTTGACGTTGTTAATTTCCCGTGCATGACTGCTAGCCTTACATGACGTTAACTTGCATTACCGAGCACGTTGATCTGCAACTGCGCGTAGAAAATGAATCATCAGATCGACCGAGGCTGTATCTGCTTTAAATCTATCGTCTGGCGAAGTCATCTTTTTTTCAATTTTATTTCTCTCTGCGTGCGCCGTGTGACAGCAGTCGATGTGTTTTTGTCACTCGTCATTGTGACTTCTGAGCCGGGGAGCAGCAGGTGCCGGATGAAAGAGGCTTTATCATCTTACAGGCTCGGCTGAGAAAATTGAAAATTGGTAGGAGGTGGCGCATATTTCGGCTAATGCTTTGATTGTGAAGTTACACACAAATCATATGATCTATTCATTACCTCTGGTGAGAGGGCTGCGCTCTTTTTCGTATTTATTCATCACATCGAGACCTGTTGCTTTGTCTGTGCTGTTGCGTATGTTATCGCCCTGACGGGGAAAGGTCGACCCGCGTGCAGCTGATTAGCTTTGCTAATTGACCTGAAAATTCAGGGAGAGCCCGTTGGTCTTAGTTCATGTGTAATTTGCAACAAACCGCATCAAATCACACCTCATAAAAGGGGCCAGGAAGGTTTTTAGTGCACGGTGTCTTTTTACAAATCAACAACAAAGGGGTCGGACATGAATGTCCAGTGCTGAGCACATCTATTAGATCACTATAGTACTAAATAATTCCAATTGATTTCTGTTGTGTAACAATTAATACACAAAACAGGCACGCTTTCAAGACCTGTATAATGAATTCAGAGATTTGTTTCTAAATATGTTATAGATCTTTGAAGATAAATGCTGAAATCATGCAAAGACGATAGCATTAGCCTAACCTGTTTTTCACCATATCATTTCCTTTTTTCTTTTTTTTTCTTTTTGGTAGCTAAAACGGGCCCCTCATTATATTCTTAAACCTCCGGCATGACTCACATTTATTCACATCAGTGCTTATCCGGTGCAATTGCAAATTAATTACAATTACTTACTAGCGCTAGCAAGCTACGGCGCTAGCAAGCTACGGCGCTAGCAAGCTACGGCGCTAGCAAGCTACGGCGCTAGCAAGCTACGGCATGCGTACGCACGAAAAAGCACATCCCTGAATGTCACAATGTACAAAACATCTCATGGTTATTATTTACATTCCCAATTGTTATTTATTTTGTATTTTTGCGGCTACCATAATACGTTAAAATGGAGACCGTTTTGTGTTTATAACAACAAGCAGGAAGTATAGTATGTGCTCGAATGTTTGTCATGGAAGCCACAGACTGAATGGAGCTTGCTGCCGTATTTAACTTGAAGTCTCTCTGTTATGTGACACACACACACACACACACACACCACCGCATTTGAGCTTGCCACCTGTCCGATGGCTGAGAGTATCCCTGGTTAGCTCTGGAGCTAGCTCGGCCAATCAGTACTGACACTTGACAGAAGATTAATAATAAATGAAATAAGACATTTCACATTGTTTCATACGAAAGCGTATTAGTTTAAATAATAATAGTAATAGTAGTAATAATAATAGTTTAAAAAAAAAAACTTTTAAAAAATCTGTTTTTTATCTCAGTTTTTCTGAATGTATTTTTTGTTTTACTGATTTTTTTTTTCCTGTCAAAAAAATATACCGAAAAACAGGCTGAAAAAAAATATTCAGAAAAACAGGAGGAAAAATTACTCAGAAAAATGGGGGGAAATTATTTTTTAAAAAAAACTGAAAAAAATATCCCCAAAAACAGGGGGGTGAAATTATTATTAGTTTTTTTTTTTACCTGTGAACTCCAAGTGACTTGTTGCAGACTTGCTATTAGCGGAAGCGGACACTTTCCCACGCACATATGCAATAAGATGGCCATGTACTTACTGGCTCTCAATAAAGGAATGAATGTGTATACTGTATTGTGGTTTGTTTTCTAATCTCTGAGAGAAAACCCTTTAAAAAAAATCAGAAAAACAGGAAAAAAAATATTCAGAAAAACAGGAAAAAAAAAATATTCAGAAAAACAGGGGGAAAATATTCAGAAAAATTATTATTTTATAATACAGGGAAAAATTACTCAGAAAAACAGATGAAAATATTTTTCTAAAAAAACTAAACTAAAAATACAAAAAAAATACTCAAAAAAACAGGGAAAAAATATTGAATAAAACAGAAAAAACACACACAAAAAAACAAAAACAAAGCTCCCCCCAAAAATTTGTCAGAAAAACAGGACTTTTTTTTCAAATGAATGCAATACGCTTCCGTAGTTTCAAACTGTTTTGTGGTTATACTTAATCAATTTTTGACTTCTCAGAAAAAAATTAGTTGGCTCAAATTTGCACAGAAGGATCATTTCATTTCAGAATTCCTACTTACTGCTCAGAATGGTAAATCAATTTAAAAATAACAGCTATTGTTTATCGTTTTTAATCGATTTTTCAACATTTATTAAAATGCACTAGCATGAGGCACGAGAGACTCGTTTTGCGACTCGACTGTCTTCAGATCTTCTATAGCTTGACTCCAGAGAGGATAGCTGCCTGTAGGCGACAGCCCACGAGCACCGCACCTCTTCGGCATCTACGCTTCAAGCATAGTCAACATTCACTCTTCATGGCGCTAACGCAGATGTGCAACGGATGCATACAAAAATCGGATCTCTTTGGCGCAGTATTGAAATCTTCCCAGTAAATATTTCCTGCTTCTCTGGGAGAAATTCAGGCACACGCATAGGCTGAAACATGGAAAACAAATGTACACAGTTAATGCAAAATTCTGTATTTAAAAAAATCTGTATAAAATCAATTTATCACGACCACCCAATTTACCAAGAATAACACTTTTTACAAACACTCACGGACGCTCGTGAGTGTGCATACTCGTGTAATTATTCCACCTTTTTGATGGCTTCCTCTGAAAGCGACGAGAAAAAAGGGAACAAGAGACTGAATAGTTGACCCTTGTATTGCTCGAGAGAACGTGTGCATGTGCGTAGGTGCGTACGTGCGTGCGTAGGCGCTGCAAATCTTCTTGACAATGATTGTCCATGACAGGGGAAGTGTACATGCTGCCTGCCAGAAGCGCACGTGCGCTTTCACACACACACGCACGTACACACATTGCCTCACTTTCACGAAGCAATTTCACTTGTTCATGCTCTTTCACTCAATGTGAATTTGTCATTGGTGAATTCCTCAATATTTGCCTCCAATTTCTACGGAAGTGTATTGCATTTACTTGAGGGGGAGAAAAAGTCCTGTTTTACTGACAAATTTTTTTGGGAGGGCTTTGTTTTTTTGAGTATTTTTTTTTCTGTTTTATTGAATATTTTGTCCCTGTTTTTTTTTCTGTTTTAAAAATATATATATATTTTCCTATGTTTTTCTGAATATTTTCCCCCTGTGTTTCTGAGTAATTTTTCAATATTTTATAAAATAATTTTCTGTTTTTCTGGATTTTTTTTTCAGTTTTTCTGAGTATATTTTTTAAAGGGGGTTTTCCTCAGAGATTAAAGAACAAACCACAATACAGTATATACTGTAAATGTATTCCTTTATTGAGAGCCAATAAGTAAACATGACCATCTTATTGCATATGGAGGTATGCGGGAAAGTTCAGTTTCCGCTATTAGCGAGTCTGCAACAAGTCACTTATATAAAAAAATAAAATAAAAAATTCTGTTTTTTGAAATATATTTTTTTTCTGTTTTTTTTTTTTTTATTATTTCTTTCAGCCTGTTTTTCGGAATATTTTTTGGACAGGAAAAAAAATTCTGTAAAACAGAAAAGAATATTCAGAAAAACAGAAAATAAAAATAAAAATACTCCAAAAAACCAAAGCTCCCCCCAAAAATTAGTCAAAAAAACGAGAGGTTTTTTTTTTTTTTTTAAGTGAATGCACTATGCTTCCGTAGATTTCCTTATAATGTCGTTTTTTTTGTTGTTTTTTATGTAAATATCCGCATCTGAATAGGAAAAATGCAGTACTTTTTGTAGGGGCATCAATTACATAAAACCTACTTGAGTACTTTTTTCAATTCCGACAGAGCTGCAATTGTGCTGCCATTATTGTCTTCTGTCCAAGTTCTAATGATGAAAGTTTACCGAATGTTCAAAATGTTAGCCAGTAAGTTAGTTGGTACGTAATCTATGAATGACCCACAAGTCAACGAGCAGCTGCGGCTCACTTTTTGTGGCACTCGCTGCCGGGTGAAGAGTTGAACTTGAAGCAGGTAATTACAATTCTTCTTCTGATTTTGCCCCTCAACCCGTGGAGGTGGTGGCCTCATTCTCTGTGGCCTAGCGGTTCAGCGTAAAGAGTCAAGGAGTAAATGTAGTGCACGGAACAGATGGTTGAGGGTAAGCCGGTGTACTACCTTTACATGATCAACTTCTCGAGACTTCAGAATGCTCACAGAACAAGAAAATGAAATGGAATGAAGAAATCAAGCTCCATTTGGCTGTGTGACTTGAACATGATGACATGTTTATTGAATCCAGACAAAAGTCATCATCTACGAGAAATAGGAAACGAAGCACTTTGTTGAGTAAACATAAGCCAGCGAACTTATGACATCATGAAATTTGATGTTAACTCATTCACTGCCATTGACGGCTATAGACGTCAAAAATTCATTTGAACTATTTCTATTAGTTATTAATAAGAGTATGAAAACCTAAAATATATATATATTATACATTTAGAACAGATATAAAATGTGTGATTAATTGTGAGTTAATTATTGAAGTCATGTGATTATTTACAATGAAAAATGTTATTCACCTGAAGAAAAGATTCTAAAAAATTTGGGGCGTCAGGCAAATTTTAATTGTAATTAATCGCATGACTTCACTAGTTAACTTACGGTTAATCACAAATTTTATATCTGTTCTAAATGTACAATAAAAACAATTGTAGGTTTTCACATTCTTGTTAACAAAAGTGGAAACAAATGTTTAACTAATAGAAATAGTTCAAATGAATTTTTGACGTCTTTAGCCGTCAATGGCATTGAATGAGTCAATGTTTAACTTTAAATTGAAACCATTTAGCAATAAAATGTTTCTTATTTTTGTTGTAATTCCCAGTTGTGTAGAACTGTATTGCATCATGCTGACAGGTGTTTCTAATATTTTGACCATTTGATTGGTATTCATTATAAGCAGATACTGTACTGTATATATATATATATATATATATATATATATATATATATATATATATATATATATATATATATATATATACTGTATATATACGGTATTATTCAAACATTTTAGGGTTCATTTGTTTTTGTTTTGCCAATGCCATAAATATAATAAAAACTAGCAGTGTGCAAAAATTTAGTGTAAACTAGTAAGTAGTGTAAAAGTAGTGTAAAGTCATATAATGTGTAAAATTACTGTAAATGTACCCTAAAAAGTAGTGTTAAGTAGTGTATAATAGTAATTAGAATAAAAGAAGTGTAAACGTAATAGTAGTGTAAAATAGGTGCAAAGTAGTAAGAAGCCTAAAACTAATGTAAAGTATTAATTTGTGTAAAGTAGTAAGAAGTGTAAAATTTTTGAAAGTAATAAGTAGCGTAAAGTAGTAAGTATCGTAAAAGTAGTGTATAGTATACATTAATGTAAAAGTAATGTATAATAATAATTTGCGTAAAAGTAGCGTAAAGTAATAAGTAGTGTAAAACAAGTGTAAAGTACTGTGGTGTACAGTTGTAAATAGTGTAAAAGCAGCGTAAAGTAATAAGGTAGTGTAAAATACTAAATAGTATAGAAATAGTGTAAAGGAAGTAGCATAAAAGCTGTTAAAGAAGTAGCGTAAAAGTATTGTAAAGTAGTAAGTACTATAAATTGTACTCCATTTATATAGCGCTTTCACTTGACAAGGCTCTCAAAGCGCTTTACATTTTCACTAGTCATCCACCTACTGATGACATAGCATCAATGTAAAAGTAGTGTAAAGAAGAGAGTAGCATAAAAGTTGTGTAAAGTATCAAGTAGTGTAAAAGTTGGCTATAGTATTGCACAAACTTCCGACAGGGATTTACTACTAATAAATGTGAAAACAATTCATAGATCTTTACATTTGGTGAGTTTGTCCATCTGGTTACTAGTTACCAGGCAACTTCCTGGTTAACATTGAACATTTCCAACTGGTTTGCCAACCTTCTCAACCATGCCTTCATGCATCACTGTCATTGTGATGTTGTCCTCGGTCTCAAAACAGGTCCCCTTGGTGACCCCGCCCCCCTGAGCCACGTCGGGCGAGTAAGGGACCCTGTTGTTCTCAGCCAGGAACTGTCGGATGCTCAAGGTCGCATGTCGTCCCGCCACAACAAACTTTGACTTTGGACTTTCAACCAGTCCTGTGACATTTCTGACACACCTCCTCTAGTATCAATGTATAAGAAAGTGACCGGTGGGTGTACATAATGGGATGCATGTAAAAACGACGCCCTGATGACACCCTTGACTCAAGTCTGAATATCCATTCTGGGCATGTATGAAACAGCCAGACCATCACTCTGTGTGTGTGCGTTGCGTGTGCGCGCGCGCGTGCCTGTGAAGCAGCAAAAATCATTTAAATTGGGAAAAGAACGCAGGAATGTGTGATTCTGATCTCTACCAAATTTCTCTGTCAGAAAAAGACCCCGACCAGCCGCCTTGCAATTTCACAGTGATTGGAGAATGAGTGAAAAAAGAGGGAGGGAGGGTGGAGACTGCAAAAAGAGAGGGGGGGGGGGGGTTCGGGTCTAAATGAAATACGGAGACAGATAGAGGTTAGAGGCAGACACAGACTTGGAATAGACATTATGATATGGGTTTCATTTTGTCTGACGAGAGTTAAATCTTCAACATAATGTACTTCCATCATCATCATCATCGTCAACCATTAACACTTTTGGAACTGAGTGGCTTTTGTCGTTGTCGCGTCGTCACGATGACGAATTTACTCAACCAATGAGTTTTCTGGCAAAGTTTTCTATCACCAATATGGTATCAACTCAGCAGGATTGGAACAGTGAAGTCGTGATTAATTACGATTTTAAAAAATTATCGCCTGACGCCCCTAATTTTTAATAATCATCTTGTCAGGCGATTAAAAATGTTAATTGTAATTAATCGCATGACTTCCCTTGTTAACTCCCGATTAATCACAAATTTTATATCTGTTCTAAATGTACAATAAGAACAATTCTAGATTTTCATACTCTTGTTAATGAAAGTGGGAAAAAATGTTAAACTAATAAAAATTGTTCAAATAAATTTTTGTAAGAAGACAATATTTTGTCTATAATAATTTCTCAATAACTTAACTCTTGAGAAGTCACCGATTCTGATTAAAAAAAAAAAATTCAAAACAAAATACGACAGATACTTTTAAAGAATGACCTATATATCAATATAGCATTTAAATTTAATATTTTGTCTATAATTAATTAGATAACTTCATTAATTTTCATGTACAATGAATACCTTTAGAAAGACATGTTGACAAGTGCTGTCAAATGAAAATCACATCACATGTGCTCAGGTAACGACCAATCATAGCTCAGTTTGCTAACGTCACATGACCAAACCCAGAAAACAGGTGAGCCGTGATTGGTCGTTACCTGAGCACCTGTGATGTAATTTCTAGTGATGCGCAAATGAAGAACTTGTGATATTTTTGGACTCCTCTAGATGTTACTCTTGGTTTAAAAATGCAGGGGACATTTATTCATTTTCTATTGCACTTGCCTTAATCTTTCAACCTAGAGCGCCAACTAGAGCAGTCAGAAAATACCGCAAGAGTTTCATGAAGCTTCATTTTCCCATCGCTCGTCAAAATGTGATTTTAAAAGCTTTAATTGTACATGAAAATCTATCTAATTAATTCTAGACAAATATTCACTTTAAATACTATATTATATATATATACTGTATATATATATATATATATATATATATATATATATATATATATATATATATATATATATATATATGTTGTTCTTTAAAATATTTTTTTGTTGTTTTTATTTTGTTAATGTAATCAGAATCTGTGACTACTCAAGAGTAGAGTATAGGGTCTTTGTACTGGTATTGGTCTGGGGAAAAAAAGTGGTAGGCTATCAAACATATTTGCTGGAAGTACCAATTATAAACAAAATATTAGGTTTAATTTGAGATATAGTGTATAGCTTACTCACTGTACTGTCTCTATTCCACCCAATGGCCTACAACAACCAAAGATGACAAGCTGCGGTGAACTGGTGATCAACTTTTTAATGAATTCCTCTTCCTTTCCATCCTCATCCTCACAATCTTGTGCACACTCTGCACTGTTATTGTCTCATTTATTTAGTAAAGATCACGTGCGCTAACACTGCGGCCTGCGCATCCTCGGAAATCAGTTGTCATTAATGTCATCATCAGAATAATTGTCCCCCGCAACTCTTAATGGCTCTCCGTGTGTTTAAAAAATGTGGATGCGTGCGCTGCCGCAAAACGTTTGTCATGTCATTGTTTGAACAGCGCTGTTTTAATTAGGACAGGCTTGCGCGTGCGCGCGTTTGTCCAAATCTCATCCACTTCTGTGCATGTTGCAACAGTGCCCCCACGTGGAAGAGTGGAGGAGAGCATGCTTTCTGAAATCCAACAACAAGCTCATACTCCTATTCTCGCTCACACGCGTACGCGCACGCACACACTCTCCAATGACACGGTGTTATATTTGGAAACACAATTTCATGCTATCAGTCCTGGCAAGCTATTCCATTTAGATAGCTGCCGTCTGTCTATAAACATACAGTACGTGTGTGTGTGTGTGTGTGTGTGTGTGTGTGTGTGTGTGCGTGTTCCCCCCTCATCTGTTTGTATGACTGTGTTTCCCAGAATTTAGTTTAATTGAGGTTTTTTTTTCGTCATTTATTTTGAAAAGGTTGTCATGGTAACGTTTGATTCCAAGTCGTTTGGTTGATTAAAAATGTGCAAATTAATTAAAAAAGTCAGGGGAAAAAAATGATCCCACAGCAGATGATCAGTGAAACATCAAAATGATTCAGATCTGTCACGAACAAACGCGCGCGCGCATTTGCATTCTGAATGCTTTTTGTCACTTTTTGCGTTTTGCACACCAGCTTACAAAACACCGTATTGATCACCCACGAACACAAAACCTTGTTGATTGTCTCCTTGGCTTGACTCCTGTTCCTACATACAGCAAAGCGCAATCTCATCTTTTATTCGCAGCAAACACACAAACTACGGTTCACTCATTTCTCATCCCTCTCTGTCGCTCTCCTCAGTTTGTAACGAAGCACAAATCTCATCAGCCATCTTTTCATCATTATGATACCTTCACTTCTTCCTGTTGCTTGAGCAACAGCCTGTAAATGGACCCGCCCATAATATTGCACAGCTGCCTCCTTTCTCGACACTGACTGATGACCATGCAAGCACACACTGCAACAGCCACAACATTAGGGACACCTGCACAGTTTAATGGCACTCAATTGTAATAATGCTATGAAGGGTTGCGGACTATTAATTAAGCTTCTAAACTACAAAAGTTATGTTTTTAGTTTTATTGGCGTTGTTTTCGCATGAGTGGCATGCATATAAGCCTGTCTTTCTCAAGTAGGGAAGGGTTTTTTAGTCCATACAATGCGAAAGTGTAATTTCACATCCACTACAGTAGGTGGCAGTGGCGCACTCACTTTTTAATTTTTTTTTAAATTGTATTTAAATAAATGTACTTCAAATATTTCTGCGACAGATTAAAAAAAACATCTTAATTAAGTTATTCTTCCTTGTAATGTAGTTAATATTTCTTACTTTTTTATTTTTGTTTTCTTTAATATTAATAAGGCAGAGGTTTGGCGCAGAGCTGGGGCGAGCAAAATTTTTTATTCTTGTGGGGGTGGGGACTCCTTTTATTTGGCTTTTGAATGTGTTTATACTATAAAAACATTTTTTTTAACTAAATTAAAAAAGAAAAACATTGCAAGATTTAAATGTAGCTATATTGCTTATACTACTATATCGGTATATCTTCATAATGGAGCTTTGTGTTAATATTTGTTGGAAGGTACAATCAATTTTATGCGAGAGAGAGAGAAAGAGAGAGAGAGAGAGATCATGTCATAGTCTAATGCTCGGTTGTTAAGGTACTA
This sequence comes from Vanacampus margaritifer, assembly GCF_051991255.1. Lineage (NCBI taxonomy): Eukaryota > Metazoa > Chordata > Actinopteri > Syngnathiformes > Syngnathidae > Vanacampus > Vanacampus margaritifer. The sequence continues at coordinate 18,596,858 of NC_135435.1, read as the reverse complement.
TCAATTAAAAATCAAATAAAAGTAAAAAGAGAGAGAGAGATCATGTCTTAGTCATAGTCATAGTCTAATGCCCGGTTGTTAAGGTACAATCAATTAAAAATCAAACTTAAAAAATAATTTAAAAAAATAGGTCATATGTGGCTAATTTTGCGTTGCTAGTCTTATGCCCGATTATTAGCAAACAATGAATGGGCTACTCAGTCTCTCCTTCCGTTTCCGATTGTTTGTTCTTCCTTGGGTGTGGTCATTTCTTAAAAATCCAACTCAAGGCACAAATATGACAGAAAGTGTGGTTTTTTTCCTTCATAGTTTATGTAAATCATTTTGTGTAATCAAAATGAATTCTATGTGTTATTTTGCAGCATTCACTTAATCTTTCATTTTCAGTTTCAAAGCAAAGCATTATCTTTGAAAGAAACCACATTTCTACAAAAGCACTTCAATTGGATCTCATTAGATCAACTTCACGAATATTCCCGTGGATATTTTGTCTGGCATATCCTCAGATGTCACCCTTAAAAGTCAGCATGTCTTTTCGAAGGTGCTGCTCCAAGTGCTCTCATTTACTGCCTGCCTGCTGACGTTCAAGCTCAATATCACACTGTGCCCAAGGTGTGCGGGAAACTGCATTTGTGGATGACAGGCTTGAATAGGTAAGTGCTCCTTAGCCGTTTCTTCCCGCGCCCGCGTTAACGCGTCCTCTGGTGAATGTGGAAGCGAGGTCATGGCGGTGTGAAAATGCATGGCGGTAGGTGTAAGCACGTTGATGACAGAAGTTATGCATCGACATCTTGAGATGCTTCATGTATAAAACATGTCTGGTGATGGTGAGAGCCAGCCAATAATTGATGCCATTGATCATGTGCACTGGCAGCCGTCCCGGTGGACAATGTGGAACCCAACCTGCCTCCGCAGACTTGACTTGGCCACATCTTCAAAGTGGTGGTTGGGATATTAGGGAATTTCTTCACAAAGTGTATGCAAAACATCACAAGATGATTTTTTCCTTTTGAAACGATAACCTTGGACTCGCAGTTAAAACAGGTCACATTCAATATTCAAGTTTTGGTTTTATTCTGGTGGTTTTGAATCAAATCATACTGTGACGTGATTTTATTAAATTTTTTTGAATCATTTAATTATCTTTTTCCTAATTCAAAACATCTCAAACATTCTTCTTCACTTAGTAGAATGTTTCATTACAGATTTCAAATTAATGTCACAGTTTTCGCTCTGTTCAACCCCAAGAAAATGTTTCTAATAAAAATGAGCACCAGTTTTATTTTAGACCTATTACTTTAAAACCTCCTTCGAGTGGGGGTGGGGCTCTTCACTCCTCTTCCGGGTGCTGCCCTGGGAGGGGTGGGGCTATGAGCGGAGGGGGCTGGCTTTGTCATGGTTGGAGGCATTTCAATGGGCATTTTGGGAGGGATGATTGTTTTAGTTGTCACGGTTGGCTTTGCCTCTGGGATTCTTTCACCTTGGCGGTACACGCAGACCTGAAGAAAGATTTGGACAAAAAAAAAAGTTTCATTTTCAAGCGTGTAGGTTCAACCAGATAAGTATGTTCTAAATCTCAAGATCAGCTCAATCCAGTGATTTCACTCACCACAATATCCACGGATTCCCCTCCGTATTTGTTCTGAACAATCATGGAATATTTGCTGGAATCCTCCATGGAAATGCCTCTGATGGTAAGACTGGCAAACTTGCCCTGGTCGAGGGAGACCACGTACTGAAATGCGGAAACAAAAATTGATAGTGTCAGTTTGGAATCAATATTCTGGACCTCAAACAAAAAACAATGCAATAACTGTATTTCTGTTGGTATTTATACATTCGGATTCGAGCAACATACCGTCATGTGAAGCGCGCTCTTGTACAGTATGTATGGGAATGTTTAGCCGGCTAATGAGCATTATATTAAACTCTTAATTAATCAGTCAATAAAGCCCATCTAGGCAGTGTATCAACGATTCAACACCTTTGTTGTAACTTCGCTTTTGGCCACAAGAGGGAGTTTGCAAATGTGGACGCTGGATCGGAGAGACAAAACCTCCTAGGTTAGCTTAGCGCTAGCTAGCTGGTACAACCGACACAGCAAGGGTGGATCTAAAACTTTATAAAGAATGAAAAAATACCCTCGGTTCTGCCGTTACTGGATGTTAAAGTAAGTTATTTTAATCCTATAAAGCCTGAACCATGAAATATATGAGAGAAAACAATGATTCCTTGTAAATAAGAGTATTTATTGGTCCAAACAAACAAAAAAGGTTTTTGAAAATCAACTTCCACATATGACTTTTGATTTGTGTCATACTTGACACATCCGCTTACAATGCTTTAAATTCATACATTTATAACTGTGAAAAATATATTAATAACAGGCATATCAAACATATTAGCATTTCTAAAAATCAGAAAGAACATTTCCCACTATTAACTCATTCACTGCCATTGACGGCTATAGACATCAAAAATTCATTTTAACAATTTCTATTAGTTTAACATTTTTTTCTACATTTGTTAACAAGAGTATGAAAACCTAGAAAAAAATATTGTACATTTAGAACAGATATAAAATTTGATCGCACGTGCGTTAACTAGAGAAGTCATAAAAAAACCTTTTCTTTTTTTTTTAAAGAAAAAATATTTAAAAATAATAATAATTAAAATAATTGTATTCTTTTAAGGAAAAGATTATTAAAAATTAGGGGCGTCAGGCAATTCAAATTTTTAATCGTAAGTCATCGCATGACTTCACTAGTTTTTAGATTAATCACAAATTGTATCTGTCCTAAATGTACAATCATTTTTTTCTAGGTTTTCATACTCTTGTTAACAAAAGTGGGGGAAAAAATGTTAAACTAGTAGAAATAGCTCAAATGAAATTTTGACGTTTATAGCCGTCAATGGCAGTGAAGTGGTGTTTCTCCTTTCTCAATTGGGGCGATCTTGCTAGGTGATACTGCCCTCTAATGGGTTATCTGTGTAATGCATTTGTAAGATCATATACATCAGGGTTTTAATGGGGAAAAAATATACTCAAAATGGAGGGTTAAACTAAAAAGGGATTTTTTTGTTGTAGATTAATAGATGAAGTGCTTTGACATAAAGCACTATATAAGCGTATAAGCATTTACTATTATGACCAAATTGGAATTTTGTAATGTATGACATGTTTTTCGGCAAAAGTAAAGTACAATTATTAACCCAGTCGAATTGATTCGGTATTCGGTGGATAACGGTAAATGAAAAGTGTTCACGAATTTAATATATGACTGGAAATATGCATCAGGTCAGTTGCGAATCCAGCACACCCATGACCCCAATGAGGACAAGTGATATTAAAACAAGGATTAAAATTCCGTTATCGCCTCAAGTGAGTATCCTGATGTTATCCTTGTCGTTTCCCAAATATCGCACGAATGTCGTATAGCTGTCATGTAGGTCTCTTAAGATCATAAAAAGCTCTTTATCACTTTCAAATCTGCTTGCTTCTTAAGTTCAGTGACGCTTTCATTCTGTGTGGCTTTTCAAGCTTGGAAACAAAAAAAATGCTTGAGTCAACATGTGACTACTTTCTGCATCTATCCTATGTCCTATATGTTATATATATATGTTGAGTGGAGGCGCCCCTGAGATTTGGCAGACACATCACCGAGGACACCAGTTCTTGTTTTAGACGCATTGTTAGCAGGTCAGGGAAGGAATAAAGACGAGGGCAAACTTTCAATAGATTCCTCCAAGACCTTCTCGCCATTTCTTTAGCTTAAATCTTCAAAGGCGGCAGGAGCCACCGCCGGGAAGCTGATAATGTAGAAACAACCATTGACCAACTGGGAGCGCATTTTGGATGTACAGTACGCTTAATTTACCTCATTCACTGCCATTGACGGCTATAGACGTCAAAAATTAGTTTAGCATTTTTTCCCACTTTTGTTAACAAGAGTATGAAAACATAGAAAAAAAATATTGTACATTTAAAACGGATATAAAATACGTGATTAATCTTGAGTTAACTAGTGAGGTCATTTGATTAATTACAATTAAAAAAAAATAATCACCTGATGCCCCCTAATTTAAAAAAAAAGAAAAGAAAGAGAAGATTATTCAAAATTAGAGGCGTCAGACGATTAATTTTTTTTATTGTAATTAATCGCATGACATCAATAGTTAACTCACGATTAATCACACATTATATACCTGTTCTAAATGTACAATACATTTTTTTCCTAGGTTTTCATACTCTTGTCAACAAGTGGAAAAAATATGAAACGAATGATTTTTTATTTTTTTATTTTTTCTTCTGGAGAGCTCAGTATTGTTCATTCGGTAATTTTACTGATTTGACATGTCATCATCATTGCTCTCCTTTTTTTTTTAAATTTTTTTTATATATATATATATATTTTGTATTTTATTTTTTTTGTATGTGGGTGAATATGTGTATGTGCGTGCGTGCGTTCATTAGTTCACCTAAAACCTATAAACAAAAAATAATCCCATACCGTTTCCCCAAACTAATTATTTTATTATTTTATTATTATTAATAATTTTTTGACGTCTACAGCCGTCAATGGCAGTGAATGAGTTAAGCAAGGGTGTGTTTATTTTTGTTTTGTTTGCTGACTTCATCAGCCTGAAATGCAATCACTTCTGATTGTTTTTCACATCCCAGATTCTGGTTATGAAATTATATATTTGGCGTGTGCTTAAAGATATTTAAAAAAAAAAAAAATGATTGGAACAAGCGATGTGAAGACGAATAGCTGATATTAATAACATTTTCATAACAATAGCAAGCAACAAACCGTTTGAATTATTTATCAAACCGACAAGGGCAAAAGAAGATGTTGCTTTCATGCTTGACAGGCAGCGCATTCAATTGGAAGTTCTGCTCATTTATTTCTCCGTTGACGATTTTACCTGATCATCACGCTCGACCTCGACTCCGTTCTTCAGCCAGGAGACTTGAGGTTTGGGGTCCCCGCACACCGTGCACGTTAAACTCAGCGTCTGGTTGCATACACGTGATGAGTCATCCACGTCATCGGACAATCATGTTGAGCTTTCACGCTCAAATGTTACCTTCTTTTCCATAATGGTGACGACGTCAGGCAGACCTCCGATCACCTTACCGCGGTCTGTGGGAAAACACGAGTCGGTTAGCGAACGGCGTTATTGCGTAAAAGACGATACTTGAACCGAATGAGAAGATGCATACTCACTCTTGTCAGCATAAGCTAAAGCCCTGGAAACAAAAAACGGACACGTTTAGGCTCAATAATCCAAAATGGCGACCAGGGATGACACACTTTTTATTATTCTAGCAAGTAGAAGTTGGTCACATTTCCCTTAAATTTTCCTCTCCATACTGAGGTCGGAATCAGTTCTCAGATGGATCGCCACAGGATGCAAAAAAAAAAAAAGAAGAAGCCAAACTACAATTTGAATGTTCTCTGTTATTTAAAGCTGTTTTTCTGCCAATTAGAGCAGCCGGGCCGGGTGAGAGGTCATCCTGTGAAGCAGATGGCTCGGGGAACTCTGCTCTCCTTGTCCCATCTTGACACTCAATAAGAAGCCAGCAGGGCGACACTTGCAACAGCGTGCAGGTAAAATGTTGCGCTTCAACGCCTCTCATTGAATGTTAATTAGAAAAGGGATTTGAGCCGGTTTCCACTGTGCTTTTCGTCATTATTTCTTTTAGCGACTTTTGATTTTGGGCTAATGGATGCTGAAAATGCAGCGTGTACCTTGTGTGTCACAGTCAAGATTCATTTTTCTTTTTTTGGGGGGGGGTCATTTTAAAATAGAGCTTGATGATAATCAAACACAAATTGGTAAGACACCTGCTGTAGTTTATGTTAGGGAAGGTCGAGTACCAATACTACTCACCCCCCACACCCTCTTGTGGGGCTGTTTTATGATCAGGAACTACAAATTAGAAGAATAGATAATTGCCATTAATTTCATGCAATTATAAAAATGCTATATTGGTATATACTGTATATAAAAAGGTATTTCTTTAAAATGATCTGTCATTGTTTTGTGTGTTTGTGTGTGTGTGTGTGTGTGTGTGTGTGTGGGGGGGGGGGTTATGTATTAAAAGTACTAGTGGTATCGGTAGTTGGTATCAGTATTGGTAGGCTAGAGTTGAGTACTTGGACTGTTATCGATCTGGGAAAAAAAGTAGTATCAAACATTCCTTGTTCATATTATTATTATACTGATGGTATAATAAATAACCTTTAGGGGTGGGAATCTTGGAATGTCTCACGATTCGATTCGATTCCGATTTTTGGGTATGCGATTCAGAATCGATTTTCGATTACGAACGATTTTTGATTGACAATGATTTGATTGACAATGATTTTTGCTTCCATTTTTAGATGTTCAAGGAATCGTAATGATCTACTCCAGTCTGACTCGCTAATGCTAATTAGTGCGCTACTCGCGGCACTTTTATCACTCAAAAGAACACACTGCAAAAAAACAACTTTTATTGGAATAACTTGATCGGGACTTTTTCCTTCTACTCTCTAATGTGGCTACAACTTAACAGTGTATCTGACCACGTGGAACCACACTGCCCCTAAGTGGCCAAATCGGCTACAACATGAACAGCGCTCCCAATAAAGTCACACACACACACAAAGGGAAGACAGCATAAAATAATTTAAATAGAATCGATTTTGGGACATTAAAAATTGATTCTGAATCGTACTAAATGAGAATCGTGATTCTTATGAGAATCGATTTTTTGGCACACCCCTAATAACCTTGTCACAAGTAGCTACAGCTAGCGTGTGTAGCACAAGCTGAGACAGTCTACAATCTATTTACTACATTCTCTACTTCATTTATTATCATTTGGCTATTTTCCTTTTATGGTTTTTCGGCAATTTGTCATCACTGGCTTCCGAGAGTGTATGACTGCTAATTACATGTAAGTCGTAGTTTGCTAGCTTTTCTTTGGTTTCTTAACAAGCGCTCCATCCTGTTTATCATACCAAACTATGAATCCAAAGTTGAATAAATCATGCTGATTAGAACCGTTGCAAAGACATTGTTTGAGATTGAAGACTTACTTGAGTTTCTGGAACTCAGCGTGCGCTTTGTCAAAAACTGTCAAAAACAAAAACATATTTTTACTTTTATCACTTAAAACTGAAATGACATAACACAACAACTTTACTGTAGTTAATGCTAGTTGAACTCATATTGATTTTTTTTCAAATTCACCCCCGCAAATGTACTGACCTTCACCACTGAGGTCCAGCGAGCGCTTGTGAGAGTCTTCAGGGTCGGTGATGACGATTGAGTACCTCCCTTTGTCCTTCTCAGTTGGTTCAATCACCTTTTACATCAGGAAGTTCATTCAGCCACTTGTCAACACTAAAGCTATCATTTCATCAGGGCCCAGCTATTAAATTATACATGCACGCCCATAACTCATGCTCATTTCATCTGAAAGGTAATTACAATTATGACACATTCTGGCACAGAGTAAAAGAAAAAAAAGGGAAAAAAAGATAGCATTCATCTAATTAATTTTAAAGGACACATATTTTTTTTTTCTATTCTATCTATTCTAAATTTGTTACATTCTTCTAGAGCAGCGGTTCTTAACCTGTGTTCAGTCTCAGGAGTTCAGCAGATGTCAAGACACACACCTGATTTGCTTGGCCTATCTTTGCGGCAGGGAATTTGGTGCGCTCAACTTTTGATTGTTGTTGTGATGCTATATCTACCGTTATGATTTCTTTAATATTGTATTCCCTTTCAAAGCAAGTGGCCGGACAAATATATGCAATGTGGATTCACATGTGTAACGGAACGTATGGTGTTCCACAGGGTTCAATGCTGGGGCCTCTGCTGTTTTCATTGTATCTGCTGTATCAGTTGTTTTATAGCGCTGTAAAAGTTGAGTTGAGTGCTGAGAGTCAAGGTCCTAACGGCATCATTTGCAATGTCAAGTTGAGCAATTCTAGTCCCGCGCAGCTAGCTAGCTAGCAAAACTAAAGAAACACTTCCTCGTCATGCAGGGAGAGATGAAGAACAACGCTTTCTGAATTCAAGGTGAAGAAAAAATAAAAATAAAAATAAAAAAGAGCAATGATGATGACATGTCAAATCGTTAAAATTACCGAATGAACAATACTGAGCTAAAATTCTAATAAAATAAAATAAAATAAATTAAAATGAAAAAATTATTTTAAAAAAATAATAAAAATAAGTAAATAAATAATAATAATAAAAAATAAAAACTAAAAATAAAAATAAAAATAAAAATAAAAATAAAAATAAAAATAAAAATAAAAATAAAAATAAAAATAAAAATAAAAATAAAAATAAAAATAATTCAAGGTGAAGAAAGCCAGAACATTTTATAATTCAATAAAGAAGGGTTGGGTGAATGCGCCTAGTAAACTGGTGTGGTTCAGTACCTCCAACCAGGTTAAGAAACACTATTCTAGAGGTCACCTCTGCACTCACAAATTAGTTATGGATGCACCAAAATAGACAGAAAATGTAATACCTCCATTGTTGCCATAGCAGGTGTTCCTCCTATCACAATCTTGTCACTGTGGCAGAGTTTTTTGTCACTGTTGAGAGGCACGGAGAGCGAGAGATTATTAGGCTGTGCACATGTATGCAATTATTGTTTATATGCGAGTGTGTACTGCCCACTTTTGAGGTAATGGAAAATCATGTTTACACGGCAGCCTAATGTTACGCCTAGGGAGACTAATTCCTCTTTCTCTTGCTATCTGTCACTCGCTCTCGTGTGCACTCGCAGAAGGCGTGAGCCGGGGTTACAAATCTCATCTCCCTAATTTGTGTTCTATGAATAATTAAATAACCTCAAAAGCCTCAAAAGCGAACCCGCGTCACCCTTCCCGCCTTCCACCTTTGTCATTCTTTACCTTACCCTCAAGCCTTCTCCCTTCATGTTGTCATTACACCTGTTTGCGCATTTTCCTCGCTAGGGACCCATGGAGTGCTTTAAAGTGCAGACATGTCTGTGATTTTTGCTACAAAACAGGCCAATTTTGCTCCAATAACACGGATAATGAAAGCACTAGCAACCGCCGTCCCAGTGCGAATTGTTTTTGCCGTCGACTTGTGAGGAGAAGCCAAACAAGATGCTTTGCGCTTCTCATATATTTGTAGGCAGGCTTAAAATAATCACCTCTCCCCCTTGCACTTCGTACGCTCTGTTTTCATTATTTTTGTCACGGAGGGAAGCAGTAATTGCAGTGGCGGGCTTGGAAGGTGAAATGGCGCCTTACCCGCAGTACCAGACGATGTTCATCTCTGAAGTGTAATACTTCATGGGACACTGCAGCTGAATGCCGGTGGCTGTGCAGTGGATCACCAGCTCTTGTGCACTCACTCCTGCGGGTGATGATAGAGGTGGGAGGGGGTTGCACACAGGTCACTTTGGAAAAGCAGGCAGCCACTTTTGGACTGCTGACAGTCACCAGGCAGGCAGGCAGGCAACTTCCCCAACTTCAGGGGACTGTAATTCAATTTCAGTCTACACGCATGAAAAGCTGCATGAATAAAGGATTAGATTGCTTTTTTTTCTCTTGACCCTCCAATGATGAAGCATTAGTGCAAGCATCTTTTTTTCTCTTTTTTTTTTCTTTTTTTTTTTTTTTACTGTGGGCTATAGATGAATAAATATTTAAAACAAGTTATTCAGGTAAAATAGGTTGTTGAAATACTATTAGATTATTATTATTATTTTATTTACTATTTTAATTCATTATAATATATATATATATATATTAGGGGTGTGAACTGCCTAGTATCTTGCGATTCGATCTGTATCACGATTCATAGTTCATGATTCGATACCAATTAATCTTGATACAAATCTAAAATTTTGAAAAATACTGATCAGTAAACTTGTACATGTACACTGTAAGATTTGTATGAAAATGTACTTCAGGCTTATAACTGTGAGCCACTGTATTTAACAAACAGGTTAGAATCTGTTTCATGTCAGAACAGCATTAAAATAAAATATTAAGGCTTAATGTTCTATTAATATAACATTTTTCCATGCTTAATGTGTAAAAGATAACCCTAAATAAGACATTATGTTGAATATTTACATCAAAAATTGATCTTTAAAAATCTATTTGGCTGCATATGAATCGATACGAGATGATATTGAAGACACGATTAAAGCCCGTTTCTCACTGAGCGGTGCAGGTTTGCGAAGGTGTGCGCACAGAGCGAGCGTTGCTTTTTTCGGCAGGCTTCGTTGAATGTTGCAAAACATTGCAAAGACACACTCGCCACACACTCTCAAACCCTTTTGCTTGTCGCAGAGAAATTTGGAACATTTTCAAAGGAGCAAGAGACAGAAAGACACCTACCAGCCAGTCGGGTGATCTGGTTTATGGCCTCTTCAAAAACTAGGAAATAAGATACACAAATGAAATGGCTTTAATTGCAATTGGGAAGAAAAAAAATTTCGGAATCAGAATCAGTTGCAATTCATGCCAGGTGCTCAAATTTCTGCTTGCAAGTCAAAACAAAAAATTGTTCAAACAACAGCTCATATCTCAAAAAACATTGGTCACATCTTATTACATTGTGCAGGTGTAACTAATTAAGTGGCAGGTGACAATGCGTAATTTTAAAAAACGTGTGACAGACCATTACAAGTAGTAATAGCAAAACGTAATACAGATTATAGTATTTCTTGGAAATAAATCCAGGCCGGTGGGCATACAAGCTGTCACATCAAATTATTTTTACACTCCAGTTAAGGGTTACACAATTTGAAATTTTATGAAATACAAAGTGGATATAAACAGTCAAGATGCTTACATTTTAAACACGTTCTGTCCTTCACCCATGATTTAATGAGAAAACTAGAAATCACATATTTTGGGGATTTATTCTTGATTTTTGCCCTCATCAATACATTTTGTAATTCAGTTTGTTTACCTTTTCCAGAAACATCAATTTGGCTCATATCCTTTCCTCTCGCATCGCTGATGGTGGCCTTGTAGATCCCTGACGTTTGCAGAGAAAACTGCAGAAAAGACGGTAGAATCAAATCAAATAAGGACAGATGACATTTCTTTACCACTTTCAAAAATGTCTAAGCAATGAGCTAATTGCAATGATAATAGCAGATATTTTAATATCAACAGAAGCAAAAAAAAAAAAAGTTACCAGTTTGATTGCCAGTTTACAGACTCCTGAGTTCAAGTCAGGCTTCACATCAGGAATTATTTCGGTGTCTTCTCTGAACCAGTGGAATTCCGAATCTTTCTTCAAGTTGGCGACCTACAATGAAAACGCAACATACAGCAACATGCAAGTGTTCAATGTATGCATGGGCCTTATGTCAACTTGCTCGCCGATGCTTGATGTTGTCGCAGGGAACCGGGCCAGCTTGAATTATTCAGATAAAACGACAGTAGCTGGCAACTCAATCAAAAACAACAGGAGGGAAAACAACCTTTGGTGAGTGACAGTAACAGTTTAACTGTAAATAATGTAAGACTGGTTGTATATCGTTACAACATACATTAGTGAAGATTGAATGGCGTGAACTTCCCCAGGCCGGCCAAGTTAGTGAGCGCGTCTGTGACATATGTCAGCATCCAGGCTTTGTTTTCCGAGCGAACGCGTTCAGCAAAATCTCTGCAATGCATTTTACATGCTGACATGCTAATATAAAATTCTCAACAATACGCATCTCAGCATATGATGCAAGGATTTCGTCGTAGCTGGTTTGGCTGTCAAGTTTTTCCGCTCGTAGCGGCAGGCGCGATATTACTGGGTTTTCTTTTGTTTTTATTCATCACAATTCCTTAAGGGGAAATTCCACTCATGCAAGAATGGATAACTGGTTGTTAACGTAATAATCAGCAATAAAAGAGTATTTATAGCGAATAAAAAAGGAGGTTGAGTCTCTTTATTTTTTTCTTTTAACAGCTTCTAAATGTTTGATCACAAATCTAACATTCTCTATTGCTTCCATTAAGCCATCATTTTGTGTCACTTTTGATGTGGAGTACCTTAACTTCCTTCAGAACAATTTAAACCTTGAAGTCTTACGCTGCCATTGAAAATGTGTAGTGGTTAGAAGCACGGATATAATTCATGCGTAAATCAGTTCCTAATGCTTTTAATGTGGCCAACTTCAGACTGTATAACATTTTGATAATTGTACGTAAGTTCACTATGAGTTCATTAAGATTCACTCCGGGCTCTCCAGGATGAAAAAGGCTGTCTTTCCACCATGCAGAGTTGTGGCCTGCAGTTAGTCACCCTAAATAATGTAGTGTTCTCGAACAAATCACACACAATAACCACTTTTTTTTCTTTCTTTTTTTTTGCAGCATGGCGGAAGCTTGACAAGTAGCTTTTATTATGCCGTACTTGCAGAGTTGCTCCTCAAGTACCCGCGTTCTTTCAAACGTATTTTTTCACGTTTATTCACAAAGGCAAAATCTCAGCAGCCTCATTCCGGTGAGTCCGTGTGGCTGGACGTTATCATTAAAGCTCCGAGCCGAATGGCTAATTAGAAATCCACAAGTGAGCCTTCTGTTTGTTTCCAGTGCAAATGTTCAATAATTGAGCTTGGCCGCTTTTACCTTGCACACGAGTGTGACTGAGCAGTCGTCTCCCACGTGAAGCGACAGGAACTCGCTGAAGTGGGGGCCTGTTGGAGAGCGATGGGACACAAAAACACAGATGAAACGTAATTATGTTTAACTACTTGAGGAACTTTATTGCCTCAACCGCAGAACAGCCGTATGAATAATTTAGCAGTAATTTCACATCATTGTGTGCAAACTTTTCTCTGATATTGAAAGTGTTTTTTATACATAAATGCTGGCCACGACGTTAGGCACATGTACATTCTGATGAAAGCCTTTATAAGAGCTGTAAAATATAAGAATTCTCCGTTTTTTTCTGTGGTGTAGAAAATGATGACAAAATAATAGTATCACCTTTTGTGTTGAATCCCATTAGCAAAATATGGATACTTCATACCACGTGTGGTGTTCTATGAATAGCTTTACATGGAACTACCGGTAATTAATTATGTGGAATTTGTGTCTACGTATGCTTGTGTAAGTCATCTATATGTATTAAATGAGTAACCTCCCTCCTGCAAAGAGATTGCTTCCATAGAATGTGCATAATGTTTGTTTCTTACCCTCCTTGACTCTGATGTACTCTCTTCTCTGGTATTCAGCTTCAGCCAGCGCAGCCTTGAAAGCTACACACACACACACACACACACGCACACAATAATTAAAATTAGCCAGCAGGAATTTCTATACATTCCTTTAATGTAAATACCTTTAGAGCAGTGTTTCTGAACCTTACAACCTTACATAAGAAAAATATCAAACGCACACACACACATGCACAAAAATAAATACATAAATAAATACAAAAAAATACAAAAAGTGTATCTACTCTTCATCAAATTGTCTGTGGTCACAAAATTAAGCTATTACCCTCCATCAACTAATGCAAGAGCCTCTAATTGATTCGACTGCATGTCAATGGTACAGATATATGAACTAAAATAGATTAACAAAAAATAGCTACATAGCTAGCTAGCTACATAGCTACATAGCTAGCTAGAGATAGATTGATAGTGTTAAAAGACTATCTTTGTCTTCTGCGTGTTCGTGTTGTTCGGGTAGAGAGATTGTTGATTCATTGAATACAGACTGGAGATCGGTGAACAGGTCCTTCGAAGGATTTATTTTACAGAATATTCTGGACACGAGCGGGTTTACAAAAGCACAGCTGCTCCTCGCTCAGTGTGTTATTTCAGAGGACTCACAGCATTCTTATACTATCTTGAAAAAGTATTACAACGCCTCCTTTGCCCCCAAGCCCCCCCAGCCACCAGCCCCCAGCCAAGACAGACTTTTACAGCATTCAATACACATTGACAGATGGCACTTTGATGTGGAAATATAGTAGGTTTTAGCCCTGATGTCACCTAGCATAAAATAAGATAAGACTTTCAAAGGAATCATTTTAACACATTTTCTTTAACCCAAGACAAATGGCCCATTGGTGTGGGAATAGAGGAAGCTCCCCCAAACATCATTTAAACACTCACCCAGCTCTACTGAGGAAATTAAAACAGTTATTACTAAATCTAAACAGTTATAACTAAATCAAAACAGAAGACTGTCAACATTAGATAGATAGATAGATAGATAGATAGATAGATAGATAGATAGATAGATAGATAGATAGATAGATAGATAGATAGATAGATAGATAGATAGATAGATAGATAGATAGATAGATAGATAGATAGATAGATATTATTTAAAAGACATTACAATGTCTCCGTAAAACAAAACAAAAAAAACAGTTTCACCTGAATCATCTAGCTAGCTTTCATACTACTTTAGCTAGCTATGTAACTGGCTAGCTAGCCAGCTGACTAGATAGCTAACTAGATAGCAAGATAGAGAGAGACATACATTTATTTTTCATTCATAAGTTTATTTCTATAAATTTGTTAAATAAATAAATAATAAATTTCTGGATGGATGGATAGATAGATAGATAGATAGATAGATAGATAGATAGATAGATAGATAGATAGATAGATAGATAGATAGATAGATAGATAGATAGATAGATAGATAGATAGATAGATAGATAGATAGATAGATAGATAGATATTATTTATAAGACATTACAATGTCTCCGTAAAACAAAACAAAAAAAGCAGTTTCACCTGAATCATCTAGCTAGCTTTCATACTACTTTAGCTAGCTATGTAACTGGCTAGCTAGCCAGCTGACTAGATAGCTAACTAGATAGCAAGATAGAGAGAGACATACATTTATTTTTCATTCATAAGTTTATTTCTATAAATTTTTTAAATAAATAAATAATAAATTTCTGGATGGATGGATGGATACTGATAGATATTATAACATTTTTAATACTTCATTTTATTTTATTAACCATTGTTACACATTATTAACATTTTAATTATTTATATTAACCTTGTCGAAATGTTTTGTGTCCTGTGCAGAGCAGATGGTGTTGATTTCAGTATTATCTGACCTTAAACTGGGACATACTATTTAGTCTAAAAAAGTTCCTTCTAGCGTTTTGTGCGAAAACACATTTGGTCCTTGAGAACAGAATCTGTTTTGAACACCCACACCTGACTCTGTTTTCGCCATCGCTCATGGAAAATACCCAGAGAGTATGTTTTGTCTACAAATGAAAGAGAGGAGGTCTTTTAACTATAAGAAACCATTGTACATGTGGAAGAACTACATTTGACGCTCTGAATCCCACCTGTTTAAGTGATGAATTAGAGGCTGTTATCTGTCCAGAGATCTCTGACTAATTAAAAAATCATTTTTGCAAAGGTGTATTTTTTACATTAAATCTATCTTCATTTTTGGAACACGCAAAGAGGACAAAATAATTTTATTCCTCTTTCAATACATAGATAGATAGATAGATAGATAGATAGATGGATGGATGGATGGATGGACGGACGGACGGACGGACGGACGGACGGACAGACAGATAGATAAGCGTAAGAAGCAAACATCAATAAAAACACAGATTATGGTTCATTCTTTTGCAGACATATACTTATGAGGTTTATCAAACTGCACTATATACATTAGCTTCTTATTGCGAGTTCACAGGCTCCTCTTACCATCGCCAATGAGCACCAGAGAGCTCTGTGCTTTGCCGCCTCCATCTGTAATCTGGCAGGTGTACGTCCCTTCATTTTCCTCAGTAAAGTGGTCCATGATCAACTCAATGACGCCTGTAGACGCGTCATGGCCCAGCTTGATGGACTGCAAAGAGAGAATTCTTTGTTCAGGGGGCGACTGAAAAAATAAAGCTGCTTTATGTCACTTGAAATAATTCAGTGCTCTTGCGAAATTGTTTTGTGATGTGCACACGGAGATCTTTTCTATTTTGCTTCCTCACAAAAGGCAGCTTACTGAATCATCCTCATAGTGCATTGCCCGGAGCCAACTTTGTTCATACTTTTGCTCCATCTTTTTCTCAACTATTTTTGTAAACTAAAACGGTGTCTTACATCAGCTCCAGACATTTCCTTGTCGTTAACAAAGAATTTGTAGGTGACGTTGGGGGAAATCTCTTCAGCCTGCAGCCAGAACCTCATTCTGCCTCTCTCCAAAATTTTATAGGCCAACTCTGACTTCAGTGGGATGACTAGGGAAAAAAAGGACAACATTTAAAAAGAGGTTAAAAAAAAAAGAAATCCTTTTATTCAAGCTTTGGCACTTGGGCCCGAGGACTGCGTCTCTCAGCATTCACAGGAGAGTCGGGGAAGGGAGTCAGATGAGGTGCAGCAGTGAATAGTGGTTAGGCAGGTGATGCAAAAGCAGGTAAAGGGTGTTAGCATCCAACAAAAGAATTGTTTCAGAACTAAGACATAAAAGTAGAGAAGGGTGGAGGACAAGTAAAAAGCAAAGGAAAGAGAAAGATTAAAAACATTGAAGGATTCAGCCAAAGGTACCTACTTGGGTGTCTGACATCATGACTTTGTGCCACAAGCTTTTTCATCTCTGAAACACACAAAAAAAAACATTATTTGTATTGTATTAAACTGCTCATGTATGTATTAGAAATTTTTTTTTTTTTTTAATTCTGTCAGACTTTGGTGATCATTCATACAGAAAGAGGTACAAAAAGTTATTAAAACCAAAATAATGCACGCTATCTTTGTTCGTTGCTTTGTGTGTGGATTGTTTATTCTTCAGTTATGCCCATTAATTTGTCATCTTTCCCCTGACTGGTCAACATTCTTGACTCTCTCTAGCTACTTGCTCTCTATCGGCATCATAAACTGACAAAAAAAAAAAGCCAAGTCAAGTGAACCTATGTTCCATTCAAGTTTGAGAGGTTTTCCTTGCCTCCAACACCAAATGTTTGCTCACATGGCGATCATCTACTTTTCTTATATACATAAATATTATCCGATAGGAATATGGTTCTTCACCGACTCAATGGGATCTTTTTTTCGTGACCGGTGTAAATCCTGGCGTAACGCTCGGCTACGCAGAGGAAGGTTAGACCTGATGTTGGTAATTTTGTAGTTGAGCGATCTGCAAGAGGGAGGACTGTTGTGGGAATGCTGATCAGTGATCAATCAAACCATTTCAATGCACCACGCTAGTAAATGACCAGCTGTCCACCCTGCGCCGATGCGAGACAAGGTCTCAGGATCCACCAGCATTGTGCAGATGTGCTGTCTACAAAATTTTACTTGACTTTACAATCATGGGGAAAGTGCAATGAAAACAATTTAACTCTTTTAGTGTACTAGATTATTATTTTTTGTCTGGGTTTGAGTACCTTAACTTCCTTCAGAACAATTTAAACCTTGAAGTCTTACGCTGCCATTGAAAATGTATAGTGGGTAGAAGCACTAATATAATTCATGCGTAAATCAAACAAACTGACAATAATGCAATAATACAAAAATAAAGCGCACCAGCAGGGTTGATGGCAAAGCTGGATGAAACGCCATCTGTGTTGGTGACAGAGACAGAGAAGGTCCCAAAGTCTTCTTTATCTGCGTTCTTAAAGATCAGCTGGGTTCTATGAAGCAAGACATTAGAGAGACACGGGCAGATCAAGATTGACAGATGAGTCACATTAAACATCTCAAAATGTGTGTGTGTGATCTTACTTGTTGCCTTCAGTCTTAATTTCAATTCCTTTGGAGAAATCTGTGATTTCTTCATAATCTTTCTTCCAGACGAACTGAGAGCCTGCATTCATTTGGCACGACTCGAATGTGAAAACAATGTCACCCGTCTTCTTATCCACACAGCAGGACACCTCCTGGGAGCCTTTATTACACACAAAGACAAACACAAACATCAGTGGGAAGAGTTTGACTTATCTGACAACAACACAAAAGTGCTCGTGTTTACATTTCGGTGAGTTTTTCTTTGAATGTTTTTTTCTGAAACGTAAGAAACCCTAAACAAAAAAGACTTAAGGGTGTTAAGACCTTACCCGGCACAGCCTTGGCAGTGACAGGGTCGGAGTTCACTGAGGCCATGCCTACACCTGAATCATTGACAGCACGCACCCTGAGGTCATAGGTGCAGTCCTCTTCCAAACCTGTCACCTAAGAGACCAAAAAGTGTTGCTGAAAGGTGACAGAAAACTGTTCTCGGGATGCCTTTTGTAGATTGAAACACAAACAAACATATTTTTTCATAATATGTACATAATTAGGCATTATTAGTGTCCTTAACAGCGCTCTGGAAGCTACTCAATAAGTGGTATTTAAAAAATAAAAAAAAATGCTGAACCCCCAACATGCAATAGCCAACTTTGTACACTAGATGTCAGTGTCACACAGGTAAATGTCACATCAAGATTGTATTAGGCGCCAGAAGGACATTTCATTACAAACATTAACATCCAATTACTTAATATCTTAAATGAAAAATATGCAAAATAGAATAATAATAATGTAGAAAAAAGTCTAATAAATAAATTATTGTTATTTCCTAAAGAAAAGCAACAACATTTACACATTACAAGATATCCTCACCTTAAGGAAGCATTCATCAGTGGCTGTTTCATTGGCTGTAGTCCATTCATTAGTGCCCTTTTTGGCATACTCCACATAATAACCAGTGACGGGTCCAGAACCGATGTAGACTGGCTTTTTCCATTCAAGCAACACAGAATCATCTCGAACCTCACAGAAACTCAGATCGTATGCAGGGCCTGTAACAGAGCACATCAAAATTAAAAAAAGAAAAGAAAAGAAAAAAATCATCATCATAGCCACTTCATTGCATCAACTAACCTGGCTCAGGCATAGTCCAGGCCTCACAGGTGTGGTCGGCTGAATGTTTGGATGCCGGTCCCAGGCCAATAAGATTGGCGGCGTACACTTGGAACTGGTAGACTGCGCCTTCTGTCAAACCCTCCACCTATCAGTAAACGCAGTGCCATTGTCACTATAGTCAAAGATGTTGTTATCCTATAAGATGGGAAAGCCACTCTCAATCCTCAAACGCAGAGAGGATACCCCCACAGTTGTTTAACTATGCGTGTAAATTAACAGTTTATTGGTATTAGTTAAGAATATTTTTGTTCAAACTCATACAGACATTACCTTGAAAAGTCTTTCAGAAATCGGTGGGATATTGATCTCCCGCCACATTTCTGTTCCACTGCGTCTCTTATCGACGTAATATTCCTTAATTGATGATCCTCCGGAGTGAAGGGGCTTCTTCCAGTTCAGGACCATTGAATGTCCGTCGCAGTTCACCAACTCAATCTTATAAGGAGCAGAAGGCGTGGCTGAAAAGAAAATTAAGACACAGAATAAAAAGAGAAGAAGTAACTGGTAATGCCAAAATGAGGAAATACTAACTGAGGGCAGCCTTGACTGATAGAGGCGCAGATTCCTGGGACTCATCACTGAGGCCGATTTCATTGATAGCCTGGACACGGAACACATAGGTTTCTCCTGTTGTGAGGCCGCTAACAACGAACCTGTAACAAGAGCATCATGTAGGTTTCTTGCTATTCAATAATATATATATATATATATATTTTTTTTAATTTAATTTAATTTTTATTTTTTTGACTCCTCTAGATGGCACTCTTGGTTTAAAAATACAGTGGAAATTTAATCAATTTTTATTGCACTTGTCAAACCAAGATCACCATCGATAGTAGGGCTGGGCGATATAAACGGTATACAGACGCTCCCCTACTTACGAACATTCGAGTTACGAACAACGGTACATACGAACATGTCTGCGCGCATGCGCGCATGTCAAAAAATGTTCGGAAAGAGATGCTATAAGTTCGATTTTTTATTGCGCACCTTTTTCCGAGTACTGTAGTGCTTCTTTCCGCCGCTAATACCGACGCTTGGCGCTGTGAGAGCTCACCCAGCATTGGAGGCTCAGCAACGTGTCGAGGAGGAGGAAGAAGAAGAAACGCCTGTCGCTCATAGATAAAGCCATCGCACTCTTCGAGCAGCAAGACCCAAATATTGAACGTTGCACAAAGGTTGCAAATCAATTGAATGATGCCATACAGTGCTACCGCATCATTTATGATGAAAAAAGAAGAAAACTGTGCAATCGTCGTTAGATCGCTTCTTTCGGCCAGTTTCTAGTAAATCCTCCAAGGAAGATACTCATCAACCCTCATCTTCTTCTCCGCGACCCTCAACTTCTTCCTACATTGAAGTTACGGAGGAGGAAGTAACTTTTGAAGCCCATTCCAGCGACGACGAAGAACCTCTCATGATATAAAATCCTCCTCTTCCTCCTCCTCCTCCTCCATCAAATCCTTAAGCATCGAGTACATCTTCCAAAAGTAAGTTAAACTTCATTTTATTTATCTTATTACATACATGTACATACTGTGTGTGTCTCTCTCTCTCTCTCTAGCATACGTAGTACAGTACTGTACGTATTCTCTTTAAACATAAATTATAATACAAAATATAGCACTGAAGCAACTTACGAACAAATTCACCTTACGAACGATTGCTCGGAACGTAACTCGTTCGTAAGTTGGGGAGCGTCTGTATTCAATATAAGGTATACATGCATGTTGATGATGTCATCTCATAGCGCATCTTGATGATGTCATTATATGGCGCATGTTGATGACCTCATCATATCTGCATCCTGGGCTTGCGCTCAGCGTAGTGGTTCATGAAACCTCATTTTCCATTTTCCATCACTATTTGCAACTGATTCAGTCTTTTTTGCGTTATATAAAACCTAGACTTGTGCTGTTTACAATGGCCACTTGTGCATGCCTTTGTCGTCTTCAAGTGAATACTTGCTCTGAGCCAGTTGTACTGTTTTCATTTAAATATCAGCAATATTTTTTGCATGCACTATTTTGCACCAGAGTGCTGACTTTTAATTTTGATTAGAGATTTGCACAATATATGCTGTTATCCAAAGTAAATGTATTCATTCATTGTTTTTTTTAACTCCATTTAGCTACAAAGGACTATGTAAACCAGTAAGCAAATTATTTATAAAAGAAAATAATAATAACACACTTAATTCTATATCGCGATTTATACCGTTACCGTAGTTACCGGAGTTAAAAAATATCGCAAGTGCTTAATGAAGCTTCATTTTCCCATCACTACTGTCAACGTACTTAGTGCTCTTGTGTGGTTTGTGATTGGCTGAGGTCCAATCTTTGGAGCCTTTCACACACTGGTCGATGTAGTAGCCAATCAGATTGTTGGGTTCCTTTGGAGGAGCCCACTGAATGAGGACAGATGTGTCGGTTTCCCGAGTCGCGATCACCTGGCCGGGAGCCGAAGGCACACCTGATGCCAAAGAATGAAGCAACAGCGTTAACGACGTCATCGTATCAATTACGATGGATACTGACTAAAAGACAAGACGGTTTAACATGAAAACAACTAAAGACCTTTCAGTTCTTGGGTTTCAATTGGTCGACATGGTTCTGATGGCTCGCTGGTTCCATACATGTTTGCAGAAATGACTCTGAATTGGTACTGTTTACCCTCTGACAGGTCGAAGACAGCATAGCGAGGGGAGCGAATCGGAACCTGAGTGTTAACACGTTGCCACGCGTCGCTGTTTGCGATGGTCTGCAGCGAAAGAGACAGCAATTGTTACTGTACTGGATCATTGTTTTCATCAAATTATTATTTTGGAGTATCTGACATTAGACAGCCAAAGTAGAAGTGGCCAAAGGTGAGATAAGTTGATTGTCAATGGAGACAAATGACCTTTTCGATGTAGTACCACATGGGAACCTTGCTGGACTTCGCCGGAGCTTTCCAGCTCAAAACAATGTAAGTCCTGTCAGTTTCTGACGCATAAATCCCAGATGCAGGACCCGGAGGTTTTCCTTCAGCTGTACACAAGTACACAAAAAATTCACTACCAATAGCACTACCAGAAATAGACAAAAATAAATACACACCTTCAACTTCCTCATGGTAAGAGACGACGTCCAGCTTTCCTCCGAGTTTTTTAGCTACAAAAAGGAAAAAACATTATTACTGGTGTTTCTTTATATACTTTTACCCATAAACAGATACTCTGACCATGTGACATTGATCTTAGTATTCCAGTGTCATCTCTCACTTTGTAGCCTCTCGAACTCAGTCGGGTCCAGCGCAACGATGGGGTCAGACATGCGGGAAGGTTTGCTGACTCCTTTGGCGTTGACAGTGCGGACTCTGAAGCAGTACGAGTGTCCTTCAAACAGGCCGGCGACTGGATATTTGCAGATCTTAATGGGCTGATCGTTACATTGAGTCCAGTTCTCGGTTCCAACCTCACTTCTGAAAAGGTGAGTGAAAAGAAACCTTGTGACACATGCTACCTGTTATTTATAATGAATTAATAAAGTACAATATGTGATGAAGACCTTTGTTATGGTATTGAACAGTAACTTTATTTTTATTTTTTTATTTTTTTTTTTAAATAAAAATAAATAAAGGAGAGCAATGATGATGACATGTCAAATCGGTAAAATTACCGAATGAACAATACTGAGCTCTCCAGAAAATAAATAAATTAAAAAAAAAAAATAGGAAAAAAAAAGAAAGAAAAAAAAAAGGTATTGAACAGTAACTCCTACTTGTCGACAAAGTATCCCAGGATTGGCCCCTCTGTGGTAGTATTGGGGGGCTTCCATGACACAATGACATAGTCTCTGTTGGCATCGTGGATTTTGATGTCCATTGGAGCACCGGGTGCACCAACGACTGGGGGGGGACCATCTACACAGCAAGTGAAAAAATTGGATTTTGTTAAGATTCTGGTCTCGTTTATCCCAAAGTGGTGTTAAATGTGTTAAATTTCCCAAATTGTTTCCACAAGGTTACAAGCATCAGTTTATCCTGAATGTCTGCAAAGACTAAGACTGATAGAAAAAAACTCATAATTTGACCATTCCTCACCCGCCACAGAGACAAATGCACTATGTTGTGCAGTGCCTCCTTTTGTAACCATCCGCAGCGTGTACAAGCCTTCATCTTCTTTGTAGAGGTTAGGAAGAGTCAAGGTACTGACTCCTCTGCCCGTTTCGATCTTCACCCATTTGGAATCGAACAAACGAGTGTCTGCAAATGAGGCGCACAGAAAGAAATGCAATTAACTCTTTCACTGCCACTGACGTTAAAAGACGTCAAGTAAAAACCTACGGAGGGCCGCCAATGACGTTAAAAGACGTCATCCAATTTTTTAAAAAAAACAATTTGAAACGGGTGCAGGCAAGCCTTCCGCAGCTGTGGTGAAAGTTTCAAGCAGGTCTATTGAGCCTAATGACTATTTTTGGCCCCTAGAGGGCAGCGATGACTCTCTTTTGACAAGATTGGGTGGGCGTCAGTAGAAGACGTGAGGCGGGGCTAGAGTGTTGAGGGGACAATGGCTTAAGAAGCCATAATGGCGGCCGCTTGCAAGCAGCTCACGGTCGAGCCATTTTTTTCAAAGACATCGACCAACGATAAAGAGCACATTGATGACGACGATGATCATCATCGATGATGATGATGGTGACTCCGAGGTTGACGGCGAAGTTGGAAGCGCTGACGCGCCGGCTATGACGACGTTATAAAGGTTCACGGGCTAGCGATGCTGACACCGGAAAACACGGAGCACAACGCTCAGGCGGACGTTCAATCGGACGACGAAAAGTGCCCCGAGTCCAATGCATATTCATCGGAGGAGTGTGTACAGTCTGCTACTTGCTATTTATTCCCCGGAAAAAAAGGCCGTCAAGAAAGTGTAACGTCTGCACGCGAAACGGACAAAGCGAAAGTGAAACTAATCTGTTGTGCGAATCCTGGTCCCTCTCCTTGCACGCAGGAGAGCGTTACAAAAAGAAAAACTGTATTTGAAACATCCACATAATTGTAAGTAGTACCACAGTTGCACACATTTGTAAATAGTTTGCGAAATTGTTTTGTCAAATTGTTACACTGTTGAATGGAAATGAACGTATTTTGCAAACTAAAAACACTTATTCATTGTTGGTGAAAGCGTTTTACAGAAGTAAAGCACTATTTAGGTGTTTGTGGCATCATTCATGGACAAAAAGAAGTGTAGAATTCACTAGAGTGCATGAAATAACATCGTTTCACAAAAAGCTCTTTTTCTCCGCTTTTTGTCTCAAAACAGAGAATTTCGGTGAAAGTAACCATTTTCTATTGTTGATTACTGAAGAACGGAATAAGGTAGAAATAAACTTTCTGATGAAAGATGAGAGTCCAATCTTTCATTTGGTAGTATGTGTGTTTCCATAGTCCAAACACAACATTTTCTGTGGACCTTGAAAGATCACTCTAAATGCTTAAATCGGCTGGCACTGGCGACATCCCGTTTCTGAAAACGTCTGGCAGTCAAAGAGTTAAGTACAGCGAAAGACAAAGTTAAATGAAACAACATGGAACAGAAAGCAATTACCATCTCTGTACCACTGAGCTTCAGGTTGCAGGTTGGCCAGGTTGGGTTCAAGGTCCATGGTGGCAGTCAGAGTCGCTGAATCTCCTTCAGAAGCAAACACCGGGCCAAACTTTTCCAGAAAAGTAATGTGGATTTTAGTGTAATGGATCTTTGGAATCATGGAAACTGAGGAAAAACAGTGGGTAAAAAACAAACAAAAACAAATGTAAAGTTCCAAGACAGCATGAACATTCAAGTATTATAAAACCGGGTTTCACTAACTTAAGCTCATCACCAAAATTAGAAATTATGTTCCTTCCTGTGACCCATAAAAAATAACATCCACTGGCATAACTTCCTATGAGTAAATTGTGACACATACAATTGTAAGGCATCCATCCATATGGACAAAAGTCTTCCTTCTTGTATCCTACAAGAGGACAAAACAGATATTTGCATAAGCGGAAGTTGGAAAGGTAACATTTGATTCTTCATGCACACAAATAAAAAGTAATGAGACTAAGAAAAACAAAAGACTATCATAAATACCTCAATTAGAAATCAATTTAAGTTTTCAGTGTGTGAGCGAGTCGGAACTTGACAAATGCAGTATTGGAGTGATAAAAATCAGGCAAGGCAAAATGCTGGTCTTATAAAATTAGTGGACTTACTCTTTACAATAATGGAGGCCTGACTTGTTGCTTGTCCGTGGATGTTACCAGCCACAACCGTGTACTGGGCTGTATCATCAGTTGAACATCTGCAAATAAATAAATAAATAAATAAATAAACAAAGCAAACAATAAAACCATGTGGCTTCTTTATTTTGGCGACTACATTCACAGATATCACACTAAAAGTGAACTTGAGCCATTTCGGGGCTCTGCATGTTCCCATGATGACAACGCTCAACGCCATTTTTCAATATTTTATTGTCAACCTGACAACATCCACTTCTTACTATACAGTCCATACGAAGCTGAATATTTTCCTACACGGGGTACCAAGGGGTGTTCGAAATACAGAGAAGGATCTGAACTGAAGGTGATTGGATCAGAGGAGAGCGAGACGACTGAAGGAATCTGAAGATATCATGTAACACTGAGGTCAGCACTTGAACAGCTGAGCTTCCTGAGGGGTGGGGGGGGGGGGCAAATACATTATCCTCCCTCGACCAAACTATGCGCCATGATGCTCCCAGCAGTCGACATTACGCAACTGCCTTAACCCTGGAGAACCCAAGAACACTTTTCTTCTTTGGAAAATTATGAATTATACATTAAATGCTATAAGTTCACTGAACACCAAAATATATGTTTTTTCAATTTTAACCCTTGTTTTTTTTAACTAGATCAGAGTTGCTAATTTATCAAAATATATATATATATAAAACATACTCCTAGGCATTCTGCAACATGATATGAAATAGATTAACCAAAAAAACACAATTTTACCATCTGATGGTTTGCTGAGAAGATGGTTTTGTTTGGATTGATTTCCAGCTCAACAAAACAGCATGTTGGCAGCCATCTTGTCACCACCACTCTGGCTCATGTAAGTGCAATATTCATCCACTAGATGGCCCCATGCAGGGGTCAGAAGTGGCACTCTGGACTTTTGAAGTTAAATTTGTAAAAAATAAATAAAAGGTCTTTGTTATTTTAGTAGCAGAATTTATAGGGGCAAAATTTGGTTCGCCAGGGTTTTAATGGACACCTGATTCCAGTAACTACGAGAACGTTTTGAGGAGTTCATATGGTTTCTCTACTTAAAAACTGCTACCAGTTTATCAAAGCAAGTGATGACATCATCCTTATTTGATGTACCTTGGAATCTCCAGAGAGTGGACTCCTCCTTTTGCTTCAACTAGATACTTTCCAGAGGACATGTCCAGGATCATACCATCTCTATACCTATGTCAAAAGAATAGTAGACCAGAGACCATGTCACTTTATCATGGTTTTAGATTAGGATGTTTTGTTTGTTAGTTTTTTTTACTCACCATTTCACAATAGGCAGAGGATAGCCTTCCACAGTACAAAAAAGTTTGATTGGAGTGTGTTCAAAGACGGTGTGGGACCTGAGTCTGACCATGAAAGACGGGCCCCTGGTTGTCGGCTCCTCTCGCACATACTTGCGTGGCATCTTTGTATTCAACTACATAGAAAATCAAGGATGCCCATGAATACGTAACACAACACTGTAGATGCTTTTTTTCCCCCCCACACACACTTCTCTTTATGTGGTACAGTTTTGAAATCAGTTTAAAAACAAGAAGTGTCAAAATTCTTACCACTTCCTGGATGTGGGCTCGGGTTTTATATTCATATCTGTCCACCATCTCCTCAGAGCTAAACAACAGACACAAAGTTAAATCACTTCATAATAGATGAACCATTTGCAATGATAGATGGCTGCTTTTAGTTGTCAATTCTAAAACATTGGACCGAACCAAATAGCCTACTAACTATGTGTGTATTTTTAGAAGTTAACATTGTAACATCTGTAGACCTTTCATATTAAAGTTCTTTCAAAGTGACCAAAAAAAAGTGCCAATTTCATCCCCTGGAATCAGTTTAGTAAATTAAAATAATGCAGCACTTCTTGAGCTGGGAGGAACAGTTGCCATTTTTACTTTGTAGTGGGATTCCAGCATTTTGCATATCAGTGATCAGAAAATACCATATTTAATCAAACCCTTGTCTTTTCTTCAACAAGTTCTTGTAACAAATGCTATTGTGCCCCACCTAAATATGCGGAGGAGTCATTTTTTTATGCTAATCGTGCTAATGACACCAATATAATCTTGATTTTACAGTGGTGTAGGTTTTTACAAACTTTGAACTTTTAAAACCCTACACAAAATAGGACATACGGAATGGAAAGCTCCACCTTGCAAAACAAAAAAAAAAAGAGGAAAAAGGAAAAATCTCCCTTTGTTAGCAATATAGCCATGGTAGACTAGCTTGCCACAAACCTCTCAACAAGCTGAGAAATAAAACATGTTTTTTTCTGCAGGGAGTTTCTAGACAAAGTTGTTTAAAATAACAAAAATCAGATGTGACAGATGCGAGTGAATGCAACTCTCCTGATTACGTGCTTGCTTTAAAAATATGATACCAAAAAAAAAAAAAAAAAGACGATACACAGCTGAACCCCAGAGAGTGTTTTCAACAGAACCAAAAGTATGAAGGCGTGTTTGTCATGCAAGGTGTCGTCTAGACTGATTTTATGCCCTTCGGCGAAAATCCAATGCTTCTCAAATGTAGAAGAGACAATCCGCTCGTCTGTGGAATTCAGACGAAAGCAAGCAACGCTATTCAAATATGATGTGTTGTCGGGTGGGTGGGTGATGCATACTGACAGAGGAACCAAATTCAAAATCAGAATTTTAGTGAATGGCAGGTTGGTAATATATATTTTAGGGATGGTGTGTGGAGCAAGGTCCAAGAAGGGACCCATTCAATTTAGGTGCAGATTCCGATACAGGTGTAGATCCAAGATAAAAAAAATGTATCTCTTCTCTTCTTTATACTATCTTAAGTTAATATTCAGTAAATAATTGCTATTCAATATAATAGGCTACCCAGGTATCAAAGATCTTGCTGTTGTTCTTGTTTGGCAATGAAAGTAGGTTTATGAGTCGTTCAAGCATACGTAAAGCTTTAATTAACAGCAAAATAACTGAATGTTTGACACCCAATGGAGATGTCATTAAGTTGTAGTTTTATTTTCCCCATGAATCCTTCAGGACAGATAATACATATCATATTCATATTAGTTTGAATTATATGCAATACATTAAAAAAAGAAAAATGTGAAGTGTGAGCATGCCACCGCAACGCAAAAAAAATTGTCAGCTTTATGAGGCATAATAGCAAAAGTTTTCAAAAAAAGAGACAAGAAATGTGAGGAGGAAGGTTAAAAAAAATAAAAAAATTGTTAATAGTCAATAATGAAGTGAATCACAGCAAATAACAAACACAAGGCACTAAACAGAATTCAAGGCACAACAGTGATGTGGCAGAAAATGTCACTTGTATTCTTTCTGTGAAAAGACGTAGCTGAGTGTGGGCAGCCATGAGTTAGCGTGTGGGAATCAAACGGCTCAAAGCAGCACTTGATCTCTTTTTCCTCTTAATACAAGCTGTCAGAATGGACACAAGCGTTTCCTCCAAAGCCCTGACTTCTCCGCCTGGTGTTTAGACTGCTGTCCAAACAGGAGGCGGATCTTGAGAGGACTTGTGTTACTTGTCACACGCAATCACATTAATATTAAATATAAGCTTGACGTAACCATGGGACGCATGTTAAAGTGAATTTGTTTGGACTTCAAGTGTGACTATTTAAAGATGTCAGAAACTGTGAATATTGTAGTATGGCTGCATTTTCAAGCAAAGCTTACAATGGTTAAAGCATTACTGTTAATAAGAACGCTATCAGCATCATTAGCATCATGAAAACAGTGCTTTAGTTGGGATTAGCATTAGCATAGTAGCTATCCCGTACCTGCTGTATTCTTTAAGCACATACTGGCTCTGTTTATGGTGGTATTCGTGGTTGTAACTCCCTTGCTTGATCAGCCCCCACATGGTGACACCACGGATACGGACCTGTTGGATCCACAACACGCACTTGTACTGTATACAACATGTGACTCATTACCTGAAATAATACACAGCACCGAGATAATAACACACACGGACAACCACAGGTGATTGTGTAAGGGGCTAATTTAGATTTTTTTTTTTTTATCATAGGTGACAAAAGTTATCTAAAAATATGGCTGAGAAGTACGAGGTGGCAAAAAATGCACAATATACACATACAGGCAACATTAGGTTTGGTCCACTCATGTACAACTGTAGAACATCATTCTGAGAAGTAATACTAATACTTTACCCTTTAATGCTGTGAACAAAATACTGGAGAGTCTTCTCCAGTATGACGTACTGGTTATTATTAGATTGTGCAAGTGTACCTCAAGAAATGTCCAGTATTGTGTTAGCGCCATCTACAAAATGGAACTTGGATGGACACATGGCCACACGCATTCACACAGATGGAAACATGACATTCTCATTCATTGGCTGCCTTACAATGACAAGGTGACACCGTAAAGGTTTAAAGAGACACATGCTCACACAAATAAACAAAGACAAGGTTATAGTTTTCTAATTAGGGTTCAGTTTGGGAAATTAACAGTATACTGTTTGCAAAAAATTAGTGATGGGCAAATGAAGTTTCATGAATCATGCGATATTTTTTTGACTCCTCTAGATGGCACTCTTGGTTTAAAAATGCAGTGGAAATTTAATAAATTTCTATTGCTCTTGCCTTTTTCTTAAAACCTGGAGGAGTCGAAAAATACCACAAGTGCTTCATGAAGCTTCATTAAGTTTCATTTTCCCATCACTATACAAAATAAAGCTATTACAAAGTGCTATTACACTCACTTATCATTTATGGACTTTAAATGTTAACATTTTTCCAATAACGAATAATTTCATCACTGAGGGTTATGTATAATTTGCATTAATCCCATGATGGGATTCACATGTGTATCTTGCGTCATACATACACAGTGACAATACAACATACAGCATTTAACTTATGTAAGCCACATATTACGCTGACACTTGAACTGATTCTGCCTCTCCAACTTCTTCAAAGCTATTAAGGACATCCTATATCCACATCTATTCCACATTGCTTAGTCATGTTTAACTAACCCAAACCTGTCAATCAAAAATGCAGGTCATAACCTTTCACCTCAAAAATCCGAGACTTACTGTTCCCTGAAAATGATGTCAATACATTTCACAACTTATTATTATTATTATTATTATTATTTATACCTCATTTATTCGCTTACGCAACCAGCAGTAACATGAAAAGTAATATTACTGTAGGTGCATTCAAGTTGAAGTCAACTGAAAAGTAAGCTGCCCAAGTCAGTGCGTCATCTCTGGCCAACAGTGCAAACTGTCCAACGGCGCCTAAGCCTCTCACCCTGTAACAGTAAACCTTGGCAATGCTCAGCTAAAATTGTACAAACATGTAACATTCCTACACTGGATAAAACAACATGCATGCAATGTTTAAGACGCTTTAACAAAGCCCCATTAGGATCAAATGGTATTACATTATCTTTCGGAGCTGAAACAAGCATTTTTACAACAATCGCAAAAGGCCCAAAAGACTCCAGGATGTTGCTATGGTGAACACGCAAACAGCTGTCCACATTATCTGTAGCTCTTGTTTTATCGGACAGCAAACACTGATTTAGACAAAGCGCAATTTAGATACATCACTTTTATTCTGTAATATCTCAACATAAAATTGCACAACACCTTGTGCTGTCATGTGGTCCCAGCTAATATACCCGCCTGTTCCCACCTGCGCCCATTCAATTTGGAACACAAGTATATTAAAATTCCAAACACGGGAAAGACAAAAAAAAAAAAGGATTATAATATTTTGACAAAGCTTTGCTCACCCCTTGAGATTTCCTTTGCAGCGACTTCGGTTGTCAGCCTAAATCCACGGGGGAGCCTAAACCCAGTACCGGGCCAAGTAAACCTCCAGCGTCTCCAACGGACCCCCACCCGCCTCTCCCTGAGGCCTTAAAAGGAGAGAGAGATGCCTATATATAACCAGGATCCTTCAAGACTCAAAGCTAATATAACCAGTCGTCTATTTGATTAGCACAGTTTGTTAGCATTTGTGGCATGTGAGTTGAAATAGCAAATGAAAGCTGGTTGGCACATCAAGAATCAGAGAAACGTTTTAAGGGCTATCCAATGCAATTGTATTTAAATAAAACATGCTCCAAACTACATTGTGGATTGAATTTGTTTAATGACACGGAAAATGTATGGCATTAAGCTTCTTTATCACTTATGCAGTTGTTCTCATACATTTTGAACTAGGCTATGTAAACTTATAAGCACAACTTTAAATGTACGGACAGTACGGTCATTTTATATTATCACATTCATCCAACAAATTGATGGATAACTAGTTTTGAAGTTAGAAGCCAGTAAATAATTGATTGTTCAACTATTATTTTTTTTTAAAATGGTTGTGATATATCATATCTGTGTTGTAAAAAGTGAAGATAATTTGCAAGAAACATTAAGTCGATTTAACTTAGTGGGCCACATAAAATCACGTCACGGGCCAGATCTGGCCCCCGGGGCTTGAGTTTGACACATGTTCTTGAACTAAGTCAACAAAATGGCATTTTCAGACATAAAAATTTGGACAATTAACAATCTGATGATAATATATCTTATTATATCTAATTATTAAATGATTGCATTCATTTCATATCAATTGATTATTATTTCATTACAATAACTTATAAAGATCATCAGTCTAGACTCTAGAGCTTCGTCCAGGTAGACATTTATGTTGCTAAGATATTTTTTAAATTCTAAAATTGTGCATTTTTCTTGCAATGTTCTAGATTTGTTTCTGTTTAATCTTGCCCTGTTGCTTATTCCTCCTGGAATTCTGAAACATTAAATTCTGACATGGCACTGTATTGTTGCATAATTGCTTTAAACAATTTTGGAAAACAAAAACAAAAGCACAACAAATTCTACAAAAAAAAAAAAGAATCCCGTTGCCATTGCAGCTTCCCATGACCTGACTGAGAAAATACTCAGACATAATGTGATAATGAGTTAAAAATGACTTGAGCAATTGTTTCTTTCTAATCACATTTTGAGAAGTACTGATATGTGTTTAGACACTGTGTTGCATGCTGAACTTTAGCCAGTGCTTATTTATAAAACAAGCGTCAGTTACAGCTTGGCTTGGCCTATACTGTAATCCTGACATGTTGGATAACCTGTGAAAAAGACTTCACACGAGACAAGAATCACTCATCACTCATTCCCAATGTTGCAGATTTTATTTTTATTTTTTTTAAATCTGGCGATACCGGTAAAACATCTTCAAGAGTTGGAAAGTTAAACGCTTGCTACAAATAGTCATCATCTGAAATGAGCCAAAAAGAGCCCCCCTGTTGGCCAGAGGCTCAAACTGTGACAACAAAGCCCAGTTCTATTTTTAGCATATATTTTGGTGGCAGAGTGCGACAAGTTGGTAAATCAAAGCTCTGTGGTAGCTAAGTGGTGGTAATTTTTTTCCCCAGTCCCTAGTGACGTATCGTAGCTCAGTGAATGATTCTCTCCTTCTGCTCTCCTGACAAGCTTAATTTTGTGCATTAGATCATAATGAGTCATTAATTTAATAAGAGCCCCGTGGCAATTCATACATTTAATCAAGCCTGTCTGATGAACATGGATTTGTGAAGCAGTCATTGTACAAATGCGACTCATAAAATATATTCAGTTGATTGTTAATTAAATTCATGTTTATGAGGCTGTATATTTAATAACAAGGTTGTTATATTTTGGCAGTGTAGGTCCTGCATCAAACTTAGATAAGAATGTTTCTAAATATTTATATTTTTTGGGACAACATAATTATGGTGGCTAGCATGTCTGCCTTACACTTTGGCATTTCCGGGCTCAAATCTCAGCTCCGGCCTCCCTGTGTGGTCCCTGTGTGCATGTTCTCCTCATGCACTTTCTAAAAACATGCATATCAGGTTAATTGAAGTTTCTAAATTATTCATAGGTGCGGTTGTTTGTCTACTGTGTACCTCACCTCTTGCCTTCACCCAAATGAGGACAAGCAGGATACACTATCTGACTCCCAATCACTGTGCAAAGGCACATTATTAAGTCATGTTACTAATTTACTACAAATGATCTATCCTCATCTATCTAAGACAGCCCCATATAGTGACAGACAGACCAATTCATTCCTCGATGGCAGACACCGTAAACCTGCCTGACTTGTGTGACAATGCTCTAGTCTAAATGACTTGTATTTGGAACTGGGAAGCTATGTTGACAGCATATACAGTAGAATAAAACAAAAATGTTCATTTTACTCACCTATAATAAAAATTAAAAAAAAATATGAGAACCTGATTTTTTTTATTGATCTATTTGTGTAGGCTACAGTAGGACTTGTGACTGTGAGATTTTTCTAATACATATGGGCTCAATAAAGGAAAAATACTGCTAAGAACGGATTGCGAGGGACAAAACAGCTGTAATCCTCTACAATTGCACCACTGCGAATTCCATAAATGTTCTTTGCTGCTCATCCTCATTAGGGTCGATACACTCGCCAGTACAAATGGAGCCTATTCGTACTTGTACTGCCCAAAAATATAACCATGTATTTTCTACATACAAAACGCATCAGTATCGTTTTTGTAAATGCATTTTTTCATACAGTGCTTATTATAGACGTAATTAGAGTACGTGTAGCTAATAATAACATCTTGTCACGTGTCTGTGTGCATTCAAAGGCAGTGAAACGCAGGCGAGCAATAAATGGATTGACAAATTTACCACGTGACTAAGCATGTGGTCGACGGCACTCGTGATTGGCTGAACGGGCAAGGCAAGAGGCGGAAGTACATGCAGGACGTAAACAACCACAGACGCTATCAACATTTCACCGAGCCGTTTTCGTCACGAACATGAGCTGACAAAAGTCAACAGCCCTCACGAAGCAATTTTGCAATATAGGACGAAGTAAGTTGCTTTTACTTGACGCTTGTTCAACGCGAAACGCGGTGAGTCCCGAGGCGTTTGAATTGTATGTGTTCTACGTTTCGTTGATTTTTGAACCTTTGCCTCACTTACATGCCCAGTAGTAAACTTAATATTTAAAGACAACGGAATCTCCGTCGAGTCTGGGCATATCATTTTATTTTAGTCAACATTTTATTCAGTTCACCGTTTCAACCTTTTGACATAAAATACTCACATTTTCTTTACTTCTTGTGTGCAGTATAAGAAGATAGAATATAGTCCATTGCACGAGAAAGGAGGGGGCACACTTGAAACCGTCATAATCGATAAGCATTTTGATATGTTTTCAAGCATATTAATTCAACTAAAATAATGATTGGTTAATCGAAGAAAAGTTTATTAATCAGTTTTAATGGGGGGGGGGGGCAAGGCAGTTGCGTGAGTTTATCTAATGAATCCACCTCAATTTTAATTGTATTTATGTATTCTTTTATTGGTGTTGATGTAATAAAAACGTATTAATTCACAGTCTTTCTTGTTTTGTAGATTCAATATGAGTCTCAGGTATCCTCTTCTGCTCTGTCTGGCAGCAGTCTCTGCCTTTGCTATGTCGCCTCCGTAAGTACAGGAAACCCCAGTCATTCACCGTATTTTTGTGTTTATATTTAATAAGTTGATTAAGAATTATTTCTGGAGTGTACTTTTTCTTTTCAGACACATGTGGACCAAACTCATCCTCACCCACCACTGGCCTAACACTTTCTGTACTGTGAGTTTCCTTAGAAATGATGTTTAGTCACTTGACTCTTTGGATGCAAAGCCATTAATCATTTATCTCCTTCCTCTCTGCTGTGCAAATTGTATATTTGACCTATTTCAGATTTGTTTTGTCACTGACTCATTTAAACTGGCGAGGTCATGTGACGTTTGTCATGAGGCCGTGTGCTTTTGAGTGTGACAACATGCACCGATGGTGCCGATGTGTGCTGTTTTTCTTTCCCTCATGATGTAAATGTATCTTTAACTGTGAGCCTTAATGTATGTTTTGAAACCAGATGTTTGTGATACATTTCAGACGGAGTCCTGTCATCATCCTAACATTAGCTACTGGACACTACATGGACTCTGGTAAGCGTGTGTGTGTGTGTGAGAGAGAGATACTTGAAGACAGAAGGGGATTCTGTTTAAGGGAGATACCAAATGGAAACTCATGGGTTGCCTTTTATCTATTTAGTCCTCAAATCTTAATATGATAAAAGCAGTCATAAGGTTTTTCTTTTTTTAGTTCCTTGTATTTAACCCCTAGGCGTTATCGTGACCATTTTTTGGCTTTTTTGTTGATTCTGACCAAGCCATTTCAAAATAAAATACTGCCCACGGGTTTAATGTATTGCTTCACTTTCACTATAAAAATATAAAGGGATCTAATATACATGATTTAAAAAAATATATTTTGTCCTTTTTTCAGGCCTGATAAAGGAATCACTTGTAACGCGTCATGGCATTTCAACTCATCTGAAATAGAGGTAGTTTGTTGTCCTTTCTAAGTGTTAAAAAAAATAATAACTAATATTCAAATTTATTTTATTTTCAGGACTTGCTCCCAGAAATGGAGAAGTATTGGCCTGATTTACTGAAACCTGCATCATCATCCTTTTGGTAAGGAGAAACGTTTTGTGCAAGGAGGCCGTCCATCACCTGATTAGTTTTATTTCCCAAAAGTAAATGCTCAACTCTATTGCAACAGGAAGTACGAATGGTACAAACATGGTACATGCGCTGCCAAGGCGCCTGCGCTAAACAGTCAACATAAATATTTCAGCAAGGCATTGGAACTGTACCATAAAGTGGACTTGGATAGGTAATAAAAACTCACACGACACTAGAACAAGTTTATAGTTCACCATTTACAGCTTGACAACTTCCGCAGTATATTATTTTTCTCAAACTATGTCCTTGTTATTGTAGCGTCCTGAAGAAATTTGACATCATCCCATCTGAAAACAATTACAAAGTAAGTATTTGTTGTGTTCACGGTATACCGGAATGGAATGTATAAGCGAGAGGGAAGTGTAGACCAGTAATTCCCTGCAAATGATCCAGTTTTACATAATTGGTCTTAAACTGTTTTATTTATTACATGTAACATACTTTATTCATCTATCATGCCACTGGCATACAGTATGGTACAGTAGAACAATTAAATGCTGTTCCACTAGATGGCAGAAGCATCAATTAACCTGTTTGTGTCCGCTTGTTGTCATTCATACAAAAGATGAATAGCTAAACAGCCCCACAATCCCGCAGACAAGATAGTCATTATTTTAGTAAATATACTTTTTTTGTGTTGTTTTTGCCCAGTGATGTGGCATGAGATTTTTTTTAAATTATTTTTTAATATAAAATATGTACATTGGCTCAATAAAGTCTGGATTTGTATTCTTATCTTCAATGATATGATGATTAAGAGTGTGGTAGACAGAAGGTCATAATCTTGGATTGTTCCACTTTTGTGTCTTTTTTTGTAGTTTTCCCAAATCGAAGAAGTCATAGAAAACTTCTATGGCGTCAAACCTAAGATACAATGTGTCCATTCGTCTAAGGTACGAGCGTCGAATAGCAATTATTGAACGTTGGAATCGGCACAAATTGAATTCAGAGTGAGCTCCCGAGTTGAACTCAATATGTGATGTGCTTTCTAGAATACCGATGCGCAGCTTTTGGGTCAAATGGAGATTTGTTTCAGCCCCGACTTCTCCCTCTTGGATTGTGAGAAAGAGATGATCTCCAAACGAGGTTCCGCGTTCAGTGTCTGCGACCCTGACGTACCAGTTTACTATCCACCTCTTTGAAATACTAACACAACAGGCACACTAGAGTCAGTGTTTACAAATGTACTCATTCTCTGTATCTGCTTCTTTTTTTTAACCAATTAATTGCCATTGACGGTTATAAACGTCCAAAAATCATTTTTACTATTTTTTTTCTCTCTTTTCTATAGTTTTTTTTTTAAACTATTTCTATGAGTTTAACATATTTTTTCTACTTTTGTTAACAAGGTTATGAAAACCTATAATTTTTTGATTGCACATTTAGAACAGATATAAAATTTGTGATTATTTGACAACTATTGAAATCATGCGATTAATTATGATTACAAATTTTAATCGCCTGATGCCCCTAATTTTTAATAATCATCTTGTCAGGAGAATTTTTTTTAAAATTGTAATTAATTGCATGACTTCACTAGTTAACTCACGATTAACCACAATTTTTTAGATCTGTTCTAAATGTACAATAAAATTAGTTTTCTAGGTTTTCATACTCTTAATAAAAGTGGGGAAAAAAATGTTAAATTAATAGAAATAGTTCAAATGAATTTTTGACGTTTATAGCCGTCAATGGCAGTGAGTGAGTTAACAAGTAGCAATGCAAAAGAGCTTGCTCCAATGTAATATTGCACTGTACTTTAATAGTTGTAGTCCCTGACAAAAGAGTTTCCATTTTTTTGTCAGCTCGCTACTCTTTATAGTTTCAACCTATTTACTAATGAACTTGATCAATTATCTAAATGTTTTCAAATAGTGTCATAGACATACAGTAGTTGTTGTTTTTATGTTTACCGTACTTGTTTTATTTAACACATCGCACATCTTGATTTACTTCATTTCAGCATGTCGAGGGAGCAGAGTCCAAAGGAATTTTGTTATGGTTGCTATATGGTGCTGTTTTTTTTTTAAAATTATTATTGTAAATTCACAGCGTGAGGTAATAATAGGAATATGTTCATTATTAAATGTCAATAATAAAAAAAGTTTGATTCATTGTGTATGTTTTTTTGTCATAAGTAACTGTAAAAATAAATGCATTCATTTCCATGAATCTAGCCACTTTATTATGAAAAACTCCATTACCAAGTAATGCTGTTTTCTTTTGCAATGTCCAAGAGATATTCACTTAATGTGCTCAGTGTTACGTCACCCTGTAATTATGATTGATTAGCATTTTGAATATGAAATCGTCTTTTCAATGGCAAACTTGCGACAAGCGAGTGCAGTATTGCGCTGATGCAGTTTTTTCAGCCTGTCTTATTGCATGTATCTTCTCCATCTGTATGGATATTAATATTGTGATCCCCTTATAGAGCTTTAATCCTATCTAAACAAAGACACCATGTCCATAATCCTGAAACCATACGACACAGCAGGCTGCATTTGATGATGTTGATTAGCTGCCATTCTACAATCCGTGACCCTCTGGCCTAAGTTTTTACAGGTGAGCTACTGCTGCCCTGTTTTGTGGTAATGGCGAATTAAAATGGTGGATTTAGCTTTGGCCACTTGACCCAGGTAGAGTGCAGCATGCCTTCACTACATAACCTCCCACCCCAGGTTATGTAACACTGCAGCTATGCGAAGCTGCTGATGTGACAGATCCGTGCACGCACACGCGCACTCTGCTCACACACATAATCCAATCAATAAAAAATGGATTTTAAAATCGATATAATCACCATCAGAGTGTCACATTGCGTTTCGTTCGGTTTCCCCTGCCGGTTCAAGTCGCTTTCGGAATCGTTGCACCCAATGTGTCCCCTCCATCAGTATGAGGTTAAACGAGAAAGGATGCAGGGGGAGACAAACAAGGTGACACCACGTGATCTCGCCAGCTGTTGCTGCATGCTGCTGGGAGGAAGAAGAGGGAAGCAGGAAGAGGATCAACACACGCGCGCGCACACACGCTTGGGAAAATTACTGTTAAGGCTGCTCCGCGCGCACTCGATTTTAACGGTTCACCTCTCCTCCGTGCGCATACGAGACGACACGGACGCGAGGCGGCCATCGCGGGGCGTATGGAAATGATGTCGAAATGAAAACGCCACGTCGACCGCGTCATGACGGGACACGAGGAGGAATCGCTTCGCTGTTAGACACGCGACCAAATCCGCTCGTTCGTGCGCGTTTACCTCCACACGCAGAGGAGATGTCCTTCACAAATGGGATAGATGCGCAGGGTTGATCGTTGCCATGGATACCAGCACGCGAAAATTCACAGTGAAGAGATGGTTTTCCATCTACCTGAAGAACAAGGCCGCCCGGAACAAGAACGCGACGGGATTCTGTCAGCTGGAGGTGGGTGACGTTTGGATGTGCCAGGTGCAGTTAACGAGGCTTTAATTAGAAAACATCCCCAAATATGCATGCCAATCAAAACATGGCCTGTATGGCAGCCATTGTTGGATTTGAAGCTTAAACAGAAGCAACCATGCGATCGATTAGTTTATTGTTTATTTGGCTTACTGTATACTCATTTCCTTAATTTCCTGCTTTTTGTATATTATAGGACATGACATGACAAACTAAAGAGATATTTTCAGTCTTTGTGGCATTTCACTGACCAAATAATTTGTGACAATGTTAACAGATTTAACAAAAGTTTCCAAGCAGTGTTTGCAAATTCAAATACCTTTTAGTTGTTTGTAAAACTTAAAAAGAAAAAGAAAAAAAGTATGCTACCCTGCCATTGAAATTTGTAGTTTTTTATTGAGGTTTCAAATTTACATTACATACATATGCCTGGATTTTCAAAAACTTCAAACAAGCACTGCAGTACCTTGGCTGTGTCATTTGATTTGTTGTGTGTTGGAATGAAGCGTGAGGTCACTGCTGCTGCAGTGTCACCAATGTCGTTGCCTGTCCGGGGGGTGGGGGGGTCCAGGACACCTCAGCAGCAGGCCACTGCTTTGCCTAAGAGAGAGAGAGAGAGAGAGGAAGAAATGCAATCAGACAGATGAGCAAACAAGCGGGCAGGCGGCTTGATAGATAAATGGATCCAGACAGATTGATTCAGTGGATGCCACAGCAAGGGAGGTCTATTTATAGCCCAAACAGATCAGAGCAGGGCAGGGTGACAGCATGCTGTTTAGCGGCTCACCTTGTAGTTTGCTATATAAATAGATGAAAAACACTTGGGGTTGAAAGCAAAACTGTGCAAATGAAGCTCATATTGTCAAATTGTTTTTGTTGCACAGTATGTCATCTTACTTTTTGGTTTACCTGCCAGGCGGGTTTCCTGTCATCGTCAGTAATATGATGTTTGGATGGATCGCGTGCCTGCAAGAAAAGGCCGGCGTTATAAATTTGCATTTATGAGGCTCAATACTGGAGTCATGGAGTTGTTTCTGCTTGAGATGACTTACCTTTACTGACCAGTTAGTGAATACCGAATGAATAGTAATGACTCAACAAAAACACAGCAGTCAATCGATGTAACGGTTTTATTTGTATAACGCCAAATGTTCCGTCTTGGTTATGTTTCCCTGCATTGTTGCCCCTTCGTGGGGCAGGGAGGAGTTGAGCAGGGAGGTGCACACCTTGGGGCAACTGCGATCAACTCTGTTTTCAAGGCTTCCCAGCATACCAGCGTGCTGCTGAATCATCATTAGTCTCTGTTTGCTGTGGTTTGCTGCAGTTTGGAAACAATCTGGTCTCCTTGTTCCTGGTGGAAAGTTGATACTTTGTGCAGTTTTGTTTATTACTTTAGGTTGTCACAATAAATGCTAATGTTTTTGAATGCTCGGTTACTACGCTGGGTAGACTCAATCATACATAACAATCACAAGAACAACACGTGTTATAAGTAGGGGTGGGAATCTTTGAATGTCTCATGATTTGATTCTGATTTTTGGGCCTGCGATTCGATTCAGAACGATTTTTGATTCCAAATGATTTGATTGACGATTATTTTTGCTTCAATCTATAGGTGTGCAAGGAATTGTAATGATCTACTCCAGTCTGACTCGCTAATGCTAATTAGCGCGCTACTCGCGGCACTTTTATCACTCAAAAGAACGGCTCCACACTGCAAAAAAAACCTACTTTTATTGGAATAACTGCATCAAACCTTTTACTCTCTAATGTGGCTACAACTTAACAGCGTATTAGACCGCGTGGAACCACACTGCCCCTAAGTGGCCAAATCGGGTACAAGATGAACAGCGCTCCAAATAAAGGCACACACAGAGGCAAGACAGTATAAAATAATTTAAATAAAATTCATTTTGGGACATTTAAAATCGATTCTGAAACCGTGCTAAATGAGAATAGATTTTTTTGGCACACCCCTAGTTATAAGTTAAACAGACTTAAAGCATCCATGCAGACATGAGCAAGCACTTCGACTCCTCTCTAACATGGCAGAAACAGAAGCAGCATGGGGCAGAGTCCTTTGTTGGCGTTTCCAGTGTACATATGGATATGGTGGTAGTCAAAATGATAGTGTCTACCATTCAAAACGGTTGGAGTTCATTTGAGTTGATTAACAAACACAAACAAAACCTAGCTTGGTTTTGCGATTTTTCTCGAATTTAGGAATGACTTTTGTCTAACTGCTAACTTTTCAATTCCATGTCACAAATGTGTACTAAGAATGAGATTTAATATAAGTAAAACATAAAAATGGTTTATCCCAATAAATAATTACGGTATAGTGCAGGTTGGCAGTCGATCATATGCTTGACTAAGCAGACTGAATAGGCTGAAAAAAGGCCCATCAGGTTATGCTTCACCGCCGGTTTCCTTTTGAGGCCATTGATTGACATTGATGCATAGATGTCAACTTTGTCAGCTGGCAATGAAAAATGCAAATGTAAATACTGTACAGTGCATGCTGTATTTTATTGGGGGAATTTGATCAATGTGAAAGTTACTGGCATTTTTAAACTAGGACTTTGATATGATATAGTTCTTACTCTTGAACAATTTTCTCCTTTAAATACACATTTTTATGTCACATGCTTCTTTTTTTTTCTTTTTTCTTTTTTCTGGAGAGCTCAGTATTGATCATTCGGTAATTTTACCGATTTGACATGTCATCATCATTGCTCTCCTTTTTTAATTTTTTTTATTTTTATATATATATTTTGTATTTTTATTTTATTTATTTATTTATTTTGTGTATGTGGGTGAATATGTGTATGTGCGTGCGTGCATTCATTAGTTCACCTAAAACCTATAAAAAATATAAAAAATCCCATACCATTTCCCTAAACCGAACACTTTCAGCCAGAGTCGTGAGGCCGTCAGGAAACCCGAGAAAGGACCAAAGAATGTCACATGCTTCTTAATGAATGGATGAATTATCAGGGTTAGTACCAGACCCCTTGGCTGCTGCGTCATCTTCATTCTTTATCTTATCAAGACTGTTTAAAAAATTCTACGCTTCCCTTCTGGAACTTGCGCTATGCACGGGAAACTGTTCCCAGTGCACAAATGAAGATCTGTAAAATGCATGGTCGAATGAGTTATGAAGAGCACCAGAGCTCTGACCTTCAAGCGTCTTCTGAATAAACTAAAAAAAAATGTGAGTCAACTCATGACCTCACAAATATTTTTCTGGATGAATAGAGCAAAACTTTTCTTCAGTTTTCACCTGGAAAAGCAGTAGTTGTAACTTACTTTTTTTTCCCCCTTCAGGATGACAGCATACTCAAGGAGATTGACATCAGCCACCATGTTAAAGAAGGCTTCGAGAAAGCTGACCCCTCTCAATTCCAGCTGCTCAAGGTGCTTGGACAGGGATCCTATGGAAAGGTACATCTTGAAAAGTTGTGTGATAAGGTATAAAAAGTTTACACTTGACTCATCTGCAGGCTTTTCACTTGCATGACTGATTCAGTCGGTTGCAACTTGGAGGCAAGAGGCAACAGTCTGGATGCTATTGCTAACACAGCCAATATGATAACATATTTTCACAAGCTCCCCAGTTGAACATTGAGCCTGATTAGGAGTCATCATAACCAAATGCTCCACTGTGCCATCATATTGACAACAATGATGTGTGAACTCAATAATTTTCAGGTGTTTCTTGTGAGAAAGATCCGAGGTGTGGACAGAGGACAACTGTATGCGATGAAAGTTCTGAAGAAAGCCACACTTAAAGGTAGGTTTACAAAAGTGATTTCAATGATTTGCTCCTAAATACAGTAAAGTGCTGGAAATAAGTGCGAAGACAATTCAATACTGAATTGTTAGGGGTTAATCTCATTTCCCCTATTTTTTACTTCATTGCTTTGATGTTATTTTGCAGCGTGAATTTGCTTTACACCACAAAAAAATACTGAGCTCATCACTGTCTGGAGCAATTGCGAGTTACTATAACGTAAGCATGCTTGCTAGCAAGCTATGAGAAACAAATCATCGTCCCTGATATTTCATGTGCTTTGCGTTATTTGAGTTACACGATCTTTTGTGTGGCACGCACACTCGCACAGGCTAAAGCAGGGGTGAATTTGACGGTCTAGCTAATTCGCGAGCATGCTAGCTAGCTAGCCGACTCCCATACGGGTGGACTGCCATTTTGGGCTGTCCAATTCACCACTGCCTCATTCCGTCTGAAGCACGTGGGTCCACATAGCAGATGTACGTCAGGGAACGTCAATCCGTTTATTACGTTCGCTAGCCCACTAGCTAGCGAGCTCACTAGCACGTTAGCGGCTAACTAAGGAGCAGACTGACAACAGACGCAAAAAAACATTGGGTTATTTCAGTTACACGATCTTTTGTGTGGCACGCACACTCGCACAGGCTAAAACAGGGGTGAATTTGACGGTCTAGCTAATCTGCAAGCATGCTAGCTAGCTAGCAGACTCCCATACTGGTGGACTGCCATTTTTGGGCTGTCCAATTCACCACCGCCTCATTCTGTCTGAAGCACGTGGGTCCACATAGCAGATACACGTCAGGGAACGTCAATCCGTTTATTATGCTCGCTAGCCCACTAGCACGTTAGCGGCTAACTAAGGAGCAGACTAACAACAGACGCAAAAAAACCTAGGGTTATTTGAGTTACACGATCTTTTGTGTGGCACGCACACTTGCACAGGCTAAAGCAGGGGTGAATTTGACGGTCTAGCTAATCTGTGAGCATGCTAGCTAGCTAGCAGACTCCCATACTGGTGGACTGCCATTTTTGGGCTGTCCAATTCACCACCGCCTCATTCTGTCTGAAGCACGTGGGTCCACTTAGCAGATACACGTCAGGGAACGTCAATCCGTTTATTATGTTCGCTAGCCCACTAGCTAGCGAGCTCACTAGCACGTTAGCGGCTAACTAAGGAGCGGACTGACAACAGACGCATCACCGCCTCGCTTGGTGTTTTTATGTGAGACACTTCATGAAGTTAGCTGTTTATTAACACAAGAAGCACACGTTATTCAGCCTAACACTTACAATGATTTGAGCATATACTGTATGAACAAATATTTTGACTGACAGGCAAAGATCAAGACTGAGGGGCGTGTTTTCAGAGCATTCAAGACTTTGAAACCTCATTAGGGATTTTTTTTTTGTTCATTTAAATTTGTCAATACATTTGATTTAATTTGACATGGACTTTAAGATGTTGCCATTAGATGAAAAGCAAAAATGTGAGCTACTCGTAGTCATTGAAAAATGCCCACATGGTTGTTGTTGCAACTTGTTACTATCCAATTACCAATGCGCTTTAAGAATGATGGACAAATATTCATTGAATGATCGAGTATCCATGGTTATCTGAACTCTGTGTGCCCTACATTCAAGAGGATTTGAGCAAGTGAGGTTAGTTTGTACCTTTCATTCAGATAAACTGCTATTGAATGGGATTATTGTCAATGAGGACAGTGTTTTTGTGACTGAATGAGCCGGAGTTGTCTTGTGTTGACTCGATGTCTTTGCACTCCTTAATC
Source organism: Vanacampus margaritifer (assembly GCF_051991255.1). NCBI lineage: Eukaryota > Metazoa > Chordata > Actinopteri > Syngnathiformes > Syngnathidae > Vanacampus > Vanacampus margaritifer. The sequence continues at coordinate 18,552,035 of NC_135435.1, read as the reverse complement.
CTCTTAACCTGCACCCCATTGAATTTAAGTGGTCTTGTCTTGAGATGGATGCGATGCGGCGACATTGTGGTTATATTTACCATTGCTCAGCACAGGATGGCTCTAATCCTAATTGTTGTTGTTTTTAATCAAGTAAATGCAATTTCATTGTGCAATTGACATTTATTAGAGATTTGCCTCAAGGATGTTAATATTAAATCTCTTTATCTCCTTCCAAGTCCGGGACCGTGTGCGATCCAAGATGGAAAGAGACATTTTGGCAGAGGTCAACCACCCATTCATAGTGAAACTACACTACGGTAAGTCTGTTTTAATGCGCCCACCCACCTAATATATCAAACAGATACGTATTTTGTCATTACTTAAAGATGTTATTTAACAATTTTACCGTCTGGAACATGGTCACTTTTTCACCTTTTCAACTCTAAATACGTGCTCAGAAATAACACTGTGATTATACTAAAGCCCTAACGCAGTTGTTAAGCCCCAATGTGTCATATCTGGCGTGTGTGTGTGTGTGTGTGTGTGTGTGTGTGTAGCCTTCCAGACAGAAGGGAAGCTCTATCTAATCCTAGACTTTCTCCGAGGGGGGGACCTTTTCACTCGTCTGTCAAAAGAGGTTAGTTTGTCAGCTTTAAACAATGTCAAATCTTTACAGATCAACTTTTGAGTAATTTCCTGCATTGGACATATTTCAGTGTATGTCTGTATACAGTGTGTATATATATATATATATATATATATATATTTTTTTTTTTATATATTTTTTTTTTTTTTTCTTCCAGGTGATGTTTACGGAGGAGGATGTCAAGTTTTACCTCGCAGAATTGGCTTTGGCCTTGGACCACTTACACAGTTTGGGAATCATCTACAGGGACCTCAAACCTGAAAAGTATTAGCACACTTGCTTCTTTTTGCTGCCTCAGCCTATAGAGGGTGTGTTTATTGCCAGCTTAGTTTGATCGTTTGTCAGCAAGAATGTATAATCCGCAATTTTACGATTTAGGATTTAGTGGTGGAGTGTAATATTGGACACAGGATGCATATTAAATATGTGAGCGGGATGACTTTTCAAATTGTCAGTCTGCCAGCAGGGGTGACCAAAAGTGACCCGTATGTTTTAATGAAAGGCAGATGGGAATTTGATATATTTGATAAACATCTCTTTTGAAAATTAAAAATCAGTTAATTGTAATATTTCAATTGTTGTCATTCAAATACAATTTTTCCGTAGATTGTGAGAATGTGTCTTTGTATGTTCAGTGCTCATATGTCATATTGAGTAGAATTAGATCCCTCAGGCATTTATTTCTTAAATGAATGTGTCAATGTTGGTCTTTCTCGACAGCATTCTTCTGGACGAAGAAGGACATATTAAAGTAACTGGTAAGTACAAAGTGTACCTTACCTTCACTTTGATGTTCTCCTCTTCCTAAACGTGGACTATTTCTCCATCACCAGACTTTGGTTTGAGTAAGGAAGCCATCGACCATGACAAAAGAGCGTATTCCTTCTGTGGAACAATCGAGTATATGGCCCCAGAGGTGGTTAACAGGAGGGGACATACGCAAAGTGCAGACTGGTGGTCGTTTGGTGTACTAATGGTAAGATTCGTTTTTTCTCTTTTTGTGGCAAAAAATATGCTTAATCTGTAAGATTATGTCACTTTCAATCATGATGCATCTGCTTGTTTGTCAGTCAGCGTGGCTTAGTTGACTAATTTTGGAAAGGATGTTAAAGCTGCTATATGGAACTTTTTTCCCACCAAAATAACTTTACAGTAAGCTTTTTATTTGACTATTTATGACTGAAATGCCTTCTAATTAGTAGATAAACTCTTTAGCTGCTCACAATGGGTACTCCTGCAAGCCTCTGGCCAATAGTTTTCATGCTGGAATCGGGTTAGAATTTCCCGCGCCCTGTCTGCGGTAATGTGCCTGGTGTGTATGTGAAGACCGGTTTGTGCAGTTTCATTTGTCATCAGCAGGTGGCAGTAGCGATTCGAAATGGAATATTCTACGTTCAGTAGCTTTAACATTCACGAAAAAAAAGTCTATTTAAGCATTGGAAACTCCTTCCTGTGAAACATACCAATTTGTAAAATGAAATGGTGGAAATATATGTTATTATGTCAGTATTTATTGCAGAATACAGTATGAAGATCTTTAAAGCAGATTAAAGAATGCCAGTCATATAAATTAGCACTAACTAAGTAAAAATGGTTCTAAATATTATTCTTGTCTGTCTTGCAGTTTGAAATGCTGACAGGATCGTTGCCATTCCAAGGAAAAGATCGGAAAGAAACAATGGCTCTTATCCTAAAGTAAGATGAAATCCTTTTAGTCATTGACTGATGGGATTTTTTCCCTCCTCAAGAAGCGATACACTTAGTATTCATTTTATTAGGGATCGGAATAAATCAGTTGATACATTGATTGCCAATAGGAATTGATGGTTAATAAACTATGCCTTGTACGTATTGCATTTTATTTTTTCTCCCTTAGTTACGTTTTTGGTAAATAAATCATTAACAACCCTGGAGAACCCACGGGGTCAAATTTGGCCCCTATAAATTCTGCTACTCAAATAACAAAGACCTTTTTTTTTCTTTCTTTTTTTTTTACAAATTTAACTTCATAAATCCAGAGTGCCACTTCTGACCCCTGCATGGGGCCATCTAGTGGATGAATATTGCACTTACATGAGCCAGAGTGGTGGTGACAAGATGGCTAAAATGCACCAAAAACAAAAAAAACAAAAAAATTATATTGTTCAATGTAGCTGTGTATTTGATTGATTATTTTCTTAAATTCTAAATAGTTTACTGACAGTTTTTGTTATTCTGATTTATCGGGGTCAAATTTCGCCCTAATCCTAAATTAGGGAATAAATTGAAAAAAAAAACAAACATATATTTTGGTGTTCAGTGAATTTATAGCAGTCATTTAATGTATAGTTCATAATTTTCCAAAGAAGAAAAGGGTTCTTGGGTTCTCCAGGGTTAAAGATCTTGTTTTTATGCTAGTGTTTTGACTTTTGTATGGACATATGATTGCACTTTTTGACCAATTTACTGACATGCATGTGTAAATAAGTACGTTTCTTTTGATGTCTTTGAAGGGCCAAATTAGGGATGCCACAGTTCCTCAGTCCGGAGGTGCAGAGTTTATTAAGAGCGCTCTTCAAGAGGAACCCTGCTAACCGTCTAGGTATTGTGTACATTGAAATCATTTAGACCTAATTGTGTAGCTACATCTAGCCTGTCATTGATTGGCAACCTGTCCAAGGCAGATAGAAAAGATACACTTGAATACATTCAGCATGTGACCGTACAGTTCTTTGGATAAACAAGGTCAGGAGGGGTGTCAAATGAAATGGCTGCAGATGGTTCAGCAATTCTAAAGGGGTTCAAAACCAGTGAGTCAGCTAACATTGATCCTTTCACACATAGGGCATCAATGCGGGCGATTCCATTTCCCTTCGCGTGGTGATATTGCACAATTAATGGCGTTTTCACAGCAGTAAAACGTCTGACTTTAAAAAGGAAACTATATAGAGAGTTAAATTTAAATAAACTGTGGATTGTGTGTTCAAATGTAAGAAGCACTTACCTTATATAAATGTGTGATTCACAGGTGCAGGACCAGATGGAGTGGATGAAATAAAGAGTCATTATTTTTTTGCGTCCATCAACTGGAATGTGAGTGCACAGACATTTTTCACGAGGCATACGTTTTAATAGTCCATGTTAAGCGTTAACACGTGCAAATCTGTATTGTGCATTTTGAAGAGTAATGCACGGTGGCTTTATAAAATATTTTTAAACGTGCTGACTGTTCCTTTTTTTAAACTCCTACCTCAGATTTCTGCCATTTCCCAAATTATATTGTTGCAATCCAGTAATCCTCTTATCTTTAACAGCATTAGTAGGATGTTTGATCATCTGTGAGTGAGGTTGTAACCTTACGAATCTCACTCAATGTCATCGATGCTGTGCAGTCACAATTAGCATCAGGTGATGGAAGATATTTTTATTTGATGTTGAAAGAGTTAGAATTTATTTGAACAATAAAAAAATAATAAAATCATTTTTAAAAATCAATAATGGTAAACAAAAAAAACTACAAAACAAGCTAAATTCAACAAACCGCACCTAGCATTGATTTTCCATGTTCAAAAGGGAGTGGGAAGAAGTCACAAGACTTATTGAATTCCACCCTTCTCCATGTTTTCTTAGTTTACATATCTATTTTTCATCAGAATAAAGTAAAAATAACACTGAAGATAACAAAAGTAACAGTGATAATAAAATAAGCCAAACCACTGCATAGTAAAATTATATTCTGAGACCAAATAACATTAGTCAGGCAGGTCAGACACTTTTGTTCAGTCAGACGAGGCTTTAAAAAAACAAAACACAAAACTCCTGTTGAAGTAGTGACACCTACAGGGCAAGTTAAGTATTACAGTGAGATGTGAATACAATTAAACGCATTTAAAAACATGTATATAAAAGAGACACATCACATACTATCGTTTTTCCTAGCTCCATATTTAAATAAAAAATCAATTTCTGGGTCAAATGTGTTTTTTTTTGTGTGGCAACAATAATGACAATAACCATTCTAATTCCAGTTGTAATTCTAATTGAATTGTTGTTTTAGAAATTATACAAGAAGGAAATTAGGCCACCCTTCAAACCAACAGTTGGAAGACCCGAGGATACGTTTCACTTCGACCCGGAGTTCACCTCCAGAACACCCACTGGTAGCCAAAAACACACATACAATTTAATATATGCATACCTACATTCTAAACCAAAATGAGATCAAAGTCAAGGTGTCTGGTTGTGTTTATGTCTTTGCCAATCTAGACTCTCCTGGCATCCCACCCAGTGCAAACACACACCAGCTGTTCCGTGGTTTCAGTTTTGTTGCCACTAACCAAAGTCAGGAACCAAGTGTGGCCAACGTTCTGCCATCCCGCCAGGAGGGGAATACCATCATTCCTATTGCACAGGTACACGATGCGTTAAAAAACAAATATTAAAAAAAATATATTAAAAAAAATAATAATAAAAAATATATATTAAAAAATAATAATAATAAAAAATATATATTAAAAAAAATATATATAAAAAAACACCATAACACGCTCAATCTATGAGATTAGTACAAGTAATCGTGTGTGTGTGTCTGTAGCATCTCCGTGGTGATGTGTCCTTCACTGACATTTATGAACTGAAGGAGGAAATGGGCCAGGCAACCAACTCAGTCTACAAGAGATGTCTTCATAGAGTGACTGCTGTGGAATATTCGGTGAAGGTAAGTATCTCTAAAGCATGGGTTTTTAAAACAATTTTAGTTATTTTATCTATTTTTTCAAGCACCCGTTAAAGGTGATAAGGCAAACGGTTTGGGATTTTCCATGATTTGGGGCGGCCCACAGTCCTGTCCTACTAGAATAGACCTGCCCTTGCCCTGAGCAGATCATCCCATCTAGAAACAAATCAAGAGTAATTTGTGATAACATAAAATTACACTTTTTAAAGCAGTGCTTGCTTCATTAATGTGATATTTTCATTTTTTGCTTCCGAAACGGAAATATCTTAATTCATGAGGCATTATAAAGAGAAATATTGTTAATATTTTAGTTTTAAGTAGTTTCTTTGCGTATCTACAAAAGTTCTTTATTGACAAGTTATTTTTTTTTAGATACACTGAGGGCCGCTAGAAAACGGATGGTGGGCCGCAAATGGTCCTCGGGCCATAGTTTGAACACAATTTGCAAGTCAAATGCTGCTGTACAAGTCAGAATTTGACAATTTTCAGGAACAAAATACGTTAAATTTGCCTTTTAAAGTCACATAAAAATTCTCATTTTGCAACACTAATTCTAAATGATGTACCGATGAGAAACATTTGTCAGCAAAGTTAAAACTGAGGTTTTTTTGGTTTTTGGTTTGTTTTGTGTTTTTGTTTTCTAAATTCATTTTTGAAATGCTAATAAATTGGAGCTCGACCATGTAATTTATGTAACAGTTAAACACAACCTAACTGTCCTAAACAAATAAAAAAAAAGTACTGCACTGTATTTAACTCTTTGACTGCCAGACGTTTTCAAAAACGGGTTGTCGCCAGTGCCAGCCGATTTAAGCATTTTGAGTGATCTTTCAAGGTCCACAGAAAATGTTGTGTTTGGACTATGGAAACACACATACTACCAAATGAAAGATTGGACTCTCAGCTTTCATCAGAAAAAAAAAGTTTGTTTCTACCTTATTCCGTTCTTCAGTAATCAACAATAGAAAATGGTTACTTTCACCGAAATTCTCTCTTTTGAAACAAAAAACGGAGAAAAAGAGCTTTTTGTGAAACGATGTTATTTCATGCACTCTAGTGAATTGTACACTTATTTTTGTCCATGAATGATGCCACAAACACCTAAATAGTGCTTTACTTCTGTAAAACGCTTTCACCAACAATGAAAAAGTGTTTTTTGATTGCAAAATACGTTTATTTCCATTCAACAGTGTAACAATTTGACAAAACAATTTCGCAAACTATTTACAAATGTGTGCAACTGTGGTACTACTTACAATTATGTGGATGTTTCAAATACAGTTTTTCTTTTTGTAACGCTCTCCTGCGTACAAAGAGACGCCAGGACTCGCACACAGTTTACTTTCACTTTCACATTGGTCCGTTTTGCGTGCAAACGTTACACTTTCTTGACGGGCTTTTTTTCCGGGGAATAAAAAGCAAGTAGCAGACTGTACACACTTCCTCCGATGAATATGCATTGGACTCGGGGCACTCTCCGTCGTCCGATCGAACGTCCGCCTGTGCGTGCTCGGTTGCGCTCCGCGTTACGACACCGTCATAGCCGCCGCGTCAGCGGTTCCAATTTCGCCGTCAAGCTCGGATTCACCTTCATCATCATCGTCATCAATGTACTATTTTAGCGTTGGTCGATGCCTTTTGTCTTGTAAGTGTAGAGCTGCTTGCAAACGCTCGCCATTGCCCGTTCCCTCCTCCATCTAGCTCCATCTAACGTCTTCTACTGCCGCGTCAATGCTTTCCAACCACGGAGTCACCATCATCTTCATCATCGATGATGATTATCGTCATCAACAATGTGCTTTTTTAGCGATGCTTTTGGTCTTTGAAAAAAACGGCTCTGGCGTTAGCTCCTCGCGACCGGCCGCCATTTTTCCTTTGTTTTCCATTCTGATCTCCTGCTCAGCGCTCTAGCTCCGCCTCTACTGACGCCCACCCGATCTTGTCAAAAGAGAGTCATCGCTGCCCTCTAGGGGCCAAAAATAGTCATTAGGCTCAAAAAACCTGCTTAAAACTTTCAGGAGAGCTCCGCAAGCCTTCCCAGCACCCGTTTCAAAAAAAAAAAAAAAAAAATGGGAGGACGTCTTTTAACGTCTTTGGCGCTCCTCCGTAGGTTTTTGCAGAACGTCATTTAACGTCTTTGGCAGTAAAAGAGTTAAAAAAATAAATACAATTTAGTACAAGTACAAGAAACATTTTATTTAATTCAGTCTTTTGCTTACCACTAGCGGGTGCCCACATACCACTAGAGGTAGCCGTACCACACTTGGAGAATCACTGGGTCAGTAAATAAAATAAAAAATAGTGCGAGTATGGCTTGCTACGCCGCTACTACAACCACAATAAGCATATTTTAAACACCTTTTGACAAAAAACAAACAAAACAAAAACAAAGAACAGCATCTGTGTCTATATTCAAGTCAGATGTGCCTTTCATGAACGAGCTGATGAGTGCATATGATTTGCAGATTATTGACAGAGGAAGGAAAGATCCATCTGAAGAGATTGAGATTCTATTAAGATACGGACAGCATCCCAATATCAACACATTAAAGGACGTAAGTCAAACATTGTTTAATGATGAAAAGAATCTGAATTGACACAACCTGTGATTCACTTTTGCAGTTCTTTTTAATTACATCTGTATATATATATATATATGTGTGTGTGTGTGCTCCCTTCTGTAGGTGTTTGATGATGGCCAGTGTGTGTACCTGGTTCAGAATTTGCTGAGAGGAGGTGAGCTGCTCGACAGAGTGTTGACCGTGCCGAATTTCATCGAGAAAGATGCATCCGACATCATCTGCACACTGACCAAGACAGTGGAGTATTTACATTCGCAGGGGGTAAGATTAAAGTGGAAGTCAAACCATAAACATTTCTTGACAGTAATATGTTATATGTGACCTCACTAGTCTAAACATGACATTCTGATTAATATTACATTTGTGGAATATGAGTTATGAAACAAAATCTAGCCGTTTTTTATCCATTTTGCTATTTGCTGTCGACTGAAGATGACATCACAGTTGCTCAGGGCTGAGGCAACGACCAATCACAGCTCACCTGTTTTCTGAAGCTGAGCTGCGATTGGTTGTTACCTGAGACCTGAGCAACTGTGATGTCATCTTCAGTCGACAGCAAGTAGCAAAATGGCTGCTCCCTGAGATGGATAAAAATGGCTGGATTTTACTGCTTAACTCATATTCCATTAACAATATTAACCAGAATACCATATTTAGACTAGTGGGGCTGCATAGAACGTATTGTTGTCCCCCCAAATTTTTTTTTGCCTGACTCACCCTTTAATGCAACTACAACTGTACATTTTGTTTACCTCCTTGAAGTACATCAAAAGGTGTCATAGAACTTGTTTTAGATTACCACAAAAGCTTCTTTTTTTTTTTTTTAACACACATGTAAAAACAATTGACTGTCTTTTTCAGGTCGTGCATCGGGATCTGAAACCAAGCAACATTCGCTACTGTGACGACAGAGGACTCCCAGAATGCATCAGGATATGCGATTTTGGTTTTGCCAAACAGCTGAGGGCTGAAAATGGCTTACTGATGACCCCATGTTACACAGCAACGTTCATGGCACCAGAGGTAAAATGTCATAAAGCGGCCATGTTTAGCATCCTCTTTATGAAAAGTATAATATGTTGCCAAAAGTATTTGTTCACCTGCCTTGACTTGCATATTAACACATTACTAAACCTTGTGGAAAGCTTTCCCAGAAAATCTGAATCTGCTATAGCTGCAAAAGGGAGACGGTTATCATATTAAATCCTATGGATTAGAATGCGATGTGTAACAGTCAGCCAGTCAGTCACGCCCTCTTTCAGGCTCTGCTGATGACTCACTCATTGCCAAACTTTCACGAGTGTGTGTAGAACCCAAGTACAGAACACCAACCACAGAAATGACTTCTAATAACAACTGTGACAAATCCAGTGACTACTAGTAATGGACAATTAAACGCTTGATATTTTTTCTCCTCTAGATGGCACTATTGGTTTAAAGATGCAGTGGAAATGTAATCAATTTCCATTGCGCTAGCCTTTACTTTAAAGCAAGAGCGCCACCTAGAGGATTTTTTAAATTAAGTTTACTCTGCATTTCACCCTTTGAGGCAGTCAGTCCATTAGCGTGATTTCTCCCAGCCAGCTTCCATGTGTTATTAGTGTTTGAATGTGTGGCCTAAGGGGCTTTTCCACCGCCGAAACTTTTGGAGAACTTTTCAATTTACCTTGGTAAAATTCAGTTTGCGCATTTTTCCACCAACAAAAATTTCCGGGGTAATTAAATTCCCCAGGCATCCGAGTACTATCTCCGCAGCAAGGTCTTGCTGAGCCAAGCTGGAACTTTGAGGGGACGGGCTGCACTTATGGAGGACCAAAACTGCCAAAAAAACAAACAAAAAAAGACAAAATAAATAAATAAATGACTTAAAGTGAAAATAAAAACGGATACAAAAAAATATTTTCCAAAATCCCCAAAAATAAATATAAATGGAAATATAAGTAACAAAAAAAACATGTGCATAAATACATAAATAAAAGTAAAAAAAAAAATTAAAATAAATATAAAAATAAATGTTGAAATAAATATAATTAAATATCAATCAATGAATAACATTTTGTCCTGGCAGAGTGTCTGCAGCATAATAAATAAATGTGAGAGCAGAGTGTTTTTATTTATTGATTGATATTGTATTTGTATATTTATCTTCTTATTTATTCTTACTTTTATATATATATATATATATATATATATATATATATATATATATATATATATATATATATATATATATATGTGTGTGTGTGTGTGTTATTTTATTATTATTATTTTTGAATTATATTTTTTACATCCGTTTTTATTTTCACTTTTAGTTATTTGTTTATTTATATATAATTTTGGCAGTTTTGGTCCTCCCTTTGCACTGACCAAGGCTGATTGGTTGTTCAAATTTTTTTTTTGGGGGGGGTTACATCGGCTGGGCTCATCAAACTCATCTGAATTAATTACCGAGAACTCTAAGAGGCTGCGGAACTTTTACAACCAAGAACTTCCTTTACCCAGAACTCAAAGATCCTGGGCTTGTTGGTGGAAAAGCAGCTCTATGAAGACAAATGAAACACTTGGAATTGTTGGGACATGTCCTTTGTTTTTTTCCCCGTGTGTGTGCAGGTTCTAAAAAAGCAGGGCTATGACGCTGCATGTGACATTTGGAGCTTGGGAATCCTGCTGTACACCATGATCGCTGGGTAAGCTTCTAGTGACCGTATGTGTCTGTGTCTCTACATGTTTTATATGTGTGGTCATACTTTTGAATGTCTCTCTGTCCTGAACCCAAACTCTCTTGCTTACCTTACTAGTTTCAGTCCATTCGCCAGCTGTCCCGAAGACTCAGCAGAGGAAATTCTTGCTCAAATTGGGTGTGGTAAATTTATCATCAGTGGAGGTAACTGGGACCTGGTGTCAGACGCTGCCAAGGTTCGACAGACATATATGAATTAGTGATGGGAAAATGAAGCTTCATGAAACACTTGTGGTATTTTCTGACTGGTCTTGATGGTGCTCTAGGTTTAAAGATAAAGGCAAGTGTAATGGAAATGTAATCAAATTTGTACTGCATTTTTAAACCAAGAGTCAAAAAATATCACAAGTGCTTCATGAAGCTTCATTCGCCAACCACTAATATGAATACTGCTTCAATTTAGTGGTTCAGTCCAGTATAACAGTGCACGTGTCTGTGTATGTTTAACAGGACATTGTGACCAAGATGCTACATGTGGACCCCCATCAGCGCTTGACAGCCCCCCAGGTACTTATTATAATTTTTCTCCTCCACTACCGTCAAATAAAAATACTATACAGTAATATAATTAGTTTCTCGATATGTACACATGTATCTTTGTTAGTGCCCTTACGATCTGACTTGTTTTGTTCTTTTTAGATCCTTCGCCATCCCTGGATTGTAGGGAGGGACCAGCTTTCTGATAGAGTCCTCTCGAGACAAGATATGCTCACTGTCAAGGTAGGTCTTATTTTGTGTACGTACTCTTAGACAATACCAATCCAACCCTTTTTAATGTCAGTATTCTAATTTAATGGCAAAAACACCTCTCTGTTTGGCTCATTAATTTTTAAATCTGTACGTTATTGCCTCACCAGCCATAAACTTCAGCGCATGACACACGTCACTGACAATTGAATTTACAGTAACAATTGAATCTAGTACAGTATGTTGTCTCATATGTCATTCTCACTGTGTCCGTTAGATGGCAATGTTTACCACTTATTGAGTTGATGTTGCTTTTTTTTTTTCTTTTAACGCGGCTGCTCTCCGCCCACCAGGGGGCGCTGTCCGCCACCTACTCGGCCTTGAGGCGCTGCACTCCAGCTCCGGTCCTCGAACCTGTTCAGTCCTCCAGCTTGGCCCAGCGGAGAGAAATGAAGAAAGTTGGGAGTACTGTCAGTAATTCCGATCTTAAAGAAAAGGGGTAGACAAAGCAGACTAATACTATTTATAACAAAATAATTACTCTCATCCACGCTTGCCTCTGGAATTAGATATCTAGAATTCTGGTTCCCAATACTAAAGTTGCAGTTGCCTTTGTCATTTGCACTGGTTTGCTCTAAAAAAAAAATATTTTTTTTTAAAAAGGACACACTGGGCTCTTCATAAGCTACAAATGCACAATGTAATGAGATCCACTGCACTGCATCATACTGAGAGATGTTTTTAATATTTTGGATACCACTGTATGAGAGTGGAGGAAATGGTGAAGAAATGTGTCTAGTGAAAGTAATAATAGTTTCTAGCATATTTCTCATAATTAAGACTAACTGACAGTGTCATGGTTTGATAACATTAACAAACCAGCGCTAAAATACACATTTCCGAATACACCTCTTCAATGTGAATGTTTTATTATTATTTTGTTTGGTCTTGTACGGCTCAGTATTAAACCCGTAGTGAGATGCAGCTTATTGTTCATCATCAGGTTCAGAAGCTGACCTGATCTGGTAGGCAAAACCAATAAAAGTACTCAGCTTTATACTTATTTACTCACTTACAGTAAATCCATACACTTTGCATCGTTAAATGTATATATTCCAAAGTGAACTGAGTTGATGCCACCAAATCATTTGATGGCGTGTGTTTGTGGTTGTCCTCCTTAGCTGCATCTTAGGACCCTTACAGCACAAAACAAAAAGTCGTTTAAAGTAGCCACTACTGTTGATGGACCAGTTAGCTGTGAAGATATTGCAAGAATCCAACTGTATCGTGTTCCTTTTATGACATTAGTTCTTTGGCTTACAAGTAGTCAGCATGGCAACCTTTTTCAAATGAATACACCTGCAATTATTCTGTGTGCGATCAGCTGTAGCTGCCTTTTAGGCTTCTGTTTGCTCGTAGCTTTGAAAGACAAAATCCATTTCAACAAGTCTTCTATATAACTGCTATGGTAAATAACATTAATGCCATCACAAATACGAGGTAAGATTGAAGCCGTTTTTGCAAATGAGTAGCACCCTTTTCTGTGTAGTGTATTGATAGAAATGTAGTTGAAGACCAATGCTGTTGCGAGACATGTTATTAGATACGCCTGCACAATCGAAGATCCAAAAAAAAAAAGAGCTGGACCCACAATTTTCATTTTTCAAATGGTCAAATAGGGTCACTATTATTCAACACTGTGTATACAGCTCTCGAAGTGGATGTCATTAAAATGTGCTGGTGTATCAACTTAATGATTAATCTGAATGAATCAAATTGCACTGCACAGTTGAGTCAGGTAGCATTAAGTCAATTATGATTGATATGTTTGTTTGATTGGTCCAAACTTGTTTGAGGTAATACTGTAAATATTGTTCCTTTATGTAGGACTGCACATACTGTTGCACTAAATCACCAGGACGAAGGTTCAAATTGTGTATAATGTATAGAAATGAGAAAGCTTTGCAATTGTAAATATTGCATGTGCAGAGTGTACAGTATATATTATATTGTATCATTCATCCGTTTATGGGTGTAGATGACTGTCTATACCAGGCTAATCATCTGAATGGTTGGTTCATATGCCAAAGTTTTACAAATAAAAGAGAAGATTACAAACAGTAGTATTTGTCTTAACTGTGTACCGTATGGCTTCATGTGTTTGTATGGTGAGTGCAACAGAAGTAATGTTGTAAATATGGAGACTAAATTGTTTAAATTAAATTATTGAATTGAACGACCATTCGCCATTATGCTGTATGTCCTTTGATAATGTGAAAGTTCTTAAATGGTGCGTGATGAATATCAAAATTTACAACCATATTTGTTATAAACTACGGAAGCACATTTTGTGGGGGATTTATTCTTTTGTATGCATATTTTTTTCTGTTTTTCAGAATTTTTCTGTTTTTAGGAATAATTATATTTTTTTCTGTTTTGGGGTTGTTTTTTTTGTCATTAAAAACTTAATTATTCTGAGAAACACACGGATGAGCTTTGTTTTTTATTTATTTATAATTTTTCTTCTGTTTTTCAGAATATTATAAACCCCCCCACAAAAAAAAAATTTTTTCTCAGTTTTGTGGAATTTGTTTTGGAATATTATTTATTTACTTTTTTATATATGTATTGTTTATTTTTTATTTTTACCCCCCACCCCCACCCCCCCCCCAGAAAATAAAAAATAATAACTTGAACCTGATGAGAATGGAATTTGCTATATATGAGTCTTGACAGGCCACAACGTTTCTGGGTCGACTTTCTTTCAGACAGACAAAACGGGAGCTTTTTTGGCAAGATACGTCATCAGAAACAAATATCAAGCATACAAAAGTACACCGTACCTTCTGTGACGCATTGAGCACGCCCGGTTGGGTTCTGGGGCTGCTTTGCTAAATCCAGCAATGGGTATCTTCAATGTGTGCAGGTCTCCGCAGAGGCTCATGGGCCTTCCAACAGGTTAGTGAACCAAAACAGCTACAAAACACACAATCATAGTAAGAACATAACATTGGATTATTCCAATTGAACTATTATAGACAGATCTGAAACAAGCCATCAGGAACAATGTACTCATGAGAAGTTTTGGTTGGTGGACTCATTGAGAGTAAAAGTTGTATAAGTCGTGCAATGCAGTGATTGCACCAAATAATTGCGTGAGCACAAAAGAACGTTTGACACTTTTCAACATGTGAAGCCACTAGATGGCAGCCAGTAACACTCTAGCGCCCTCATCTCATTTCCTTGCAGAAGTTCTTTCTTCAATGCCAAGATCCTTTAAAAAAAAAAAAAAAAAAAAAAAAAGAAGAAGAGGAAGAAAGTCTTTAATTTGTATCAAGCAGCAGGCTCACACTTGCTTCCATAAAAGCTTTTAGCGGGCTCTGAGCTGATGTGGCAGGTGGGTGTGGCTGGCTCATCAGGCCTGACATTTAAGTGCAGTAGTGCTCCAAGCAAACGGGAGTGGAGGATATGAGCAGATAGAGATGACAAGCCCCCCTGCGAGGATGATTGCAGCGGAGTGACAAGGGGAGAGCAAACAACACAAGGTGTCGTCGGGCGAGGGAATGAAAGGCAAAAGAAGGGAGAAGGAGCTTGGAGGAAAAACAAAAACTTTCAACCTTTTAATTGCTAATCCAAGTCTTTTCGTATTTTCCATGTTGTTAATTTCATATTGATTTGACTGAATCTGTTTAAAGGCTCCCCTTTCCTCCACTTAATTTGCTTCTGTTGGGGTTCAAGCCTCAGGTCACATTTACACACTCACGCACACGTCACAACATTCAGTACACTTGTACAGTCGAATGTTAAAAAAAATGTGATTCATTTTTTTTTCATATAATGGGAAAAATTCTTACTGATTTTGTAATTATTTATTTACGAAGGGAATAGCAGAAGAAAATGAACTGTTAACTGTTAGCTTATCCGCTAACTACATAGTTGCAAATTGTTTGACATGACATTGATTTGTCGTGAATGACTTGTTATACAAACACACAATACTACAAATATTCTACTCGTTATCCCAAAGGTGCTTGATTGGGCTTCTTTCTTCTTTTGCCTTTATGGAGTTGCTTTGTGAACTGGGAAAGGGAACTGGCTCACATACAGAGATATTGTATTGTTATTTTAAACAAGGTTAGGCTAAAAGTAGGGATGTGTGAGTACCGATACCAGGTATCGTGTCGGGTCGATGCCGGCCTTATTTCATGGTATCGAAGTGTCTATAATAGGCTACTTTTAAGAATTTTAGCCTATTGGGCAATTATTATTAATTTACTCCAAATAAGATACTCTTGGCTGAATTCAAATACTTTTTTTCTTCTTTGTTTGTCCTTTGCTTAACATTCTAGTGCAAGTCTGGACACTTACACATTTTGACAGGGATCGAGATCCCACCACCGATGGCAGTGGCAACATACACACACACACACAGGTTTGTTTTACTATCTTTGTGGGGCCATCTCATTGACATAATGCATTTCCTAGCCCCTTCCCCTAACCCCAACCATCAAAAATGATTGCCTACCCCTAGTTCTTACCCTAACCTCAACCATTACCCAATTCAAACCTAAACTCTAAAACCATGTCTTGTCCCTCAAAAAGAGGTCTAAACTTGGGGGGGCCCAGTAAAATGGCCCCACATGGACGGGTGGGCCCCACAACTCTGTGAAATCCCAAAATGTTGGCCCCACTATGTAACAAAAACAAGGCCACACACACACAAACACAGGTTTGTTTTACTATCTTTGTGGGGCCATCTCATTGACATAATGCATTTCCTAGCCCCTTCCCCTAACCCCAACCATAAAAAAATGTTTGCCTACCCCTATTCCTTACCCTAACCTCAACCATAACCCAATTCAAACCTAAACTCTAAAACCAAGTCTTGACCCTCAAAAAGAGGTCTAAACTTGGGGGGCAGAAAAATGGCCCCACATGGACGGGTGGCCCCCACAACTCTGTGAAATCCCAAAATGTTGGCCCCACTATGTAACAAAAACAAGACCACACACACACACACACACAAACACACACGCAAGCGCACACACACACGCACACACACACACACACAGAAAGAGTGCCACAGACATCCTGTGGCACTAAAGTCAGACCAGCCACTCGGACATTCACCAAATCAGACGTACAAATCTGCAACAGACGGCCGGTGACAAAGAGATTATCACCATGACAGGAGAAGTGTGTGCAGCTGTGGGTGGTGGCGGAGTGTACGGCAGGCGGTTGGGCGGGGGGGTGGTGGGGGGTACTGGGGAACCTTACTCTTTCCTTACATTGGACTCTTCCATCACAACCAGACTGGAGTTCAAAGTTGTTAAAACAAGCTGAGGCGCATATTTTGTCTTCACTAATATAATAAGGTTTTGTTTTGATTTAAAAACAATATTAAAAACCAAATGGTTAGCACATACAAATTGCAGTTCAAGATTCTAAATTGTCACTAGGTGTGCATGTAACCGGTCTAAGGTTGGGGGAAATCAGCTAGGATAGGCCCAGCACACCCGAAAATAGATGATTTGTCTAATGTTGAATATTTCTGCACAAATTGCAGCAGTAATGATGATAATATTTTATAGCCCAAACACACAAGCACTCACCAGTCAGAGGATAAGTGACGCTGTGAAAGAAAGTCAATTAATCTTTTCGGTGGCAAGCCCCCTCACCCTTCCTCTACCCTGCTTAAAAGCTTAATTTGCCTCCTATGGAGAACAGATACAAACACCATTAGTGAGATGATGGCAGTATGGAGAAAGGAGCATCTCACAGTTGGATGGGCTGAATGACCCCCCCCCACCCACACACACACACACACACACACACACATCTCCTCAAAAAGTGTCTGTGCATAAATAGGCGACAGCATCTTCCGCTTGGGTGACCTCAAAAAGGTTCTGACTTGATTATAAAAGGTGTGCAACTTTAAAAGCGGAAGTCCGCTTGGGAGCTCTCTGAGGGGTGGCAAAAAGGTCGGCTTAAGTTTAGATTTGGAGCCTAGTGAAGAGCTTTTATACGGGGAGACCATTATTTCCATATCCGAGCCCCCCACCCAACCCGCTGCATGTGTCACATGCGACCCCAGCTAGATAAATGGTACTCATGTGTATTTACGTGCACACGTTTGGGCGTGTGAAATGCCAGTGAGCTTACAGGCTCTGCTTGACTGAGCTCGGCTGGCTATCGGAGCACAATTGGGGGTCTCACTGTGTGAAAGAGGTCAACCCACACACACTCACAGAGGAACCAATAAGGAAGTTTGGATGAACACGCATGAACCCTGTAATATAATCAAAGGCTATGCAAATGAGTTTTCCTCGCAGAAGCATGGAAAGATGCTAGCGTCGATTGCAGTATTTCTGTGCTTGTTGCTTGACATTTCAATTCCAGACTGTTGACAAGTTTTAAAGTTGTGCGCAAATAATGTATGTGCAAAGGTTTCTGGTGTCCCTGCTGTTCTCAACGCAGGGAGCTTTACTTGGGTTAACAAAGTTACAGCTGGAAGAAGGTCAAACTGGAGTGGTGGGCAGCAGGGGCGCAAGTACCGGAAACATCAAGGGCCGGCCCAAAACACAAATAGGCCTACTATTTGTTTGTATGAAAAGTTTATACAGTACAGGGGGGCTCAAAAATCAGGACCAAACCATGAATACAATCGTCCAATCTGGTATTTGGCCAGTTCTGAGGAGAAAATACACCTCTAAAGTTGAAACAAAACTCCAGACTTCAAAAAGTTGTGCACGCTTTCCTTTCTTTTCTTTGGTCCTTCCTCGGGTCTCCTGACGGCCTCACGACTCTGGCTGGAAGTGTTCAGTTTAGGTGAACGGTATGGGATTTTTTAATAGGTTTTAGGTGAACTAATGAATATACAGACACACTCGCACGCACGCACATACACATACTCACCCACATACAAAAAAAAAAAAAAAAGAGAGAGAGCAATGATGATGACATGTCAAATCGGTAAAATTACCGAATGAACAATACTGTGCTCTCTAGAAAAAAAAAAAAGTTGTGCACCCTTAGCGGCGTTTTTTGTTTGTTTTTGTAACACTTATTGGGCGAAGAGGAAGCGAACATGCATCCCAAGACTCTTAGACTCCACCATCGCCACAAAGTCGAGGCACGAGGCGACAACAATCCTTACCATTCCATTGTACATAATACACAACTCCAAGCTAGCTAGCATTTGCTACTGTTGTTTGAGCAAGAAGAGGCAGATAAAAATAACCAGATATAGAAAACATCATTAAAACAAAAACACCTTAATCGATGTGTTTGATCATTAACACACCCAGACTATAAATTTAGACTCCAAATTCCTTCTGTATGTATAGACGTCCACCAATCAAATATAAATGTGGCATATGATGACTAAGCCAATCTGCGTATCAACATATGAGACAGTGTTAGAAGACTATCTTTGTCTTCCGCGTGTTCGTTGTTGTTCGGGTAGAGAGAATGTTGATTATCTGAATACAGACTGGAGATCGGTGAACAGGTCCTTCGAAGGATTTATTTTACAGAATATTCTGGACACAAGCGAGTTTACAGACAAATGGCTGCAGTCCTCTCGCAAGTGTGTCGTTACAGCGGACTCACAGCATTCTTATACTATCTTGAAATACCCTCAGACTTTTTACAGCATATCATCCAATACACATTGACTTCAACTCATGTCAAGTTTTACTACTAGACTTGTGGCAGTTAGCAAGTAGCAACCAACAAACCCCCAAAGATAAACAAGCTAAAAAGTTAGCGTTATCTCCACCTGCCAGACATATTATGGCTAACTGTTGAACTGCACCCACAATGGTTAAAGAAAAGTGTGAAAAAGTGGAGAGAATGGACTTTTGTTAGTAATGTGATTCGTTTGTTCAGGTACTGAGTGGCGGCAATTTCACCTTTTATCCATTGTCATTGTCACCTTTTATCCAAATTAGGTGTAGTTATACCGTTTTCCTGTTATACTATTCACAAGCTGTTGTGTTTCATTCCTCATTAGAAACGTGACGAGCTAAGTACAAATAGTAAAACAGTAAGGAGGAGGAGGATACAGTTGTCTTGTTATACTATTTACAAGATGTTGTATTTTTGTTTTTCCTCCATAAACATGTAACTAGCTAAGTACAAATAGTCAAACAGTAAAAGTAAGAAGTAAAGTACTTAAAATATACTTATTTGGCTCCTTTTTATTTTTGTTTGTTTGTTTGTTTTTGTAAGTATAAAATCTGAAACGTACAAAAAGGTACAAAAGTAACGTTTTATTCCATTCCCATTTTAATAACTCGAGAGCTAGCTAACGTTGACGTCGATGCTATCTAAACAACGTTGTGACCCGATTCACAAATTATGCTGAATTGGCTAATGCCTAATAATTGAAAAAGGCACGTTATTTGAATGTAACTCTTGAGATTTAATGCAGAATTTTTTAAATGTTTTTAGGCTGGCAAATGTAATGCTATTTCTTTTTGGAGCCGACACCTTTGAATCTATTGCAGTCATCGTTAATGCTACCTGGTTACCGTTCCCCCAAGTTTTTACTGATACCAACTGACTTCTTTAAGTCATACATTGTCATCCATGGACGGTGACGTTACAAGCCTATGACAAAGTAAGCAGTAGAAAGTAGGACTACAAATATCTGTTTGTTTTTTACCTCAAAAATCTACTTCAGTACAGAAACAAAGAATTTGTACTTCATTACACCCCAGTAACCCCAGTGTGGGAAGATGGATTAGTTTGAAGCGTGCGTTTGCTGGTTTGCTCACATGATGTGTAAACAAACATTTTGTCCCAGTTAGCTCGGTCCCAGTCGGACCAAACATATTTGGCATTGGTCCATTGATGCTGGTGGTGCGTGCGTTTGGGCCACAGCGGTAAACATACTGTACAGACGCATATTGTACACGGAGTAGGCTGGCATATGTTTGCGCCGCAGCCAGGGGGATAGCGTTCTGCTGCTGACACTGGGCCTGTTTGCCTGGTGTGCCCCTTTCTGCACCAGTAGAGCTGGCACAGCCTACTGCCTCTGCCCGGCCCTCTCGCAGGGCGCCAGCTGGGCGCAACCAGGAGAGGCCCTGCCGAGAGAGGAGCGAGAGAATGCAGGTCAGCTGTGACAGTGGGACACGTGTTTAAGGACAGAGGTTCGCACCTCAGTTGAGGGGTGTAGAGCAGGGTTGATTTAGGGGATGCAATCTGGCCTGAATAACAGTCAATCAATCACAGGGCTGACACATACTGAAGATACAGTCACACTGGATTTTGCTAAAGAATTTTTTTATCAATAATCTTGAAAAATTGACAAAACTAGGCAGTGAGCAAAAGTTAACATAAAATAATTCAACATGCACTGGATTAAAGTCTTTAATTTTGTGAGTCATGGCTCTCAGCCTCAAATACCTGTTTTGCCTATTTTGAACTGAAAATTCAAGATGAAATTGAATTTACAAAAAGAAAGCATTCGTCAGGAAACTTAAACCAGTCCTGAAATGTGGACATAGTTCCAAAATTACTCCAACAAAACCTGACAAACAAATCTTGGCACACGTCAGACTCATCATTCTATGGAAGAAGATCAGGGCCAGTGGAGAGAGAAAGAACAAGTTTGGCAGGATTCTGACTTTAATCTCAGAATTCTCACTTTAAAGTCAGAATTCTCACTTCAAAGTGAGAATTTTCACAATTCTCACTTTAAAGTTAGAATTCTGACTTTAATCTCATTATTCTGACTTTAAAGTCAGAATTCTGACTTTAATCACATAATTCTCACTTTGAAGTGAGAATTCTGACTTTAATCTCATGATTCTGACTTTCAAGATAGAATTCTGACTTTACTCTCAGAATTTTGACTTTAAAGCAAGAATGATCACAATTCTCACTTTAAAGTGAGAATTCTGACTTTAATCTCATGATTCTGACTTTCAAGATAGAATTCTGACTTTACTCTCAGAATTTTTACTTTAAAGCGAGAATTCTCACAATCCTCACTTTAAAGTGAGAATTCTGTGATTAAAGTCAGAATTCTGTGATTATAGTCAGAACTCTGTCTTTAATCTCATTATTTTGACTTTAAAGTCAGAA
Organism: Vanacampus margaritifer; assembly: GCF_051991255.1. Lineage (NCBI taxonomy): Eukaryota > Metazoa > Chordata > Actinopteri > Syngnathiformes > Syngnathidae > Vanacampus > Vanacampus margaritifer. The sequence continues at coordinate 18,530,592 of NC_135435.1, read as the reverse complement.
TTTTGACTTTAAAGCGAGGATTATCACAATTCTCACTTTAAAGTGAGAATTCTGACTTTACCCTCAGAATTCTCACATTTAAATCAGAATTCTGAGAATAAAGTCAGAATCCTGCCAACCTTTTCTTTTTACTCTTCACTGGCCCTAATCCTCTTCCGTATCATTCAAAGGGCAATTCTAGCTAAAACGACTTGCCTGATTTGTGCATTTTTCATTGGCCCATTCTTTGCACATGTGACAACTAACCCCAAAAAGACCAAGACATATTGCCCCAAACTGCCATTTTAGCTAATACTCTATAGTCTAGTCTAGTATAGCTCTATAGTTTAACGTTATCTTAAAACAGAGAAATGACTGAGCCATGATAGGATGCCATGGACTGCCGCTAGAATTTGTATATAGATGGCGTTTGTTTTCAAATGTATAAAGTTAAAACATTTCACTTTGGTTGTGCAAAATGGCTAACTGATGCTCATCTCAGGTCACAATACGTCTCTCAGACAGGACATCACCTATGACCATATAATAAAAAATAAATTAGTATTACACTTTTCACTTGCGCCTTGGTGGAGATGATAATTGCAATGTGACAACTTACCCCTACAGCCCCAGTCACTCCCATTGATTTATAACACTGTGAAAATCAACTTTTTGAAAAATGATCTTTGTAAAAATTACCCCCCAATGGCCCCATCTTATCCCTTTAATTTCATTTAACATATAAAAACAGTGGCATAACAAGAATAGCCAATAGACGGCGTGACCTGGAAGGGCATTGTCACGGTGTTGTAGCCTTGTTTTTTTTGGGCCGGATTGTTCACATCTGGTTAGCAACAAAAGTTAAAAAGAAGGAACTGGACAGAAGACAAAAAAACGGCTAACAACACAGCATTCCATCGTCAATAAGACATGCTAGCAACGTAGCAGTTGAAGCTAAAACAGGTTCTGCGCACGCTCACGCCACTCCATGACAGTTTTATGGGAATCATTGTTTGCTAATTTATCAAATAATTAATTTACTAACAAAACCGACAAATGTGGCAATAACCTATTTTCACATCAATGACATGTAGCATTTATCAGTGTATCATGTCCACCATGTTTATTGAGTGTGTTGCCATTTTTTTTTTTACTACAAGTCAAAAGTTAGCCACAAGTATGCTAATGTTCTTTGCTAATGTTTTCTTTTATGTTTTCCAAGTCCAACAGAGGCTGCGTGAACATTGCAGGGCCTTAGAAATCAAGCTCAGAAATCAATAGAGACGGCACGACACCATGAGAGCATATAAGGGCCTGAACACAACACACTCTCGCCTCCCTCTCCTCCTCGCCCCGCAGACACGGTGCAAGCGCCCCACCTCGCCCCGCGCCGTCCACGGGCGCTGGCTCCCTGGCTGGGGCAGCCTGGCACAGCTGCAGCGGGAGCCGTGCTGTCACTAGCAGTTAGGCTGACAGCCACTCACACTTCATAATGTCCCTCTCACAGGTCAGCGAGCGACAAGCTGGGTCACCTCGCTCCAGCAGGCAGCCCCAGGGGGAGCAGAATGCCCCCCCCCCCCCCCCACACACACACACACACCTCCACCACGGCTACTGTCTCCCCCCCCATAAAAATACCCCCCCGACTATCTTCCAGCCAGACAAGAGGGGGCAGGTGGAGGAGAGAGTTGTGCTGGAGCTGCAGGAGTCTCTCAGAGAGGAGACTGGGGTCAAGTCTAGGGTGCGTAAAGCAACACTTTTGGTGGCGGTCAGTCTGAGCTGCTTGGATGGACCTCAGAAGACATGATGATGTAGAGCAAGTCGGTAAAAAAAAGACAAACTACTCGATTGAAACTTAATGGCAAACGTGTTAAAAATATAAATTCTGTGCTAAGCATAATATATATACTTTCTCTATATAATCTCTCTCTCTCTCTCTCTCTCGAACGTCCATGATAAAATATCCATGCACGTCTGATTCATTCGTTTTAAAAATTCAGAAGTGTTATTTAATGACAAGTAAAAAATATTTACACTACTAATCATCCTAAATGTTAGTGGTTCCCAACTACACAAATATCTCATTTCAAGAGGAAGAACCTTACAGAACTGGGCAGTTTGTTCAAAAGCGAGGGAATTGATCTCAGTCATCAATTTTTGGGATTTATTGATTTCCACTGATTTGTAACGTGCCTGATAGTAGGGCTGGGTTTTTTAAATATTGAATAATCAATATCGAATCGATTTTCCTTTCCAAGCCTGATATCGATTTATGAAACCATGAATCCATTATTTTATATATCTCTTTTTCACATTAATTCTTAAGAAAATTTTTTTTTTAAAAGCCGATTTTTTTTTTGTATCTTACTGTTTTCCTGAAATGTACTGTTTACATGAATTTAAAAGTATTTTCTTACATTTATGAAATACCTGACTTATTGCACATTAAGACAATTCAGTCTTTTTAATTTATATCTACAATTATTGAACTAGATTATGATAATATTTTCATCTCATGCTTGCAGATGTCAATGTTTGTCTAACACTTACTTTCATTAATATACTAAATCATTTCACCAGTTACTGCCTCCGCAAACTTTACTTTGGAATTTAATATTTGTGGAGTTTTAATCATGTCCTTGGCATTTAAGAAGAATTGGTGTGCCGTAAGTAATTGATATCGGACTGAATTGAAACAAAGTAATGCTATCACTATTGAATATTTTTAGAATGTATTAATCTATCGATTATTCATTTTCATTTTGCATTAAAGTGTATTACAAAAGCATTTTTTTTCTTGATTACTATTCATTAAATATTAATTAATTGATTTAATTTTTGTACTTTGTATTTGTATTGTGTTTAAAAAAAAGGGGGGGGGGGATTGATGTTGTACGATGTGACGGTTTGGTCATTGCTTTCCAAAGTAAAAACAGATGTTTGAAAATGTCTAATTTTGATAAACACAGACAATTTTAAATAAAAAAATAACGGTTCCAAACAATTACTCGATGATTAAAATAGCTGTCGATTAATTTGATTATCAATTAATGTCAATTAACCAATACATTTTGACAGCTCTAAAGCGAAGCGAAATCAAATCTGAAAAAAATCTAAATCGAATTGAACTGAACTCTCGAAATCAAATCCACTGAGGAAATTAGAATTGATACCCAGCCCTATTATAGATAAATGTGTTGTTCTTTTCATTCTCCATGAAGAAGAGAGGATGTTTTGATATAAGCTTTGAGAGCAACATATGGTCACCATGACTGCCAGTCGACTGCTAATATGAGCATTTCCTTTACTCCTAACTTCATTGTGAGCCTTTGCCATTTAGTCCACCCAAATGTCACATCAATAAACCTTCTGACCTTTAATAATAAAGCTCCTATTTTTCATAATGAAAGCCATCGCTGAAGATGTCATATCTTGAGAGACAAATGTGTTCAAGGAGCACCTCCAGTGACAAACAACAATTTGTACAATAGTTTGCTAGTTCGCACGCTCACCAAACGACAAGTTAAGCATGTGATTTGAGGACTCGGAAGCTAATTGGACGCAATGGCTGCATTTGGCTTCAGCTGTGAGCGAGAGGCCCTCACACCTCGCTCGCGTTATTCAAACAGTCACGCCCTGAGAGCGCTGCCTAATTCACTGAAGGTGCGCACACAGCCACTGAACAATGTGTAGCAATTAATTGCGCCTGCCCTCCCACATCTGGCGCCGCGGCGTGACCCCGCCTCTGCTGCGCCCCCGTGTCGCCCAGGCCGCGGCGATTTCACACGTAGAGGACCCCAATGAAACGTGAAAAGAATACGTGGCATTGTTAAATTGCATTAAAGTGTTTAAAACAGTAGAGGCGCGCCTCTGCTCGCATCTCACTGCAGAGGTAACAAAGCAGGAAGTGAACCCAGTCGCTTACAAAACACGCGTTTCCATAACGGGAACATTTCATCATCATGCTCACATCAATCAAAGTGCAACTCAAGGACAGACATGAATTGGATGCAACGCAGCTCACTTAATAACAAAATACTTTTACTCTATTACAATTACTTAAATACGGAAGAGGATTAGGGCCAGTGAATAGAAAAAAAAGGTTGGCAGGATTCTCAATTTAATCTCAGAATACTTTAAAGTGAGAATTCTGACTTTAATCTCAGAAGTCTCACTTTATCACTTTAATCTCCAAATTCTGACTTTAAAATGTGAATTCTGACTTTATTATCAGAATTCTCACTTTATCACTTTAATCTCAGAATTCTCACTTTAAAGTAAGAATTCTGATTTTGTGACATAAGAGCTATGAATCATGGGGGGAAGTCAGAAAGTCAGAATTCTGAGAATAAAATGAGAATTCTCACTTTAATCTCAGAATTTTGGCTTTAAAGTGAGAATTCTGACTTTAATATCAGAATTCTGGCTTCAAAGTGAGAATTCTGACTTTAATATCATAATTCTGACTTTAATATCATAATTCTGACTTTAATATCAGAATTCTGGCTTCAAAGTGAGAATTCTGACTTTAATATCAGAATTCTGGCTTCAAAGTGAGAATTCTGACTTTAATATCATAATTCTGACTTTAATATCATAATTCTGGCTTTAAAGTGAGAATTCTGACTTTAATAACAGAATTCTCACTTTAAAGTGTGAATTCTGACTTTGTGATGTAGAGTTTTGAATTGTGTGTGAGTGTGTGTTTGGGGGTTGGTGGGAGTCAGAATTCTGAGATTAAAGTGAGAAATCTAATCCTCTTCCATATACTTAAGTAATTTTTGTGATAAAGCATACGGTAATTCTCAGAGTACTGTAGTTTTAAGGCAAACATACTTTTTACTTTTACTTGAGTATTTATGGAGGGAAGAAACACTACTTTACTCCATTACAATAAGCAAGATTCCATGCGCTACTTGCAATCTATTTTGTTTTGTCAGTAAGACGTTTCATACGACAAAACTAGGCTCAATAGACTTTAATCTCACTGCACACCTAGAACTATAATTTGAATAATACAAACGTAACATTTCATTAACATGCTGACAAAAACATACATTATATTAGGGAATAAAAGGAAGAAAACGTTTTTTTTTTAGTAATGTTATTAATTTATTCTTGTGACATTATATGTTTGTTTTTATAATATTACAACTTTGTTGTAACAATATGACTTAATTCATGGGATTTTCTATGTTGTTGTTTTTGCTGTTTTAAACTTAACTACTACTCTTTTGTAGTATTTACTTCACTGTTTTAAAAGTTAAACTCAAGGGGGACCCTTGGAGTGACTAAAGATTCATTTTGATAAAGATTATTCCTTACAGCTACACTCTTAACAACCATGAGAGGCTAATGCTAAAGAAGTGTATCAGTCATTTGACGACTCACTGGCTTTTCCAAATTTGATCTACACCCCTCCCCTTCCCCAAATCATAAGCGGCACCACCTCAGTCTCTCGCTCAGTGTGCGCCACTGTGACCGTCACCCCGCTGCAGGGCTCCGGAGATATTTCAGACATATGTGGGGAATCAATCTTAGAGCACAGTGAAGAAAAACATGGAATGTCATTGAGCAATAAGTATGAAGCCTGTCAGAGGTGCAGCTCGCAGCATAGCCTACGGCCGGTCGGGCCCCTCGCAGTGTCCCAGTGAGAGGACTCGTCAGCTGCCCCCCTCCATCTACACTGCACACATGCACGCACACACACTACTGTCTTCACGAGGACACATCAGTGGCACGATGCATTCCGCATCTGAGTGACACATTGTAACGCTAAACCTAAAAATTCAATTTAGAATGAAACTTGATCATTGTAATGCCAAGCCACCAACAAAGGTCGTCGCATGACCTCACAAGTATGTGGGATCCTTTTGTACCCCATAAATGCAGTGAGAATTCACTTGTACCAAATGCATGCATGTGTACATACATATACTGTAAATACACACATATGTTTTGATACAATCTTGACTCAACTTTCCCCTTATCTGTTACACATTTGTCATTTTATTGTTGTTATAGCTACTGTCGTATTGTATTGTTAGTGTACTACGCGTAACGTGTTTATGGTATTGAAATGAAAAGGTCAACGATTCGTCTGCCTTTGTGCAAAATTATTACATTGTTATTGCAATGTTATTACTATGTTATTACATTTGTTCCTTAATTTCTATATCAATTATATCCATCAGTCAGTCATCCATCAATTAGTCATCCACCCATCATGGTAACTGTATTGAACCTTGGTTCAACTTTGTATTTGTCTTATACGTACAGTATGTGTCATGTGTTAATAGATCAAACCTATCTGTCCCTATGTAAGAAAGTCATGGATAACTGGTTAGGGTTAGGTTGCAGGTCAAGGGTCCTTCCTTCCTTCCTTCCTTCCTTTCTTCCTTCCTTCCTTCCGTAATGATTTCAGGGTGAACCGGATAGTGGATCCCACAAACGCAGAGACACAAAGGGTAAGATTGACAAATTTATTCTTACACAGCTGGGAGTAACAACACAAGCGCTGGACGAAGCCAGGAGAAAAACTATTACCAAAAGCTGCAAGGAAATAATCAATCTATCTATCTATCTATCTATCTATCTATCTATCTAGCTAGCTAGCTAGCTATCTAGCTATCTACCTAGCTAGCTATCCGACTAGCTAGCTAGCTATCCGACTAGCTAGCTAGCTATCTTACTAACTATCTAAAATACTACAAGGATTTGTGGACATGTGATTGTTATTATTGTTGTGACATTGGCAGAGGTACCACAGACAGGGCATAAAGGCGAAATCCACTCGATGGCTTTGAGGGGGCAAGAATGAGATAAAGGGCAAGAGGAAGAGAGCGGCCCAGCGCAGACAGACAAGTGAAGGCAAGCAGAAGCGGATGCAACAAGATGTCACGATTGATGGGTCATTACACCCAAGTAAGCATGCAACACTAGCTGGCCCCCTCATCACATTTTCTCGTTTTGTTTAAGCACTCTAACAAGGGACAACTACAATTCTCACTATCCTCACTCTAACCCTAATTGGTGAACTTACGCTCACTCACATAAACATGTTTAGGTCCTATAATGAGGCTGGGTGCTGCATATCACATCAGGGCATCAACCGGCACAAATCAGGTAAATCTAGTTAGAAGTGCTCACACTTTACAGCACATGCATCCGGGATTTGTCTCACAGTTGCGCCCCATCCTGTTGCTCATTATCATGACTGCGAGGCTGCATCTGCACGAGGGCCCCACAATTGATGGCACATCAGCCGGTCCGGGATATGAGCTCAAAAAGCGACACTAATCTACAAATCCCAGTGGTGTGAGAATTTGATGGTAAAGCTCAACCATTAGTTGCTTCAAGATCACGTATTAGTTGGCGACAACGCACGCGGTGTCCATCTTGAAGTCGAGTTGTTTGGGATAAAATATGGGTAGAACTTCTGATGCGGTAAAAAAAAAAAAAAGTTGGAAATTTGTGCATAATTTGTTTGAGACATAGATAAGCGTGTTGAATATTTGATTTGAAGCAATGATGATGACATGTCAAATCGGTAAAATTACCGAATGAACAATACTGAGCTCTCCAGAAGAAAAAAAAAAGGAATATTTGATTTGAGATGCAGGAATGGAACAGGAAGAACTGCTCCTCTTTTTATTTCATCTACTGAATTCAACTTTTGTCATAAAAAATCTATATAATTTAAGAAGGTGATATTTTTGTGATTATGTAATATGTAGGCAGGATTGGGGAGCAATGGAAATAATGGAAGACATGAACCGACATTACAAAAACTATATATATATATATATATAATATTTTGAATTTTATGCAAAATCAGCGATCGACTGTAATGTCTTAATTTGGTCGATCGACCAATGATGTCATTGATTGGCTCCTCGATTTTAAGACATTACATGTAATAAGCAATATTTATCAGTGCTTTTATTGAAGAAGTTTTGGGGTTTCACATTTTTTTCTCCCCATGCATTTTAATTGCCGTCAATTATATGTGGGTTTTCGCTACTGGTGGGCCGGACCAGTCACAATCCCTCGCACATAGTGGCAGTTGACTGTAGAGTAAATATAAAATGTGATCGGTGATCGGTCATTGATTTTATTTTTTCAAACTCACTGATCAGCCAAAAAATCCTGATCGTGTCAAGCTTAATAAAAACTGTATTCCATTACAGTTACAGAAAAAAAACATTATCAGATTAGAGGTACATTTAATACAAATATATTTTGTATTTATATTTATTTTTATTTTCTCTTAATTAGCATATTTGATTTTGGAGTTATCCAAAAATAATATAACGTTATCAAGTTACAATACTTTAATATTATGGTAATTGGATTATGTAACAGGTTAGCCAGTAACTGTACCGGAATATAATTTCAAAGTAACTCTCCCCTGTTGCTTCAAGTGGTGCTATTCATTAGCTTGTCTATTGCATTTTTCATTATGTGTTAGCAATAAGCTAACAGACCTTAAAGCAGCTATTTGGTTATAAATACACAAAGTGTAATTATTTTAAGTATTGTTTGACAGTGAATTTAAAAACAAAAAATAAATAAGCCACCACTCGCTTTGTTGTTATAGTGACCTTTGTCGCAGCAGTCATTTTGACTTTACTTACTGCTTATGTTTTTTTCCTCTGTTTTCCATATGAACGCGAGAATGTGCTAACAAGCGGTGTTTTGTCACACAAAGTAAAGCCATCAGTGCATGCAATCGGCAACAATTGGAATAGAAACATTGTCATCCAGGCGTGAGCTTCTCCATCAATGAAATAAAGCAACCTATTTTAATGTTGTCAGGAACGTGTGGGGGGGGACCCAGAGGGAGTTCACATCAGCTTCCATGTGCACATTTAGACCAGCGAGTGGAACTAAAACCTGGCCCGCCAACCAACACGCTTTGCCTCCATTGGTAGCAGCAATAACAACCAAATTAGCCACGCGCACGCAGGCGTCATCGCGCGGAGCTGATAGCGCTGAGCTCCGGGGCCCAGTAAGTTGCCCCGGGTTCGCCGTGGTCCAATGGACCACTGAATTGAGACGCGACTACGAGCCATCACGCAGCCCCGGACTCCACAGTGTGAAATTAGACTTGGGTGTGAAAGTGGAAAACGCAAATCAGCATGAGGTTGAACGGCGCTATCCAGATTCCTCGCCTGTCTCATTCCCGCACCTCAACACTGTCAAAGTCAACAAAGAAGAAAATTGTTCATGCTCACATTTGTGTCGCTTTCTTTGTCATGACTAATGTGCCATCTTTGACTCGGTTTTGTTGAAATACACTTTTCTTTTAACCTAACCTGAATTATTAAACCATACTCGTGTCAGGCAGGATACGATCAACAGAGAAGTGCTTTGTGACAGTGACAAAGAAAATTTAGCTTTCACCAAAAGTTGTTTTACACCTTTATAAAGGTTGGATACTAGCTTACACTCACAAACTTGAAATAGGGATTTTGAAAATAGTTGCTTGTCATGCTTGTTTGCTTGCTGAGCCCTGCTGAGGTGTCTTTGAGCAAAAAAAACCTCCAAAAAGATTATTTGCATTTATATACTAAATAAAAATATAAACGGTAACACTTTTGTTTTTCCTCGACGATCCAAAACTTTCTCTACATACACAAAAGGCCATTTGCCTCAAATATGGTTCACAAATCTGTCTTAATGAGCATTTCTCCTTTGTCGAGATAATCCATCCCACCTCACAGGTGCGGCATATCAAGATGCCGATTAGTATGATTGTTGCGCAGGTGTGTCTTGGGCCACTCTGAAATTTATTTCTCAACCATAAGCTGTCTCCAAAGGCAAAAAGCCGCCCGGAAAGCAATCGGTGTGCATAACCAAATATTTTCTACACAAACAGTCTCAGGGAAACTCATCTGTAAAGTCGTCGTCCTCATCGGGGTCTCGACCGCAGCTTGTCGGCACAAACGACTTGGTGGGTGAACGCTCACAGTGGATGGCGTCTGGCGCATTGGAGAGGTGTTCTGATTTGTTCTTGAGAACAATCTGATCAGCTCTATGCGAAGGAGATGCGTGAGGCAAATGGTGGTCACACGAGATACGGGCTGACAATCTGACAAACAAGAAAAAAATGGCCTTTTAGTGTGGCCAGTCAATCATGCTGTCTAATCAGCATCTTGATATGCCACACCTGTGAGGTGGGACTTTTGCCTTGTCGCCCTGCTTCCATAGGAAATGAATTGAGAGCGAGCATTAGACCGCTTTGTGAACAAATATTTGACGGAGATGGACTTCTGTGTATGTAGAAAAAGCTCATGAAAAATGGAAGCATAAAACAAAACAAATGCGTTTATATTTTTAGGGGTGTCAAAATTAGTGCGTTAATTTTTTGTTGATTTAAAGTTCCTTTAACGCCACCATTTTTTTTTTTTACGTGCGATTAATGACTTGGAAAGCCTGTACTGTCGGAAGTCCAGTCGCAACGCAGCAGACACGTCCACATCAAAATTTAGCAGCAGTAAATTTAATAATAATGCATAGAATTGTGGAGACTGGGGTCAAGTTGTATTTTACAATTTCAAAAATGTGCAGAATTTCACAAGTTACTTGTTAAAGATTAGAACTATGAAAAGAAAAATGCAGTGAGCTGTCACCAAAGTCTTACAAAGGTAATTATGACATCTAGTGGCAGAAAAATGACCTCAAAACAAATCAATATCACTGTTTGTTTTGTTTTTTAGTTTAACTCATTACTAAAAGATGCAGCCATATTTCTTTAAAAAAAATTCCACTTTGATGTTAACAAAAGTATAAACATTTGTACATTTTATTGTGCATTTAGAACAGATTTGCGATTAATCGTGAGTTAACTATTGAAGTCATGCGATTAATTACGATTAAAAACGCCTGACACCCCTAATATTTGTGTTCAATGTAGAAAAAAAATCAAATGGTGCACCTTCATAAATGGGTAAGACAAAATCAGAGTGTATCAATTATTGTTCTCGCTCAAGGTACACTATCAATATACCAGTATTAGATGCTGATAGCATCACCATCTAAAAGTACCATCTCATAAAAGCATTACATCATCCTTGTTATATACAGTATGTTATATATCCTTGAGTAGCTCTACTGCCCACTGACAGTCCAACTAACATACTTACAAAACATAAATATTTTGTTCCTTTTAACTCATTAACTGCCATTGACGGCTATAGACGTAAAAAATTAATCATTTTAACTATTTCTATTAGTTTAACTTATTTTTTTTTAAAACTTTTATTAACAAGAGTATGAAAACCTAGGAAAAAAATATTGTACATTTCGAACAGATATAATTTTTTTTAATTAATCGTGATTTAACTAGTGAAGTCATGCGATTAATTACGAATACTAATATTAATTGCCTGACCCCTCCTAATTTTTTAATCTTTTCTTTTTTTAAATATGTTTTTAAAGAATAAAAGATTATTAAAAAATAGGGGCGTCAGGTGATTAATTTTTTTAAAATTGTAATTAATCACATCACTTCACTAGTTAACTCACGATTAATTACAAATTTTATATCTGTTCTTAATGTACAATAAAAAAAATTCTATGTTCTCTTTCTCTTGTTAACAAAAGTAGAAAAAATGTTAAACTAATAGAAATAGTTCAAATGAATTTATGGCAGTGAATGAGTTAATGCATTTAGGAAGCATGTTTCCAGATATTTGATTTGCTGTATTAAATAAATAATCATGTACAGTAACAATAATAAAAAGATAATTTGGCAATTGGGGATGCACATCAAAATGCTAAAAACCTTGGATTTTTTATTTATTTATTTTTTTTGCTTAATCCGACATGGATTTACTACTTAAAAACAAAAATGGCAGAAATGGAAATTAATCTGAATTCAGCTCAAATTAAAGTTACGTTTTTCCATTTTAAACAGTGCATCTGCCCATGTCACGTGATGCATCCATGTTGATTGCTCTGAGAGTACACAAACCATACTAGCACTGCTTGAATTGTCACCCACACACACACGCACACGCACACACACGCACACACACGCACAATGGGAGCACTTTTTGCACAGAAAACGCATGCATGACGTAGAAACCACCGACGGAACAACGCAAGCAACCCACAAAAACATCTACTTCCTGCTTTCATTTTACCTTTACTTGTTGCTCATCTTAAATGGAAGATTCCAGTGTTACTGCCATGATGACTACCACACACGCACACACACACACACACACACACATACGCACGCACACACTCTAAATGGTTGAGGTCAAAGTGCAGCGTTTGATCGAGCCAACTTGCCAAGTGCAGGTCTGCAGCCCTCTTGCAACACCAGGCCTAGTTATACTCAGCCTGTTTGAGGTACACTGATTACTGATATTACACACACACACACACACGCACTTAAACACACACACACACACACAGTACCTTCACTGCAGGGTATGTGTAAACTCACCATGCAGAAGCAGGTCGCTGCATTAAACACAAGCATATGCTAGCAAGAAGTCTTGCTATGATCTTGCACACAACCCTCCACTAGACTGGGCTTCAGTACGCTACACTAGTCGGTGTGTTCCACTGCATTACATTGGGCAGGGCAGGCTCGTTCCCCCTCATGTGTTGCCCCCTGTCTGTGCGTGTGTGCGTGCGTGTGTATAACAACAAGTGCGGGGCCCTGCGAGAAGGCTGCTAGGCTAGGCTCTCGCACGTCGAGGCCTCCTGCAGTCATTGGTGTGAGAGCCCATTTTCACAGTTCACAGCCGACCTGCTAATGGCTGATCATTCATTCACGCTCTGTGTTGATTGTGGAGGCGGGGCGGGTTGGCCAATCGTACACTTCGGTAATGTACCGTACATAGCGGGGATAATCGGCGAGGGCAATAAGCATGCTAATGTTTCGTTGGCTAAGACAATTGAGGTGTGGTGGTGTGCAAATGCTTGGGATGCTAGGGTGGCGCTGAGCTACAGCGTTGAATGTACATTTTTAATAAGTTGATAACGTTTCTTGATTTAAATAACTGGCATTAATAACTGCCTGAAATGTCTTAAAGAAGTGATCATTTTAAATAAGTAAACAAAGGGAACATATAGCAACTTATGATAATGTGCAAAGGGCTGAAACAGTTTCAACACTATAGATGGTATTCACTGACGTCACGGGATCGCGAGTCCGCCCCTCATGGTGGGTCAACTTTCCACCGGTGTCAACTTTGCTTCTATTGTGTTTACAACAAATGTTCTTTTGTTATTGATTAATGTCACCCTCATCTTAGATAGTTCCCCTACCGCTAGCTACTAGCGCTAGCATGTTACAACAAAAACTACATTGTTGATTCATCAATTATTTTCGTACACTTTAACAACAATTTCAACTTTTGGGCTGCTGGTAAAGGTAAATAAGAGACCTTAAGGAGGGTATTTGGAGATATCGCAAAATCGAACATCTTGACCACCATATCTATTTTTAGCCAGAGCTAGCCACGGCTAGCGGCTCATGTCACAATCGCATTATGGTAAAATAATTTTAACATCTTACAATGACACTTACTTCAATCAAAATGGTCAGAACACACACTTTGGTAGACTTTGTCATTTGGAAATCCTTTCGATTTATCTTTTCAATTCCGGGCACTTCTTTATCCGTTCCCATTCGGCATTCCATGGACCCGTGAACAGCACTATCTATAATGGACTAATTGACATGAAGTTAACACCTGATTAGCAAAATGAAGTGATAGGGCTAACGTGGACACATTGGGCTACTATTAGCTGAAATATTCTACTTTGTTTAAAAAAAAATAATTCTTTGATGGCACAAATAAACATTTTTTGGTGCAAAAAGCACACAAGTGTTCTCACTGGAGATTGACTGATAAAGAGAAAATTAATCATTCTTCAATTTCTATTGAGTGGTTTTAAAAAATCTTACACCAAATGTCATTTAATACCTATCTATCTATCTATCTATCTATCTATCTGACTAGCTAGCTATCTTACTAGCTAGCTAGCTAGCTAGCTAGCTATCTGCCGTATGACTGCACTGAAACTAAAGTCTAAATCATGTGATTTGGATAGATTGTTTTTCAAATATCTTTTTTAAAGCCAGTTAATAGAACTAAAGCTAATTGTAACCCCCCCTCCAAGATAACATAATAGGGAAACCAGATGGATACTTATTTAAAGTCATTATGATACTCGTTGGTAGCTAAACCGACTGCAATAAAGGCAAACAAATCTCTTTACATATTGAGGCAGCTCGCCTCAGGCAAGTGGCTGCGATCACTGAAAGCACATGCGACTCCATTTGATTAGCAGCCGTACGATAATAAAATACAAACTCGCGTGTGGTGAAATGCAAACTGGCGCGAGACGTGAAAGGGCTGTCAGGCATGCCGCTGATGTGAAACATGTTGCATCTGCCTCGCTCACAGGTTTTTCACAGCGCATTAGGAGAACCTTGTAGAATCACTCTTTGAGATCACACTGCATTTTCTGTGTGACTACACATCTTTAGCCCGTGGAGGAGCTCGCCGCCGCCGCACTGTCCATCTGGATATCCCGCCTCGTCCCGCAAAGTTCACTTCGGCCAAACATGACAAACTTCCTCAACTAGATTGGATTAGTATGAGAGGGAGCGTGCGGCTTGCGACTAAGTGCTCTCCAGGCTAAAAAGAGAGTAGTAGAGTGCCAAGGAAGCATAATTAATGTCCTTAATTGGGCCTTTCATTACAGTGGAGGCTGATAGTCCACTCATAGTGGCTGCAGGGCCGCTGCCATGTGCTGATAATGACGTGTAGCTCATCTCATACGCTTGCTGGCCTTTTCTTACATGCATGTGCTTCAACACTCTCCAGTGAGCATTTAACACTTAAATCCTATAATATTGGATGATAGTCAAGCCTTGATTGATGTATGACAGATTTAACACCTGGTCAGAGAATTTATTACTCTCCCTATGTCTTACCTGAACTTTGTTGCTTTGACATTAAATGGGCACTGAAGTGGAATCCGCTATTGTCCCCGCCACCCCTATTCCTTTGTAGTCAGACAACGTCCAGTAAATTCATGTATGCTACATTTGAGCAGAAATTGTCAGAACATGTGTGTCTCTATTTATCAAAATCAAATGGAGACTCGTTTTTGGTCCTGCTGATAACATGTAGAAATTAATGCTAATATAGTAACACACTGTCCATCAATATAAATTAATTACAACTTGTAGCTATATAAACTGGAAAGAAACATTTAGTAATCAACTCTATCTTTGCAAACGCTTCAACTGGGCATTACACGTGTACATTATTATTATATACATAGCATACATATATAGCAATACATTGCTTACATCTACTGTATTATGTCTACACATCCATTATCCCAAACTCTATTTTACAATAAACAATTAGATTTGATACTGAAATTGAAGGGAGGAAATGTGATTATTAAATCTTGTGCTTGCTTGACCATTTGTTTTGGTACAATGACTCACTTTACCAGCAGGGGGCAGTAGTATACCGTTGCCAGGCTTTCCAAGAATTTAAATGGCCCACACTAATTTATTCATCACATAAAAATACGTGCCGCCATGAGCTCCATGTCTACCTTGTATGTGGTTTATGAAAGCACAAATAAATTTTTGGGGGGGCTGGGGGGTTTATATTATAATGATAAATAAATCCAGAAACGAAAAATGATATTTGTGCTCAAGGTATCCCATTAAATTGATGACTGACTAGGGTCACCAACTCCAGGAAAACAATGAGATGGAGGGCTCTTTTGTTTTATGTAATTACAGGCTAATGAAGTCAGGTTGGATTAATTGGCAGTGATACACAAAGGTAGACAGACTTGACCCAGTCAATGTTCTACTTAATGAGTATTTGTGAGGGAGAAAAAAAAATCCCCTTATTTAATAGCTCTAGCTGTAATTTAAATCCATGTTACAATTATATAGGCACAATTATTTTGAATATTTGTAGAAGGTTATTGGTCATTGATGACCATGTTTTCTTTTAATTGGAAGGCAGTGCAAATTATAAATGTAATAAGCGAAACTTCTACTTACAATAGGTAAAAAAAAAAAAGACTTCTAGTATGTTCTTGGCTTACATGATCACATTGATGGAGTTGTAGCCAACATGAGGGAGAGATTGACACACTTTCCTTGTTCCCCCCGGGCAATGAGCTAATTATGGAGGGTCCCTGGTTTTATTTACTGTCAGCTCTCGGCCCCTGGGTGCTTGCGTGTGCGAGCGCGTGTGTGCGTACGTGCGTGTGTAAGGCTGATTCTGTCGTCTCAGAGCGATCTCAATCACACCAGTTTAGTTAGGGCCTTGCCATTTTGCCCGCATTCAGCCAGGGGCGCAATGACGGAGCTAATGCTGACCGTAGTCCGTTATATGCAAAACCCCCCTTGGTTAAGAATCAAATGCGATTATGGGCGATTATCAGAGTTGCCACTCTGAACATATTGGGTAAGGGTAGTAGTGATGGGCAAATGAAGCTTCATGAAGTACTTGTAATATATATATATTTTACTCCTCTAGATGGCGCTCTTGGTTTAAAAATGCAGTAGAAATTTAATCAATTTCCATTGCACTTGCCTTTATTTCAGAGCACCATCTAGTGGAGTCAAAAAATACTGTGCTTCATGAAGCTTCATTTCAAAACAGTAGCAAAGTCCAAGTCTGTGTATTTTTAAGGGACTGTGGGGACAATTCCAACAGGTGTTTGAATTAGTCCTGAGAGTTGTTTGTGTCCCACCTCATTTGCACAGGTTCCAGAAACACACATCTGTCGGTCTATGGAGGATCATGGGGAAATCTCAGAACAGTGAAAGGATAATAAAGCAAATAAGAATGATGACAGTGAGTCATCACACACCTGCTATTTAAAGTGTCGCTGATTAGATTCAAACGAACTTCAGTTGTTTTTGTAGACATTTCCTGACATTTTGTTTTTGCTTTCCACTGCAATTTTTTTTTAGCTTACACTGACTGCTATTTTAAAACTGTTCACAATTTCTTCCACTGCGGTCTGATGAGACCAAAGTTGAACTTTTTGAACTTATCGGCCCCATATATGCCGGAAAAAGTTTACGGTAAAACCTAGGATTCAATTAATGGCATGTAGACTTTTTATATCCATTCTATATTTGTATGTAAAATGAACACGATGCAAGGGTTAAACCACTTACAGTAAATGTCCATTATGCATTGACAGTGGATGGTCATTTGTCGGTAACCTCACTGTGGACATAGTCCCCAAACAACATACGCACACACTCATGTTGATCAAACAGAAGCTGCAGTCAGCTGCCGGCTACAAGCTGATTCAAACAGTACCTCAGCAGGTTCCTCTTCCCAGGGTTCCACTCACAGCTCCATTTGTTGGTGACAGCGTCGCTGTGGAGGTGACACACCACAGCGACAGGGGCGGCCCACCCTCCAAACTCGACATCAACATCCACTCTCCCAATGGTGACGCCCTGGTGGGCCCCCCCCGTGGCTTTGACCGCGTCACTCAGGAAAGCCCGGGCACACTCTGGCACATGTCACGGCAGTCGGCGAAGAGGCGGCTGAGTGACGGATGGATGGACAGGGAAAGGAGGCTTTTACTGAGGAGGACTCTCATTATGTGTTGTGTCTGCTGTTAGCTCCCGAGCCGGAGTCGATTCCCCGAGTGACCCGGAAAGCGAGGCGTGGCCCGCACAGCTGTGTGTGTAATTAATGCACACAATCAGAGGTGTGTGAGTGTGGACGCACGCAGGGCCTTACCAGCTTATTACAGCTAAACATTGAGCCACGGGAGAGGGCGCCGGGCAATTTCCCACCAGGCCTCGTCAGGAACAGCGGGAGGGAGAGCCTCGCCATCAGCTCATACTCGGACCTGCGCCGAAAATTACCGTCATTAAACAGTAAAGTGAGTGAGTTGATAGGATGAGGGAGCGCAAAAAAAGAAGAATGGATGACAGTGGGAAAGAAAAGGAGGAATACACTAAAAATGAAGCTCTCTCAAACGGTATTGAGCAGCGGATGTGATTACATGGGATCAAAATGATTGATGCAATATTTAAGTTTGGATATTTATTTAATAGGAGGCTGATAATATTGAAGCCATTCTGAAGTCTGAACAATTGCAATTTAGACATCTGTCCATATACTCTTGTCCTTATTAGCACACCCTGGACTGGTTGCCAGCCCATCACAGTTGAATAAATTCAACTTCATAAAGATACCTACCTAGACATACAGGTAGCTAATCAAAACTGTTTGAATTACAATTATGTTTGCATCATGTTCTAACTTACTGTTGCATTGCGGTTTGTTGATTGATTTAGTTAGGTACACTTGAGTTGAGACAATCTACAGGTAGACAATCAAATATCCTGCCTTTGCAAAAACAATGCTAACTTAACACTATGCTTATACAGCGACATAATAGTGCCGCCATTTGGCCAAGTCTTTTTTCTTTTTTTTTTGTTTTGTCGTTGCTTTGACTTGCGAGTAAAAACTTAATGTGTTCAAGCAAAACATAAACTAAGCATAAAACTGAGAATTACACATTTTACAACCAAATAACTCTGCCTTAAAGGCTACTAGCTTAATGCTAACACATAATACAAAACGACATAGATGAGCTAACAACAACATAACTTTGAAACGTGTCCCTTTTTTACTCGTGACTGCCATCTCTGGCCTAAAGTGGAACTGCAAGGTGCCACTCCGTGCCGTGTTCGCCCCAAACAGGGAAGATACAAGCTGATAGTCGCAGTCGCAGTAAAAAGTCAGGGCTTATGCTGACTAATGCATTTCCATTTAATTCAATAAGAAACGATGATTTCAGATACAAGTGTGGTCACGGAATGCATTAAACTCATATCTTAAGGCACTACTGTATTCTATAAATGATAGTGGTTTAGAGCTGCAGTAAATCAAGTGGAGAAATGTTTCTAATTACACTTAATAATACACATTCAGTATGATTGAATAGTCATTGTCTCACGTTGATATTTTGTTGCAGATCCAAATAAAGTGGATGAACTTCTTTTGTTCACTTTTTTTGTGAATGTAACACCCCACCCAATCGCACCATTCCTCCATTCCTAAAGTCATTACTCAGTGAGAGAAATTCACATTGTATTTGTAAAGGAAGGGGGCGTCGACACAACTAATATTTAAGGCTAGAATTCACATTGAAAACCAGAAAGCAACTCTTTCATACATATACATTGAAAAAATTAAAATCTCTATTTTCCATTTTTGGAGCTTATTTGTAGTAAAAGCCTCAAGCAAAGAGAATCAGATGCCTGCAGGTTAAATTCAAACGTTCACATTGCAGCTGATATCCATACAAAATGATAGAAAGAGGCGCTGCAGTGTTGCTCAAAGCTAAGTCCGGGCCTCTCGAGTCTATTCAGCATTACACTGACAGGCAAATGTTTGAGTTGAACAAAGATCAAGAAGTCTTCCCCAAAATGTTGTAAAATCTCGTCCCATGGCTGTCTTGACAGCTCCACTGGGCCTGTGGCACTTCCTTCTGTCCTCATTCTTTTTTCTCATCCCCGCACATATGTCAGAATACACTTTTCTAACGTCCACTTCTACCATTTCGAGTCCCAACGCTCCTTTCTTCCTCTCGTCCTGAAGTTCTCTGAAAAAAAAAAGAATCACGTGATTGAGTGTTCACCTGGCTTGAGATGAGAGAAAGAAGAGATTAAATAAAACACAAACACACACACACAAAAACCCAGGAGAGATTGTCAGATGCATGGCCGAGGAGCGACGCGCTATGCATCGCAACCTCATCCCTCCTAGAACATGTTTCTTCACAACACACACACATATACAAGCATACACAGATGCGCTCCTGGTGATGAAGAGTGAAAGAGAGGAAGAGAGGGAGTCTTTGCATGGATGACCCAGTTGGGCTTGTGCCAGTTCTGGAAGAGCCTGGAGCCAAAGCGTTAGACCTGGAGACACACACACACACACACGTGCGCGCGGCAAGAGAACGACACACACACATGTACAAACGCCATCTGGTCCCGTGCCTTTTAATAACTGAAACAAGGCGCAAGATGTAGGCAGCATGGTGCACGCTTTCCCATCAAGCCTGGCAGCAGCAGAGCGGTAAGTAAAAATGGCAGCCATAGCCCTGAGAAGAGTAAACACAACAGCACACAGGTGCGGAGAGGTGAACACGTGGCCTTTGCCGGCATTTGTTGAGGAAAGGGATTCTCGCTTTCAACATGCGGCGAGAAGTTGAGGAAAGAAGTTGCGGCCTCGTGTTCAATTTTTTTTCTTTACTTGTGCGTCTTCCTCCCCCGCTGCGTACAGGAGCCAGTCTGACTTTTGATCCTGGCATCTGCGTCTTGCAGGAATGCCTGCGCACTCCCCCTGCCCTCTGATGTAGCTCCAGGAACTAATGGAATGTGAAAGAGACAGACGGGCTTCTCGAGCTGAAAAACACTGCCCTCTCCCCCTGTACACGTGTGTCCGTAGCAAAAGCACACTGTCTGCTTCAATCTGGACATCTCTGTAGCATCCCGAGGAGAAAATAATACAAGGAAACTAGAACGGTTCTGAGTAGCGCACAGACGTTGAGGTTAAACCCAAATTATTTTTTTTCTATTTCTGATGAAATCAAGCTGATGTGTCAAGCAAAAGTTCAACATGGCAATCAGCAGAGTACGCTAGGCTTGGCAAAAAATTAACACACAAAAATCACAGGAACCGCAAAATGGCAACATGAGTACAATCCACAAACACACTGCTATTTTCTTGCTAATGACCAGTTAACTGTTAGCGCAACATAAAAACACAACTCAATAGAAACATTTTGGTCAAGGTACAGTTCCATTTTAAGCGATATGGCTAATGCAGAAACCAAGTTCCAAAAACATTGTCAAGGGTAACTCAGTAGGATATTTCACCATGACATCACATGAAGAGCTAAAACTTCTCCGATGGCAACGCTAGTAAACAAACCCTTCTGTCATATGACCAAGGTAAATTAATTGAGAGGACAGGGTACGTGAATGGCTTGAATTAATGAATTTAGCCTTCTTTTTCACCGCCGTACCAGTTTGAATGTATAGTGTCTGTCAACAAGAAGATGCTACATGCTATCAAGTAGCCACTAGCTGTTTCTCAACTGGCGTTCTTGTTTTGTCTGCTCTTGTGAAACATTATCAATCGCGGTCCAAGTTTTGTTCCAATTGACAGTACGCATAAACCAAGAACGCACGGAATACCCAGATGTTCTTGTCAGCTAGTTTAGGGAGCGTACCAATTTATTCAGAGAAACTCGCGTTCTTAGGAATAATGTTCTTCTTACGTACATGGCGAGTTCACGGGACCGTCCTGCATTCTTCACATTGAGAAATGTCCTTCTTATCTAACTCGGAAAGCTATGATTTTTTTGAGCTTGACACAGTAGTGCTCTTTTGATGGATTGATACTTTAGCACTGCCTCAAGCTACAACAGACATTAGCGGACATTAGCTAGTAAGCTAGCTATTATGTTTTGTCGTATTACTAAAGGAATATAAGAGTTTGTGTTGAGTGGGGGTGAAATACAGGATGTGTGTGATGCACGTGGGCGTGTTAGGAATGGAAGGTTGCCAACAAAGGATGCTAATTGCAGGGGGAGATGCAGAACCGTGATAAGATCAAAGTAGGTTATAAACCACATTTGTTTGAGACCGTGGCGGAAAAGTACAGAACAGGAGAAGCCACCCAGTGACCTGCGGATGAAGATCGGCCAATGAGAAGCAAGCTAAAGTTAAACTGCAGAAAACACATAGCCAATAGAATAATGCCAGGATGCCTTTGTTTCTGTGTCATTTAAATATTGTGTAGTATAACTATTCACTGGGGCAACTCGGAAGAGACGAATACGTTGGCTGCTTGAGACAGAGACGTACAGAATTGTATTGATAGGGACCCGGGACCCCAGCTGTTTGTATTAGATTTGAATGTTAGGAATAAATCCACTCGTGTGTGAAAATGCCGGCTTCCTGATACCTTTCTATTGCAGAACGAGCATGCTATTGTTGGATGAGTGATAGTTTGGTAAGGTCACAAATTGGAGTCAGATTATTAACTTAAATTTATATTAATATAGAAATAAATTCCAACAATTATGGTGACCCCGACGTGATGCAAGAGAGGTAAAAAAGAAGTCTGGGACTTCGAGAAAACCACAAGAGTCTGGGACTCGAGGATCTGGGATCCAAGTCCACACCAGGTGACGACCTGAAAAAGCCACACGTCCGATCGGCTTTCCTCTTGGGCCCATACTCAAACAAGGTGAGCAGATTCCTTTTGTTTAAATTCTGCACATTGGCAACGCTAAATTATGAGAGGAAGGAATGTGGGACGTGTTAGTAGGGTATAAAATCTGGGATTTACCTACTCGAATAAGTTTGGAACTGTTCGTGGTTTGATACGGTATAAAATCTGGGATTTACGTATAAAGTGTGGACATTAGTAGGGTATAAAATCTGGGATTTACCTACTAGAATAGGTCGCAACTATTCGTGGTTAGATACGGTATAAAATCTGGGATTTACGTATCGATACGGTTTAAAATCTGGGATTTACGTATCAGTGTGGAAGCGGTGTGAATGTAAAAACTAAAATTAAACTGCAAGAGAAGTGATTAAGGACACGTGCGAGTGGATTTAAGGATGGCAGAGAAGAGAAAGTGTGATGAGGGTCTCGGGTCCCCTGGAGTCTGGTCGGAGATTAATGGTCATTACGGTAGGATGGAATCACAGTTGATTAGTGGAATAGAAAGTAAGAGAATTAAGAAGGAAAGAGAACGGTGTCAGAAGTTGTTTCGGAAATTAAAGAAGGATGAATTGTTTCGCGGAGAACCTGGAACATGGGATATGTCGAAGTTAGCGTGGCAGTTACAGGAAAAGGAGAGCAGAATGTTGGCAAATATTCAAGATATGGAGGAGGAACAGAGCCGAGTTGGATGGCGAAAGCGTCATAAACTCAGAGAAGAAGTTGAAGATGTAGAGAATGATAGACGGGGCATTCACCAATTGGCGACTATTGCGACTGCGCTGGCAGCGATAAGAGAGGAAAAGAAAGAGGTTGAGTACCACGGGGGATTGGCTTTTGGGTTGATTGTAGGTGTGTTATTAGCCGCTAAGTGTTGATCACACTTAAGTGAGTGCTGTTGTGTGTGGTGTGCTATTAGCGGTCTGTGTTGATCACACAAGACGTCTGCTGTGTTAAACGCCCGTTTATTGACGGTGCGTGGTGTGATATTAGCCGTCCGTGAATTTTTTACGTTCGAGGGCTGTGTGTTAGAAGCCGCCGTGAAGATCCAGGATATATTTGTTGAAGTCGCGCAAAAGGTATTTAATATCTGTTTCGTTTTCGTCTTGTTTGTGTTTGTCTGAAAAAAAAAAAAAAAAAATATTTTTTTTGGGGGGGATGAATGAGAATAGTTTTGATCTGTTATATCGTAGTATCATAAGTGAGACGTCACTGACTTTATAAATATTAAAAACGACTAATTACTACATATTATGGACGAAAAAATTGACCGTAACTAAGGAGGTTTGTATAGACTTCCGGTCGAGAGTCAGAATTGGTCGCTAAGCGAACAGTGAGGTCATGATGCTGGACGCATTTCCACCACAGCGTCAACGTAAGTATGAAACTCTTTTAAATGTATGAATGCGCACGAATTGTGATAGTGGGTGGTTCTCACCGTTGTAAAATGTGGTGTGTTTGTGGAATTTGATTGTGTAAACAGCGCCAGACGCTGATTACCTCCGTGAAAAACACTTCTATAAGTTTCTTCGAATGGAAGAAAAGTTAGACGTGTGGGGTCGTGAGCCAAATGTTGGTTTGTGCTAGAATGTTAGCGTGGGATAGCTCTGTGAAAGTTGCGCAGATGATTGTGATTTTGAGAATGAGGAAACTGATGCTAAGCTAGCGGCTCTGCCAGCGTACAAGTTTTGAGCAGGAGAGGAGTTTTTGGTAAGATGCTACTGTGCGAATCTGTTTTTAAGGCTAAGGATGAGTTAGCTGCGGGCAGCCGCATCTATTAAGAAATTGGAACATAAATTGGATGAAGTGTTGACTGTGAAAGATGACCTGGGGGGAAAATTTGAACCAAGCGAGAGCTCTTGGCTTAGAAATGAATTGTTGAGTGTACGCGTTTGTTTGTTTGTTAAGCTCCATGGTGTGTTGTGGCCACGCGTTTTGTTCGTTGTTTGTTTTAAATTGTGCGCGACGTGTCTGTGTCGCAGCCGTAACGTTGCGATGGATTGTGCGCGAATAAGTCGACCTTTGAGCTATAAGTACGTGGTGAAGTTATTATTAGACGAATAAACGGTGTATTTTACAAATGAGTGCGCACTTCAGAGAGGTTTGTGTTCGTCTGTGGTTCAACAACTGAGACGCCACTGAATTAAATTGAGGAGTTTGTGTGAGTGTTTGTTGAGCCCAGTTGGTGAAGTGTTTGGAGCATGTGTGGATTGTGTGATTTTTTCCTTGTTTGTGTGCCTGCAGGGAGTTTGTGACTGTTTGTGTGACTCTGACAATGGGAAAGGGGGTGTGATAAGTTTGGTCCTCTCTTCCATTGTCTCCATTTGGGAGACTTGTAGTCTGTTGTGTGTGAATAGCAGGGGTCTTCTACTGCTAATCTGTTAAAATCAAATTGGTCCTATTATGCGGAAGGACATAGAGGTCTAGGTGTTAACTACAGGCCACTATCATATTATTTTTAAAATCAGATCCGTGTTTTTATAGTTGAATAAGTAATAAAACCAAATTTTAATTGAAATAGACTTTTCATTTTTGATTTTTATATTTCCCCTGCATCTCTGATAACTTATTCATGGGTGTGAAAATGATTTAACCTTTGTCTTTATCTGAGTCCCATTCTAGAAGTCTGGAAAGGACTTCCATCCAAGTGGCCAGGGTGACTGATAGCTGTCACATGTTTCTTAAATTTGAGGTAACACGTAATGAAGATGTCTATGGTAGACATATGCGTAAATATAGTACTACTACTTGCTATAGTGTAGTGATCAAATTAAAATATAACCACAAAATGAATAAATTAGGGGTTTGGAAAACAAAATATTTTGGGGGAATTTTTTTATTTTATTTTGTCTTGGAAATTGAATGACAACAAGCAGTGTTCTCTTGCTATGATCTCATCTCCCTCTGTCTGTTCCGAGTGTATAAGTGTTTCAGGCAGGTTCAATCTTTGACGAGAGGTGTTGTTCTTGGGTGTCTCCAACGTGCTGGAATAACCTGGCTGTTGGGCACAGAGTGGACGGCGAACTGAACAATGGTCACTTTCGGGGGGGGAAGTGATCACACGGACTGCGAAAAGGATGGTATACTGCAAATCCGCTCGCCATGAGACTGTTCAATGACTCTTATGAATTATCTGAGCAAAATGTCCATCAACTCTTTGAGCAGACATCTCAAACTCTCATCACAGCCGTCCTGATGAAACTGTCAGCGGTCTCCAGTGACAGCTAAGGCCTGTTTTGAACTTTGCCCTGCATAAACTACTATCAACAAGGACAGGAAGGAATATGAACTCCAGTGTGGACTCAAAGTTCGAGTCATCTGAGATCGGCCTTTGAGTCATATTTTGGTCTGTTTTGGGTACAGTTTGCACTCTGTACTGTGTCGGAAAAGGAGATGTGATCTATAGCAATGCAGTTTCGGAAATTGAGAACAGCTTATGTGAATTAGGGTAGTATAAAATTTAGTCTAATCTTTAAATACTATATTTTCCGTTGTTTGATGCTTGTTGAATTTGGCCTTCTATTATTTTCCCATTTCTCTTTTATAACTTTGGCTTCTCAGAGTGGACTCAGATATGGAACACTTACGGCTTTTTAATTTTGATTAAGATCAACAGCACTGATCTTTGGATTCCACGGGGAATGCACAAAGGCAAAGTTCCCTGCTGTGTTTTTACAAAGCCCCCACTACTCTGTAGAAGAGGTGAGGTTAGTTAGCATTTTAAGAATACTTTTTGGTTGGTGTAAAGTAGGGATTTTGTTTTGTTTTTCTGATTATAACTCATTTCTTTTATTAGTTGAGATGGCAGATATTTGGAAGATTCGGGACCTGCAATAGATTAATGGGGTTATTTTAAATCTTTTTCTCATCTCTCCCTGACCCTAAAAGTCCTCCGCTGCAGTATCTTAATTTACATCTGCTTAAATTGGTTGTTTTTCTAATCTACAGGATTCAAATTTACATTACAAACTCTTGCCTCAAAGGCTTTTGTTTTTATGGCTCCTGGCTAGCTCAGCTGGAGATCTTTTTATAGTTCTGGTGTTGGCCAAATTGTCACAATTTGGTTGTTTTTAATCTACAGGACACAAGGTGTCTGTTTTTCCTCTTTGAAGCAGCAATTTGGAAGCGGCTGCAGTTTTCACATTCAGGTCTGAAATGATCAAAATTGATCTTTATCAGATGGGGGAATGACTGGTCTGTCTGTGTATGGTTGAAAAGGAAGTCTGATGTGAGAATGACTGGTCTGTCTGTGTATGGTTGAAAAGGAAGTCTGATGTGAGAATGAAGTTTGGTGTGAGGAATTTACAGGCAGCGAATGAAGAGGATGGGAGTTGGAAAAATAAGTTCTACAAAGATGACAAAAGACGACCCTTATAGCAGAAATACGGTAAGTATGTTCCATCTCAGAAACGATTGAAAAGTATAATTTCTAGAGCCCATGGAATATGCCATTTAGGTGTGGAAGGAACATTGACACACCTGGGTGACATTTTTTCATGAGACAAGTTGTTAAAAATGAACTGCAGTGTTTATTTAAGGTATAAGTATAAATCTCTTCTCAGACTGTTCATGGCCCGGCCGGACATGAATAGTTCTGAGTTAAGATGATGTTGTTTTTAAATGATTTACACTGCTATAATAAGAAACCAGCATTAAAAATACACAAATTTGATGTACGATAAAGAGCAACATTATGCTCAGGCATTGGAGCTGTGGATTGAGACCACAGGTAAACACCCAGGCAGCTACCCTGAAGCTGAGATGATGTTCAGGATGGCGATGCTGAACGGCCTCCCAAATGAGGTGCAAGCGATTATGAGAATTGAAACTAAAGGACAAAAGTGGTACCATTACTCACAGTTGCGCCCGGCCCCAGACTTTGTGCCTGCCAATGGTGAGCTTAAAGATTGACTGCCCGGACGGGCAGGTCAAGAGAGGGAATGGGACAATGGCGAGAATTGGATCAAAATCGGACTCGGAAGTGTCTGAACAAAAACGACGACGATGCAAATGTTTAACTTTATTGACTATTTTGTTTGCAGGCTTGTGCTTTGTGTGGACTATGTTAGCGTTTGAACATATGGTGCGGGATGATAGAAGTGATGGAACGAAAGGAGAACGAGTGATGGTGTATCATTCCTGTAATGGAACGGTATGGTATGAAGCAGAGCAAGATGGTGGTAAGACGCTGACACAGACACAACAACTACTGTTAAATCTGAAGTGTAAACAACCGACACAGGTATTTCTATGGTCACTAATAATTGGCTCCTGATGGCTGAACAGGCCGCTAAGAATACTAACGAGGATTGTTTGGTATGTTTAGGTGCAAGACCAGTTTTGAAAATCATGGCAGCAACTGTTGTATCCAAAACCTGTCTCTTTGGTTTCCTGTATAACAAAACTCTCCAAAGAAAGTGCAGCCAATTGGATTCGGCCTTTCCACTGACAAATATGGAAAAGCAAAAGCCCATTTTTGACATCCATGTTGCACAACAAAATTTTACCTGCCTAAAGTTACATGGGAGTGGCCCTGGGATTGGAAACATCCAGGAGTCATGGTGTAATGAAAATGTGTCTTTGCCAGCAGGAATACCTCTCGCTCGTGCTGATGTTTGGCTGTGGTGTGGAGAGAGAGTGTTGTACGATAGGCTTCCCCCCAATGCCTCAGGTAAGTGCGCCCTAGTAACGCTGATCATGCCAATTAGTGTGACAGCATTAGACATGGCTAGGATAAATTGGGAAGGAGTTAGACAGTGGGGAAGAATCCCCTTCCTTGGGAGGAAGAAAAGGGACATGCAAGAATGGTTGAATGCAGGAGACCCCACATACATAGATGCAATTGGAGTTCCGAGAGGGGTCCCTGATGAATACAAATTGGTGGATCAAGTGGCGGCAGGATGGGAGAGTATTTTTCTGTTTATTACAGTAAACAAAAATGTGGACCGGATTAATTATGTCCACTACAATGTCCAACGATTGGCGAACTTTACCACCTCGGCACTCCAGGCAGTGCACGAGCAATTAGCAGCCACGTCTCTTATGGCATTCCAAAATAGAATGAGTTTAGATATGGTGTTAGCTGAAAGAGGAGGAGTGTGTGGTATTTTTGGGGAGCAGTGTTGTACTCTGATCCCCAACAATACATCTCCTGATGGTCGCCTTACTAAGGCATTGGAGGGTCTGCGCACGCTAAGTAATAAAATGAAAGAGCATTCAGGCGTGGACACCAGTTGGTACTCTGACTGGTTAAACGTCTTTGGCAAATATAAAAGCTTGACTGCATCAGTATTGATGTCGATCGCAATGTTTTCCGCTATTATGGTGTTATGCGGCTGTTGTTGTATTCCATGTATCAGATCATTGACTGTTAAGACAATTGAACGCACGTTGGGGCCAATACCGCCGGGTGGTCAGTATATGATGATCCCTCAGAAGGACCCCCAGGAAGTGGAGACAGCTGTGGCCCTCCGGGAGTCCGGGATGTGAGTATGTGAAGTTAGCCTCAGGGATCTGAGGCCATGAGAAAGAATGAAATTTTATACTGATTTTCTACTAGAATGAAATTTTTTACTAATTTTTAGTTGTTTATTGATTTATAGCTCATGTTTAACAATAAAAAACAAGGTATTCGAGTGATGACCTCAGTCGTCTGAGGTCATGAGAGGGATTAAAGGAATATAAGAGTTTGTGTTGAGTGGGGGTGAAATACAGGATGTGTGTGATGCACGTGGGCGTGTTAGGAATGGAAGGTTGCCAACAAAGGATGCTAATTGCAGGGGGAGATGCAGAACCGTGATAAGATCAAAGTAGGTTATAAACCACATTTGTTTGAGACCGTGGCGGAAAAGTACAGAACAGGAGAAGCCACCCAGTGACCTGCGGATGAAGATCGGCCAATGAGAAGCAAGCTAAAGTTAAACTGCAGAAAACACATAGCCAATAGAATAATGCCAGGATGCCTTTGTTTCTGTGTCATTTAAATATTGTGTAGTATAACTATTCACTGGGGCAACTCGGAAGAGACGAATACGTTGGCTGCTTGAGACAGAGACGTACAGAATTGTATTGATAGGGACCCGGGACCCCAGCTGTTTGTATTAGATTTGAATGTTAGGAATAAATCCACTCGTGTGTGAAAATGCCGGCTTCCTGATACCTTTCTATTGCAGAACGAGCATGCTATTGTTGGATGAGTGATAGTTTGGTAAGGTCACAAATTGGAGTCAGATTATTAACTTAAATTTATATTAATATAGAAATAAATTCCAACATTACATAACACATAACGTATGGCTCATTATCAATTTTGATTACGGGGCAAAATGTATCCATCGTCCAATCAAAAAAGACAACTGTTTGGCTAGATGTTAGCTAGAATGCTACTTCCTGGTTTATGGCGATTTTAGACTGTTATGACTTTTATTACAATTTTCACCTTAATTCAATGGTTTCAACATGTACTAGACCTAAAATTTGTGTGTGTTAGCCCACTAACTAGCAAACAATACTTCTCGACCTTTCATACTTGGTGGAAGTATTAAAATAAATGAAAAACAAATAAAAACAAAACAGCCGCATCAAACATTTGAAGGATCTCAATTAAGTGTCTCCAAATAATACGTAGCATGATTGTAGGTTGGCTAACCTTTGAGCCGTAGTGTACGGGTTAATCCCACAACTCCTTCTCCCTCTCACTCTACACAGAGAGTCTGAGGGTCTAAAAGGGGTGTTTACAATTCACTAATCTGACTTCAAAACCAGCTTAACTCCGGGAGACATCAAAGGTGTGCGCGTGATGGCCCCACTGATCCCAGTAAGGGGGGATGTATGATAGACTGGAAACATTCGGAAAACGGCTGGGGAGGAGGCGTGGGTGCATACGGAAACGGAATATTTCTGGGATCTTGTGATGACTGTCTAAGGAAAGCATCTATTCCAGACTTATAAGGCTTAAAATGGGGAAAAAGAGCACAAGACGATTTCCTTTGGTTCAATCATGCCTGTAAACGAATCAATAAAAGCCCGTTTGTTCATTAGCTTTGCGATCCCTTTGACAAACAGTGTCGATTTACGTTGTTTATACCCTGATAACAAACGCTCCTCTACGGCTTTGCCATTTTTATATCAAAGCCGCTCATCATGAAGACACAGTTAATAGGCCCTGCTTGTCATAAACGTATTCATTAGGAATTTAAAGCTGACTTTTGCAATACAGTAGCAGAGAGTGGACAGCGAGGCCTTTGTCCTGGTGAGGCTAATGATGAAGAGCTCATTTGAACAAGACTTGCACGAATGCGCGCGCGGGAGAAAATGCAGGCGAGGTAAAATTAGCTCGTAATAAATGAACATTGTGGGAATACATTTGGCATTAATTGTCATCCAAAGGTCACGGTTCATTGAATTACCATGAAAGAGTTTGACAAAATATATTTGGTGCTCACTGAGGTGTGCGAGGCCAGCTTTGTGGAGTAAAATGTATAAATAACTGTAATAACTACAGCCGTGTTTCGAGGACTTATTAATATCGGATAGAGGGGAAATGCACATTCTGCTGGGACATTATCAAGGAGCCGGCTCTATTAACAGATGTATTTTTCCTCCTCTGTGAACACGTGGAAATAATGCAAATTATAATAAATTGCCATGTAATGAATAGTTGACCCCCTCCCCCCAAAACGAGGACAGCGTGATGCGGTGGAGACGAAATGAAAGCTTTTTCTGTGTGTGCTGAATGCGTCGCGATGCAAACTTCTTTTGTGGTCTCAAGTTTGTCCCACATTTCTATTGAGCTAGCAGGGACAGACATGCGCGAGCGCCCCGAGCAAACATCTGCTCACACATGTACACATATGCGGAAACATACATGGGCTGACATACATGACCCGCTGGAGCCCAAACGCTTACAAAACAATGCCAGGAGAAGGGGTGGGGGTGCGATGGGGGGTGGAAGAGAGAATAAGTACATATTTGCGTATGTCGAGGAGGAAGACAAGGAATGAGGGAATGTGTATGTGTGTGTCTGTGTGAATTCCGACATGAGACAAGAGCGACCCGGGTGGACAGACACTGATTCCCCCAGGTGCATGTTGGGTAAGTCCTCAATAATCCGGAGTGACAAGCAACAGAAGGAGCCGATTTCTCCTCATGTCATATCCTCTTTCTCTTCTCGCTTCTCGCTTCTTGTCAACAGGACTTTAAACTGGTGTTGCTTAAATTGAACGTCAGGGTCAACGGAGGACTTTGTTACAACCAACCAACGCTTGTCTGTTTTCCGTGCATGCGTTAGCCCACGGGGATGTTCACGCGCAGCGGACAGGCATGTGAGAGTTCAATGATTCCGATTAAATGTGGTACCTCTGTGTCTTATTGTTTAGGAGAGGCTTTGAAATCCAAGTTAACACAGGTGAAACAGTCGTTTCTTCTTGAAATGCATGGAAATGCCATTCAATTATTCCATCCAGCAATCCTGGAATAAAGTAAGCTGACTCCCTGTGTATGCTACTAGCATGCTAGCATGACAACATGATAGGTTGAACAACATTTTAGCAAGTTCTGGTTCAAACCATCACGTCATTAACCCGCAGCTATGGATTTATATATGCTAGACACAACAATTAGACACTCTGAAGCCAGCGGGCAGCCATCTTGCGTTGCTGTTGGCTCTGACAACCTGATGCAGACGTATCTTTGAGTAGCACTCAGATATACAGTATACCTCAGAAGAGAACATTTATAATCACATTCTTACTGATCAAATGTGCATATTGTCGCTGCCCTTTGTAAAACACGTATGTCCATTTTTGTCATTTTTTTTACATTTATGGTATGAAATTGAATGCAGACATCCCCAAAACTTTTTCTTTTTTTTTTTTAACCCGACATAAGTGTTTTTCACAGGACAGCAATGATAAAGTGGTTCATCCAAACTTATTGGTAAGCGACAACATTTTCGCCGTAGAGACAGAAAATAACGTTAAATCACCATAAAAAAATCAATGTAGGCCTATTCAAGTTAGACATGCGTAGTGAATGGCAACGTAAGATGGCCGCCGATGGTTTAACTTCTCGCTACAACTAGTAAGCGGCGTTGTTAGTCCATTATGTCTTATTTAAGTCAGCATTCACAGGAGTCTGCCAACCTATTTTTCGGGTTAATTAGTTAGACGTTTGCAACATCCACGGGGGTTAGTTGTGACAATAATGTCGGTCGCCAGGGGGTAATATTGCCCAACATGGCGGCACCCTGATGTAAATTGATTAATTATTATTTTTATTTCTTACTACACAAATGCAAAATTAACCAGAATACTAGCGATGGCAAAATGAAGCTTCATGAAGCATTTGCGATACTTTTTGACTCCTCTAGATGGTGCTCTTGGTTTAAAGATAAAGGCAAGTGCAATAAAAATTGATTACATTTGCATTGCATCTTTGAATCATGAGTGCCATCTTGAGGAGTCAAAAAGTATCGCAAGTGCTTCATGAAGCTTCATTTTCCCATCACTACAGAATACCGTGTTTTTATGAGTGGTGGCACATACAATTTACTCTTTAAAAAAAAGAAGAAAAGGTTTTTAAAATGTTACCCTTTCCACCCATTCTAGTTTTGTTGTTCTTCGGTGAGCCCCCTACAGGTGTAAGGAGTAACATACAGTTAAGGCGTTGTGGCGGTCTGGTCAAATGGATTTGTGAGCTGCTGACAAGTAGTGGAAGTCACCGCTGATGATTAAAT
Source organism: Vanacampus margaritifer (assembly GCF_051991255.1). Taxonomy (NCBI): domain Eukaryota; kingdom Metazoa; phylum Chordata; class Actinopteri; order Syngnathiformes; family Syngnathidae; genus Vanacampus; species Vanacampus margaritifer. Next base: position 18,497,583 of record NC_135435.1, on the reverse strand, counting down.
GCGGTAGCATGTTGTCGTGTCATATTAAGACGGTCCGAATCAGAGGTAAATGTAGCCGTATAGATTACAATTGTTTAGCTTGTTTTTGGTTCTGGCCTCACACTTTATGTGTAAATACTTTTAGCCTAATGTGAGAGAGTTTAGAGTAGCGAGTAAATGCATGCATATGAAGCCATCTAGGAAATATTGCAATGCATTGATCCACCAATTTCAGACCATAAAATGGGTGGAGTGGTGTTGCCGTGGTAATGACAGTGGCATTATTAGACCATAAAAAAAAAAACTTATTCTGGTCTATAATGATCACATCTTTTAATAAGATTTTTTTCAGGAAGTCTTCAACTGGGAAGAAGCCCCTGGACATCTCCGCTACTGCTAATCACTCTTCTCAACCCCCTCAACGTGGACTATCTAAATGATAATAGAGAGCAGGAAACGAGACACAAACCAGCTAGCCAAACAAGCCCCCTCAGGCCTTTAGCCAAATTAAATCCCAATTAAATGTTCATGTTCTCTCCTGAGGTGTATGTGTGTGTGTGCGTGTATTTCTTTGCATGTCTGCGTGTGCGCGTATCATCACACAACCAGCTCTTTGGTTTAAACGGCAAAGGTCATTGGCTGTCGCGGTCGCTGTACGTTATTGTTGCGATTAGTGCATCTGATTTTGTTTTGACTGTTATTGTTCCAATTGGAGAAGCAGCTGACCTTTGATTGCGAGACAAATATGGAGGATCACGTCACCGCTGTTGTTACTGTCATCGTCACAAGAGCCTCAATACTCGAAAACGAAATCAGGGATCCACTGTGACATGTGGAAAAAAACTCTGACGTTTTCTGAAGTTTTGTTAAGTTCCTGTTTGGGATACTAAAGTTAGTATTCAGGGGGTCGCCATGACGACAGAAAAACAATTCTCATGGTTACTGCAGTTTTGCAATGGAATTACTGCATATTTTGGCTTTAATCTTTATAAAATGTAAACACTTTAACAAGATAACAATCAGCCTTTACTTGCTGAGTGTCATTCTGCTAAATGGGGTCACAATGTGGAGCACGAGTCCCACAAGTCTATTAAGCTTGTAGGTAACTACATAAACAACGCGTACACAACAGATGGCCACCCCACTTTGTCCCCCACCCTTCACCTCCTCCTGCATCAGGGTCCATGTGGCAGCAGGTCGAGACAGGTCCCACCTGAACGAGGCCTCTCTGGTTCACAGGTGAGTCCTCGCTCGGCCTCCACTACTTCCTGTCTTTAAAGTCCAGGCTTGCGGTTCGGCCCCTGTGAAAGGAAGCACATGAGAGCAGCATGTGCTGGCTTGCTTCTGATGGGCCTGCTGGGAATCTGGTGGATGAGGACCCACCTGATGTAAGCACAATAGAGCCTTTTGACAAGTACAACATTGATGTATTTTTGCGCTACAGCTGAAAATAATGACACTCCATGTACGGATTCTGCAGTGAACTGGACTTCAAGACGTGACAAATTGGTCCCTACACTTCCTCCACTCGCCTCTAGGTGGGAGTGTTGTCATATGTAGCTCTACAGCGAGGTTCTGTTTATAAATTTTTGCTTTTGATTTATTATGATTGAAAACTTCTTTACTCTTCCACGATGTGATTATCTACGCTTAAAAAAACAACACTTTTTTTTTAAACAGATGTCTTTCTGCTCCTTTTTATTCAATAATAGATAATATTGTTTTATAATATATTATTTTTCTTTTACTGTACAAATGAATGAAATAACTGATCAAATTCAATTAAAATTCAATTAAACAGGAAAAAAGAAATAGTGTAAAAAGCTCAGGTTTTTTTTGTGGGTTTCTTTTACATAAATTACACTATACATTATAGTAGGCCTACATGGATACTGTATATTTGTTGATTTGATAGAAAAATATGTATTATAAATGGAAGATGAATCAATGTAACAGTGTAAATTTTATGTTATACATCAAATTAAGCAGTTCAAGATGTAAATATGTTAAAAGAAAGTATCCAAATCATTATGGCCCATATGCATTTTGTGTAATTAGGTACACTTCCCCACTCTAAAAAAGGATAATGTTTTAATTTAATATTTTTATATTGTGTCTTTTTGCACTAGTGTAGAACTACATTGCTTTATACTGAAAATTGTTTTTAATATTAAAACATAAAAAAAAAAACAGCTCTCAGGTTTATATCTGCCAGCTAAAACTGCAATTACAGACATATTGACATATATGCATACATATAGCATATAGATTCCATAGGTATGTTTGTGGCTGACGAACAGATGTTGCATAAAACAAATGCTTTGAGTTTGGGGTTGTTGGGAGCTTTGCGTGCAGAGCGGCGCTTGTTCCAACACTGAACTGGCTTGGTTGGGGGGGGGGGGGGGGGCAGTGAAAGGGAGGGTTGCAATAACAGCCGCATGATGTGCACTGTGCAAGTGAGAGGAACGACAATTAGACTCATTATACCATCCTGGAGATACAGGAACATGGGCACTTGACTGCTGTGGAGAAACATGCTCACATTTATCAGCGCACTACAGAAAGAGCAGCTCACGCCACGTGCAGCAGACCCGTACTGGCTAAACAGTGCTTAAGATGTAAGTAATCCTTAAAACTGTACACTGGATATTGATGGACTCCCTATTGAGTTTGTGTTTTTTCGTCACATGAAACTATCATGGCTGAAACCGGTGCGACAAGAAAACGCCGCACCATGTCAGCACGCGCACTGATTGTCTTATCTGCCCATTTATCACAGTTGAATTGGAACCAGCCTTGCCTGAAACCCGCTTTCAGACTTTGCTCGGGTGGTTCGGAACGCACGACGCCGCTACTGAATTCAGCGGGAGGGGTGCGGGAGCAGGGTTCCACAGGCAAATGTATTCAAGTAATAATGACAAATGCCACGGTGACATGCTAAGGTGCTGCCACATTAGCCTACATCTTGTTCTCGTGCTGTCTCAGCAAACCCACGCCAAATTACCACCCCACCCTCATCCGGAAGAGTGTAAGTTCCTCCGGCTTTAAATAGCCTCAAATGAGATCTCGCATGATGGCGAAAGCTAAAAAATGCATTAGAGTGCAAGACGTGGCGGGCTGCATGAGGCCGTCCACGTAAGCTGTTTGCACACAAACCAGCGCTGATGTCTTCTGTCAGAGCTCATTTTGGTAAACACGGATGTGGACATGAGGAAGCGGGGTGACAGGTGCATGATTGAGCTACTTAAAAGCAGACACTCATCTCCCAGGGTTGCTGCTGTCCCCCCCCTTGCACATTATATGCTCACTTTCATCTCTCGCCACACTTTTCCTTCCAAAGGTGAGATTTTACAATACGACTTAATTGTAAGGAAGTTTCAAAAGATTCCAATAATCACTTCGTTATCATTCATAGATAACATCGCCTTTGCCAGGCAACTTTGCCACCTTTTCAACTTCTTTGCTTTATGAGCGGGTCCGCTTAGACGAGATGGGTAATAGATAAACATAAAATATGCATCCAGATCTTCTGCTTGGGCGAGTGGACTGAATGTGTATGAATGGCTAATGTGTAGCCGTGACGGCGAGCAACTAGATTGATCACTCATTACGATATCTGCTCCATTGGCCATTAACACCCGCAAGGAGCCTAAGTGTGGGCCCCATCACACACCAGGGTTAAATTGAGAGTGAAGAAGTGAACTGTATGCGTGTGTTTGGGTGTGTGGATGTGTGTGTGAAGGGGTAATGGCTGCTGCATGATCCACTCATGGCCGACTATTGGTTACAGGAACTAAAAGATGGGCGGTAAACACCGGGCCTACAATACAGTACACGACTGCAGCTCCTCACCAGGGGAAGCTGTGCACTGTGTTTATCCCACTCACTTACCACATTAAGACACAATGCAGCACTTACAAAAGCTACTATTTACCCAGATGGCCGCATAGGTGGGACCTCGGGTTCCAGGTTCAGCTTGGAAGTTCAGCTCAGAAATCCTCATCTGGTATAGGAAGATCCCTATCTTTTGATTAAGTTTCAGTTTTCTTCACGTAGGTTTCAAATATAAATCCAGACAAACTACAGGGGCCCGATTTGGCAAAAAAATAAAAATAAACAGTCATTCAGGACGATTAAAATTTTAATCAAACAATAATGTGAAAGTTAACAATGCCTCCTTGTTCCTACTTGATTATCCACCAGACTTGACGTTCTTCTTCATCTCTTATTTGCTGTATGTAATCATTCTACACAGTGCCCTCTAGTGTTCAGACTGAAACACCATATAACTAAAATACCTTGTGCTACATATTAAAGGATACTTAACTAATTGAGCCATTTCCAGCAGTAAAAAGTTCATATTTTGTCCAGAATTAATTGGATAACTTAATTGTGTTTCATGTACAATTAATATATTTAAAAAGTCATTTTTCCACTTGCTGTCGACTGAAGAAGACATCACCTGTGCTGAGGAAGTAGGTAACGACCAATCATGGCTCAGTTTGCTGACCAAACACAGAAAACAGGTGAGCCACGATTGGTCATTACCTACTTCCTCAGCACAGGTGAGGTCATCTTCAGTCGACAGCAAGTGGAAAATTTCGTTTTTAAAGGTATTATTTGTACATAAAAAATAATCTAATTAATTCTGGACAAAATGAACTTTTTACTGCTAAAAATGAAAAAAGTCAAGGATCCCTTTAAGTGAAATGTGGACCAATATTGGTAGAAATAACAGGGAGTTGGATGCTAAAATGACACTAATGACAAGTTGTTACTCTAAAAGTTTTAGTGAAAAACACGTCATGTTTAAAAAAAAAAAAAATTCGTATTTTTCAACAACTTTCGCAAGACTGCAATCGCAAGTGAAATTATCAATCTTGGTACTCTGTATTGGCGAATACTCAAAGGTAAGTACTGTACTTGTAATCGGAGTTGTAGCCCCACACTTTACTATACCACTCAAGGTGACATAACAACAAAAGGGTGCCAAAAATAGAATATCAGGTAGGACAGTGCAGACTTCCACCAAATGGACAATAATAATAAATTGGCTGATATATAACAATGTAAATAGTAAAATTGTACTAAACGGAACACAGCTCTTTGTTGAAAACATGGCTAAAGTTTGAACACGTGCCCTTAAATTAACCAGTATAAACCAGATCTGCACTTGCACACTCCAGAAGAAGTCAAGAGTCGATATCTGCAGCCAACACCGTAGGGCTGTTGTCAAAAAGAACCCAAAATTTAATAAACCCTTCATAACACCTGCACGCGCACGTCTCTCTATCTCCCGCTTTACATCTCCTGTTTGCTCTCGAACGCACACCTCGCACACGCACACACACTAAAGTGGATTTACTCGCATTACGCACAGCACATTGAACATGCCAATCACCCGCCGCTGCAAGCGCCTGCATTCCTTTCAAAATTAATCGCACACCTGAAACACAAGTACCGTAACGGTGAAGTGGGTATAAATAATATTAAAAAGCTGATGCTTGAGCTGCATGTTAAAAATCACACTCTCTTTAATTGTTATTGCTAACATCTACACTTGCGGTCCTGTGAATCATAATGTTGTACTAAAAAAAAAACATGCAGTAATGACATACAGTAAGAATTAAAGCAATTTGGCCACATTTTTTGTTTCCTTTAAATTGTGCTACTCCTTTTGGTTTGCAGACCTTGGCTAAGTATAAAGCAGCATGATATAGACACACAATGTTTATCTGACTGTATAGTATGTTAGTCATTTTTAGAAAAAATAATCAAGATTATATGCCACCAGTGATCATTTTATCAGTTTGTGCAGGGTACACCAAATCTAATTTAATGCTTTTTTTTTTATGTAAAAAATTTTTTTTTTAATGCAATTGTTAAAACTAAGAAATCATCACTTTTCAGCATGTTCGTTCCACCATTAACATTGCATCTTTAAAGAGAGAAATGAGAACACCATCTTCAAAATTTTAGATTGGTCAATAATTTGTAAAAATGACACCCACTGACCAAAAGTATACATTTCTGAAAAATGTACTTGGGTGGGTTTCGATCCGACGGCAGCGTGATAGTTAACTGGTGCTTATGTTATAGCTGTTCTAAATGTACAACAAAATATATTTTTTACGTTTTTCTTATTATTGATCATTAACATAAAACTGGACAAACACACACGAATGTGATTGTATCTTTTAGTTTATTGATACAGTCATTTTATAGAAAGTAATTCATTAAATTACAGTTAAGTTACGGTTAAAACGAGTGTGAAACATTGAGTCATAAATTTGTGATGATTTTTTTTTTTGCCACTAGGTGGAATTAGTGTTTCATGTTGGATGTTGGTAACAGGAACACAATTTTTTTCAATTGATATTTGGAACATAAAGCAAAATACATATATTGTTTACATTGATTGTGATTTCTTTGCACAACATATTTAAACTAAAGCATGAACAATTGTATTTAAATTCTTAATGCCTCAAAAGTGGCCATTTTATTACACATGACCTATAAAGAGAAAAAAGTAGCCTGAAATGTTGCCTGTATACAGTAAATAAAAGCTTATTACTGTCATTATAGTCTAAAAATCGGAAGAGTGGAGATCGACTGATTGTGTTTGACCTTAAACGTTCCACTGAATAGAGATTATAATTTCAAAAGGCTATTCACATCAAATTCCTGCCCAAAGCAATGTTTCTTTGAGGTGGGGGGAGGTGGTCAGGCGACAGGGTCACAGGCAGGGCCTATGAATTTGGTACTGAGAAGTCTGAGATGCTGATGTTGACATGAAGCCTGTTTACGCCACCGAGTTCCCCTCTGAAAAGAACTCACCCGGGATGCGGGGACCCCTATTCAAGGCCTCCCAAATGGGATCGCATCCTCCAGGGGAGAGGACCGAGACACTCCCTGCCAAGGCGATGGAGGAAGTCCCTCTGCTGATAATAACAGTCCACGGGGGGAACAACCTCAGTGGGCAGCGGGCCAGACAACTTTCAATCAAACTACCACTCCTCTATGTCCCATTTTTTTGTAGCCGTGCCCCTTCAACCTCCTCTCCCCATGCCTCTCCCTTTCTCAGATTTCCTTTCCTTTACAGTTTGCACACTCGAGAGAAATCTCCAGCTCAGAGACCCTCGCAGTGAACATAATGGCCATGGTGCTCCGACAAGGACGGGGTCAGGGCACAGATGAAAACAAACATCAAATACAGAAGTGTGTGCTTGTGAAGCAACTTCAATCCTATTAAAAAAATAGATGCACAAAGATTTGAAATATTCATTCCCATTAGCACATTAGATCGGAACAATCACAATTTGTGGATCCCTTTTTTTTTTGGGGTACATAATTAGCAATTACCAGTACGGTGATAATAATAATCCTTTATGGCTGAGCAACGGTATAAAAGTAATTGCTGTGAGAGTGTGAGGTGTGTTCTCTAATTTTAATTTATTGCTTTGAGTCTCAAGCACCCATGCATCAGTGCTTAAGAAAAAAAAACACAATCAGCATAGTAATAAGGACTGAATACAAAGCTCAGTAACACATTCACCTTTACCTGTTGCAATGATAATTTCATCGACGAAATCCCCCCCCCCCCAGATGAAAACGGAACGAAAACTGAAATAGAAGCCATTCAATGAGATGATGACTAAAATTGACTGACAATTTTGTGACTAAAAAGAAAAGAACCAACCAGAAACTGTTCTCTGCACTTTATTTAATGTTCAAGCATGTTTACATTCATTGTTCAGCTGTAAAATTAATCTAAGGCAATTGTGCACTTTTTTTTTTTTTTGGTGAAAACGAAAAGTTTTAAGTCGGCAGTCAGTTCAACATGTGTCATTGAAGCAAAGTTTCATAAAGACACTGTTGTGTTAAATGTGTGTCTTGCGTGTTAAACTTCGGTTACAAATAGGTGTGTTATAATTTTCTGTATAAAAGTTGAAATGTATGCTGAAGGAAAACATCAACTAAATTGCCAATTAATTTGACTAAATTTGCTCTTTATTTAGACAAATAAAATTGGATTCAAACTAATATACAATTAGATGACTAAATTATAACTAAAGCTAATTCATTTTACTAGTCAGAAGACTATAACTAAAACTAAATGAAAATGTCTTGCCAAAATTAACACTGTCCCTGTTGTCAAAAAATAAATAAATCATAAAACCCGAAAATGGTGCATTTGAAATCTCTCATCAGCACCACTGACGGTGGCTAGCACATAACTTGTCTTGAAGACAAAAATAAAATAAAAATCATAAAATTAAAATATTTCAAAATCTATTTTTAGATGAGAATATTTGAAGTTTTATTTATAATCATACTTCTGCCATTTTAAAGGTAAGTTCCAAAACATCACTTGTTATTATTTTGTCATTGTGTAACGGAACTTGATTCATTGTGTATTTGTACCAAATTTGAACAAATGTTGGACAACGAAGTATCGCATATCATCCAGAACTCACTGGGCGTCAGTAGACATCAGTTCAGTAAACAATTTCGTTTTTTCATTGGCTTTTTTCGTGATTTTCAGAACAGTAGTGCTGTGCGCAAATCGGCGGTAAGTCGATTTGAGTTGCGATATGGCCGCTACAAATGAACACTGAATCTAAATTTTCACATTTTTTATGTGGGGAGTGCACATGCGTGAAAGCGAACGGTATGTAGGCTACATGTCACGTTCCAGTGCAAGCCTGAAAGTAGTGTATGGGAATACTTAGCTGAAGAAAAAAAAAAACATCCTGGTTTCTGTCGTTGGTAAAAGACAGGGCGGGGTCCTAGTGATTAAAGTAAGTTATTTTCAACCAAAAAGGAAAACTTTTCAGTGGTTTGATACGCTGCGTCAATGCGTTGGTTTAGGCTATACGCTTCCATACGTTTGATTGAAATCACCTACGGGATCAATGAATGAAGTATTCAACCTATACCGACTATTCAGCAAATTTCCCCGATATCTGTATTTAAGAAAACACAACAACCCATTGTGTCACATGAAGATGATTTCAGTAAGGATATTTTATTCCTTGTATTATTTTAAAAATGTCATAGTTATGAATAAATAAATAAGAAAACAAGTCGAGTCTTCTCTAGGCAACAACATTTTTAAATACCTCATAATACTGAGGCATATTGAAATGTGCCACCTGCAGTGATGTCTGAGTGATGGTGCAGCTAGGAAATATTTTTGATAAAAGCAGTCGTCACCACAGCCTTGCAAAGTGGAAGAGGTAGTGCCATGCTTTTTGCTGTAAACTGTCTATTAATGAGGCATTACTACATCAGGAGTGGTCTGGAATGAGAACTACCTCTGGTGTTACAGGGTTTGCTTGTTTGTGTGCACATACATGTGTTTGGAGCGTGGATGTATAATTCAGGATCTTTTTGCCTTTTTTTTTTTTTAATGTACAGCATTTTTCACGATGTTGCTAATTTTTAATTCGAAAGGAGAGGCAATGTCATTTTCATGCATTCATTCACTAATTCACATTAATAGGTACACCAGTACAATCAAATTTGATGTTCGTAATACATCAGCTATATATCATATCATATATCAGCTATATCAAACCCTCTATATATATATATATATATATATATATACCATAATAAAGAATACATTTTACCAAAGATCACTGCACAAGAAATGTATCATGTATACCATTGGCAGTCAATTGTTGTCCCCCAAAGGACCCGCAACTTCATACTGTTGCAAATTCACGACCAATTTTATCGAAGACGGGAACAATGGGGGTTAAAATGGTCTCTGAAAATAAATGCTCAGTATGTTACATTTTTAAACACAGTCAAATAAGTGTGACGAACCGAAAAAGAGCGTAGTGCTAGCTATGAAGTCAGTTAGCCAAAGGTTGAGCTACACTGGATGAATATGGAACAAGTGAGTAACATTTTCTGACGCTAAGCCAATATTGTATGTTCTATGCGAGAATTTGATACTCTTCAGTACTATTTAGAATTTTTTTTACTAGCTGTCCACGACCTACTTTTGAGTCCTGACCCACCAGTTGAGACTCACCGTTTTACATTATCTAGAAAGAAATACGGTTGCTCTATTGTGTCTAAACTGAAAATATTATTCAGGATTAAATGATCTAGTCGTTCTTTTTTATCATGAGCAAACATTTATTTTTATATACATATAATTCATTTAATATTAAGCTAGTGGTTGAAAAAAAAAATGGACCCAGTAAGGAGCCATGAGGGACACCGCAGGGCCGAAATATAATAAATTGAATACAGAAATGCAAAGTGAATTGTTAAATTTCGGTAACAATCAAGGAAAAGAAAATATAAATAAATATAATAATAAATAAAAAGACTCAGACTGCTATGTTATTTCATTCCATTTTTCCCCCCGCATCAAATTAATTGTTAAGACAAAGCACACTTTATTTGCATGCGTTCTAGCGAAGCGTGTCAACAAGATTTATGCAAATCCCACTGACGCCGCTGCACATTATTAGGTGATATTAAGTCTCAGAGCGAGGCCGCCGCCCACATGTCTTTACAGCAAGCTTTTTACATTTGCGAGTCACCATACATGCGTGCGTGTCTTAACCAGCTGTATGTATAGCAGGTATTTGCGTGTCTGAGGGCGGTATGGTATAAAAAGAAACCCCAAGACTCATGAAATATAAAACAGCCCATCTTGCTGATTTTACGATTGGAAACATTGTCACACACAAAAATACTCCACATGCAGCTGGCTGCACACACGAAACCTGCACTATTTTTGGAAGGATTTTTCTGTTTGTTTACATTCATTGTAGTACTTTAATTTGGTTATTTCAATGAATAATAAAAAATACAAATGAGGATAAACCAACTCTCTATGATCCTTTCAACAGGTCTAAATTTGATGTTACAGACTTTGGCCTTACCCATGACCTTAACCCTGGAGAACCCAAGAACCCTTTTCTTCTTTGGAAAATTATGAATTACACATTAAATGACTGCTATAAGATCACTGAACACCAAAATATATGTTTTTTCAATTTTAACCCTTTAATCCCTAATTTAGGATTAGGGCAAAATTTGACCCTTTTGGGATTTAGGGGTATCATTTCGAAAAATCAGAATAACAAAAACTGTCAGTAAACTATTTAGAATTTAAGAAAATAATCAATCAAATACACAGCTACATTGAACAATACAATTTTTTTGTTTTATTTGTTGCATTTTAGAACTGGATTTTGAATGTACAAACACACTTTGGCAAATGGAAACAAGAACACGGGGACAAAATCACTGCTGGGGAAAAAAAAAAGGTCTTTGTTATTTGAGTAGCAGAATTTATAGGGGCCAAATTTGACCCTGTGGGTTCTCCAGGGTTAAAGCAGTACAGAAAATGGATTGTCGGCTCAAGGATTTTGCAAACTTTGAGTTGGTTCGTCTTCCCATGAAAAGTATCCACCATCCCCAAATTCTGCAATCCAGTCACATCCCGCCCTCTCCACAAGTTCACGAGCTCTCTCACGGCGGTCACGCTGACATCCCAAGAATCTATTTTATCAGTTGAGCCAGAGTTTCAGACACCCACGGGATGAAAACAGCATTCTCTCTTACACAAAGGACTCACTCAAAACTCACCCCAACATCCATAATGACCAAGTTTCTCAAATCCGCGACTGCGCTCAATGTTTTGCTTGCCTCAATGTTGATAGTGACCCCCCCTTACCTCCCCCCCTGCTCTTTCTATTCAAGTTGGTTGACAAAGTGAAACGGCAACAAAAACACAAACAGAATCCTCTCCCAAACTCAGACACGCACAGCAAAAAAACAACAACCTTCTAATTAGTTTTAAAAGTAATTGCTCGAAATGATTAGTTGAGTTGGGCCACTTTCCCTCAGTTACTTGTGAATTGGAAATATAATTGCAGCGGACAGTAATTGGCTGGCCGCAAACTGTTGGTTATTGTAGTCTTTTGTGACAGGCTCCATCATTACCAAAGCTTGGGTGCGGTTCAGCTTTTGAACTACACTGACCAAAGAGGAACACAAACAAACATGCACGCAATGCTCTGCTTGCCCATGCCAGCTCGCCATCAACCACTGGGCCTGGTCCAAGGTTCCAACTTGTTCCTTGTCCCTTTTCCCTCTCTCCTCCTCAACATCCTTTTAGTGACCCAGACCTCTTCACCCGTGCGGCAACATAGACAAGTCAATTGGACTCGGTCGGGTTGTGATGACAGAAAAAGTAGAATGACGTTCAGTTGTGCGCAAACCTCCATCGAGGCCAAATTGTCGAAGAGAAAGTGATCAATTTGCCCGTCAGTTTGTTGACTACATCCAGGCAGAGATGGGAAAAGTACTGACATTCTCTACTTGAGTAAAAGTCCAAGTACTTGTGTAAAAAAACAACTTTAGTAAAAGTATATAATTACTCAATTAACTCTTTGACTGCCAGACGTTTTCAGAAACGGGATGTCGCCAGTGCCAGCCGATTTAAGCATTTTGACTGATCTTTCAAGGTCCACAGAAAATGTTGTGTTTGGACTATGGAAACACACATACTACCAAATGAAAGATTGAACTCTCATCTTTCATCAAAAAAAGAGTTTGTTTCTACCTTATTCCGTTCTTCAGTAATCAACAATAGAAAATGGTTACTTTCACCGAAATTCTGTTTTGAAACAAAAAGCGGAGAAAAATAGCTTTTTGTGAAACGATGTTATTTCATGCACTCTAGTGAATTGTACACTTCTTTTTGTCCATGAATGATGCCACAAACACCTAAATAGTGCTTTTCTTCTGTAATACACCACCACCAACAATGAAAAAGTGTTTTTAGATTGCAAAATATGTTTATTTCCATTCAACAGTGTAACAATTTGACAAAACAATTTCGCAAACTATTTACAAATGTGTGCAACTGTGGTACTAACAATTATGTGGATGTTTCAAATACAGTTTTTCTTTTTGTAACGCTGCCCTGCATGCAAGGAGACGGAGCAAGATTTGCACAACAGATACGTTTCACTTCGATTGTCCGTTTCGCGTGCAGACGTTACACTTTCTTGACGGCCTTTTTTTCCGGGGAATAGCAAGTAGCAGACTGTACCCACTCCTCCGATGAATATGCATTGGACTCAGGGCACTCTTCGTTGTCCGATTGAACGTCTGCCTGAGCGTGCTCGGTTGTGCTCCGCATTTTCCAGTGTTAGCATCGCTAGCCCGTGAACCTTTATGACGTCGTCATAGCCGCCGCGTCAGCGCTTCCAACTTCGGCGTCAACCTTGGAGTCACCATCATCATCATCGATGATGATCATCGTCGTCATCAATGTGCTCTTTAGCGTTGGTCGATGCTTTTCGTCTTTGAAAAAAACTGCTCGAGCGTGAGCTGCTTACAACCGGTCGCCATGTTCTCTTCTCTTCCCTTCCCCAGCCATTGTCCCCTCTAGCTCCGCCTCACGTCTTCTACTGATGCCTACCCAATCTTGTCAAAAGAGAGTCATTGCTGCCATCTAGGGGCCAAAAATAGTCATTAGACTAACTAGATCTGCTTGAAACTTTCACCACAGCTGGCCAAGGCTTTCCTCCACCCGTTTCCCCCCCCCCAAAAAAAATTGGAGAACGTCATTTAACGTCCTTGGCGGCCCTCTGTAGGTTTTTACTAAACGTCATTTAACGTTTTTGGCAGTCAAAGAGTTAAAAGTAAAAAATAAATAAATAAAAAATACAGGATCTGAAAAAATATTTTTATATTTATATTAGGTTTTGGAGCAAAAATAGGTATACATGACTGACGGTCTGAGTTGCCCTACGTCGAGTCCACAGTGTTGAGTGTCACACGCTCATGTTGCAGGTCCACTCCTCTCTGACATGATTGAACTTTCTTTGATAGCAGCATTCTTCTTGTCAAGTTCAAATGAGCTTCTGTCGTGGCACTGGCGACGCTCTTTGCTCTCCTCGTTTTCCGGGTTGTTCTAATCTAGCCAATTGCACGTGATGTTATTGCGTGCTGTAGAACCAATCACAAGGTGGCAGCGCGACGTGTGTAACGCTAACATATGATTGGCGGAGCCAGGAGACATTGACGCTGCTTTTTCTTCCACGTCAAGTATTTTAATTGATTCCGATTTAAAAACAAAAGTAACTCTCTCAAAAAAAAGAGAAAAAAAAGAAAAGAAAAAAGGAAAAGAAAATGTAAAAAATACAGATACTCATGTTAAAATGTAACGGATAAAAGTAAAGAAGTAAGTAAGCTAGTCTAAAAAAATTAATACTCAGGAAAGTACAAAGTACTGAAAAAAAATTACTCAAGTACAGTAAAGAAGTAAGGACCTTGTTTTGAAAATGTAACAAGTAAAAAAAGACAAGATACTCACGTTAAAATGTAACGGATAAAAGTAAAGAAGTAAGTAGGCTAGTCTAAAAAATACTACTCAGGAAAGTACAAAGTACTGAAAAAAATTACTCAAGTACAGTAAAGAAGTAAGGACCTTGTTTTGAAAACGTAACAAGTAAAAAAGACAAGATACTCACGTTAAAATGTAACGGATAAAAGTAAAAAAGTTAAGGAAGCTAGTCTAAAAAATAATACTCAGGAAAGTACAAAGTACTGAAAAAAATTACTCAAGTACAGTAAAGAAGTAAGGACCTTGTTTTGAAAATGTAACAAGTAAAAAATACAGATACTCATGTTAAAATGTAACGGATAAAAGTAAAGAAGTAAGCAGGCTAGTCTAAAAAATAATACTCAGGAAAGTACAAAGTACTGGAAAAAAATACTCAAGTACAGTAAAGAAGTAAGGACCTTGTTTTGAAAATGTAACAAGTAAAAAATACAGATACTCCTGTTAAAATGTAACGGATAAAAGTAAAGAAGTAAGCAGGCTAGTCTAAAAAATAATACTCAGGAAAGTACAAAGTACTGAAAAAAATACTCAAGTACAGTAAAGAAGTAAGGACCTTGTTTTGAAAATGTAACAAGTAAAAAAGACAAGATACTCATTGTTAAAATGTAATGGATAAAAGTAAAGAAGTAGGCTAGTCTAAAAAATAACACTCAGGAAAGTACAAAGTACTGATTTTTTTTTATTACTCAAGTACAGTAAAGAAGTATTTGTACTTAGTTACTTCCCATCTCTGCATCCAGGTTCATGGAGGATGTTATGAAAGAGTTGGCGGTGACAAATTTGATTATGGATGCTTGATTAATTAATTCTACAAAGAAAAGCTTGGTTCTCCATCATAGCGTTACCAGACGTCCCGAGTTTAACAACTTCAATAAGTCAACCATAACTTCAAGAACATCAAATCAGAAAATCCTCATTTAGTACAATGATTGGCATTCATGTCTTTAAATGATGAGAACACTAAAAATCTGCCGGCATGCACCTTTTGTTTTGTTTTGATTGTGTGTGCGCTCTCTTTTATTGCCTGGCTCGCTCACTGTCTGTTTATGTTTGTTGTGCAGTTTCCTTTGCTAAATTGTCTGGAAGCAGAACAGGCCTCATCAGTAAACCAAGCAGAAAGGCCTCGGTATCCCGCCACAGGATCCAGGACATGCCAGGGGGACGGCACACACACGGCCACACACAGTACCTTCTTCCTCCTGACTCACATACACCAACAAACTAATTGGCCAAACACAGTACACAACGACAAACATACACATTAGCGCCGTGTTGCTTTCCCTGATAAAGCACACAAAACACTTTACGCAAAGATACCAAAAAAACATAGACTGAACACTGGAAAGAAAAAAATGTTTATCTGCCAATTCTTCTTCCCAGCTCGCTATTATGCAAATGGCGATATAGGTCAGGCCTGTCGGACTGAGGCCGCTGTCATCCTGTGAATCAGCCTTTGCCTGAGGACACAGGTCCCATAGCTTTCCATTAGGACCCTCAATGAGTCTATACAGCAAAGCCCCCAACCCCCTACACCATCACCACCCTGCTTATACACATTATTCCATCCACCCACACCATTAGCGGGAAAAAAGTATTAGTTGTTTAGTGCCTTTGGCAAGAACAACACTGAAGATAGGCCAACATTTATGTAAAAGAAATAACTTTCACTCCTTCTAGAATTAAATTTTTTTCAAACACATCCAAAATGAATTATTATCATGCTTTTCCAGCACCCTACAGTGATGGTAATTATAAAATCGAAATCCCCATATAGCTACAAAAAATGCTTCATTATTTTACTTTTGGAGAGTAATTACCTCATTCACTGCCAATGACGGCTACAGGCGTCAAAAATTCATTTGAACTATTTCTATTAGTTTAACATTTTTTCCCACTTTTGTTAACAAGAGTATGAAAACCTAGAATTTTTTTTATTGTACATTTAGAACAGATAAAAAATGTTTGATTAGTTGTGAGTTAACTAGTGAAGTCATGCGATTAATTATGATTAAAAAAAAATTAATCGCCTGACGCCCCTAATTTTTAATAATCTTTTTTTTTAAGAAAATATAATTATTATTATTTTTTAACTACTTAAAAAAAAAGAACAAAAGATTATTAAAAATTAGGGGCGTCAGGCGAGAAAATTTTTAAAATCATAATTAATCGCATGACTTCACTAGTTAACTCATGATTAATCGCAAATTTTATATCTGTTCTAAATTAACTTTTTTTTTTTCAGGTTTTCATACTCTTGTTAACAAAAGCGGAAAAAACTAATAGAAATAGCTCAAATGAATTTTTGGACGTCTATAGCCGTCAATGGCATTGAATGAGTTAAAAAGGAAATCATGAACGTAATGTACAGGTTTATGCTCATATTTAACTTTGTGTTTGAGTTCTCCATCTAATAAGCTAAAATTTCAGTCAGATAAAGTCAGTAAGTTATCCTGTATATTATAAAAAGGAAGCAGTTTTGAATGTTTGATACCACTCTTTTTCCAAAACTGATACCAGTATGACGAGGGTTCAACTCCTGAGGAATCACCGATACCAAGTACCGATACCACTGGTTGGCCTACTTTTGATACATAAAAATCTCTCCCACCCGAAAATATATATATATATTTTAAGGAAACAGCTATATATCCCAATATGACATATTTAGTTAAAACTGCATGAAATGAATGGCAACTTTATATTCTTCTAATTGCTCATTTCTAGTTTCTGATCATAAAGTTGTATGATACGAGTATGATACTTTACACTGTACAGATGTCAGATACTGATACTCGCTCGTCCCTACCTAGTTAAGAAGCAGCAACAACACTTGAATTAAATAACTCACTGCATTATTAGTTACAGGATATAAGTAAAGAATGATGAAGACATGAATTTTACTTTACCACATTGGAAGTGTAGTTTTGATGCTATAAGTCAAGAATGGGGCCCATAAAGCGTTTTAACTGACCTCACATCTTATCCCACCAATACTCAGAATAAATAATAATAAACACAAATCATTTTATAACTTATTATTTCAATGAATTTAATATGGCCCTTTAAGTGCTTTTAATAAACACGGAAAAAGGCCTGATCGTGAGAAAGAGGAAATTCAAGTTATTCCTCAATTTACTTATTAGACATTTCTTGACAATAATATGTTATAAATGACCTCACTAGTCTCAACATGACATTCTGATTAATATTACATTTGTGGAATAAGAGTTATGCAGCAAAATCCAGCCGTTTTTATCCACCTCAGGGGGCGGCCATTTTGCCACTTGCTGTCGATTGAAAATGACATTGCAGTTGCTCAGGGCTCTGCCAATGACTAATCACAGCTCACCTGTTTTCTGAAAATGAGCAGTGATTGGTTGTTACCTTCGACCTCAGCAACTGTGATGTCATTTTCATTCAACAGCAAGTAGCAAAATGGCCGCCTTCTGATGTTGATAAAACTGCTGGATTTTGCTGCTTAATTCATATTCCACTAACACAATATTAACCAGAATACCTTATTTAGACTAATGGGGCTGCAAAGAACATAATATCAAGAAATTTGAGGGGGTTGACTTCCACTTTAAATTCAACCAAGGCACACAAATTAAAGCTATATAACATTAGCTCATTGCGTCAAGTTCAGTTTTGTCAGTCTTTTACTGTGTGTGTATGTTGATCAGAGCATATTGACAAAAGGGAGCTCAATAGGCCTCCAATACAATTTGCCTAGTATGGATCTCTGGAGGAGGATGCGTGTTGGATCAGGAGAAAAGTACTCACACCTCAAACCTCACAGAGCAGAGTTTGAGAATGCGTTACTGGCCCAATTGAAGCTGCTCAGTCATCTTCACACACCGTCTAAGAGCCCGGAGTGCTCCTCGCTTTCTCTCAGAAAAGCAAGAGTGATCAAACAACAACTGTGATGTCTTAATTAAAAAGTACTATGGGGCTTGATTAAAAGGAGAGAATGATCAGAAGCATGTGCCAAATGAAAGGAGAAACTCTCTCATCAGCTAACGGCAACAGGGGTGCATGTGAGGGAGTGGACGAGAAATCGCAAAGGATGTAAACAGATGAGTGCATCAATGCAGACAGCGGGGAGAGCGCTCAAAGGGTGATTGGATTTGGGCAGCAATGGGAGATGCATGCAATTTATTTCAAGTCAAAGATTTGGTGGTACACAATTTTGAAAAAAAAAAAAGAAAAGACAAATACACTGTATCGTTATTTTTCACACTGCACTTAACAGGGTGGCTGAAGAGTTGGTTGAAATACAGCCACAACTTTTTCCAAGCTTTTATGTTCCGCATCGTGGATACAAAAACAAACAAAGCAGACCGTTGCCAAAGGCGAGTGGCTCTTTACCCATATGCTCTTTTATTTCAAGACTGCACTTCTGAAGGATTTGGATTCTGTGTCCAACATTTTTCCACCCCAATTGTCCCATTTGGTGTCTCAGTTGCTTAAGTCCTTTGGAACAGCTTGCAGAATTGCAAGCAGTGGGAAAGAATAGCTGCCATTACTCAGCATAGTTACCGTAGTTGCAATGTTTAAGGTTCTGACTAGGGGTGTGAATTGCCTAGTACCTGGCGATTCGATTCGCATCACGATTCATAGGGTCACGATTCGATTCGATACTGATTAATCCCGATGCGAATCTATAAATGGATTGTTGCGATTTTTTTTTAACTCAAATTTAGAAAATACTTATCAGTAAACATGTAAATATACACAGTAAGATTTGTATGAAAATGTTTATTATTTTTTATATATTATTTATCTGAAGATTCAGGCTTATAACTGAGCCACCGCATTTAACAAACAGGTTGCAGTCTGTTTCATGTTTGAAGAGCACTGAAATAAAATATCAAGGGTTGATGTTCCATTAATATAACATTCTTCCATGCTTAATGTGTGAATCCTAACCCTAAGTAAGACGTTTTGTTGAATATTCCCATAAAAAATTGATGTTTAAAAATCGATTCGGCCGCATATTGAATCGATTTGAGAAATGCGCGCTGTAATATCGCGATATATTCCCGAATCGATTTTTTCCAACACCCCTAGTTCTGACTAATTACAATGTTTCTTGGCTGGAATCCCACCCATCCATTAATTTTCTGCTTGCCCTCATGAGCGTCGCCTATGAGACAGACCGGAGTGCACCACTCACACTAACATTCACACCTATGGGCAATTTTGAGTTTTGTATCAAAATGTGTTTGACTGTAGAAAAGGGTTGAAAAATCTCTAGCAAAAAAAATGCCGCCACTGTATTGGTTATATTTGTGCTCTGAAGCATTCTTAATAGACACGTGTTACATTTTTATGTTGTTTGATTGTCATGTCTAGCAAGCGTTATATCAGGATACAAACACAGGAGAAGCTTGGTCACATTGCTTGTGTTTCCTTCAAAGTGCAGTACATGTTTTAAACAACCCTTGAACAAAGTAAAAATTTCTGTCAAGAGTTTGCAGTCCCTCGTCATTGTACAGTGAACACGAAATTAACCCACACCGATTTGAATGAAGTCGATACTTCTTTTAATTTTTCAGCCAGTGTTAATTTTATTGATGGAAATATTTAGTCATATATTTTTGGTCACAAATATATATTTTTTCCAGACAAAAACTAAAAAGTCATTCATTCATACACTAGCAATAACTAAATTGCGTGACAACCTCATCAACAAACAAGACTGAATGAAAAAACAGTGACGAAATCCAATCAGAAGAAGGAATCTTATGTGGGTAGGAGAAAAAAAAACACTCAGAAAATGAAACAGAGAAAGTGAGAAAGGAACCAATCAGAGGCGGTGAATGGAAGCCAGTATACAGTATATTGAATATGCTGTATACTTATTATTATTTTTATTAGAACATATATGCTCAAATCTATGGGACGTGAGGCTGGGAAATTTAGGAACTGAGAGTAATATAATGGAAAGATATTATATTCAGCAGGCATCCATGCAAAAATAAATTGCTCTCATTGGAGTGCAACCGAAATTTGATCAGTCCACAAATTTGGCCTTGCAAATTGAAGCAAAACAAGAGAATGAAATATATATACAGGTATATATATATATATATATATATATATAAAAATTCCCTTTTAAGTGTCGACCTTCAATTTTGTACATTTAATTTTCCGTTAATTCAAATGGAATGTTTTCCAAAATTCCAGGAATTTTGCAACCCTTGTACTGACTGATGCACTGCTGTCATTCTAATGTGTGTGTGTGTGTGTACTTGGTGTCAATTTAACATTGTTACCAAAAAGACCCAGCATCATTCTATTTTATAGGTACTTCTCGCAACTGGAATGATATACTATTCCCAAATGTCATAATCCCTTCAACCATAAAAATGGTTGTTAACCCACAGATTGGAATAAAGAGTGCCAGCAATAGGGCAAGCGGGCACACCAAGACTACTTGTGTCAGCGTTTCAGCCCAACACTGGCACCGTGTTGACACGCAGCAGATGAATATTAAACCTTGAGAAACAAAGATATGCTTGAAGCAAAAAAGCCCACATGAAGATTTTTTTTTTTTTTTTTGCCTCAGCTGAGCCACAAACACACGCGCACGCTCTCTCACAATCTTGAGCATCCCTCCCAGCAGGCACAATCACACTCAGGCAGATAATTCAGTGTCACACGGAGCCTTGTCGCTGACCCTCTGGCCCCCCTCCAGACAGAGGAAGCAGCTGGACAGGGACCCACGGCTGCCTGCAACACACTTCCCTAAGGGAGCTGGGACCAAGAAGTGTCCCTCTCCGCCTCAGAGAATGACCAGCTGAGCTTCAACAGCTCACTATGTGAATGTACTCTTATGCCCCGTGTCCAAGAAGAGCAGTTGGGCCTTTAAGAAATGACAGCAGCACTTTTTTTTTGCAGCAGGCTGATAAAAAGCATTATCAAACCAAAACCTGCATTTAAATTTATTTTTTTTTTGCCACTGCTCAGAAACTCTTAAGTTGAATTAGTGAGTCATAGTACAATTACGTCACTTCTAGAAATGTCAAAGAAAACACAATGAAACATTAAAAGGGGAAGTCAACCCACAAATTGTCTTTACAATAATAAGTTCTATCCAGTGTAAACATGACATTCTGATTAATATTGCATTTGTAGAATATGAATTAAGCAGCAAAATCCACCTGTTGTTATCCATCTCAGGGGGGCGGCCATTTTGCCACTTGCCTTCAACTGAAAATGACATCAGAGTTTCTCAACCATCGGGTACCGACCAATCAGGGTTCAACTTGTGAATGTCACATGACCAAACTCAGAGAACAGGTGAGGCATGATTGGCTGTTACCAAAGCCCTGATGTCATTTTCAGTCAAAAGAAAGTGGCAAAATGGCCGCCCTCAGATGGATTAAAAAAAAAAAAGGGGTGGATTTTGCTGCTTAACTAATATTCCATAAATGCAATGTTAATCAGAATACCGTGTTTAGATTAGAGGGGCTGCATTGAAAATTATTGTAAAGAATATTTTTGGGTTGACTTCCTCTTTAAATAATCCAAAAAGGCTATGGAACATAAACTATAAAAAATTACCATATATTTAAAAAAGAGACAATTAATGGTAATGTACTCGGTGAACCTCAGTTTTTTTTTTTTTTTAACACTGTTCCTTTCAGTGAAGTCCTTACTAAGTGCTTATTAATATTGTATGCTTGAATGGCAAATGTTAACATATTTCCAATTGCCTCGGTAGCCTAACAAATAATTAAACAATGGTGCTTTTGTTTGGCCACTCTAAGAAAGGGTAAACATGAATTTAATAGTTTATTTTCCAGGATAATAACATATAAAATGATTGGAAAATATGGTTATGATGCATTTAAAAAAACAGTTTTACATAAACACCTTAAGTCAATCAGAGTTCATGAATTCCCTGATGATTTTTGTTCCTTTTCTTCATATAAAGCTCTAATAGTTTGGATATTAAGTAAACGTTCAACACTAAGGTTGGATTTGCTGCTACACAAGTAAAAAAAAATAAACATCTTTTTTTAAATTGAATTACCTGTAGTAGCCAGTCCAGTAAAATGTGCATAAAATACTTAATACCCAATTTTTGTTTTTAAAATATTAGCTTTATTTAAAATGAGAGAAAATCATGTCAGTCTGAACCACAATCATCCCGATCTTTAATGATCCGTCTGGTCGGACTTTCACTGAGGGTCCCAAAACTATCTGGGGGCCAGAGCTGTTTAGGGCAAAGAGAAGAAAAAAAAAAAAACATTCAACGCGAGACTTCTTATCATTACAACTCCGACAATTTGCTCGACACATTTGCTAATATGGCACTTAATGACGTGTGAGACTTTAAACAAGATCTTGTTATTTCATCAGCTGTCGCAGTAGGCCCTCCAGTGGAGTGCCGCTGTCCAATCAGATGGACAGAAGGTTGGCTGACCCCTTTCCAGGGTCGTGGTTGCTATGACATCCAGTGACATGACAACATAGCAGAATGGAAAGCTAGACAATATGTTATCCAGGCTTTAGTCAATCGGACACACTTGCTTTGAACTTCCAACTGACTCATGTCTTTTAAAGGGGCTTAAAATGGCCATTGTGGCTTGAAAAAAATCATATAATAAAATGAATACAAATATTGGCGGACTTACCACCTAAAGTAAAAAAAAAAAAAAAAACTGTGCACCCTAATTTAATTTTATAATGTAACTCAGGTCAGTAAATTAGAGACTACTGCATGATGAAACTTTTTTTAGGTGACTTGAAATTCAAGGGGGGACTTTGGGCAAATGCTGATTGCTGGGCTTGTGTCACAATCACAGACAACATTTCAGTTTCATTGAATCTCAACATCAATTTTGTGAACCTGCTAGCATATATAAAAAAAAAATCCAATGTGCTTGCTAAAAATTAGTTTTTTTCTTTATATCTGTCTAAACTCTTAATCATCCGAATCATGCATTTTAAAAACAGTTGGGTCAAAAGTAACCCAATTATGGATAAAAAATGGACCGATCCACTTTCTGGGTTGTTTTATACAAAATGACCCAGTTTTTTGACCCAAGTAAAGGATGTGACCAATATTTATGAGTTGTTTTACGCTAAAAGACCCATTTCTTGACTCAAAGTTGGGTTAAATTGACACAAGTAGAGGATCGGCCCATTTTTGACCCATTGTTGGGTTATTTTTGACCCAACTGTTTTTACACTCTAACACAGTCAAGGCAAAAGTAACCCAATTGTGGCTCAAAAATGGACCAATCCACTTTATGGGCCAATTTGACGCAACTTTCTGGGTTGTTTTATACCAAATGACCCATTTTTTGACTCAAGTAAAGGATGTGACCAATATTTATGAGTTGTTTTACGCTAAAAGACCCATTTCTTGACTCAAAGTTGGGTCAAATTGACACAAGTAGAGGATCAGCCCATTTTTAACCCATTGTTGGGTTATTTTTGACCCAACTGTTTTTACACTCTAACACAGTCAAGTCAAAAGTAACCCAATTGTGGATCAAAAATGGACCAATCCACTTTATGGGCCAATTTGACCCAACTTTCTGGGTTGTTTTATACCAAATGACTAATTTTTTGACCCAAGTAAAGGATGTGACCAATATTTATGAGTTGTTTTACGCTAAAAGACCCATTTCTTGACTCAAAGTTGGGTGAAATTGACACAAGTAGAGGATCGGCCCATTTTTTACCCATTGTTGGGTTATCTTTAACCCAACTGTTTTTACACTCTAAAAACAGTTAAGTCAAAAGTAACCCAATTGTGGATAAAAAAATGGACCATTCCACTTTGTAGGCCAATTTGACCCAACTTTCTGGGTTGTTTTGTACCAAATGACCCATTTTTTTTGACCCAAGTAAAGGATCTGACCAATATTTATGAGTTACACTAAAGGACACATTTCTTGACTCAAAGTTGGGTCAAATTGACCCAAGTAGAGGATCGGCCCATTTTTGACCCATAATTGGGTTATTTTTGACCTAACTGTTTTTAGAGCGTGGCAATCTGCAAAGGTCCAATTGGGGTAATTTTTGTGGGCTTGTTTTTTCTTGTTTTCTGAACACATTAAAAAAGGTAATTATGTTATTAAGCCAATGATTTGTTGGCATGAAATGATAATTTGTCAGTACAGTATACAATTTTTTTCTCCAGAGCTGTACCGGTCGGTATATGACATTTAAATATACAACACACTGTATGTGACACCATGATCCTGTGTTACCTTCAAGCAAACTCGCCCTCGGATGAGCGCGTAGGGAACTGGGCCATAGCTCCTTGAGTCAGTCGAGTTCGTAAGGTTATCGCCCTCTAGCCATATGTGGCCTTTTGGCACCTAAAAGACACACCAGGCGCATAAACAGAAGACAAAACGGACACCGTTATACAGTATAATTTTATGGGATAATGTAGCATTTTATTTTTTGCCAATCACCAATCATCCCCCCGGCCTCTAGACACACCCGCTCCACTACCCCTTGCTTCAGCGAACAGCCCCTCATCTTAACGTCAACCTGCCTGTCCCTCTTTAACCCCATACGGTATTAGGAGAGAGGTCATGGGTAACGGGCAGGGTCAGAGTGGGATTTAGGAAAACTTCAAACGGGGGGTCATTAGTCTGTTGGCTGAGATCTGCACCCCTCAAAGCAGGAGAGTGGCTTGAGTTAGCTTGGGCACAGAGAGAGAGAGAGAGAGAGAGCGGGCGAGCGAGTGAGAGAGAGTGTGCTAAGCTGCGGCTAGCAGCAGTGTCCAAGGGTCTCCACCGCGGTCCGACCTGCCAGTGGGGTGGTCATCCAAGCAAGCTCTAATTCACAATGACACCAATTATGATTAATCTCATCACTTTAGGAGAGTAGGCTTGTCAAGGCCCTAATTAAGTGCGCTGTCCCCCCCCCCCCCCCCTATATGTGCAGACAGGATCAACAACACATTATATTGTCATAATGGGCATCACAATCCGCAAGTCTATTTTGGTGTTGCCTAACTTTTTAACGGCAAAAGTGCTGTGGAATCATAGCATGGGTAAAGAAATGCAGATTAATTCTTTACTTGATCCGCACCACTCAGCCCTCTTGTTTGTCCATCCGATGTTTTGTTTCATTTTCCATCATTGAGACAAATGATGTGACATCGTCTCGAACCACTGACATGTTGACCTAACATGGGGTAAACAACTCGGTGAATAACGACGACGCAAATGAATATCATTAAAGGAGTCACCGGAGAAGCATATGCCAGCATGCTGGATTCCCACCATTACACCTCATTAACATGGTAACATATGCTGGCTCCCAAGCAAAGGCAAAAGACGCACCATCGGACGAGCCACAACCTTCTTTCCACTCAACTTCTGGTTCCATGAAACTAAAACTCACCTAGGAGAGGAGGAGGAAACGTTTCGAACGCATTGGCATTATGTTCTATTTCTAGAACAATCTGAGCCATTGAAACACAAGGAAGCAGAAAACAACAAAGTTATGACGGATTTTAAGATACATTTCAGAGGCAGAAGAACGTATTTCTACCTGTGGCCGATGGGCTCTTTGCACAAATACCACTCCTTCATTTCCTGTCTTTCACAAATGGACAAGCTGATGAGTCCAGGTGTGAGTGACCTCAGTAACCACGACGACAATGGCAGGACACACCTGGCTTAATCAGTTTGTCCAATCACGAAAGACAGGAAACAAAAGGAATGGCGTTACATTCAGGAAGTAGTCCAGCGGTGCAAAGAGCCCATTCAACAAAATATTGGCCTCTGTCATGATTTCTAAACAAATATATTAGTAGCAGTTTTTCTGTCTGGTTTTTCAGAGGCTACACTTACTTGACCAATACTGATTATCACTGTCCACTTGCCTTTTAGCAGCAAAATTGAAACGAGAGCTGTCAAAATTAATCGACAACTATATTAATAACCGTGTAATCGTTTGGAGAATTTTTTTAAAATTTAAAATTGTCCAAATTCTTTGATATCACCATATCAACAGTAATTGTTCACTGATTTCTGTAGTCATTTATGAAATAATCTTCTGTGTTTAATAAAAAAAAAAAAAACTCTTTTTACTTTGGAAAACAATGACCGAACGGTAACATAGTGAAACATAAATCCCCCCCCTTTTTTTTTAAATCACAATACAAATACGAAGTACAGAATAAACACAATGACTGGTTAATAAACACCAATCAGGGGAAAAATGCTTTTTTAGTCAATGAATGCAAAATTAAAATTAATCCAATTAGTTGATAAATCGATTGAATAATCGATAGATTAATCGATTCTAAAAATATTCGATAGTGACAGCACTAATTGAGACACGCCGTTTTCATTGAGTTTCGGCTTCTACGTCTATGTGAGCATGTATGTATGCGCCGCTGCTGTTAGTTCAGGTAAGTAGAGCTTTGTCCCAAGCCCCCCCCCCCAAAAAAAAATCACAAAATTTAGTTTGTGGCATTATAATGTTCTTTGATGAATTCTTCTCTCATTTCACTAGAAAAAAAAATGGAGGCCTAATTTCAAGCCAATGATGTGCTTTACAGTGACAATGGAATAACCTGACTCGTAATAATGAGTACATCATACGTAGTGGAGTGTGTCACTTTACTATGCTGGCATGTGTGTCATGATGGACAGCTGCATCCAGCCTGCTGTCATACGGGCTGAGTTGATGGGTAGCATTTGTGTACCTGTCGAGGACCGAAAGTGGAGCTCTTCTCAATGACGGGGTGTGTGGTTAAATGTCCACATTATTACCGTGCTCATTATGTTAACATGATTGAGGTGTCAAATTAAATACACGCAAGCAGCCAGAGTTCATCTTTCACTATCTTGCTCTGTTGATCTATAGTGTATAGAAAGCATTGTGAGGGTAGAGATGGGAAGGGGGGGGGGGGGGGTATTTAATCTCTCTGTCACTTTACCAGCCTATCCTCCGCACTCTCGCTTTCTCTCCCCCTGTGCGCAAGTAATATTAGGGATCAAGTGTCATTGTTTTGACACGATAGCTCAGACACAGAGATGATTCCTAAAAAGGTGACAGTGCAATTAGCCTGCAGTTGGATCTCTCAGGGTGGAGACAACATGCCAGCCTGTCTGCGCAAAAAACAAGGCGATGACAGCGACCGCCTTGCCAAACTCATCTTTACAGGTCCCATAATGCCTAACATCATCGCGCACGCACACGTGCACATTATCTTTGTGTCACCCTGAAGGAGGCCAAACTTTCATTTGAACAATAGCCATTTTCTCGGTTACAAAAGCTAGTTTTACTCCCAAATTTGAAAACTTTACATGAACTCTTGCTCTGGTCTCTCAAATTGGACATCTAAGACAAAAAGACAAGAACATCTCAACAGGAGCGGCAATATTATGAGTTCAACAGAAGCCAAACTAAAGACTTTGTTGAGCTTTAGGATAGAAATTAAAGGAAATATTATCATCAAGAGTTAACACATTAACCCATGTGTGGTGCTATCACAATCGAATATTTTTAGAATCGATTATTTAATCGATTAATCAAATTCATTTTAAATTTTGCATTGAAGTGTATTTAGAAAAGCATTTTTTCCCCCCTGATTACTGTTTATTAACCAGTGATCGGTGTGTATTCCGTACTTCCTATTTGTATAGTGATTAAAAAACAGGGGGATTGATATTGTACTATGTTACTGTTTCAGTCATCGTTTTCCAAAGTAAAATCAGATGTTTGCAAATGTCTTATTTTGATTAAACACCGAAAATAATCAATCGTTATTACTGCTGATAAGCTGAAATCACAGGATTTGGACAATAAAAAAAAAATGTGTCAAACAATTACTCGATTATTAAAAATAGTTGTCGATTAATTTGATGATCGATTATTTGTCAATTAATCGATTAATTTGCCAGCTCTACTCGAGTGAAACTGTATCGTGAGTTTAGATTAAGTACTTAAAATGAATGCATCCAAAAGGAAAAGAATGAGGCCGGATGCTAAAATTTGACAGCCACACTATAGTATAGCTATCCAGCAGATGTTAAAGAGCACTAAAACCCGAACGCGACCGAGCATGCTGCTTCATTCTGAGAACATAAAATAAAATGACACCTAATACAATTTAAATTCTCCGAATGTTTCCGTGAAGCGAAAGGAACAGCAAGACATACGAAACAATACTTGGTCCAGAAGCATTCAACAGACTGCTCTTTGTCCATAGAACACAATAAATTCAAAGAAATGCAACATAAATGCAATATTTGGTTTACAGGACAATGTACACACACACACATACTGTATATACACAAACATACACACACACCTCCGCCCACCCATCAGTCTGTCCATTCAGCTGGCACTAACTCCAACAGGCTTCAGAGAGATTGCAGGCCCGGGTTGTGGGCGTTGGGGAGATCAGTAATAGAAAAGCAATGACAGTCGTTTCACCAGCAGTGCCCCTGCTCACTTTCTGGGATTCTCACTGACAAAACATAGCTGTTGTCAAAAGCGGATACTTTGACCAATAACACAAAATTGGTCTGTGACGTCCAAAACGTGAACAATTATAGAGGTCGGAGTACACAAAGAAAAGGTGACGTTTTTCATCATGTAGAGATCGTTTCGGTATAATTACAGTAGAACCACATTTTCACTAGTTCATTAACTTGTGTATAAATAATGTAGATATACTCACATATGTGTGGGTCTTGAAAAGGTTCGAGGGGCCACTCGTGGCGACTTTGTCACCTTCCAACCCAATTACCCTTTTACAAATATTCATATTGGGGTCAAATAGGCTTTTCGCGATCACAATATCACCCCTGAAAGAAAACACACACACACTCATTTAGTACCCATTCATTTTTCAATTGTGATCTTGACTTTTCTTTTCAGAAACAAAGACATGTCATGTTGAAGACTGTTTAAAAAAAAAAAAAAAAAAGTATTATGCAGTATGTATTAACTTAAGCTAAACATTTTGGACTTTGTTTTTACATTTTCTATGCAGACAAAATATAACCCGTCCTTGAGCCGTCACTTTATAGTGGTGGAGGGTTTTGTGTGTCCCAATGATGATAGGAGCCAAGTTGTCTAGAGGTCTCCCTGATTTGTTGTAATTTAGATGTCTCTGGGACTGGTGAAGGTCGGTGCTGGATTTCACTTTCCTTTCTTTGGTCTTTCCTCAGGTCTCCTGACGGCCTCACGACTCTGGCTGGAAGTGTTTGGTTTAGGTGAACGGTATGAGATTTTTTAATAGGTTTTAGGTGAACTAATGAATACACACACACACGCACATTCCCCCCCCAAAAAAAAAAAGAGCAATGATGATGACATGTCAAATTGGTAAAATTACCGAATGAACAATACTGAGCTCTCCAGAAAAAAGAAAAGAAAAAGGAGCTAAGTTGTGTGGGGCTTTATGCCCCTGGCATGGTCACCCATGGAAAACAGGTCCCATGCAAGGGACCGGACAAAGTACTTCTATAAAAAAAAAAAAAAAAAAAAAAAAAAAAAACCTTATTACAATCAATGGACTTCATATTCCCTTGCCCAGACACAGGTCACCAGGTACGCACCCTGGAGCCAGTTTATTAGGTTGGGCTCGATGACGAGTGCCTGAAAAGGCACCGCAGGTCTCCTCCATTCCCCTTCAATGATCGACTTTGTGGTTGTGGCGTCGAACTTGCGGCCGTATTTCTTAAGAAATTTGGGGCCCAAGACATTGTGAGGTTCTGCTTGCAAAGTCTGATAGAATCCCCCGTCAGAAAGATTCACACCTCTAGGAGAACTTCACCCTTGCCCCAGGGGAGGACTGGAGACATTGAGTATTAGTGGACCGTGGTGCGGGCCTCCATCGTCGAGATAGCAACCCCTGAACCTTTGTGTGGACACCAGTGGTGAGATATGCCGTCAATCTAAAGAAGTAGTCCTATAGGGCCTTTTTGGCCTGTAGGACTCCTGAGGCTCCCTCAGAAAGTTGAATCTCAGATTTAAGAGGAGCAGTGTTTTTTTTTTGTCCTAGCCGTGGAACTGTGGCCCAGGTCTAGACCCTTGGCAGGGTCCTCAAGAGAGTTTGCTCAACCGGTCGACATGTGTTTTGTAGACTAGGAGTAGGCATCTGCTACTTGTCCCTCATGTGGGGCTGCTTCCAGAAAAAATGGGGTACCAAACACCCTGATTAGGGCTGTTTCCTGTACGTCCCACTGGAAGGAGACCCCAAGGATGATGACCCAGGACATGTTGGGGAGACTATATCTCTCAGTTTGCCTGGAAACGCCTCAGGAACCCACTTGTAAGAGCTGGATGAAGTGGCTTGGAAGAGGGAAGCGTGTTCTTGCCCGTTAAAGCTACTGTCCCTGCAAGATGACCCCGGATAAGTGGAAGAAAGTAGATGGATGGAGATCAAATATGACAGATTACATCAATTTGTTGATTTGATTAAGTTTCTGATATAGCTACTTGCGAGAGGAACTGCAGCCATTTGTCTGTAAACTTGCTTGTGTCCAGAATATTCTGTAAAATAAATCCTTCGAAGGGCCTGTTCACCGATCTCCAGTCTGTATTCAGAAAATCAACATTCTCTCTACCCGAACAACAACTAACACGCGGAAGACAAAGATAGTCTTCTAACACTAACCGATCTCAAAATGAACATGCATAGAAAATGACAGCTACCCACTTTTGTATTTTGCAAAGACGCCGAGTCATTCGCTCAGAGAAAACAACATCTTTGTTGACAATGGTAGGCTCCATTGATGGGCCGGAGCACTGAAAAAAAAAAAACAGTAAACATACCTGCACACATGACTGACTGAAATTTGAGAGAACATGTAAATTGCCATCATGATTGTAATTATACAAACCACCACAATCTCTCCGATGTACTCGAAGGCGCAATGTGCAATGCAGCCATACTGGATCGTGTAGCCTACAAAGCCCAAGGTCTTACCGAGCACACGGCGGAACATCTCCACCTACAGAACAAAATGCGAGACATCAGTATGGAATGCATTGGCCGCTATAAATTACAAAAATATAGATGTATGGAAAGGTTACATATACAAGACAATAGCGGTGTGAGTTGCCTTGTACCTGGCGATTCGATTCGTATCACGATTCATAGGTCACGATTCAATACCGATTAATCCCGATGCGAATCTATAAATTGATTGAGATTTTTTTGTACTCACATTTAGAAAATACTAATCAGTAAACTTGTACACTGTAAGATTTGTATGAAAATGTATTTATTTATCTGAAAATTCAGGCTTATAACTGAGCCACCGCATTTAACAAACAGGTTGCAGTCTGTTTCATGTTTGAACAGCACTGAAATAAAAATATTAAGGCTTAATGTTCCATTAATATAACATTCTTCCATGCTTAATGTGTGAAATCTAACCCTAAGTAAGACGTTTTGTTGAGTATTCCCATAAAAAATTGATGTTTAAAAATCGATTCAGCCGCATATTGAATCGATTCGAGAATTACATGCTGTAATATCACGATATATTGCAGACTCGATTTTTTTCTAACACCCCTACAAGACAACCAAGTAAACGCTTAAAAGGTTCTCGTGTTGTTTTGGTGGTTATGGTGTGGACTAGAATACGCCTTAGCGCCTAACATGCTCTCTTTTTAACTAAACTGGAAAAAATTTTGTCAGTATAAATTTTTTTTCCAATTTTTAGCTTTCAAAACTTGTGTAAATTACAAAACCAGCCCGAAGTCAGTGTAGCATTTACGTCCGGCTTATGTCGACTTTCAAAAGCCACAATCCTTTTGGGGCTTAATTTCTTAAGGGTGTAGACAAGGTTGTCACAGTTGGCTAAGATGGCACGTTCCCTGGTGTTTCATTCTCAGAAGCCAGTTCACACCACAAAACTGCCCCGAACCTTTGACCCCCAGTGTATGACAGACCAATCAACACCTTGAGCTCAGGTGATGGACAAAACACAGAAGCTGTGACACTTGCACACAAGGCACCTCTGCACCGTGGCCGCGACACCATCGCTAGCACGAGCAATGTTTAGAGCCGTTATCGGCTTCTTTCAGGAAACACAAGAGAACACAAGGAGCCCATCGGTTCGCCCTAAAAAACACTGACATCAACACGCACAAGATATATGCGGCTTGTGAGCAAACACCTCAGTCACACTTAGCGTATTGACTTTTACTCAAGCTGCTGCATGGACAGAGGGCAAAGAGCATTTGCACAGTGCATATACACTCCACAGATAAAAAAAAAAAAGAGAAGCATGGCCACAGCTTGGCTTGAACCTTTGTCTACTCTTCAAACAATTTCAGCATAGGTCGCTGTCCTGCCAGTACACCACAGGGTAAAGAAGTCTTTTTTTCACCATCACCCTGGCTCCTTCTGTCTCATTCCCCAATGTCTTCGTCCCCTCCCAGGGTATTATTAACCAAAGCAAGCAGAGCGGAAACCAAAGCCCCAAATCCTCAGAGCTCAGGGGATGACTTCCCAAAGATGGACACGGATTAGACCCCCAGTTTCTCCTTTGCCCGGCCACCGCCACCCCACTCTCGCCCCATGCTCCCAACAGACAGAGCGTCAGGTGGCTCTCCCAACCCTGCCAAAGGTGTTACCCGTAATCCCATTACCCCCCAGTCAAATATTCAAACACACACACAAAAACATACACACATTGCTGTCTCGTTCATGCCAACTTCATTCCAGCTATTATTTTATCCCTGCAATAGCTTGGGGTCTATTTGCTGACTATTCTGAACCAAAATGTCCAGCCTCAAAAACTCTTCATGAATCTGGACTGCATTCCTGCCTGAAACTTCTCAACGTCCTTAGCAATGTGCTCTTTGCAAATATGTAGCGAAATCGTGAAAAAGGGGCCAAATATACAAAACCATTAGTCTACCTATACATTAAAAAATGGCCAGGGATTGTTCTCCCCTTTGTGCCTGGGAAGACTTTTGACACGATTTTGGTCTGTTGGACTTGCTGTCCATTTATTAAGAAGAATATTTGGTGTCTGTGGATCTCACTCTGCTTCGTCTGTCCTTCTTTCCTTTCCTCAGTCTCTCCTTTGGTCTCTTGAGGTCTCCCTGATTTGTTGGAATTTAGATGTTTCTGGGGTTGGTGAAGGACTCTGGTTGGTGGCCCGGTCGGTGCTGGATTTCACTTTCCTTTCTTTGGTCCTTCCTCGGGTCTCCTGACGGCCTCACGACTCTGGCTGGAAGTCGGTTTAGGTGAACGGTATGGGATTTTTTAATAGGTTTTAGGTGAACTAATGAATACACACTCACACGCACGCACATTCAAAAGAAAAAAAAAAGAGAGAGCAATGATGATGAAATGTCAATTCGGTAAAATTACAGAATGAACAAAACTGAGCTCTCCGGAATAAAAAAAAAAGAAAAAAGAAGAATATTTGTGAAGTCAGAGGTCTTTATGATTGATGAGAGGTCCTGGCCCAAAGTCTCGACCTGAGATCAGGGCCAATCAAGTTGTTCCACACTAAACCTGAACTGTATCTTGCTGGATGTGGCAGTGCCAGGCTTGATCAGAGAGGGGATTTTTCTAAACTGTTCCAACAAAGTGAAAAGCATAGAATTGTCTACAATAGGCGCAAATAAGGGAGCAGAGTGGCACAGTTATTGACCCAAGTCCACACCATAAATAACAAATTAATAAATAAGGATGTAAAAATGTGGGGTAATGGAGGTCGGACTTCTGAGAGTTCAAGGAGGAGAACGGCCTGGGGGACAAAAGTGGATCGACCCCTCCCGATCCTACAGTTTGGACACCAGAGCCTGTGACCAAATTATGAATGTCAGAAATAAGATTACTCCATTAAAGGAGTTTAAATGGCAAATTGAGTGCACTTATATTGCACTTATTCTCCACCATCACGATGTCCAAAGCGTTTTACAGAAGCTCACATTCTTCCATTCATAAACCCGTTTGGTACAAAGTTCTTCTGGAATGTATCAAACCCAAATCATCCATAAGACTCTCACAAAAGTCGGAATTGTTGTCTCCTAACAGAACGTGTTTTCCACTCATCCAGAGTACAACAGTGCCATGCTGTTACTCACTCTTCCTGATACGCTAATCGATGATGTACTGTATAGCTTGGAACCCATGCTATAAAGTTTCTCGCAAAATTGTTTTGCTGTTGTTCATGTCTGAGGAGCGTTGGGTTCTCGACTGTAGAACGCCGCTTCTCTTTATAATTCCTCTGTTTGAAAGACACTCTAAAGTTAAAGGTGAATCACAAGTCGGCAATAAGGCCTCATGTTCAACTCTATTTGCCTCCATCTTTGTCATGACATGATCCCACATGAGCTCTTTCTTCTGCTAGGTTGAGGATCAAAAATGTTTGCTACAGTGGCCTCCTGTACAGCTGCCTTCATATCAGTGTGTGACCCCCCCCCCCCACCCCACCCCACTCCACTCCACTCCACTACCACCACTCCTCCATTTCAGTGTGCATTCAGCAAAGGTGGGGATTAAGAGACTTTGCATAACAAGATCACACGGCCAGTGGTTGATATCAAGAGAGTCCATATGCAGTCGCCTGGTTTTTGGAGGAAAAAGATTTAAAAAGAAGAATAAAAAAATATTTAAAAAAAAGGAGAGCAATGATGATGACATGTCAAATCGGTAAAATTACCGAATGAACAATACTGAGCTCTCCAGAAAAAAAAAAAAAAAGATAGTGTGTGCCGTGTGTGCCGTGTGTGCACGCGTGTGGTGTGAACATGCACACACAATAACATTACCTATTTGGCTCATATAATGTGTATATAAGAGCTGCAGTGACTCCTTTGGACATCCACAGAGACGTGACTGGATCTCTATTACCTCAGATTCCCCAGAGTCAGCAAAGCCACACTGTGTCTTGCCCCCCTAATGCCCAGCACATATGTGTCAGCACCGACATTAATCGAATACTGATTTACAGCTGTGAATTAACACAAAGTCTCCCCGCTAATCCAGGATTACGCGCTAAACACGTTCATGGGAAAACAAAGAAAGTCAACGCAGCCCTCGCTGCAGAACCATCTGTGGCCGCTGGCCTCCCACAGTCGTGGCAGAGTGCTGCGCTGCTACAGTGCAGAAAAGAGGGGGGGATCCCCAAATGAATAGCTGAACAGCAGCTGGTGACAACACCTCATTGTGTGTTTAACTCTGTGATCCTCTTAGCAAAGACGCACAAGTGACTCAAGGAAGACAAATGATACATAATCATGTGAAGAAAATGCAAATTCAAAAGTGAGCAAAGTAGAAAATCAGCTGGACCTGTCACCTCGGTTAACATTTTGAATGTCACTATCTATGACATAAGTGACAACAAAGCGGAAGCGATACACATTGACATGTCAAATGACAATTCAGGGCTCGACCGATTAATCGGCCGGCTGATAAAAATCGTCCGATTGTGGGCCCTCAAACATCAGCCAAAATCATCATTGCTGCTTGTTTTTCCAAGCATTGGTCTTATTATTTATTACACTGAAATCTATACCATACAAATGTTTATGGATAAGGAAATGTATTGATGAAGCCATTCTAATTTGTACAAGCAATACTTTGATGAGCAATGCAAGGTGTGCAGGAAATTGACCTGGATTCACAGTCTCTTTAAAAGAACAACATTACAGTGCAACATAAATCAAGTATAAATATGTTAAATATGACACATATTCAACTACTGGTAACACAAACACACATTCGACAAGGATGAATGTCCTTATATTTTCTGCAAACGTTTGCACAATCACATTAAACTGCTCATATTGATTATCTTGATTTCATGTTAAAGAAATGTACTACTAGGGATTGACGTAACGATAACTGCGATATCAAAATTGCATCCTATCGCCATCATCATTTTTAAGCAGCCGATGAACCACTATAGGAATACACGCCGCAAGCTGTTAACGGTGTAATTCAAGATGGCGGAGTGTGGCAAACTGCTGGTATAGATTTAGCAGAAAATTCCGAGGTTGGAATTGCAAATAAATGCCTTTTCAACTTTTAAATCTGATGAGTGTGAGCATTTTGATTTCTCTGTTTGTGCAAACAATAAAGGGGAAAACGTCACGGACAGACAATTGGCAGTATGCAAGTACTGCCAAAGCTACAACAGTACAAAACACATTGAGGAATACAATCAACATGCAAAGTCATATCGTATCGCATCATGAGCTTTTTTTTTATTTTTTATAATATAGCCACACTGATTCCCCATAATGCGGTGATAATTATCGCATCATGAGGTTCATATTGTGATAATATATTGTGACATTTGAATATCATTAATTCCCTACTTACTGCTAAAGTTTAACTTGACAAGATCTTTGATAATCCTCATCTTGACATAGGTACTGTATGTGTACTGATTTCTTCTTTTTTTTTTTTTCCTGGAGAGCTCAGTATTGTTCATTCGGTAATTTTACCGATTTGACATGTCATCATCATTGCTCTCTCTTTTTGTTTTTTATTTTGTATGTGGGTGAGTATGTGAATGTGCGTGTGTGCGTGCGAGTGTGTGTGTATTCATTAGTTCACCTAAAACCTATTAAAAAATCCCATACCGTTCACCTAAACCGAACACTTCCAGCCAGAGTCGTGAGGCCATCAGGAGACCCGAGGAAGGACCAAAGAAGTCATATCGTATCGCATCATGAGCTTTTTTTTATTTTATAATATAGCCACACTGATTCCCCATAATGCGGTGTTAATTATCGCATCATGAGGTTCATATTGTGATAATATATTGTGACATTTGAATATCATGGATTCCCTACTTACTGCTGAAGTTTAACTTGACAAGATCTTTGATAATCCTCATCTTGACACAGGTACTGTTTGTGTACTGATTTATTCTAATGAAACTATGACATGTTATAATAATATTTAAAAACAAACAAACTCCCAAGTAATATTTAAACTTTATTCCGGTAGTTACAAACGTATTATTGGATTTCCATTACTTTTTTTCTTTTTAGTGTGACCCCAACACCCCTTTATACAAAACACCATATTAAAATGGTTATTTAATTTAGCCATAATTGGGGCCATGAGGAAATATTCCAATTGGAATTACAGCTACTGATCTCCGGGGAATGGAAACCGCCATTGGCTGAGTAGTGTTAATTGATATACATGGCCAGTCTATTAGAGCCACAAAGACAATCTCAATCCAAACAGCACACAAGGGCCTAGCGCTGGACTCCTTACACAACTAAATTAGGAAAACATGGGCTGAGAGAGAGCCAGGCAACAGGGGGGCTAAGAGGCTTACAAGCCCCTTGTCAGATATTCTTCTCCCTGAGGATCCCAGATGGAAGGGAGTCTGGAGGAGCAGGCAGCATCAGAGAGGCGACCAATCGCACCTCTGATGTCTTCCTCTGAGCGGCAGAAGGCAGAAGAGGGCGGGGCTCTAGTCCTGTTGCGCAAAGCTTAATTTGATCTTAATGTGAACAATAAAAGGGAGGTGGTTTGGCAATGAGGGGGGTCCGTTTCAACTATCAGCGCAATCGGGAGTTAATCCCGCTGATTTGGACACAGACACCTGGCTGGATGGAGAGCGGCAGATGCGAAAGTCAGTCGCAGAGTTGTACGTCTCGCCCCCATCTCTTCTAGATATGCCTTGTATTCAAGGCTTAATTGCAACCACTGATCTCCATATTGCTCTTTTCATTGTTGCTAACAGCAACACAGCCGTGAAACAGCTGAGCGAGGCTACTATTTGAGGAGGCGAGGGTTTAAACCTACAATCAATGGGTCAAGCCAGAGCAAATAATAGCCAAGTCATATGAATACAACTGCTATGAACTGAAAGGAAGTGTGGTTTGACAGAGTCCCCAGCCAATTACACTGAATGGAAAAAGTAGCCACTAAGCCTTATTGTATTGACCGCGAGCATATATGCGGTGGTGGCCTAGTGCTGAGAGAGCGGATAGATCTTATCTGATGTTGGATCACAGTGACAAAGGCGTTTGTGTTTTGCTTTGACCTGCTCCTGACAAAGACGACTATATTTTAACACTAGCGACTGACAGAGAACGCAACCACAACACAAATCATGGACTTTCCAAAGAGGATTTCCTTTTTCCCCCTGAATTTAAGAAAATAAATGTGGTTTCCGCAGTTAATTAAATATCTATAGAGGGTTAAAGCCATTCAGATGATATGAAGAGTTCAACTCTTAAAAACTAAATTAGAAAGTACCATCCTGTACTCGCTGTTCTTTTGTGCTTAGAATATTAGTTTCCTTCCATGGTTACCAACACAAATATGGTGCATGTTGATGATAATCTTGCATTCCTCAAACACAAAAACCTCTGGCAAATGGCAAAGATATAGTGAAGAAACCAAAACAGTAGAACCAGGAAAGCTCTGACATGTTATGACTACTACTATTATATAGTACAATCAGATACAGCTCCAGGATAACCCTAACAAAAACACAAACACACATGTACTAAAGACACATGGAAAAATGCTGTTATTTTTTGCACAATTAAACTGCAGCGCTTTCACCACCACACCCACGGTGATTGGAATGGGATTCGAGAGAATTGGAAAAATTCGGTTACAGACGTCATAGAAAAAGTGGAGAAAGGGGGAAAAAATCTGATGTATCCCTTGGCCTATCATACAAATTGCACAATAAGCATGTAACAGGCAACAATGCGTTACATTTATAGGGTAAGGTTTCAGTTCAAATAATTATTCTATTAAATAAAACATTACATGATGCTAGTTTTGTTATATTTCTTGAGATGTCATTCAAAAATAAGAGCCACTAACTGATCTGACCTACGGTATGATCTGTGCTGCATTGTCTTAAATCATTTAAAATCAATAGGATTCCCACTTTAACTTACTAGTAATTATCCTACACAGTTCAATAAACACTGTTGAGAGTGCTGTCAATGCAGCTTCAGCAGATCAAAGCAGACAGTACAGTAACATTTACAGTAGTTGGACAATCAACATTTAGATGTTGCACATTTATCTAAAAAAAAAAATCACAATCTTAAAACCTAATTTAAAAACAGATGCATCTGCCTCAAATGTCATCCAAGAGTGTTTTTAAAAGCATCAAATGAGACCAAATAATTAAGTTAAAATTAAGCCTTTTTTTGTAAATTGTTCCAGGAAAAGAGACCAGTAAACGTAAATGCCCTTTGTCCAAGTTCAGTTCTGAGTCTCAGGACACACAGTATTAAAAAAAACAAAAAAAAAACATCCTGTCAACACAAATGATAGAATCCGAATCCGGAGTTCCTCTAACTAATGAAGGTTAGAAGTAGGGGTGTGAATTGCCTAGTACCTGGCAATTCGGTCCGTATCACGATTCATAGGTCACGATTTGATTCGATACCGATTCATCCCGATACTATAAGTTGATTATTTCAATTCTTTTTTAACCCAAATTTAGAAAATACTAATCAGTAAACTTGTACGTGTACACTGTAAGATTTGTATGAAAATGTATTGATCTGAAACTTCAGGCTTATAACTGTGAGACACTGTATTTAACAAACAATCTGTTGCAATCAATTTCATGGTTGAAAAGCATTGAAATAAAATATTAAGGCTTAACGTTCCATTAATAGAACATTCTTCAATGCTTAACGTGTGAACCCTAACCATAAGTAAGATGTTTTGTTGAATATTTCCATAAAAAATGGATGTTTAAAGATCGATCCTGCAGCATATCGAATTGATTCGAGAATTGTGCGGTGTAATATCGCGATTTTGCCGAATCGATTTTTTTAACACATCTAGTTAGAAGGTTGGTCAAAAGACCAAGAATTGTTTTATAAATAGAGTATACCAATGTTTTAGTCGACTAACCAAAAAGCTCATATAACGAACAGAGATTTACGTAAATGATGAACCTCAACAACCCATGATACACAATATAATATTTGGTCAATGTTATTGCTGTAAAGGACAAAAAAAAGGAGTGGTCCCAACCTCCAGGACTGGCCTGAGGCACTCCCTTTGTTACTGTAAGAGACAAGGGAACAACTTTGTGCCTGCACACACTGTGTTCTGTCTGTTATAAGCAATTTCTGAAAACAGACCTTATCTAGATAAGCTTTGCATTAGCAGTGTTCCACAGTATCAAATGCTTTGGAAAGCCTGAGATCGATAAAAAGGGCTGCACAGTGTTGTTTAGTTTAGTTTATGATAATTTACTAACTATACATGTCTCTGTGATGGCGCTAGTTTTTATACAGTATGTTTTTTTCAAGCCCTTATCTATTCTTTAACAGGTGACAAAAGAAAGCTAAGATCGCTGCTTGAGTTTTTCATGATTTTGAAGTCTCATTTATACACTTCATGAAAATTCGCAGGGTTGTTAAAAACACTCTTTCGGGTGTGTCAAATTTACACAACATATTTATTTTAACTTTACAGGGACTAAACACAGCTCACTTTCCAGTGTAAATGTTCTTATTTTGCTTCAGCCCTGAGTCGGTTTACTGTACCGTAGCTGTATCTGAATTGGGCATTCTAACATTTGGTCTTTCACCAACTGATTGATGCTTGAGGGAATCCTGCAGCTTTAAATTCAGATTCCTGCATGTTGAACTACAAGCGGGACTTTCTCCTGCTGAGAAGCAGGTCAGTCAAAGCATCTTATTCGTCTCAAATGGGGCTAGTGTCGTCAGTCATGATATATTCCCTTGGTCCTCTGTCAGGACATATAAATCTCAGTGTCGCTGTCAAAACAGCGGGGCTGCCTTTGCTGAGAGCGTTTGTAAAGTGAGCAGTTGGGCAATAGTTTCCTCTGGAGCCTTACAGTATCCTGTGATCTTGTGCTGCCTCTGGCCTCTATTTGACACACAAAGC
This sequence comes from Vanacampus margaritifer, assembly GCF_051991255.1. Classification (NCBI taxonomy): domain Eukaryota; kingdom Metazoa; phylum Chordata; class Actinopteri; order Syngnathiformes; family Syngnathidae; genus Vanacampus; species Vanacampus margaritifer. Next base: position 18,456,373 of record NC_135435.1, on the reverse strand, counting down.
TATTCTCCAGCTGTCTTAAGGAATACACTCATCACTTGTCACTTAATCAGTGTTAAAAGTGGTCATTAAACCAAGGAAACCCACCTTAACACCCACAGCAATGATTGGCATTGGCTTGTATGACACTCCAAGTTCTTAAAGATGTGCAACACTTCCCTATCTCCAATAAACATTTTACCTATATTTACAAATTAAAACCGCACTTTAATTAAACCCATTATTAGGCATACCAGCAGTATCTAATAAGATCCAATGCAAAAGCTAAATCAATAAACAGTCCTTTACAAACAAATTAACAGTGGCAACTAAATCAGCATTGACCTGCTCCAAGCCCTACAATCCAAATGTGTTAGATTTAATCTGATGCATGCGCTTGTATTCTGTCAGATTTATTGTTCATTAACATTATTATCATGGCTAAACATAATCATTTAACAAAACATTTGATGTAGTAGTTTATAGTGTTGTACTAGGAGACATTACAGGGTTCCTAATATTTTGACCTTCCTTCCCATATGACTAAATAAGGTAAATATGTTTTGCTTGAAATAGATAACTCGTTGCTTTCACTGGCAAGGCTGCATTATGAAGCATTATTTTTTGTAAATATTTAATTTTTGATACCGCATGTGTTTGGAATCTTATTAGAATGTGCATATGCTGCCTACATAAGTAACTGCTTATGCTATATTGATGTTCTTAATTTGATTTCAGACACTCATACAATGCAAATCATATAGATGTTATACTCTGCCCACATATCGACACACAAGATGGTAGTGTACCCGATCATAGACTACACATACTTATGACACTTGATTGTTAAAACACTCACTCCAAATCCTCGCTTAAGATGGAATCAGTTCTACAAATCCAATGTTATGATTCTGGACCTGTCGAGCCCTGAAGACATACATTGAGCCGACAAGGTCATACTTGGTCATAGAAAAACGGCAGGGTACTTAATAAAGAGTTTGATATTTGTAGGCTGCAGGTAAATTAGAGGGAGAAAAGAAAATTCACAATTGAATGTACCTTATTGAATGTAGCTTCGCTCAACTGAATAAACCGAGAGCGTCAACGCTCATTCCCGGCATTTGTGATCATGGCGCTTCAACTGTCACGTCGCAACAAGAGCTGCTCTCATTTGTCGCGAGTAGCAATGTCTTCTATGATTGGACAGCGCGCTCCAAAACACGGAAGCCGTCATCGCTCTTCAGAGCAGTATGGCAGCCTCCGTCAGCAGTGCGTGTAAACCCTCTGTCGAACGTACATCGTTGAATACGACGAGTTTTCAAAAGAAGACGAGGAACAAGTTATTAAGCATACCTGGCACAAGACTCTCGGTGCAAAACGGACAGCTTTTGGTTTCGACCGGTGTCACGTCGCTCGACTATCTCCTCGGTCAGTCTCCTGAGATGTCATTTGAGCTTGGACTCAAGCAACACAGGAATCAGTGCTTGCATGCATTTGTTATTGTAGGGTTTTTATGTTGGTCATTCACTTGCCTAATGTCAGGTTTAATAGGTAAAACTTCCCGTTTGTGTTTTTCGACACGACCTGGACATAGATAGCATTTCATACGTATATGGTGACTTGCTTGACTAAAAATTAAAATATAAACATTAACTTGTGATTAATTTGTTACCAAATGGGATTTAATACTAAAATGCAAGCTAATACTTTTTTTCTTTCAATTGAACCGCAACTGTTACACTGTTGATGGTATGTGAAAAATGAAAATTCTTAAGAAGTATGCTGGATAAAAAAAAATGGATAATAAAGAACCCCCCCCCCCCCAAAAAAAAAAACAACAACAAAAAAACAAATCTTCAAAGAAACTCCAATAGAAGAAGGTGTAAATGTCTGCAATTTTAAGAACATAAGAGATCATAATTAATGGTTATTTATATTTTATTCAAATTGTGACCTATTAAAGCTATATACATATTTTTTAAATAACAAATGTAAACCTAATTTTGCACCCCATATCCTCAATAATTTGCATGCCTCATGTCACCAACCTTTTTGAAACTAAGAGCTACTTCTTGGGTACTGATTCATGGGAAGGGCTACCAGTTTGATAACCACTTCTGAAATACCCAATTTGCTCAAACTACCTTTAATAATCATTATGTTATTATTATTATCTAATATTGGTTTAAGTGAAGACACTGATTGTGCACTTTAACCCCTGGGCGTTATTTGACCATTTTTGGGCTTTTTGTTGGTTCTGACCAAGCCATTTCAAAATAAAATAACGCCCAGGGGTTAAGGGGGTACCACGTTGGTGATATTACAAAACCAAGAAGGGTAAATAAGAGTAGAAATACATGTCTCTGTTTTGTTATGCACGAGAGCCTGAAAGGAAGATCATCTAAATGTATTAAAGTGCCTTTATTATGTGTTGCTCTTATTTATTTATTTATTTATTTTAACAGGTGGTGGTCTAGCAGTTGGAACGGTGCTTCTCATAGGTGAGACCATATGTCAATCTTATTAACGCCTTAGCTGATGAATGTGTTCTGGCATAATTATTGACCATACTTATGACATGTTCAATTACATTTCTTAGGCGGATAGTTGAAGTCAAGAAGTACATATTTCTTGATGAGGTGTGCTCATTTTTTTGTTAGATGAACCAAATTAAATGGGTGGAAGCATGGCAATGTAACTGTGTAAAGCATTGGTGTCCAAACTATGGTGCAAGGACCATTTGTGGCCCGCCATGCATTCTTTTAGTGGCCCGCGGCATATACTAAAAAATGTTTACATGACCTAAAATGCAATTTTTTTTTTTAAGTAGTCATTAGGTATAGTAGATTGCTCTTGCTTTGGTTTTGAATGTGGAGATGGGATTCAGCTGCTACATAGTGGAGGGGCGGATGTATTCTGATGGGATACAGGACTGCGGACCACCCCAAAACCCTTATCACTTTAAACAAAAAGCATCATATTTTGTGGAATGCCCCTGTTGTGAAGTGTTGGAAAAGAATATAATTTTATGAGATGTTTTGGTAGCAGCAATTTTTAGCAAAGAATTGGCTAGCCTGGTTTACATGGAGCCATGTATTCTGATTAGAATGAATCCGAGCGGCCAAACGGAATGAAAATGCTCCATGTAAACACCTCAATCGGAAGAAAAAAGCTGAATCCGAATGGAATTTTATTCAGATTCACAGAATCATTCCGAACAAGCTTCATGTAAACAGTTCAGTCGGAATAGCCGGGCTGCGTCCGCTCTGCGCGTGCTCTGTCTTGATTTAAATGCGTAATGACGTTGTCGTTTTTGCACATTAAAATGGCAGCGTCTTACCAAAACCTCGTCTGTGAGTGCAGAACTTGTTTTAAAGTACTTGGAACTTGTTTTGATCAAGATGTTGCTTCAATAAAAGTGTTAAAACTATCGCAATTACTGTGCTAAATGACGAATGAACTCCATCTTGATGAATCACGTGTTCGATGTCGGTGTATCCCACAGCTGCCGAGAGGCTAATCTTGTTAAAGGGAGGGAGCATGTAACGACAGATCGGAATGGATCACGTCACATGTAGTAAACAGGGGACCACAAATCTTAATTAGGAATAATTTCAATCGGAATAACTAAAAGGTCGCCTTTGTCATTTTGTCTTTAACGCGACGCGACACACGACTCAAAATTTGGATTGCTATCTAAATTATGGCAATACTCGATGACTAGGGTTAGGTATCGAAAGTCGGTACTAGTACGGCACCAGATCTGACTTAAGCGGTAGTAACCAGACCGCCGAATGAAAACGAAAATTTCGGTGCCTCATTTCGGTGCTGTTGTAACGTCCCCTTGCTCTTCCAGAGTCAACTTGCGTGACCCGCGCTATGTAGCACATTGAAATGATAGAGCGATGCCAAAGCAAAAAAGCCCTACCACTGCCAGAACGTTTGAAATAGCAGATGACATTGATGACACTGACGGTAGCCTCTCCTCTCTTCCGGTAAGACTCATTTAATGCCAGCCGCAAATCTTTCATATTAGCAAACTTGTAAGCAAACACTGTTGCCATTCAACAGCATGTGTGTGACAAACGTGTACGTGGCTCTGTAAAATTCCACTTGGTGCTCACTTTCTGCTTTATGTAAAACTCCAAAGTCGTTTATTTTGTATGTAAAATTTTCACAGGAACACAACAGAAAGCTTCGCTAAAGATTTTTGGCTAGGTGACCTACTTGTCCCGAATATACCTCCTGCCTCGGGCTGTGTTTTTGTTAAATTTTGTGAGCTGTTGATCAGAATGGGCTACTACTAGTAACCTGAAGAGTTAGGTGTATCTTCTAAACTATTTTGATAGGAATATTTTTATTTCTGGCTTTCAAGTTACCACAGTGACTCCTTTCGCCTTTATTTATAATAGTTAGTAGTAGTATGTTCAATTTAACCCTGCAAATAAAAGGGTATTTATTGTTTTTGACAAAAAAAAAGTGCAGTTTTGTATTTTTTAGGTGCCGATTTGAGAACCGTTTAAGCACCGGAACCGTTTGAAAAGTACAGAAATTTTTGAAAAGTACAGAGAAGGCACCGGTATTGGATAAAACCAAACGATACCCAACCCTATCAATGACACCATATGGCAATTTTATAGCACACTAGACCAAAAATTTTCAAAATGAACATTGCCATGTTACAGCATGCAACACTTGACAGCGATGACATGGACAGCACAAAAATATGTCATAATTTTGATACTTAATCAGCTTCAACCGTTTTTTCAGGGAATCAGATGCCATTTATAATTTAACTTTGAATGTTCATACACACTGCCTCATATAATGAAAACAGGTTTAAAAATTCATGTTTTTGTTTGTTTTGTTTTTCTATTATGACATTTTGACAGTTACTGCTTTCATATGAATGATGAAAATGGCAGTGTATGAAAACCCTTGCATCGCATAGTCTTACTACACTGTTCTAGGACTCGAGTGTGTGCGAGTAAGAATAGATCCAAAGCTTTTTGGTACCCTCTCGATGTTTTGTTTAATGTATTGAATAAGGCACAAAATACTGAATTTGCCTCGCAAACAAAAATGCGAAACCGCTTATTTTGAGCCTTGTCATATGTTATATTTTTAGTGGTCCACCGGTCCTTTTCCTCGCCTAAACATAAATAACTACCGTCTTTTTCTGTGGAACAGGAATAAGATGAATAAACTGGTTATTTTTCACTTGGACTCCAGGTGTGCACACCTTCATCTTTAACCTTTAATAAATATGCTCCCCAGGCAGATGTGCTTTTTTAGAATCAAAGCACGTGTATTGTTGAAACGGAAATGTCTTCCTGTGGATCATTATTATTATTATCATTCAAAATAGACAAGGCTGTGCACACTAGTAGACAGTAAGGTTACCATATTCTTGTTTTCACTTGAAGCTGCAAATGTGTGTATCCAAGACCTATACCAAACTGATGATATTGCTTTGCCCTTTAATTCATCCCCCCAATCGATGCAGGAGTCGATGATTACACACTAATGCGTTCTTCCCTTCCATTTTGTGAATCAATGCACGGTTGGTTTCATCTGGTAATGAGAGACACAGTAAAGGTGAAATGTGTGTGTGTGTGTTCTGTTTGTCTCTAAAAGAGCTGTGTGTGTGTGTGTGTGTGTGCATCTGTTTTGTTTTGTTTAGTGTATTGTGTGTGTGGGTGGGTCAGAGGGAGTTTGGAGTGTGTGTTTGTTTATGTTTGTTTCAGGCAGTCGTCTCCTACAGTCTGCCCCTTGAGCTCTGATGGCCTGTTTGTGAGAGTCAGACATAAAATTATCAAGACCACTCTTGTCTGCCTTTGAAGTGTCTTGAGCTGTCTGTCCAGATTTGTCAACTCGGGAGGGGGGGGTCGTGGGGTGTGCAGTATGGCTGCTGTCTGAGGATCTCGCATCTCTCACAGGCCTCTGTAAGAAGAGGAACAAAGCTCTTATGTGTGCTTTTACTACATCAGTATTTGTTGAGGATTTGTTTATGAGCAGGACGGTCATTAAACGTTGTTTTACATGTCTTTGAACAATTTTTGGGCAAGCTTTGAAAATATTTGTAGATATATTTGAAGGCAGAATCTTCAGGGACAATAGAGCTTGAAAGGGTGTCTCTTGTTGCTGCCTGTTTGTTCAGCTCAGCTCCACATCTAGATTATTCCACAAGAGGACACTGCAGCAAATATTGCCAACACACAATTATTAAGAGCCTGCTAAGCCACTTTTTATTTTTTATTTGAATTACTTACTTTTACATTTCATAATTTTATCTTGAAAAAAATTATAAAAATAAAAATCATATATACCAGCGTACCAATACCAGCGTGAGTACTCAACTCGAGTAGTCACCGATACCAAGTACCGATACCACTAGTACTTTTGATACATAACATTTGCCCAAAACAATGAAATATAATTTTAAAGAAAGACCTATATCCCAATATAGCATTTTCACTTAAAATTGGATTAAGTTATTGGTAATTTTCTATTTTTCTAATTTCTAGTTCCTGATTGTAGAACGGCCACAAAATGCGCCGTGAGTACCAATATCTTGAAATAAGGCTGGTATTGGTACTACTCGCCCATCCCCATGGAATACATTACTTGGCAACTGTGAAGCAGGGCTGAGCTTTAGTGTTCGCCAGCTCACCAATGGCACCTAAAAACCACGTCGGACAAACTCAATTTACGGTAGCATTCGCCTGGATGACGACCTGAAAATTATTGCAATTGGAAGTGTACACATAGACTCGTGACAGCACGCGAGGATGAAGTATTGTTTTTCTTTTATATTTTCATATTACTACATATAAATCCTACATTTATTGTGTGAATGTCAAAATGCTCACAAAAGCAAATTGACAAGATCCTCAAAACTATGTAATATACAGTACATAGATATACAATATAGTACATTTATGCTCACAATATTTTGGCAAAAAATGTGAGGATTTATTTAGGACTGTATATGATCAAAAAAAATGTAAAAAACTTATAGTTACGAGTTACAACCCATATTACTGTATACATTTTTTTTTTGTAATGGAATGTCACATTGGAAGTGGGAAACACAATGACCTAGATATTTTCTCTCCTTTTTTCGCGGCTTCAGCTAATATGATTCAAGAGTCTTGCACTCCCCCTGGTTGAAAGCAAATAAGCTGGAGGCCTTCCCCACTTTACCAAACCTTTGTCACCATAAGCAAAAGAAGGGGAAAAAAGTCAAAATCATCCCATGACTATCCAGAGTGACTGATCTACCTTGAAGATATGACTTTGCCCCCCACCCCCCTGTTGCTTCATACCCTGAACCGCTAGCCCCACCCTTTACCCCCCGCCTCTACAGCCTAATGACTCCTGGAGGTTCCATTTGTAAGGCTCCCATAGAAACACAGCCACAATAGGCCCCATCTTGAGAGGGCCCATCTGGGAGTCTTTGTGGGGCCTGCTGAAAGCCACAAAGGCCTGCTGACCTAGAAAGCCATCAATAAGAGAACAGGGAGCCCCACCGACAACAAATTGAAGAGCTGTGGAATTTCCTGGGCCATCCCCGGTCCGTAGGTGAGGACATAGACTGGGAACGTGGGAGGCGGAATTCCCCGGATGCTGGAGGATGACACATCAGGATGTCATTCCCAAGCTGTCGGCTGTGTGCCCGTTACCTTTAACTGTCACTGCCGCCTTTTGTCCGCCTGCCCACTAGTTGTCATTGTTTGGAGAACCCTATGAAATCTTTACAAAATGCTGATTGTGACAGGAAGCAGCTGTGGCATGCTGAGCAGAGTTATGTGTCCTGCTTGGGGGAGTTTCACGGTGATGATTCTTTTCGCTTTGTTTTGTTTTTTGGTTTGTGGTGTGGAATGGCCTGGTGGCCACTTTGTGTTTAATAAGTAAGTGTACCTATGGGACTCGTTTGGTAGACCAAGTGATTCCTCAGTACAGTGCAGTCTTAAGTCCATATATGACTTGTTACTTCTATAGTAATGATGCTCAATTGGCGTATCCAAATCGAGAGGTTGCACTCTTTGGAGGCTTTGTTTGAAGGCTGATGATGGAAAATCTCCATGGCTTGACTAACCTGGGTCAGTATCATGATGATGATGATGATGATGATAATATAATATAAAACCTGATTATTATTTTGTCAAAGCAAAGCTGAACAGTAACTGGAATTTAAACCAAGAATGCTCGTCCACTAAAATATGCCTAAAGACAGTGGTCCCCAACCTTTTTATCACCACGGACCGGTCAACACTTCACAATTTTAACGCGGCCCGGAGGGTATTAAGTTGCCATTGTGTTAACGCTATCTGACTCTTGTTGCTATGGTAACGTTTAAGCATGCAAAATAACAAATACACACCACAAAATTGAATGTAAAGTGCATGAAAAATTTTTAACTTACCATAACGTGAAATCAATGGGAGCCCTGAGCCGAAGTGTGTTGTTTATGTCCAGTTTTGTTTTGGTTGTTGTCAATGCAGAAAACCCCACTTCACACTGATAGGCTGTCGGAAACGGCAACAGGGTTTTCCGTGCTATGGTGGCAATCTCAGGGTATTGCTGCCGTGATTTTAATAAAAAAAATTGGCACAGCTGTTGTCTCGAACATACTTTTAAGGCCACCGTCATTTTGCAATCACCAGCAGTTGATCTTCTTCTTGCATAGACATTCTAGAATCACCTGGCTTGTCTTTTAATCCAGGGTGTTTGGTCTCCAAGTAGTGAAACCGTTTTGGAGGCTTCATTCCCTCATTAGAGAGCCGGTCACCGCGTATAACACAGACCGGGCTTGGCTTGGTACATGTGAATCACCGACCGCGATAAATCCATATTTTATGTACGACTCCTGGTATTCTCTGTTAAAACCTTTCTTCTTCTTGGAAGTCATAGGCTCTTCTTCCGTCTCTTCATTGAGTCTTTTAGCCCTCGCAAAGAAAGTTTCAAGTGACAGCTGTTTCTTACTCATTTTGCTAGCTTGTGGGTAAACATTTGGTGCTCAAGTGACATAAAAGGTTTTTCAAAATAAAAGATCAAACTCAGATAATACATAAAACGGAAATGATTCATTACTTCTTGTTAGGCCCGGTACTGGTCCGCGGCCCAGTGGTTGGGGACCAAGGCCTTAAGATACCGACTAATTCTCAGGAAGTCTCTGATTCATATAAAAGATTGTACATTGTTGAGCATACAACCGGTAGAGGATTTGTAGCGGAACCTACAAATATCCTTGCAAAGTGACTTGAAATCTCCTCTTACCGTACCTTACCGTAATCCTCCTCTAATAGATACAGTCTGTTCTATTAATCCCTTGGCACGATTGTACTTGGAATCTAATTTAAAAGTTAGCGTGTGGTGTTCCCTTTATGATGTGTGGCTGGGCCAGTGTGATACCTATTAGCTAATAATAATAATAATAATAATAATAATAATAATAATAATAATAATAATAATAATAATAGCATGTAGCCTATAACAGAAAAACTGGAGTATATGCATATCTAAAATATATCTTTTTTTTTTTTTTTATGCAGACCAGTCGAGTAATCAATTAATCTGTTGATTTTTTTTTCAATTAATACGTGAATCAGATTTTTTTTTAAACAGAAGCTTTAATTGCCATCCTTATATTAAAAAACAAGACATCATTTCAAATTGACAAACATGAGTTAAGATTCAGTTACTGATGTGGTCTGTAGCATGTCAGAAAGTAGACGATGTGTTGATCATTGTTTTCCAACGTAAAAGCAGAGGTTTGCGAATGTCTTATTTTCATTGCGGCCAAAGATAATCAGTCTCCTTTCATGGACGACTACAGAAATCAGAATATTTACTATTAAGAGTCTGAAATTCCGGCGATTTAGACAATTCAAAATAAAAGTGTTGAAACGGTTAATCAATATATTGACTCTGCTATTTAACAAGGATCCACGCAGCTTTTAGAACTGCCTCTCAAGTTGCGGCCTCTATAGACCACGTAAATTGGGTCATTCATAGGGTACAGTCTCTGCGACACACATTCCTTCAAATGAGATTCATGTGAGTTAGATGTCAGGTGCCATTACCAGGGACCACACTTCCTCTGCCTCCTGTTTACCTACCTGCCAACTTAGGGCACCTATGGAAAGGGTCAGGTGAATACAGTGAGGTGAATATGGCTGAGTCCTTGCCAAAACCTTGACAAGAGAGTTGAAATAAAATGCACACTGCGATCGTCACATCACGCAGTAACACCTACAGTGTGTCATTGTGCCACATCGATGTTCCAAAGTTCGCCAAATCCTTACACCAATTATAGTCAGGCACTGTGATGTGGACATGAAGAGCTGAGCTCAAAGATGTGACATGAAGGAATGGTCAGAATAAATAGACAAGATCCTGTATACGCTATGATGGACTCCTTGTTTAAGTTACATGACATGAAGGTGATTGTTTCCTTGGAGTCTGCAGTCGTTAGCTTTATTTGTCTCTTTCGAATGTACCTGATATTTTAACTTTTTATCATTGTAAAGGGATATATTTCTTTTTTGTTTTGTTTCCCCCCCCGTTGGACATAAACTAACCAAGCACACTTCTGAAATGTTGCCAACCCTTGTTTCTTTTCACCAGAGGAGGACCGTTATGATAGCTACTCTCGTATGATCCTAAAATACTTCCTGGCAGAAGGAGTGGTGTGTCAACATGAACTCTTCCTAGCGGCGGCTCAAGATCACCCGAATGAAATCTTCCAGGTAGGCTGGAAAGTTCATGTAAACCAGGGGTGCTCAAGTTGGGTCCTCGAGTGCCCCTATCCAGCCTGTTTTCCATGTTTCCCTCCTGCAGTGCAGCTGCATCTAATGATCAGTTTATCAGCAAGCTTTGCAGAAGCCTGATAACCGTCCTGATCATGAATCAGGTGTGTTAGTGGAGAGGACATGGAAAACAGGCTGGATAGAGGCTCTCGAGGACCCAACTTGAGCACCCCTGATGTAAACAAAACAAATGTAAAGTTGAAATGGCTTCAAATGTGCTTCATTTGCTTAATATTGCTTTCAATGCTTTTTGCAAAATTACTCTATATCATATATTAAAAAGAGCAAACGTAATATTCAATCACACACATTTTAATGGCAATCCATCAGCTGTCAGTGTACAGTTTAAACAATAATGAAGGAACACAGTCTTTAAGATGTGCGCAGGTCAGCGGGGGGATCGCAAAGGTCACGGGTGGCATGGTTGTGCTATTGTTGAACTGTTTCCCGATGTTTGCTGTGTGAAGAGGCCTGCAGTCCCAGAAGCTAACTGCCAGCCAAAATACGGGAGGTGGGCCTCTCTCGCGCTGATTGATAGTGGGAGGGGTCACAGCCTCACCCTCTCTTTACATATCAAAGGTTTATTAAGACAGGGGCACTCTCAATGGGGATATATCACATTATTTAGTGTTTTCACAGCTTTAAACACTTAGCCAATTCTCAATGCTGAGGTGGACATTAAAGCAAATCATTAAATGAAGAATTTGTGATAAAGTTGAAAACGGTCTTGATTCATGTGCATATTGCTCCAACCCCTTCCTATACCATATTTGATTTATATCTATATCTATTATATCTATCTATAATTGATAATTGTCTGTTGCTAGAGCAATATTTGTCTTTGTTATATGTATGCACTTGCATTTGTTTAGAAACCAAGCTGATAGAGTTTCATGTTTCTCTTCATGTATTGTCTTAACTCCTCTCATCCGCCAACTCCATTTTACAGCTATTTTATTTTTAAATAAAGAAAATGCCAATGAACTGTGAGTGGCTGTTAGTGGCTCAAACGACCTAAATATCAGTCAGATACGACATCTTTTACAAATCCAAAGGAACAAACTGTAATAGGATCGTACATAAGCCTATCAAATTACCACCTGCTCTGGGGAGATTTGACATCGATAGAAGCCTTTGGAGCATGTTAAATAGGATTTGCAATGTTAAATTCAAATTGCTGTCAAATGTGCAATCAATATCAGAATCTTAGGGCTGCCACACACTGTGCGATGCTTCCGATTTAAGACCCAACCATCACAAAAAATGGCATTTGGTCTCTCACTCCCGCACAGTAGACGATTTAGCATTAGGACTCCTTGCGTTGTGAACTGTGCAAGCCTGATGTCCCGTATGACTTTTTTGAATCCATAAAAAATGGAATGCAAGCTACTACATAATGATGACATGGACAAGAATAAAGATTTTAAAAAATGGGGATATCGGAAATAGATTTTTGATCACTTCCGCGCATTTTGATTGTCTATATGAAACGGTTTGATTGGCTTCTTCACACCTGGTCCTCAAGAGCCAGAGTTCTGCAGGTTTTAGATATTTCTGTCAGCCAACACAGCAAGCTCTGCAGAATGATCCTGATCTTTAGAATCAGCTGTGTAGGAGGACGGAAACATCTAAAACCTGCAAGACTCTGGCCCTCGAGGACCAGGAGTGAGGAAGCCAGGTCTATATAATACACAACATCGCCACATTATGCACCTGCTATACGAATTTTGAATCGCTACAAAACCTTGTGAAATTTTGCAACAGAACTCCACACACTGCGCTAGTGTTGAATGAGTTTCTCCGCATCGCTCAGTATGCAGCAACTCTGAGTTTGACAGCTTAACTTCTGAGTTCTGACCCTGCATATTCGTTTTTTCAATTCAAATAATGTATATTTTTTGCAATTATAAAATATTGGGATTTTCTTTTGTTAGAATATATAAATTAGCAACCCATTATGAAAAGGAGATGGATGTATCATAACTGCAGAGGTAGGGTTTTACACAAACAGAATGGTAAATATTACACTGTATTAATAATGGAAAACGCAATATATTGCACCTGAATGTGTATCATGGAATATGTGATTGCGGAAAAAAATATATACATTTCAACATTAATTTAACATCTACTCTTCATGGTTGTGCACAGGAGCTTCCTGATCCTATTTTAGATGATGTTGTCATGCACCAACCAGCGGAGCAGCCGAGACTCTCTTGTGAGCCTCAGGGCAATTTAGATGCCATGAAGATTGCCTGGCGTTATCAGAATCTCCCAAAAGTACAGGTAATCTGATAATAGTGTATTTTTGTGAGTATTTATCCTGTACATTTTACTCGTTCCACTATCTATGTTATATTTATATTATTTGATTATGAAAAAAAAGAATAGCAGAGAGTTTCTGAATCTGGACATGGTGTTTTTTTTTTGTTTTTTGTTTTTTTGCAATTGTCTCCACCACAAAAATCCATCAGTATTCTGAACTTCTTTGTGGAGTGAATGAGGCCTCAGCCTCTCTTTTCAGAGCTGGAGCAGATTACTCACACTTAGCTGGCAATAGGTAGGCTTTTCACTAGTCCCCAGCCCTCATACACACACGCCTGCACCCCTGCTTAGCCTGGGAAACAAGAGTACTTTGCAGCCCTGTGCATTGACATGTCTGCTCGCTCAACCCTACGACCCAGACCTGCGCCTCTGTCTTCTCCCAAATCCCTGCCTTTCCCCCTGCTAGGGTCGGCAGGCCTACACTCTTTCTTCCGCTTTGAGTAGAGGTGACCCCCCTCTCTCATATATTTCTCTGCTCTCTCCCCCCTTTTGGTCTATAATCCATATCGCTATGTGGATTAACAGCACTGCAGTGTATCCCTGGGGATCCTCTCCCTCTTTCTCTCACCCTGGAAACTTCTTTATATCTGTGTCCTTTCGTCACCTCTCCCCCTTCCCCTGTAAAATCGTCTTTACAAACCACTGGTAAGCCCCACCAGAGGATTTGCATCCCAAATTCACCCCCAGAGTCAACGCTTACTTTCCCCTTACACACACCTCTCCCGGCAATGCCTACTGTGTCTTGTTCCCGATGAAGACATCAGATCAAAGGTGAGGCTGTCAGGGCGGGGAAGGAACGCTAAGCGGGTTGCCCAGCTCACAAAAAGAAGATGAGCCCCTGAGCCCCCCTCCTGCCCCGCTGACCTCCTCGTCCCGCTAGGAGAAGGACACACCGGGGGCCCTAATCCAGATTAGGAGTAGATTAAGGGTGCCTCCAACAATGGAATCCCTGGTTTCACTGAGAGAGAGGAGCTCAAACTCTCTCTTTCAGCTGCAGGAAAACATCCGCCTTCCCCTGCGTCCCTGACACGTTTTCTTTCAAAGCCAGAAGTGGACATTTATGTGAAGAAATGATTAAGAGCGTGTTGGTAGTGGTTGTTTAACTTCCCGGTTGCAGGAATGTTGAGGAATGACCCATAAACAATGCAATTGCATTGCCATGCAGTTGTGGAGCACCCTCATTTAACATATTAGAAAAACAAATATGACTATTATTTTCTCATTTAATCCTATTTCGTATTTGATTTTAAAAAAATCTGTTGTTGCGAAACAGTTGAAAGCAGGCAGCTGTGGTTGACGGTTTGGGAATTTGTGTACAGTACATCACACTGTTACGGTGGATTTGTACTCGTCTGTCTGCAATGTCCGATGCAGGTAATATGATGAAAACAAGTCATGTTACTTTACAGCATCTTCCCAATGTGTGAGTTTCAGTGCAATTTGGGCCAATGTGGTATCTCAATCTTCATTTTGGATTTTTTTTTTCAATCGTCAATGAAACTTTACTTTTTAATTTATTTTCATTTAACCTTTCCTTTACCAGGTTGGTCCCGTTGGGATTAAAACCCTATTTTTCAAGACAGGCAGTAGCAAAAGAACACAAAGTTAGAGACATACAGTAGCCTACAGAGTGAGACAAATTTGAAATTTACAAAGCACATTTTTGTTTAAATGATCAATAAAATTGTTCAAGCAGCCAAGGTTAAAACATTGACATTGTATGGAAGGTGATTCCATGTCTTTCAATTTAGATTTAAAAACATTTAAGGACACTAGTTCCTTGAGCTTTAAATCATTCTGCAAAAGATTCCTGGCTGAGAACTCACAAAAGACTACTTTGCTATCTTTCCCACAAAATAAGTAACAACACTCTAATTTTGCTTTCTCACTTTTTGTATAATTAAAAAAATAAATAATAAAATCATGAATATGGACACAGTGGTCATTTTTACATTTTATTATAAGAAGTACTTTTTAAAACTTTAACTGTCTTAAGAGTTCTTTTTTCTCAACATGCGTTTGACTTTTTTCCCCCCAACTCAGAGTGGTCTTGCATCCTTGTCTCGGTTTGGCCACTATTATGACGTTTCCAAAACAATGGAGCCAGAAATGCGCCAGGCAGCCAAGTGCCACCACTTCTACCTTCCAGAACATCCCAGCCACTCATCAGCCACACACAGGTAAAGCAACACGACATCATCCGCAGAACACTAGCAAACCAATGAGACACCATCGTGAGAACACATGCAAAATACGCCCGGCATTGTCGACAAAATGCATTTAAACAACAAAGACATTGCTATAGAGAACTTGTGAGCAAGCATGGCATTGTTTGCACAATATAAGCAAACCAGGTATGTCAGCAGACCAAAGTAATAAAGCCTTTCATTTGGAAACCTAGAAGATAAAAAAGGCATGCTTGATTTAGAAGAGTTTAATTTGGGTACAGTAAAACCCATTTTAAGGCGGGTTACACATTATAGACCCACCCACAATAGCCATCTCAAATTCTTTAACATATTTTCATATAACATATTCTATAACATAATTTAAACACACTGTATAACATTTTATGCATAAAATACATAGAAAATACTAGGGATGACCAATACGAGTTTAGTATTTTCCGGACTATAGGACTGTAGGGCTGCATTCACACTGCAGCTCAATTCCGATTTTTTTCACAAGTATCTGATTTTTCCATGCAGCGTGAACGGTACAATTCCGATTTTTTTTTCACACCAGACCTGGGCCTCTTTCGTATGTGGATATAAATCGTATGTGGATATAAATCGTATATGTATGCGATGCGTCTGCACTGTGAACGCTCATCCGCACGCATCCGATTCATACATTTGTCAAAAGCCTGATATGCGCTTGCGCGGGGGCGGCAGGTGAGTGCTTGGAAGAGAGACTACTGACACGTCTGTGAATGTACAAAGCTGTTTTGAGTAACAGTGTTAACTTTTTGTTTTATCTTTAATTTAATCACACTTGAAACATGAAGCATAAAGTGGACATTTGTGGCGACAGTAGAAATTCCGCCCTGCAGATGGTTCATCACACACGTCAATAACGCAACGTCATCTTCAATGAAATGAAGATATCGAGGAGCCTCCCCTCATTTCCTCAAAATATTTCTACCCCTTCCAACTTCGCTACTCTGGCGGTAAGAGATGGAAAAAAATGAGTTTTGACGGGTTTATGCTCTGATTTTAAACACTGACGCTCGATGAAACCAAACATGAGCAAGCGTGAAAACAATCCAGCAATCGGGAGCTGGCGTTCGCACATCTTAATTTGCATAATTTATGCAGGCAAGACACATGAATCGAACTCCTAACACGTCCGCAAAAGGAGTCCACCAGCCAACCAATCAGTAGCGCGCTTTGGCACAGCTAAATTTGCATATGGCACTGATGAAGGTCGCTTGCCTCGGCGGCTTGGCTGGCGGTAAAACGTTGCGAGTTGGGTTAATTCCGTGAACACTACAACGTGACGTTGTTTTGCGTGTACGACTACGTCACTCGACGTGTACTCTTTGCGCATGCGAGTCGCATCACGGGCGCGTTGCGTTCACATTAGATGTCGCAACAAAAAATCCAAATTGGCCCTGCAGTGTGAACGTAGCCTAAGACTATAAGAGTATAAGTCACTTTTTTTCATAGGTTGGCTGTTCCTGCGACTTACACAGTACATGAAAAAAAATATACCGGGGTATTATATAATTTCACAGACAGCCACAAGAGGGCACTCTAGACTTATACCAACCATAATATACTTCTTCTTTTCCTTCCGGCTTTTCCCTTCAGGAGTTGCCTCCATCTAACCCTGTCCTCTGCATCCTGTCCCTATTAATTTGACTTGATTTGAATACCCCAGTGCGACTTATGTCTTTTCCTACCTAATCATGCATTTTTTGACTTAGTGCGACTTATACTCTAGAGCGACTTATAGTCCAGAAAATAAGATAATCAACTTGAGTAGTCAACGATACATATACCAAGTACCAATACCATTAATACTTTTGATACATGAAATTTCACACGCACACAAAAAATGACAGACAATTTTAAAGAAATACATATACATCCCAATATAATATTTTCTTTAAAATTGCATGAAATTAATAGCAATTTTCTATCCTTCTGAGGTCAAACTTATAGTTCCTGATCCTAAAATGGCCACCACGAGTACCTGGTATCAGTACTCGCTCATCCCTAGAAAGTACAGTACATGTTGTAGTGTCTCTGTTTTGTCGCAGTAATAGTAATAGTAGTGTTTAAACAAGTAAAAAAGTGCATCTGTCACTGTGGCTCTCCTTTCCGTCAAATGAGGGTATTACAGTAAGTATTCGGTATAAACTAACCCATCCCAAAATATTAGTAATTTCATAATATTCATAAAATTGAGTTAAAATTAAAAAGATGTACTGTAAAAAAAAGAATGTGATATTGATTTGTGTTGTCATTTTTCTGCCACTAGATAGCATAATTGCATTTGTAAGACGTTGGTGAAAGCTCAGTGCATATTTCATTTCAATTTAATAGCTATCTAATCTTTAACATGAAGTAACTTGTGAAATTCTGCACATTTTTAAAATTGTAAAATACAACTTGACCCCAGACTCCACAAATATATGCGTTATTATTAAATTTATTATTGCTAAATTTGGAAATGGACATGTCTGCTGCGTTGTGACTGAATTTCCTCTAGTACAGGCTTTGCAAGTAAGGGTGGTCATTAATCGCGTGTTTAAAAAAATGAGTGGCATTAAAGGAACTTTAAATTAATTTCATTTCATTTTGACACCCCTAATAAGTATAATTTAAAAAAAAATGTAACACTTATTGGGATTATTGCTTACATTGGCAAAAAAAAATAAGCATCATTGGTCTGTTTACTAATACACTGAGGATTATTGCCGTTTTAGCAGCTGATACAAATGAATAAAAATCTGCCCTAAGTAGCTTTGCCACTGGCCTAAAAGGTTCGGCCTCTCGGAAAAGTTGTGTATGCCTATTCAAATAAGGGTCGTGTTTGCTCAGCAACTGTTTGATTTCGCCTGCGTTGAGTGTACTTAGGGTTCAGAGGTCATGCAGACTCTTTACTCAGAGTGTGCTGCTGAGCACACAAGGGCACACGAAGAGGCACACTCACTCACTGGGTAAATACAGCAATCTGGAGACAGAGGATGAGGAGGAGGCTTTATAGAGTCTCTCTTTATTTTGGCAAACACATCACCAGTGCAAATACATTAAATGTTGTGGATACACATTTGATCCGACTACTAAAGTGCACCACATAGGTTAAACATACTGTAAATATTAGCCATGATCCGCAGAAATAAATGTCTTCTCGTTATTACATTGAGATGTGGTTGTCTTTGGGGCATCTCTGTGGGTTTGATCATCAAGACATTTAAACAGCAGGAAACTACACCTGCACAGCACCATTGTGCCTGCAGCTCCGCCCCGTGACTGCTGCACATACATAGACACACGCACACACATGTGCCAGACGAACTCTAAGCAGGCTTCTCCCCCTTGCACGTGTCCACAGCCCCATGTCGCTACCCTAGCTGTTAAATTGCTCCGTTTCACTTGAAGGCATAATTGGCGCAAATTGCTCTCTAGGTGATACAGATCCTGTTGTTTAAGACTAAGCATCCCCCTCGTTCCCCCCCTCCGTTCCCCTCAAAGAAAGAGGAACATCGAGATAAAGAAGCTTCCCCGCGTATGATCCTAATTAGCCGACGCGCTAGCCCCTGTAGCTAAGCACCTAGACCTTATTGGTACCTGAATGAGGGGTGCTCAGTAGGGGCAGCTGACATACAAAGACGTCCTACACAATGGCTGCCAAGCAGAGACAACCTTTCACTCAAGTGCTTGTCAAGCCATCCCCCCCCGCCCCCCCAACCCCTTCTTCAGAGCAGGGGTATGGGCAGAGAGGCCTGTGAGGGTAGGTGTCCCTCTTTCACCAAAACCAGCTCTATCATTAGGCCCAGCGGGGTCAGGAGGCACCATTGTTGCACTGAATAAATGAAATGGAGTACATGGATATACTTGGCACAAGTGTAATCGGCACAAGTGTGTATTACTTTTCCTAATGCGGGGCTATTGATGTGTGACCGATATACGTGTATCAGCTCTTCGCAGCCTGTGGGTCAAATTGATAAGTGACACTGCAGCCCACTGTGACTCAGTGCAGACTGGTCATTAAAATGGCAGGGCGTTCTTAAGTGGAGAGCCTTGTGTAAAAAGATGGGGTTAACATTCCTATTGGCCGCCCAATAGGCACGAACAGTGGTGTGTGCGCTTTGTCAGCGGTGCAGATGTTACCCTTGATTAAACACCAAAATGCTGTCCAATCTTAGTATTAGATTTCAGCATAAGCACATCTCATACGTCCGTCTTGTCTGTGTGTCTAGGCACGATCAAAACCTCAGGGGAGCTGACAGAGAACCAGTCATGTTGTAATTTAATCAAGCAAATAAATTAATTGGATCTCTTGATAGTGGCTCCAGAAAAGCACAGTCAGGAGGAGCATGCTGCAATCATAGCGGATTAATCCACCACGCTGATAGGCTTGGCCCAGTTTTATCAAGATTGTGTCAATTAATAAGAGCTTACACGTTTTGTCTCGTCTCCACTTTTCTCGATAATATGTTCACTTTCTGCTTTTTATTTCCAGTCCCGTGCTTGAATCCTATGCTGCGTTGCTGAAATCAATTGAAGAGGTCATATGCAGAGAGGGCTTCAATGTGGCAGCAGCACCCATGGTAAGAGGCAGAATAGAAAGGCCACTTTCCGTAATGACACTAAATCATTTGTTTTTGTTGATTGGAAATTCACTTTGTGCAAACAGATTTTTTTGGGAATAACAGTTATTCTGGGTATTCCATTTAGATTTAAAACACGGGGGGGGGGGAGGAGACACCTTGCTTCTTTTTTTTTAATTATATGCTGATAATATATCACCCTTTTTCATAATTCAAACTAATTGATATGTTGAATAATTTATTTCACTCAAAGCCCCCCCCCCCTATTTTTTATTTTTTATACTTCCAACACAACCATGAAATTATCCTGATCCATTGACAAAAGATCTTTGATTAAAGGGGAAGTCAACCTTAAACATTTCTTGACAACAATATGTTATATGTTACGTTATATATGACCTCGCTAGTCTAAACATGACAGTCTGATTATTATTGCGTACATTTGTGGAATATTAGTTATGAACCAAATCCAGCCATTTTTAGCAATATGAGGGGGTGGCCATTTTGCCACTTGCTGTCGGATGAAGATGACAGTTGCTCAGGTCTCAGGTAACAACCAATCACAGCTCAGCTTCAGAACACTGGTGAGCTGTGATTGGCCGTTGCCTGAGCTCTGAGGAACTTCAATGTCATCTTCAGTTGACAGCAAGTGGCAAAATGGCCACCCCCAAAGGTGGATTAAAAAAAACGGCTGGATTTTACTTCATAACTCTAATTAATTAATTAATTAATCAGAATGTCATGTTTAGACTAGTGAGGTCGCATATACCATATTATGACTTCCCCTTTAACATTTGTGTCATTTTTTTCTTTTCTTCTTTCTTAATTTTTTTTTAACCATTTGGAATGTAACAATGCAGTAAACTGGGACATGGATTGCAAGTGTGCATTTTACCTGCATTCATTTTTGGTAAAGATCAAATCTTGCCACACCTGCTTGTAAAATGTGTTTGAATTGTAAATTCACATTAGTTTATGTATACTTCTCACCAACAGTAGCCATCTCCACCCAACTCAATGGCCAAAGTTTATACTAGTAAATTCTCTTCCAACATCATTTCAGGGGTCTTTTGTGAAAAGTGGAATGGGCGTAAGCAACAGGACTGTGAGCCTGGCTGGTATTATTTTAATGTCCTATATGGTCGGCAGCCTCTTGCCCTTGGCCGTACTTTACTGGAATAGTTCCTGCAATGTTTCTATAGGCTAAAGTATAGGAGTTAAGCTTGGGCTCTCTTTCTGATGTTGCCACAGCAACGTTCATGTTACCAAAGTCCCCCCCTGTTGTGCTCCACTCATCAAATTAGAGTCTCATTTGATGCTCTGAGTTTGCCTGGTAACAAAGAGAGGGTATATCTAATTATGACAAGTACCCACATACACATATAAAGCTTATGGTAAGACAGGAAGTATTTATTTGTTTTTGTGTAGTTTCCCAGTGTCCTTCCGCAGGGAAACTATGAGCCAACTGTGAAAAAAACTCAAACAATAAGGTTTATTTTTCTTAGATTCCTGTGATAGTTCTCCTAACGAATCTTAGGTCATACTGTAAGGAGAGGAAGTGATGGTGAGTGGGGTGGAGGCAATTTTGGGAGGGTCTACATAATAGGAGAGGAGGGCTGAAGCGGGCAAGGAGAAGCGTAAAAGAAAAAGCGAGCAGATTTAAGCCGAGCTTCGTAAATCACTCGTGGCTCTCACCTCAATAATCAAGAGACATCTCGTAGAAACCCCAAATAAAAGGCAATTGTACTAAAGGTTAAAACCCTCTCACAGTTTTGGACAAGCTTCTCCATTCTCTCACTTTCAGTGATATATTTCCCACTGCTATTTTTCTCCGTCTTCATAGGAGTGGGATACCGTTGATCCCTTGTTTTGGGGTGGGGTGTTTCAAGGGAAGTCATTCCAGCCTTACCAAGGCCCCCTTGGCTGTCGAGCCTGGCTTTGGTGCCAAGAATGTGCTGGGGTTTCTGGGTGGCGGCCATATTGGAAGCCTGTCTGACAGGTCCATTGTGCGTGTGTCAGATGGCCTCTGTGATTGGGCAGTTGTGTCCACTCACGTTTGGGCACTGTATTGCGATCGTCTGTACTGCTGAGCCGACTGTCCAGACTCATATGGAGTTTGGGAGTACAACCCAAAACACAGCACCTATAATTAAAAACGACAAGCTGTTACTCCTTTTATATACTGTGAACTTGCATTTGAATCAATATTGTTATTTTGTTAATCTACTGACTTGGTGATGTTTTAATCATCATTTATGAGTAGAATTAAACAAATATGACACATTTCTATTCAATTTTGTGGAAGAATGAAACATAGGCCAAAGAAGAATGTATTAGTTAAAATTGGCTTCACCTCGGAGTGTTGATTGCAATTCAAGCATATGTAATTGGTAAGCTTATACAAAGGTTTTGAATATTCAGCCTTGGCGGTACTCTGTGCCCCAAATGTGTTTTGATTTATTTGTAGCAAAGAATGTACACATGCTTACAGAAGTATTGAAACAGTCGATTCTCTCATTTTTGCTGTAGACTGACATCAATCAAAAGTTGGATATATAAGTCAAGATCTTTATTTCAGCTTTCATTTCCAGATATTTGCATCTGAATCTGACACACCGCTTTGAAGAAAGCCGTATTTGTAACAAAACATCTAATTTTCGAGATCAAAAATATTGGGATACTCAAACTACATTAAAGTGAATAGTTGTAATTTTCCATTAAAATTAGCTTCATTAAGCCTTATAGTCAGTCTCTAGACTTAAACCCTATGGAGCATGCATTTTGCCTGCTAAAGGGGAGGGGACAAAAAGGAATAACCCTGAAAACAAAAACACAAGCCTTATATGCCCAGTCTACAGCAAAAATAAAGGCACTGACTTCGGAGGTTTGTGTAGTATGTGTATGTGTTAATATTAATTAGTGCTTTTTCCTATATTTTTGCTTTGCCTATTTTAGACAAAGTCACGGAACATTCTGCGTATCGGGCTTCACTCCCTCGGTTCACCTCTGTGGGATGATGACCTGTGTTTCCAGGGCAACCCAAAACACAGCCACGCCCTCACTACCTTTCTCTATGGGCTGCGGGCTTTGTTGAGGTCATCACTCTCAGTTGCGGTAGTTACTGTGCCTTCACATCTCATTCAGGTAAGACATCAGATCAAGTATAAACTGATAATATCAGATGACATCTTATAGTTTGATTTAAAAAAAAAAAAGAATTCTGATTGATAAATTTCACCTGACGCATCCATTATGGACTGTTTGCTTGTGTGCGGATGGGTTACAATCAGTACACATAGTTTGAAATCATGTGTAAGGGGGTGTCCACTCGACTCAGTGGATCAGTGTTACTGCGGCTCAACTCAAGCCTGCAAAAGATCTCTTCCTCTCACATCATTCTTCAACAGGCTGTTTGCAGTGAGCACTCCATGCAGAGCCATCTAAATTCATGTTCGCTTGCTTGCTTTTAATTATATCAAGCTATTTCAAATTGAAAGCGTGTGCATGTGTTTTATTGTCTTATAAATATCCCTGCGGGTAGTTGTGTCTCGGGGTGTACATGTGTGTTTTAGAAGGGGGTTGTGGGAGTGTGCTAACATGAATCTGTGTCCAGTCTGGCCTCTCAGTGTGAAGGTGGAGTCATCTGCTGAGGCATATGGCAAAGCACAGACCTCCCCCGGACAGTTGACCAAAGAGGCACAGTCACCAGAGGAGCCAATTGAGACTTTCTGCCGTTAACTCCTTGTAACTTGTAGCCCATCCATAAACTCTTGCATCGTTCTTCTGTAGAGCAACATTAGTAATGTCCATATTCGTTATCAAACTTGCAGGACAAAAATGAGTGGAGAAGTTTAACTTTGAGAACAGCTGTGTTGTCACAACATGCTCTGGCTCCACGCCGATGTGCTCTACGGCCTTGGCTTCGTCAAAAAAAGGTATACTGGCTAACTAGCAGATGTCAGCTGTGGTGGGAGCGGTCCCCAAGTCCCCCATCCGGCCTGGCCTCCAAACCCCCTTAATCTATGTCCTCCTCCTCATCCACCCTGGAGATACAAGAGGAGGAGGGAAATTTAGGTTTGAATCAGGGGCGTAACTTTAGAATTTTATTGTAATCACCAGACTATAGTTCAGCTTGAGTGGATGTTCTATGTCAACTGAGTTTCTCATGTTTTCTAAATCAAATGGTCTTTGATTTTATAATTAGCTTAGTCAGCTAAGTCTGGACCTCAAAAGACCGTCTCGAGCGATAGCAGTGGTCTAACTGGCCAACACCGCTATGGTCCCACTATTCATTATTGAGCAGTTTGGAAAGCTGAGCCACTCACTGAAAGCCTTCTCCGAGCAGCCCGATGCCTCACTCCATCTGAAACATTAATTAGGCTTGTCCTGGTGGTACTTCATTCTACTATCGCTTGCTACCACACCCATCCTTACAAAAAACACACACACTTTTTCCCCTTAAAATTTGTCCACATACACATCACCTGCTTGTCAGACTAAGTGGTTTTCTGACCCATGCATAGACACTCACTTGCCAATTTATGAGCTACATCCAGATAAATTATACCAAAATGTAACTTGAGAGATGTGTTGAAATGATGTGTTGATCATCTCAAAGGCTTTAGCGGTGGGCTAATACTGCCAGCTAGTTGTTGTTTTAAAAAAAAATATCAATTAGTATGACATGACGTAAGGTTAAGAACGCAATATTAAGGAGCATATGATATTAATTTTACTTTAATATGCTTACCTGACCTACAGTCAGGATTGGACTGTTGAAGCCCAGCTTAGTATATATAGTACATATAAACATTATTAGTAGGACCTAATGAACTAATGATGCAATGTCTTACCATTACTATTACTGTATTCATCAAATACTATATTTTTTCAGTCTGTTTCCCCATTTAATATCACATTTTTGGAGAAGACAATTGCATATGCTTGTTTTAATTCCCCAGCCTTAGAACTGAGGCTTATTTATTTATTGTGCTGTATGCATAGTTATGTTTTTCCTAAGGCTGAAATAACCCATGGCAGAAATCCAAGGTGTAATGTATTATTACATTTGGGTTGCTTATGAGAGAAAAGGCATGTACAAAGACAACTTATTTCTCTGTTATGGGGACTTTTGAGTCACTCCTAAGGAGTCTCATCTGTCACCCTCAGTAAGAAGAGAAATAGCTGGGTGGGTTTACATTTAAATTTACTGTTACAATTCCTTAAGTAACTTTTGAGAAAAATGGCACTTGTCAGACAAGTTTTAATACTAATTTCGCTCACCTCTTGTGTTTTTTCTACAGGTCTTTATTATTGCTGATGTAATGTATCTTGATTTGTCAGAGAGACGCGTAGTGACGATTGTCTCCATTTCACCAGTCTTTGCCATTCAAACTGAGCCACAACCAGGAAGTCCCATGAGTACATACAATCTCCGTGTAACCCTGCACTCAAATGAGTCACTTTCCGATAACCTTAATTTGTTAATTTTGTTTAATGATTTGATTCAATAGTTGTATCTGAAGTCATATTATTGGGCAAGTTGCACATTTGTATTTTATATTTTTGTCTATTTGACGTTTATGATATCTATTAAAAAATAGTCATTTCGAAGAGAATTTACTCAGTACTTGAGTATTTTTGTTACTGAGCCAAGTAATTGTTTGGAAGACCACATTTTTCGGAAATAATCATATTATTCTAAAATAACAGTACTCTAACTTGAGTACAAATTTTGGACAAGCTACCCACCTCTGCCTCAGAGAAATTGCAGGTTCATTTAAGTCATGTTATATAGAAAGTAACTACTCTTACTTGAGTAAATTTTTTGGGCTACTCTAGCCACCGCTGGTTGTGCCCTTGCAAGGCCTAAATATACAAAGTTTTAGTCCATCATTATTGACCACAGTTAGTGTTGTAAATAATTTGTCGTAGCCAAACTTACACAGGCTTTTAATTGCATGCGTGCAAGTGACCTCAGATACCCCGTAAGTGCTAGCAGCCTTGGCTGGTGGGATGTGCATTCTTTAAAAGTAGGACAAAAATGAAAAGGCTGAAGAAAGAGTGGGGAAAAGACATGAAGGCATGAAAACTGCATTAGGCTGTGGCAGCCAACACACAGAGAAGGATTTGAATCATTCAGGAGGCAAAGGGATTAATAATGCAGCACTCCCTCTCTCCCACCATCCCAATGTCCCTCGCTCTCCCCTCCTCCACTCCTGTTATTCTCTGCCTCCACCCTTTTTGTGTAGTTCACGTTCATATTCCTTCCTACCTACTGTATTCACCCCCAGATTGTTTCTTTCGTTCTCTCTCACTCATTCTTTCACTCTCTCTGGCTCACCTCTCTCATGCTCTCCAAATCCCTGACCCAACCAGTAGGGGGAGCTCTCCTCATCAAGCTTTGAATGATTGCTTCCATTTCCCCTCTCTCCTCTCCTGCTGCAAGCAGGTTTGGGATTATATACTGAAGTGAAATCATTATGGAATTTTTCTTATTGATTTTTATATCACTACACGTGTCACTGTGTGTTGTCAGTGCACGTGCATTCGTCTGCTCTGGCCTCATCTGTTAAACCCTCCATCTCACATCACCCTCACCTGAGCCCAAGGCCTGGAGTGACCTGGCCACAGGAATGATGACCTAATTTAATTGTAACACTGGTGGCCCGTCAGGAGGCTGTTAATTACCTGCCCGTGTTCCTCTCCCCATCCTACAGAACACATCTCTAATGGGCAGCATAACCAGGCTATGTGACAATGCCATCGCCTTGGAATCATTCAAAGGCTCCGAGAGGGAGACCAGCCCACTCTACAAAGATTACCATGGTAAGAACACACACTCCCTCTTATCTCTCTGTCTCGGTTCCATCAAATACACACATGCACACAGGCAGTGCATTAAGGCTCTAGCCGGGCTGTGGATTGAGGCAGGGCAGCCCCCTTGCAGGCCAGCCTGTCAGTGCGCGTTAGTGTGCTGCTGCTCAATCAGACGTGCTCCTCAGTAGACAGGCCGGGGGGGATTCAGCTGCCACGCTGTACCCCCTCCTCCTCGCACCCTCACCCCCTCCGTCCACTGCCTCCCCTCCCTGCCTGCCTCCCTCCCTCCAGCAGAGCCTCTCTCTCTCCTCTCTCGCCCCCTCACCATCCCCAGTCCCATACCCCTGAGGCTCTGGAGCAGAGCTGGCCAACACTGGGGAATCGATATTCTCACCATCACTCTCTTTTCCTCTCTGCCTCTATCTCTCTATCCCTCACTCAATGTCTCCGTGGCCAGCATGCCCTGCTAATAAATGGGGGCAAGTCTTCCTCGCCTCCAGTCGGGGAGGAGACGTCGGTAATGGACGACTGAAGAAAAGGGGAGGGGGCCAGAGTTTGCAATCCCGGACCTCCCCATCACTTCGGCACTGAGGTTTCACCATCTCTTCTTTTTCCTTTCTGCATCTCCTCTTTTCTATCACTCTATCACACTCTCCACGCATAAAGGTCAGAATAAGCGGCTGGGGTATTTTTAGCCATGCCTTTCGAACTCTCCCGCTCACTCTTTGCGCTTTTCCTCTCTTTCCCCCCCTCTCTCCGCTTCCCTTGCCTGGAGTTAGACAGCCCCGATTGAGACAAGAAGTAAAAACATTCAGTAGCAGATTTTGGTTTCGTCTAACTACATGTTTTATTTAGGCAACACCTTTTCAAGTGATAACATCCCTTCACTTTGAAACGAAGATGTGAAATTAACAGAGATATATTGCACATCATTCCAGCACATATTTCTTTTGATCCTTTTTATTAGAATAAGCACATCTTATTGTTTCGAAAGAACACAATTTTGTCTGATTAATCAGCCCGAATAATTCTGGTTGTGTTAAGAATGTGTTACATCAACGTGTACAATTGTTTTGATGTGTGTTCATGGGTGCAGACTCATCTGGTATGAGTGCGAGATGACTGCGAGTGTGCGTGCGTGAGTGTGCGCGTGTTTGCGGCAGCAGTTCAGGGCTGCTCAAAGCATGCTGGGAAGCCTGTCACCGCAAATCAGGCAAGGGGAACTCACCCAAGTGCACAGAGGAGAGAGCTCACCATCCCCCACTTTCTCTGTTTGTGTTCCTTTCTCCATTACTCCCTTGATCCCTCTACTTTTCTCCCACGCTCATTTACACCAACCAACTTGTACAGTACTTTTGCAGTTATGTCCAAATTAACTTTGCCGTCAAGGAACGGAAGAATGACGAGCACTGCTTCCTCTGACTTAGACGTTATCTACGTTTTCTATCGCACACCTTGCTAGGTAGAATTTGCTTCATGGTGCACTTGTGCGCCACAAACTGAAAGAACGAGCTGGCAAGTGTCGGTGCACAGTTGGAAAAAGTTATTATTGTGAACTTGAAGCATAGATTCTTAATTGTCATCTGCTTTGGAGGCAACCTTACATACAGTAAAGTGATGATTGCAAGATCAACTGCTAACAAAAGACTGCGGAAATCACGGCTAATTTTCAGAATTTGTAATGAGGAGGAGGATTATTGAAGAAACTGATTAAAAACATGCTTCAAGTACTCATAAAAGTTTGGGGATACAGTGGAACTTGTAAGGTGGAGCACACTTTATTCTGGGATGTTAGTTGACCTTTTACCCAAAATCATCTTGATCTGCAATTACAATATTTCAAATGGTATGACCTCAGGGGCATTTGACTTTAGAGGTTCCAATTTGTTTGAAGTCTTTGCGCTTATAGATTCAATCTGTCCCAGGCCTGCTCCACGTACGCCAGGTGCCTTACCTCAACTGTCTTGCAAGTCAACTGCCTGACCACAAGGACTTGGCCTTTAAACTGAAGAGGAAACAGTTCAGCATTGAGGTATGTTGTCAAGGCCACTTGTGCTGCTCTATCCTACTGGCAACTCTTTTTGCATTTGCTCATTTACTTATTTATATCAATATATCAATATGAAGTAAACATTTTTAAAGAGCTTGTGCAGCCATACACACCAGTAGGTAGTCAGTCTGTTTGTTCAATTTGCTTTAGCTTTCAAACCATTATTTGTCACCCTTAATTTGCTAGTTTCTTTCTTTCTAATTTGCTCCTTTTTAGAAGACTAACAGATGCATAGTAATACAGCGTTCCCCATTATTTTGCAGTTCATAGTTTGCAGACCGCTATTTCGCAGATTTTTTGGGGCTATTGTTTTTACAGAGTTTTACTTACTGATTGTATTGCCCTCTCGTGGCTCTCATTGTTTAGTCATTTGTTGAATGCAATGACAACATCAAAACACATGATTGGAAGGCACACGCCGCTGCTGTTGGTCACAGGTAATGGCCAATCATTCACTTGCAGACTCACCGACGTCATATGCCAATTAACCAGGCCCCGCCTCTTAAGGACACACACACAAACACCATTACGTATTATTGCTTATATATTTTACTGTTACAGTTTTTGTGGGTTCGAATATGTTCAAAATGTGTCTTTTGCCAAGTTTAAGGGTATTGTAATTGGTTTAAATGGAAGGTTCATCATAGGTCAATTTTTTGCACTGCTTTATTAAATATTTGAATATATAGTAAATATGTACAAGTATAAGTACTGTACATCTTAAAAGTGACCATAGCATTCTATTCTTATTATGTTCTAATAATGTGACAAAAATATGACAGTGGATATTCAGACAGTTATCAGCAATGTGGTTTCCAGTAAATCAGCTTGCCGTCTTGCTCACACTTTGATTGAACTAATCCCAAATGTGTAACAGAAACAGAAGTGCGGTAGTTTCCTGTAAAACCATTCCACTTCAAAAAAATCCAGCCCCCTATTGATAGTGTTTTGAGATTTTTCCATTTTACTCTCTCTACTTTGTTTGGTATGTTTCAATAATGGTAACATGGAATTTTACTTTGTGACAATTATCTTGAAATTTGATTTCAATATATCCATATTCAGCTTGCACTAAACAAAACCTAAACATTTTAGTTTACGTTTTACGTTTCATAATGCTGGTATACCCTGCTGTATTATCAATATAATCGTGCACCCAACCCCGATGCATTTATTTTCATATGTGGCCACAGTTTCTCTTTGCATTTTCCATTTTTTTAATGTAAAATAGGTTTTATGTAATTACTTAACAGTATATCTTATTATTTAGCTACTAAGAATTCTATATTGATAAGTATTCTTCAGAAACTGAAATGAAATGCAGCTAATGAGGAGTCTCTCAAATTAGCCAAGCTCTGCTGACCAGTCTTTTGTCCGCTATTGGGTGACAAAATAAAGGTGAAGCTATTGATTGCACACTGCTGCAGCCATTCATAGTCAAAGCTGATTCCAAACGAGTGGTAAAGATTCCCATCTACTGTATATAGATTTAATTTTACACTGCACAATAACATCGGTGACAGTTTGAGGTAAAACAAAAAATGAATTGTTGAATATTTTAACAGAAGGTGTATGTGCCTCCTTACTGTTTTATTCAACTCGTCCTCAGCTGTGAGTTAACCCAAAAGCAAATATCAGACAGCAGGGTCTGTAAACAATAATGCCATAGTTGCATAAGCCTCATAAATAACATGACATCTTAAAAAAGTGACACGGTGTACCCTGTGGATTCCAAAAGAGGAAAGTCACATGCCACGTTAAACAAGGAACAAACACTTAGAATCTGCTTTAAATTGTGTACGGTCTTTAAGAAATAGCATATTTTTTGTTTGCCGTCTTCCAGCTAAAACATTGAAAATAGATACATGGATTTGCTTCTTTTGTACCATTTGAAACACTTCATGAAATGGAATAGAAATGAACCATTGGTGGTTCACATAGTTTACTTACATGCAGTCTTCACTATTGCCCAAAAACATTTTATATTTTAGATCAATATTTTGTATTAGCGTGGCCATACTAAGGCACTTAATTATAGTAGATAATATTTGATGTGCTTCTATCATTTTGATTTCTGGTTTCCTCATCCTCGTTGCATCTTTTTCTTCTTGTTAGGGAGTCATCAATTCTTCTACTGTCACATCACTCCACTGAGCATGATCTTTCACTGAACTACTTTGGAGGCAAATTAAGGAGCCCTGCTCTTAGCTCAGGCCGATGATTGGTCCTCATTACATTATCATTACCTTATCACACCCTCTGGTCCCCGGCACTTAGTGAGTCCTTTTGTTTTATGCAGGAGGTAAGATGGAGGAAAGGAATCCTCACCCCTCTAAACAGTCCCAATATCCTTACAGTAAAACCGTTCTCATTTTCTGCCAGCGTTTACTACGCATCCTTTCCTTTCTCCAATCTTTATTGATTCACCCCCTTTTCCGACCACATGAATTGTCCTCAATGGTCTTTCAATTAGGCCTCTGTAATAGCCAAGGGGGTAAGGCTGAGAGCAGGGTTGTGATATAAATTTTTCTAAATGGGCCACATGAGAAACAGGAACGGATGTCAAGGGCCATGCCAAAATGCTAACCGTGTTCTATATTAATTTAATTTATATAAAGCAAAAAAGTCCAACTGCTTTGAAACTGCTGGAAATAAGGTGAACTCTGCTTAAAAAAATGGCTGAAATGAAATTGTATGGATTTGACACAAATGTTAAATCCATGTTGGGTCTTTCTCTAGAGTCAGTCAGGTTTAAAACAATATGTTGTACCTCCAGTCAAGGCCATGTCCATATGAACACAGAATGCAATGTATAGTTCATTTTCTTCAGCCTACTCTTGCCTGCATTCAAGTGGTTTAAACATTGATTAGGTGTACTGTGGATGTAGACAGAGATTGTCAAATGACCGCAGTGCGGGCATATATTTGTGTGATTGTTCACTCTGGCTATGCGGTAGCTTTTATAATATGTTTGACCTGTTGGTCTTCTGCCTCGGTGGGCTGCTGATTGACGCATGTATTGGATTCTAAGCCCAGTGTCTGACGTGTGACAGCCCACACCATCCCTGCTAATCACCTCATTTACTCAAGCTACAAGACTTCTCTGCCCTGGGCCATATAATGCACCATTGCGGCAACATCTCGTCTATAAAATTGGTGATAGTTCACAAAAACGTCTGCTGCTCAAGTTTTTGTGATGTTTAAATCGCTCCCTATGTGGAATCGTATTATAGACATATTTTTGAAAATGACTGACAATAATTGACACTGTTAGCTCCTCACCAGTTTGGTCAGGCAGACACCCGTCACCCCAGCTGCTCATAGAGTCACGCTAATTTCCTAAATGCTTTTTGACTCACACGTCCATCACATAGCACCTTAAGAACGCGGAAAAGAATCGCATTTGACGGCATGACGCACGCTGTTACTAAATGAGTAGAATTAATTGACTATTTGTCAATTGAACACGTTTTAGTGCTTCCTCTGACAAACGCAAGCTGCACAAGGTTCTGTTGGTTGTGTGATAAGGTTACCATGGTAGCTGCTGATGTGTCAGAGAGTTCAAACTCCGGTTGATGTGCAATTATTAGCCATGATGCCTGAAGACAGAATTAACCCATGGCCCTGTCTGAGCAGGTAGAGGAGTGCTAGGTGTTTAAACAAGATTATCGCATTCTCATACACGCATATGCAGACAGTTCTTCACCCCCTGCCCTCATAGATATTGAGCATTCATAGGGTGGTCTCAGTCACACGCCGATTGAGAAACCAGCGAGGAAAATGAACGTGACTGACACTTTCTTGAACGCGCATACTGTCTGCGTGAGAACTTTCTGTCTTTTCCGTCACTTGTTTCACAACACAAGATGCTTTAAGGATGAAGCTCTGCTGTGGTATGCAGCTACATTTGCTCTTACCTTTGTTTGACCCTTTAAACTGACAAGCAACTTGCCTGTTGGGTACTGGGGTGCCAGAGGCAGGTCGCGGGGTCAAATACAGTGTAAGATGGGGATTTGTGTCAAATTAGTCTTCTGTTTGAGGCTATGTTTGAGGTGTCTGTTTCACTGACAAGCTTCATCTCTTGTAGTGTGAACACTTGCTTTGAGGTTTTCATTGATGGGATTTTGCTTGTATTTTCTTAAGTGATGGATTTATTTCTTGTGTATTACCCTGGCCTAATTGCATTGTTTTGACATGTAAATAATGTCAACTTGCATGACAGAGTTGAACTTGAGAAATTTAAGTTCTCACATGACTTACATTGCTGTACGAACAAGTTATGTTTTACAGTCGTATAGCCATAAACAATTAACCGTAAAACCATAAGTTAATTGGTCACTAGTTTTTATCGCTCAATTCCTTAGACCCCAATATTAGATTTGGCAGAGGCAGCTTTTGTTGAACTACAGGTAAACATCATTAAGCATTTGATTTATACATGTAATTAAGACAAGTTGTAAAATGTCGGAAATCCTCTGTTTTGTTTGTTTCTGTTTAACAAATTTAAAACATCATAAATCATGCTGTTTCTACTAAGTACTGTCTCAAATGTTCTCCAATTTTTATAGTGTAAATGTATAGGATCGTATGCCTATACATGGTAATAAGGCGGCCTCGTGGCTTCAAAAGTCTTGGCCTATCAACTATCCAGTAATAGATCAGTGGACGAGACCAAAGACTGCATGTTCATCCGTTGCCGTGATTGGTCAAAACAAATGTGCACAAGATGCCGCATCGTCCAATCAGCTCGAAGTATTGTCCAGCATGTGCCGCCTCTCCCAAGCAAATCACCGTGGAGCAGTCCCAGACTGATAATGTGAAGAATTCCCTTGAGTGAATCACAATTATCAATCTGGCTATTGCCAGGTTAAACGGTAGCCTTGTTATGGGTGGAGCCAGAAATGATGATAATGTTCAGGAGAAATACAAAACAGGTTCTAGAATTTATAGAGTAGGTTAATGTTTCTTGGCATGTCCTCAAAACGTCTTTAAGACGGTGGCTGTGCGTGCCCCCGCCCCATCGCAGCCTGTGGGTGCCGAGGCAAGGGTGTTAATGGACCTATGTGAGAGCGAACAGAGTGAAGGCTTGAAGCAGAGGGGAAGGAGGGTGGAGGCATAAGCATTGAGGAGCAGTTAAGTGATTCTCAGGTCAGGTCTAATTAACATGAGGGTTTTTCCTTAGAGGCACCAAGACACATTATTGAGAGGAAAAGAAAAGGCAATGGAAAGAAGAAATTATGGAATATACAGAACAAGTTAGACAGAGACTCGGTCCTCCAGGCTTGTTTTTGTATTTTTGTATGTTTGTATTCCATGCATGCTCACACATGCATGCCACAGATTACTAAAAGGTCAAAAGGCCTCGATGAAAATCAACTTCAATTAATTGTTTTATATGAATAATTTTATGTTGTATTGTTTGAGGGAAGGTCACTAAGTTAAAGTTTACTAGACATCATTAAACTACTTGTAGAGAACAAAATTGGTTCTGCGGAAATCTACCAGTGTTCCGCCTACCTCTTTCACAATCAGATGGGAATGGACCTTTAAAATAATATTCTCTGTGAATAATTTATACCTCCTGTCTTGGTTGCGCACCGGCTTCTGCCGCATTTTGGAATGAGGTGCGCTTATGGTTTGTGCATGTATGAGGAGAGAGAGCGCTGCGCAGGCCAGCCAGTGGCACGCGATCGGACGCCTCGGCCGAAAAAATATTCACAACATACATCCGATGTGCATCTATTATTTAAGAGGAATTTTTTATCTATTCTGCAAATGTGCATGCGTGTTTGAAAGCGCCCATCTTGGTAGGACTCTGCTAAGTTGGGTGTATCATGGGTACAAAGACAACATTATGTAGCCTCCAATTGACTTGCCTTTTATCTGAATTCTATATATACCCCAACTTCATGGCTGCAGTTTTGTAGAACAGAAGTTAGAAATCTGAATACTGTAGTAAAATCCATTTAACACAAGCGTGTTAATTTTAGCGATTAACAAAAAATCGAAAATGAATTATTTTCCTTTCAAACTATCCAGAGAGGCTTGGTTGATATTTTGCTTGTAGCAGTTGCTAGTAGCTAAGTCAACACTAAGAACATATCTGGTTCTTTGCCAAATCTGCTGCCTTCTGTAATAAATCAACACAAAGCCAAAACATTGTGTCTCACAAAGGGACAGCGTTAAAGCAAAACAAAAGTGGGCATATTTGCGCCTCCTGCCAGACTGTGTAAGAGTGTGGTCTGCCTCAACTCGCCCTGGAAGTGAAGCTGTTTCATCGGTGAGCAGTGAACCCTTAACATGGTCCATGCACCACTCAGCCCCCATCAGACCAGACTGGCCACACTGGGCTCAGTCCTGATTAAAGTAGCCCTACTTGTCTTCAGCTTCCATTAAGGCGAGTTCGAGGCGAGGCAAGACTGTAACTTGCACGCCACCCTGCATCCGTGGGGTCTCGCACTACTATAGGCTATGTTTAAGAGTGTGCAGCGGGGGCTTGCCATTAGCATAATGGTAGTGACTGGGGAATCATATCCCCTAGTGGTAAACTAGGTCTTCGTCAGATTTTAGGCTTCTGAATATTGTTTTCGGCGTTACAAAATAACAATGTTGCCTTAGGTCTTTGCTCTTTTTGTTTGAGTCTTGAAATGTGTTCTCGCTGAATAAGCCTACTACTAGACATGCACAAATTAATCCTTGTAGGTTTGTATTTAAGAACGAGAACATGCTCTGGTTTACGTACTCACACGTATATCGTATCATAAAGAACACACCATGCCTGTCCAGTTGTGAAATTGTCCAAATAAATAATAGCCTGAATTGTAAAGTGCATGATACCCTCAACTGTGCTGAAACTAAGGCTGGGTATTGCCAGCAGCCTTACGATACGATGCCTGGTTGAGCGTTCAGAGACACGCCGGGATACTTTAGAAATGAATGTGCAATATCGAGGCTGACCGCTCCGTATCAATACGTCTATTGTGCAGAGGCCCGCACTGATATATTCACCTATAAAAAAATAAAAAATAGCACACCCCTAGCTAAAACCCTAGAACATGTTGTCGTTTACATATACACACTATACTATATACAGTGTAAAGGCCACGATGCCTGCTTATAGCAGTAAAATTACCAGTGGAAAAGCTAATTCATTAATTTCGCAACACAAAAGTTGCCCTATTGTGAATTAAACAGGATACCCCCATCCGTGCAGAGAAAATGAAAGTTGCCATCATGGGCACAAAGTTTTGTGCTCAGAGTGGTTCAAAGGTGGAATGTTGATCCAGAGCAGGAGCATCAAACTCAGGAAAGCTCTCTGCTTGGCTCCTAAAAATAACTTTCCCACACTCTCTCACTCGGTGTCCTAGAAGGGGAGGGGGGTCAAGAGGCGGAGTCATTATTTGCCGTGTTTCTTTTGAATTTGATTACTCTTAATGGTCTGCTGGGGGTTTAGCAATATTTTGCTATATCTAACACAAAAGTGCAATTGACATCACTGAAAAGAAACAAACAGACGCGTTACGTTTCATATGTACAGTATATGTGTGCATGCTTTTCCGCTTTTCCCCAAAATACCAACCTATACCACCCTGCTTTCTTTGGGGTTCTGTTTCAATATTATGCCGTTTCCCTTGGTTAGGGTAGGGTAGAATTTAACACGTACATTAGATAATAGGGGATTGTGACTTCAGTGTTTATGGTGAAATGGAATTGCTTGGAATGGGAAGAAAACCAAGATGGCGTTTGAGAAATATACTTTACAAGCTCACAAAGGGAATGTGGAAACAGGTTGAATCATTTGGTGCAAAATGGGTTTAAAAAGTTCCCCCAGACTTCTAAAACTTAAGTATGCTTGACGAAGTTTGTAGAACTGCCTGATGATGTCATCAAAGTAAATGTTCTCACTGAGACTGCAGGGATTAGCTTTCTTTCTTTAAATATTTGTTAACATGCCAAATGCCAGATTTTATAAAGAAAGAAACTGACTTTCTCATGTGCTACGAAGCCTGACGATTATCATGATGAGTCTCGATGTGAAGCTTCGGTTAAATTGAGACGCAAATAGAATTTACTGTGTGTTGACTTAATCCGACAGTTGTTCCACAGAAACTGCTTTGTGATGCTTGTTCAGTGTTCACTTAGCTTTTTTCTACCTTCTCTGTCAGCAATCTCTGAATGAGGCCTCGCTTAATGAAAACAAATTGGGTCCCTTGATTCTCTCTTTATCTCCAAGCACACCATAAAGGCATTTGTTTCAGCTAATCACGGGACCTACTTAACCCCTGCTGCTGTGAATATGTTTCTATTTAAAAAGGATTCACACAACAGTCAACACTGAGTTGTTTAAAGCGGTTTCAGCCACTGAGCGATGTCGATGTGGCAGCTGAATGTAGCGGTCGGTGCTCATGAATTTTATGAGGGCAAGTGTCCCTGTCCTTCAGAGTTCACAGGTGGCTATTGAAAGGCCAGGCCAGAGGATGGAGGATAGTTAGGGCATGCATAGAAGCCTGAATAGACTTTAATTACACTCCATCGAGAAGTCAATGGGCCACTCAAAAGACAAGTCTGCACTTCAAAGGGCAAGTTAGAGGGCAAGATGATGAAAACTGTGACCCATTCCACAAGTGTGTGACATCGGAGGGTTGTCTTTCGCCAGCAAAAAAATAGGAACATGATTCTTCTTTTTATACGCTATCTGACGAACCCTTGCCTCCTATGTGTGAAGGTGGGGGAGTCTCCGTGTGGGAGAATACTGCAGTGTGTGGCTTAACCAAACTCCTCTTTTGTCTCTAACAATGATGAGTGATGATGAGTGACAGGGGTGTTAGGAGTGGGATCTGGGAGTAGAATGCGCCTAAGCAGCGCTCACCAAAACTCACACTAAAGGTCAAATCAGAGGCAAGCTTCGTCTACACTGTATGGACGATCGTTAGCCTCTTTTCCTTTGTGCCAGTTATATCCCAAAATAACCTGGTTCCGCCCTGTGTGGTTTCCCTTACACATATTTGAGGCTGTGTGGTTCCATTGGAACCATTCCTCAGAATCTCTTCCAACCCGGTTCTAGACCTGGCTGAGGAGGGCCGTGACGTCACTGTCGTCTGATTGGCCGAAAGATTTAGGCGTTTCTTTAAGCGAGACTTTGAGCCAGACAAAGCCAGCCGCCGCCAACAAAGTATATACACATACAATAGGGGTGGGAATCTGACTTTTTCATCATTCGATTAAATTCTGATTCAGAATAGATTTTTGATTCAAAATGATTGGATTGACAATGTCATCTTTTTTTTTTTTTTTTTTTACATTTACAGGGAGTCCTCAAGTTTCGGCGGAGTTCCGTTCCTACACTCTAAAAACAGTTGGGTCAAAAGTAACCCAATCATGGCTCAAAAATGGACCGATCCACTTTATGGGTCAATTTGACCCAACTTTCTGGGTTGTTTTATACAAAATGACCCAATTTTTTGACCAAGTAAAGGATCTGACCAATATTTATGAGTTGTTTTACGCTAAAAGACCAATTTCTTGACTCAAAGTTGGGTCAAATTGACCCAAGTAGAGGATCGGTCCATTTTTGACCCATAGTTGGGTTATTTTTTACCCAACTGTTTTAAGAGTGTACGCTGGCAACCCGAATTTCAACTTATTCAACTTAAGTAGGATTTCACCGTTAAAGTCCATATTTACATAAAAATTATTTGTACAGTAATAAAAAAAAAAAAACATATTTGCGCGACCTGGAAGAGCCAGAACCAATATTTTGTATTTCCGCACGGACATTCATTGCTGACGGACGGCAGAGCGGAGCTAATTCAAACGAGCCGACCTGCTCGATGGACATCCGTTCCTAAAAGTAACAACAACACAACTTTAAATAACTTTAAAATGGTGTAATTACTGTGGGAAATTAACGAAAAAGAAGATGCTGCGCACGAGGCACGGGCGCCGTAAAGTCGAAACAACGTAGGTCGCGTACGACGTAACTCGAGGACTCTCTGTATTTAGTTTTGAATTTTAAGGAAAGTGCCTTTTTCCACAAACGACGGCGTCATTCAATCATTCATTCATTTAATGTCCTTAAGATACTAATTATTGGTGCGATCATTATATGTATTTTCAGAGGTTGACGTAGGCAATACAGTATGCATTTGTCACGTGAAAATAATTGCAACCCCCCACCACCACCACCACGGTTGCCAATCAGCCCAGGTTATGTCTTTGTGGCACCTCAAAACCTCGTTTCTCGTTAAAAACACAAGGAGTTGCACTTTTTCTCATTAGTATGTGTGCGAGTGTCAGTCACCAGGTATACAGGTATGAGTCACTGACAAAATTTGGGGGGATTGTCCAGTTCAGCCGCGATGGCGTGTGCAGCGGGCCTAAAAAAAAAAGTACAGTTTCACTTGCGTTACTCAATGTCGATACGTTTTGCTAATGCAGCTCAACTACACACACAGCCTGCCTCTTAGATGCTGGCTCCCCAATATAGACACACACACACACACACACACACACTCTAGTCCGGCTGCTAGCCCAGGATGACGAAGACTTGCGTGCAAGTGTTTCCCAGGAGGCAACTGTAGACCGAGGCTTCTGAAGGCCCGAGGATGGCTCTCGATGGCGGTTAGCAAGGAACCCGTTTTTTTTTTTTGTCTGCTCTCCTCCTTCCCCTCCCCCTTTCATAGCTCAGGCAGTGATCGTAATGGGGGGTGACAGCTCACCTCTCCCTAGCGTGCCTACGGTCCTCCGAGCGTTAGACCCCCCCAATGTATCCCCGCCACCACGCCCCCAAGTCCCGGAAGGCCACAAAGGTTACTCCATATGTTAGTCTGCGAATTCTTATGAATCCCCCCCCACACACACACACACACACACACACTTTTTCCTTCTTATATGTACATTATTCTGTCAAGTCTAGAACATTTTGTATGTATCAAGTCTTACTTATTTTTATTTTTATTATTTCTTTTTTTCATCTATGTGATTGGCCATATTGGACTGTTGCAGTTATTTTTGCTTTGTCGTCGCCATTGTTATCCCCCTCACCCTCCCAAACCCCACCACCCCCACTCTTCTATGCTTATTTTTTTACAAGCAATATTTGGCCTATAATATGATAACACTGAATGCACAAATGTGCTTATGTGAAATTATTCTTCCAAAACCACTTTAAGGTTAATGGTGTCCACAATTGATTTTTATGGAAAAGATCCAACCAAAGCTCAAATAAATCAGAATGTCTGAAGAAATGTATATATAACCATACGTCACATTCAGATTTCAACATTTTGGCTTGCTAAGTGACTTCATTTATATCAGATGTCATCTGCTTACTATCAAAAAGAGGAATGATCTCATTTGGCCTACCTCATTAGACAGATCTCATAGCACTCGGCAGAAAGAGCTTCTGATGTTCATCTTTTGAACACTTTCAAGTCTTGCAGGAATAATGAAGACGTAATGCACAAAATTAAAATTCAATCATTACACTGCGTTGTGGAACTTTGAGTGTTGATTCCTGTGCAAGTCTAAGCTAGCTGGCGAAGTCAAATTGTAGAATGAGAAGTGTGCGTATTGAGGGGAAGGTTTGCGTGTGGAGATGGCCGACGGCTGGAGCACAAAAGCATGTGTCATGGTGAATATTGGAGTAGGCAGAGTGTTAGCAAGGTCAATGTGTACACACAAAAGTGCTTTACTATTTCAAACTCATCTTGCTCATTCTCATTCCATTTTTTTTTCAGACAGCGTGTTCCTCCTACTTTCATTTAATTAATCATCAGAAGTCCTTATACAGGGCCTAGATTCCAAACAAACACTCCAAACTCAGCCTCACAGTCCAAAACAATTGAAAATCAGTGTCTTTATAAAATGGCATTGTCAACTATTGGCCTGGCATCGACAAAGTATTAGAGCAGTTTGAATGTCTATGTGAATGGGGATTGAAAGTTTCTGTACAGTGAAAATAAATAAATCTTTAAATTTGATACTCCACAGAGACTTCTAACAACCCTGCCAAATTTGAATGGTTAGAAAATTTGCCAAACATATAAAATGAAACTTCAAAATCGTAAAAAAAAAAAAAAAGTCCTTCTTTCCATTCTTAAATGCTCGTGTCCGCTGAACATGTTAAACCACACCACGCTGTAAAAAAAAAAAAAAAAAAAAGGAAGCAGCGTTTGACATTTGAGCCACAAAAATATATCCGCGTAAAGCCTCCAGTATGTTCCACCTTGTCGTCATTTGGCTTTTCACACCATGACAACAGGCGCTAGCCACCAGCTAGCTTGTGAGCTAACAGACTTCCTGAGCTCCTGTTTTGGCTCGTCCGCGGCAGGGCCTCATCGCTTGGGAATTTAAATAGCAGCACCGAGCCATTGCGTAAATTGTGGCTTCTAGGGAAGAGGCATTTTCGGCTTGTAGACATCTAGCTAATAGCAGCAATTATCTTGCGAATTCACTTTACAGGATCTAAAAAAGTCTAGATTTTTTTTTAAGGTTATATAAAGGTTATACACCCACTATCATTCATTTTGTTAACATAAATATCTTTAACCATAAAAAAAAAGTGCATTTTCTGTATTTCAACCTTCGTGGAATAACTTTCTACATCTCATTTGTCTGTAACATACACACAAAAAGTGTGGACGAGGTTTGGTTTGCCAGGCACACAGTTGTACACAGACATAGCAGTGGTGCTCTGGGAATCAATTTGCAAGGTTAGAATATGCACGGTAAGTGCCAGAGGGGGTATGTGCAGCATCGTAGCATCCTCTCCAAACAGCCTGCAGGCTAAAGTAGAGTCTCAGCCACACCCCACATATCACCACATTGTTGTGTTGTTTGGGGACGCATGCTACGCCTACTCTGGGCACGCAATGTTTTACCCATTTTTACCACATTTGTCCTCTTGCTGCTTCTCTGCTCTGTGTAAATATGCATTTGAGTTTTTGCCTTCCTGGCAGTCATCACATCAGAAAGTTGTGGCCTGGTGTAATCTGACATTATAATCTGTGCCCATTCATGGGCTGTTTACAGATGTCTATGCTCACACCAGTAGGTGCCTGCTCGGATAGAAGGTTGGTGATGAAGAAAATATGCGTATTTTAATGCTGTCTATTTTGTTAGATAATCTTCTTAAACTTAGCACGTTGTCTGATCCAAAAGTAACTACAGTGGTGTCTCGAGATACCAGTGACCCGATTTACGGTCACTCCAAGTTGAAGTTTCCTCATAAACGAAGCATTAAAGAAAATTACACAATGTGTTTTTCAAATGAGAAAACTTTGCATTATATAAGTCCGTTAAGCTTCACGCTAACAAACAATGCAAAATGCCATATACAGGCTAACGGATAGCATCGGTGTTGTGGTGTGTTATAACCGTTTTAAGCAAAGGGGATGTGAACACAAACAGTGGAGCAACACAGATAATAGAACAATACTCAGGCTTATGTCTCTATTAAACTGCCTCCAGCTGGCCAAGATTCGTACACCAGAAGGAGCAGCGCAATGTCCATCATCATTTCAAGTTATATATAATATATAATAATACTGGAATGGATTAATGGCATTTATTTAATTTTTTTTCCAGCTGATTGGTATTGTCTGAAAAATATGGACTTTTTAATTGGATTAATTTCTAAAGCCAAGACTAAAATATTTTATTGTTTACTTAATTTGAACCACTGCTTATTTAACAGCCATTATAAAAGTTATTGTAAGTTATTGTAATACCTTTTTTTTTTTTATTCTTCGTATTGCATTGCTGAGATATCCAATCAAGACTCGGGATCGCCAGATATTGGAAAACAAATGACTAGGACTCGGACTTGGGTGCGAAAAAATGTGATCAGGACATCCGTATTATTCAGTTTCGTGTTATGAACTCATTAAATTTGACTTTTCTGGAGTTGTCATCAATAGTATTTCCCTATTATTATCCTCCTGCAAGCATGTAGGACGCTGTTCAGACTTGCCACTTTTGCGTCGAAACCTCAAACCAAAAGTTCTTGTAAGTACAACCAAACCACATGTTCCCTTGTTTGTAAGCTTAACGAATTTGAACAAAACATTTTTTCTAGATTGCTTCTTACCTCCCGTGAACACTAATGTGTCATCTGCCAAAAGTTTTGATATACAGATGTTGACGATAGATTGACAGTCCACCCCGAGCAGCCATTCACTTTACCTTTGTTAGCACCTGATCTCATGATATGTTTGACTCATTTCACAGATGACTTCCCCATTAATTTTAAATTCCATAAAACAAAGTGCAAATCATTAAAGATGATACACCCATTATTAGTATGGAAATTAGCACCGGGATGCCTGGGAATCCTGAAGGCTTGTCACTTGAGTGACAGCCTGAGACACTTGTGGTTCATCACACTGTATTTAAGATATGTTTTATGTTTTTCAAATTCCATATTTGGCACATTATCCTCGGGTGCCGGTTCGCACCTTGTTGGTATTTAAGACAGCTTTCCACCAATACGACTGAATTGCGGAGCCTGCCGCGGCTCCCTCATAACTGGGAGGTGGCGTCTGCTCCCAGATCACCGTCTGGATGAGGGAGCACAGCGGCATCCCACCTCATTACCGTAGCAACGCACTAACCGAGAGGGTGACACACTACTCTCTGTGATTAAGATGTAAATTTCCTCTAATTGGAATGTAAATTCATACATTTATATGAAGACGTCAGCTGTCAGTTTGCAATATTGTGTCCTTTTCTCTGCCTCTCCCCTGGTCCCCAGGCAGGGGACGAGGTGCCTGTAATCTGTATCGTACTCCCAGCAGCCCCATCCTGGGATTTGCCGTTTGTTTAATGCCAGGCCCATTGTCCTTCATCCAGCCCATCATTGTGATTCTCCCCATTCATGTTTCTGTGTTTTGTCGCCGTCTGATTTGCTCTCGCTACCTGTGTTTGTTTCCCCATGCATGGCTGAGCCGCCAGGGCTTTGGGGAAGGGGGCGAGGACGAGGGGGGTGGGGGGTGGGGCACTTTGAGACGGGGCCCGGGTCATTGGGTGGCCGTATTTTGTGTGTGCATCGATTACTTCTGCTGAATGTTCCCGAATGCAAATAAGTCTGCCACTTTGAGAGGAAGCACATGTATCTGAAGTAATTAATTTTACCCTTGAATGCCAGCTGTGGTGTTGGTTTGACGTGCTCCAAATGGAGCTTTCTCACCAAAAAGGTGTTAATTTAGGGATTTGGCAGATGAAATAAGTGTGTTTGCCAATATGTATTGTGTCCACAATCCAGTGTGTCTTTTTGCAATTCAAAGGCCGTGTCATCTTGTCGATTTGCGACCATGCTGAGGTATGACTGACACAATACTGACACAATATAAGACATTGTCTGTTTACAAGTGATGGATGAAAGAAAATTCCAATCATTTTATGTGAATATATTTCCAATGCTAGGGTATTGAAGTGGAAGTCAACCTTAAATGTTTCCTGACATTAATATGTTATATGTGACCTCACTAGTCTAAACATGACATTTTGATTAATATTACATTTGTGAAATATGAGTTATGAAGCAGAATCCAGCCATTTTTTTATCTATCTCAGGGGGCGGCCATTTTGCCACTTGCTGTCGACTGAAGATGACATCACAATTGCTCTGGGCTCAGGCAACGACCAATTACAGCTCACCTGTTTTCTGAAGCTGAGCTGTAATTGGTAGTTACCTGAGACCTGAGCAACTGTGATGTCATCTTCAGTCGACAGCAAGTGGCAAAATGGCTGCCCCCTGAGATGGATACCCAAAAAATTGTTGCTTAACTCAAATTCCACTAACGCAGTATTAAAAATAATAATAATTGGCTTCCCCTTTAATATTATAACTCGACTTGAAGTATGTGCTTTAACCTTTTAATGGCATGTATTGAAATACTTGTCAATTCAAAACAAGTTTACAATTGGCAAATTTCCCATTAAGAACAACTGCCAAATGA
Source organism: Vanacampus margaritifer (assembly GCF_051991255.1). Classification (NCBI taxonomy): domain Eukaryota; kingdom Metazoa; phylum Chordata; class Actinopteri; order Syngnathiformes; family Syngnathidae; genus Vanacampus; species Vanacampus margaritifer. Next base: position 18,411,649 of record NC_135435.1, on the reverse strand, counting down.
GAATTTGCGGATTCCAATGAGAATGTATCATCACATATTGTCGTGTTGTTGAGTGACAACGCGTATGACATCAAATGGTTGAAGTGCACAGCGTCGTGTGACGTGCGCTCTTCGAGAGCGGACACCCGCAAGTGTTTGCGCATGTATGGGAATGTTTAGCTGGCTAGTGAGCATTATATTAAACTCTTAAAGCTGCTTTATGTAAGAAACGCTGTCCTACAACGAAGAGAGTTTGCAAACTTGGGCGCTGGACTGAAGAGACCAACTGCCCTAAGTTAGCTTGGCCCTAGCTAGCTAGTAGTACAGCAGACACGTTACAGATGGCACCCGAGGTTCTGCTGTTGGCTAGTGTATGGCGAGGGATCCGGGAGGTTAAAAAAAAGTTAAAAGTAAGCCTTTCAGGAGGTTAATGCGGCGGCATTAGCGTGTTGGCCACATACTGTCTATTATACTCTGATATGTTTTCAAAAAAGCTAATATGTGGCTTTATAAAGCCCTTTTGACAACATAAGATGTAGATAAAGCGCAAAAAAAAACATTTGAATGCATTTGTTATTCGGTGGTTAAATGGTAAACAAATCTCAAATCTGGATTTGGGGTGCAAGTCCAGCCTATAGTTAGAACAGTGCAATATATATCAGAATGTTTGATTGGACTTTTCTTTAATGTCACTACCATTGGAAGGTGTTTTGAAATGTGGTGTCCAATTTAGTGCTTTGAAATTCCGGCCTCCATATACAGTTCCTAACGTATGTACTTCAGGCTGTATCAAAGTTCAATGAATATATTAAGGGAGGATGATTGTGATATAAACACACATGTACATGAAGGATTCATTGCAAATCCTACTAATGTGCATGAGTTGGCCATTGGGTGGCAGTATAATACAGTCACACAGACATAAATAAAGAAGAATTTCACAACTACTGGATTTGACTTTTTAAATGCAGTAATTTTAGTTGTTTTTTTGAAGAGAATGAAGAATATATACCTGTGAATATTCTTGTAGTATCTATCAACATTATATTATCTTAATTACATTATTTCCAAAGAAACGCACATAGTCATAAATACCTGCATGTGTCCGTGAATCAGTTATCAGTAATTTGTTGTGTAACCACCTAATTGACTTGTCACATCTTGCTCACTGAACATGATGACTCCAAACAAAAGCAGCAAGGGTGTTTTACTTGTTGTGGTTTGTTGTGTGAATTGCCTGATCATGGAGTGCTTGTGGGTGTGTACCACATACAAGCATATTTGCTGTGAATTCCACTCAGGCAAAGGTGCTATGTGGCGCCTCTCAGAACACGCAAACCGTTCATTACAAGACTCTCGGGAGTTAATTGTTTTTACTGTCACAATTCCTTGAGAACTCTCACAATTGTACACACCAATTTTATTTAAAACAAATTTCTTAACGAAAACTAACGAAAAAACGAAAACACAAAAACAATTTCGTTAACGAAATAAAATAAAAACGAAAACTAATTGAAACTACATTTTATGTTTACAAAACTAACTAAAACTAGCTATAAATATAGCAAAAATGTCCTCCGTTTTAGTTTGTAATTACTTTAATGCATGAGTTTTTGGGGATGATTTTAAATGTGATTTTAAGTAGATTTATTTAACCGGAATAAGGATGTTTGAAAGTGGCACACAGACGTGATGTCATCTAGCAGCAGCCAGCAGAAAAGCACCTTTAGATGACGTCGCTCCGATGCGACAACGAAATGCAAAGCTAGGTAAGAAATTAGTTACTTTTCTCATTTTACCATGGTGTTTATTAAAAATTGCGGACAAGCAGAGGTGGCATATCCAGGTCCAGAAACCTGTCACAGTTTGGCTTTAACACCAGGTGCTAGCTAGATAGCTAGCTCCCATGGTGCTCGTTTACCTGCTAGCTAGCTAGCTAGCATCAATTGCTAAAGCCAAACTGTGGCAGGGTTTTTACTTTCTGAACCTGGATTTGCCACCTCTGCGCACAAGTAATGCACATTAAAAAAACTAAACGAAAACTAATACTGAAACTAACTAAAACTAAGCATTTTTTTAAATAACTAAAACTAATAAAAACTAATAGAACCACCCTAAAAACTAATTAAAACTAACTCAATTTAAAAAACGAAAACTCAAAACGAAAACGTAAATGAAAATTCCCAAACTTTATAATGGGGATCACTTTGCGAGCTCGTGTATAATTAATTTTTAAAAAATGAAAATGGTCCCACGTTCCATACAGACTTAAATTCCAATGTTGTATCAGTCCAGCTCAGAATAACAGCAGGAATTCCGCCAATGCTCCCATAGCATGTCAATACTGCTCCACCCACCCGTGGCACCACATTTGCCTGTCATGCCCTCGCTCAATTAGCAACAGGTCCCAATAAACCTTTCACTCCCATCTATCACCTTCTGTTGATTGAAGCAACCATGCGGAAACCTGGCACGTTCCTAGACGTCGTTTCGGGGAGTGAGGAATCTGCCCCTGGTCAGGTGAATCAGCCGGTCTTGGCCGCATGGGTTATGTCGTGACAGCCTATCCGGAATGCAGCCACTCCCATGCACGGAGCAGCTGCACCTGTCAGCTGACTGCTCAGGTGGCTGAGGAGGAAGTGACTCACCCCGCACGCTCTTCTTAATGACTGAAGGCTTGTACAATTTTGGTACAAAACCTGAATTGTCCGGTTTATTCAAATAATTCATTGAAAATACATGAGGGGACAATAAGTTAATAAGGGAAAAAATATTTTCATTAATATATTTTCGTTCTTACTAGTGCTGTCAAATTTTAAAACATTAACTCATTGATTAATCACAAAAAATATTGCATTAATCATGTATTAATGCAGATTAATCACACTATTAACTTTGACCGCAGATGATTCTTTACCTTGACAGCGGATGGTTACGTTAAAGGTAGCACAGGTTGTGTTTGAGCAATAAACATAAGTACATGCTTAAAGTAAAGCATTTCATAAATGTTTGTATGTTTGTTCATGTCAAACTACTGGAGTCTTTTTTTTTTTAATTATTCAAGTAATTAACTGATTAGAAAAAGAGGAGGATGAGTGTGCAGTGGATCAAAAAATGTTGAAGACGTCCTCATAATATTAAACGTCGAAAGAATTAACATTTTTTAACAAATTTAGCGGGCAAAAGATTGTTGATTAAAAAAAAAAGTTGTTTTAATTATGTGATTAATCGCAATCAATCAAAATTCTGAGATGTGATTAATGTGATTTAAAAATGTAATGGAACAGCTCTAGTTCTTACAGTTAAAACTTTTCTTTCCCGCTCATCCTGGCTTGGGCCAATTACAGCAGTGGTAGCGATTAATCTTTCTTTCTTTTTTAATTGCTATATATGTTTTATCGAATTTGGCTGATTTGTTTTGATAAATAAAATTAACACCTCCCCAAATCCATGTTGTTGACAATCCATCTGTATTGTTGTCAGATGGAATAATGGAAATAAATTCGGTCAACATCATAAAACCTCTCAAGTGTACAGGAAATGTTTAAGTAGCATTCGTGTTCTTAACAGTCAAACAAGTGGAAGAATAAGTTAACTACTGGACGACTGCAGCTATCAAGTATTTAAAATTGATTATTCTATCAGTTATTCAATCGATTAATTAGATAATCAATCATAATTGATTATGCATTGAAGTAAAATAAAAATGTATCTGATTTCTGTTTAGCGTATCATTTTTATTCAAATGGTTTTGTTGCCTTTTTCATGATCAAGTTATTTGACTTACTGTATTTGAATATTCGTTTCAGCCCTTAAACACTGTTAATTAAAATGTCTACACTAAATTAAGTCTAATGGCATGCAACAAAGATGATCCTTATTGCACTCTAAAAAGAAAATTGTTGAGCCAATTTAAGATTACAAATTGAATTGTTAACCAACTTTATTAAAAAAAATGCTTGATTTAAGATAATCCAAAGTGAATATGTTACGTTTAATTACTGTATATGAGTTAATTGAATTTAATATATTCACTTGAATTAAATTAATCCAACTCAAAAATGTTGTATCTCAAATTATCTTTCACCATTTAAATGAATGGAAATGTCATTAATCCGTTCCAGCCCTGGTGTGTGCGCCTTGGCCACCAAGGATGGCAGTGTAATGTCCAAACAAGGTTCATCCAGGTCTGATAGAAAGATTTCAACTCAGTATAGAATATCTCTTTTAAAGTCTTCGACTGGTGGAGGAAGTTCCCTGGCTCTTCTTTCCAATTTCTCATTACCACTCCTTAAAAACCGTCGGCTCACACCATTGGATCAGACCTGACCGCGTCGGTCGTGGTACAGGCTCATCGCGCATTGCAGAAAGAAAAGTGGGGCAGTGAGCGAGAGACAGTCAGAGAAAGAGAGAGAGAGAGCATTTTGTCCCCCAGGTATGACCGAGTCAGTCATGCAGAAGGATCCCACATGGAGGGAGGTGGAAGAGGAGGGCGAGGAAGAAACTCTTGGCTTTCCCTCTTCCCCGAAAACACATCTGTCTTCTTTCTCCGCCACACACACCTTTTGTGCATCCTTCGCTCACCTTCGTACTTTGCTAACAAAGCCACTCAAGTCCACGTTTAGATTGTTTGGGCTCTTTCATAGCTGTGTTGTTTTCTTTTTTTGTGGTTTTAGGCTTTTGGATGAACTTGTGGTCCATTTACACCAAGCAGTGTTTCTTTTTTTTTTCTTTTTTTTTTTTTTTATCTGTGTTAGCCTAGCACCTTGTTTTATTTTTTTTTGCCAGAGTCATGTCATGGCTGCGTGCATTAAAACAATTAAACTCCACCCCCCCCCTCGCCACAACAATCATTTGCGGATGTGTCGGGTGAAATTTAGCAAGAAATTATCATTTTCTGAATCACTTCACCGCACTCGCTTTGTGCCTTTTTCTTTCTTTCTATTCCTCCGTCGTGTCTTTGAGCTCCTCAAAAGGACTCCGAGCCCCCCTGCATGTTCTTCTTTTCGCCTCTTTTCTCTGTACTTTTTTTGTCCGTCATTATCCAGCAGCACTTTTCTGTGCGTGCAAATGCTTTCTGAACGGCTTCCTTTCTTCCTTTTCAGGGCGGATGTCATTGTTGCCGCCTGTGGGCTGGGTGTATTTATTTAGGGGTAATTGGTGTGTGGATGAGTGAGGTAATGAGGTGCATCCACACTTGGCTGCTTCCCTCCTTAGCTGAGCTGGGCTGCGGCTTGAACTGCACCGTCTCCTCCGCGCTTTTTCATACCCAGGTGGACAAACACAATCGCTTGGGGTGTACCTCAATCGGTTGTTTGTGTACGTTTTTTTTTTTTTTTTTTATGTATATATGTATGTGAGGCTGAGTGTGTGTTCAATGAAGCTCAAGAGGATCTTTGGCTCTCCCAGCTCACTGCCAACCTCCAAAAGTGGCCCGGATGTCCTGCAGAGTTATCTAATGATTTCACTTACACCTCCCGATCTGTCTGGCCCATGTGTCTGTAACTGTCTGATGCTTCAGCCTTTACATGCCATTTGCTGCCTCATATCCTGTAAAATTCAATTGCACAGCACCAACTGTAGCCAGAGAAAGCGGTCTCTCTCTCTTTCTCTCTCTCTCTCTCTCTTTCTCTCTCTCTCTCTCTCTCTTTCTCTCTCTCTCTCCCCCCGTCTACATTTGTAAATACAAACAGCTCACACCACATCTCCAAGAAACCGGGAATTCAAGTTTGTACTTAAAGGTGTTTGTGAGCTAATGTTACGCATCAGTCGTTGTGTTGTTATCAGGGTAATTGCTGCTGACCTTGCAGTCTTTGATGGACACACAATTACTGTATGTGACGCGTAAGTGGACTCATTTTAGCGGAGGATTTTGAGTTGCTAATGGCGCATTATTCAGCTTTTTGGTCTGTCCCCAAAAGTGCCGGGCCAAATCAAACACGCCGCTCCAGGGTAATTGAGGCCCACTCCGCACCCCCTGCGGTGAGCACGGCAGAACTGTAATCCCCTGACCACTCTGACTTGGCCCCAATCTGGCAGGCCGCCCATTTCCCAGCAAAACGCCCAACTCGGGCAGACTGAAGAAACCCGTGGACACGTTTGGAACACTTTCCAATTTAATTATTCAAGATCTACGATCCCACACCCTCTATTCAATCTGTCCTATCATTGGGTAGTAAATAATGAGTCAGCACATATATTAATATTTTTCAGTATGGTACTGAGGTGTACTGAGTGCCACATGGAACATACTGAGTAAGGGACAATAAGTGTAACTGCCTTAGCCTAGTGGACTTGTTGATGGAAAAAAATAATCATCATCAAATACATTTTTAAAAAACTCACTCTCCTGGATCTTTATATTGAGCCAAAGCAATAAATACAATTGGATTTTTAGAGCACGATAATTCTGACTGTTCAAAATGTTATTGTTGTACTTGTCTGCTTTGTTTATTTCCTAAAGACATGGCAAGCTATTGATTGATTTGATTTAATGTTTATTGTAAACATGCAGGACAAAAAAAAAACAGATGAAAATGTACAAGACAAATTTAATCTCATAACGAAACACATTGTAGTGACCTTCCAAAAATTTTGCTGTCTCCTAAAAGGAAATTATTAAAGTTGTTACATCTTATTATATTTTTTGTTCTGTTTTAAATGTCAGCAAAACAGTTTTTTCTTTTTCAGAAAAAGAGCAGTTTTATATTTTGTTTTCAGTACTTTCCTATTTTGTAGTGAACTAATACCACTAAATAGTAAAACTACCACATACAAATTTGCCATTCCTCATTAAAGAGGGAGACAACTCAAAACATTTCTTCACATCAATATGTTCAAAGCAACCCCACTAAACTCTATTTTCGTATTCTGAATAACATTGTGTTTGTGGAATATGAGTTAAGTAGCAAAATCCACACGATTTTATAGCATCTCAGGGGGCGGCCATTTTGCCACTTGCTGTCGACTGAAAATGACATCACAGTTGCTCATTAAGTCCTCCAACAATAACGACCATATTGGTCGTTTTACCATGCACCAAAATACGACCAAGTATTACGTATTGTAGTTTAGCGACCTCTATCGGACATGTTCTATCAGCCATGTTAAATAGCGAAAAAATAGTAATAGTAATAGTAATAGTAATAGTAACAACCTATGTGGTCGTTTCTTTTTGGACTGTCTCCAGTTGTTCAGGGGTCAGGTACCAACCAATCACTGCTCAGCCTTAAAAAAAAGCTTCAGAAAAACGTGAGCCGTGAACAACCAATTATGGCTCAGCTTCAGAAAACAGATGAGCTGTGATTGGTCGTTACCTGAGCAACTGTTATGTCGTTTTCACTCGAAAGCATGTGGCAAAATGGCCGCCACCTGAGATGGATAAAAACGGGTAGATTTTGCTGCTTAACTCATATCACACAAACGCAATATTAATTTGCTTTTGCATTAATTTGATTATTTTTTTGTTGTTGTTGTTTTTGTTTTTTAATAGCGGTATATGTTTTTAAAATGCTAACAATATCTGAGGTAAGGTGTCACCTCTTATAGGGGTCATTTTCCAGAGAGGGTATTTAGCACTGTCTCTCTTCATTTTTAACTTTAGCTTGTATGCTCCCCAGGCCCTGGCTCACTTTGTAATGGATTTAATAATGCGTAACAATTAACACTCAGCCAAGTGCTCTAGGTTAGCGGCTGGCTGGTGCGTTTCAGGCAAAATGCGAATAATAATAATAATAATAAAAACACCAAACAAAAATCCCCGTCACCCCCGGTGTATCAAGAAGCTTGGGGTGGTGGAGTAAATGGAAGGTGGTGAATTTTTTGACAGGGCGACCGAGGTGATGTCTCATTGCCTCTGACACCCGGAACCCCCTAAAGGTGGCTTGGCCAACCGTCTGCCCAGGAAGCAGCTCACCTAGTTGTGGCTAAAATTACACAACCACCTGCCCACAGGGACAGTGTACTGGAGATGAGAGCAGAGGTGGTGGTGTGGTGAAGAGAGCCAGGAAAGAGGAGCAAAGAGCAGTACGTTTGTGACTGAGTATTGCTGTGAGAATTTAGATTCGAAGGAAGTAGAAATTCCTTGTGGTTAGATATAAACACGCCACAAGGCCAGACAATTTGGAATATGACCAAGCTTTTCAGGAAAAATGCCTCTAAAGTTCTGTCAGTGTCACATGAGACGTCATCATAACCTCAAAAAATGTTGCCGGAAATCAGTTGTTGTTGGCTTGTTGTGCCTTTTTTGTGGCGGTTATTCCGAATGAATTAACTGTTTATCTGAAATCTCTCCACAGTTTACATGGAAATATTAGAATAATAAAATAAACGTTTTAGCATTTGGACCATTGTAATTCTATGTTCTTCCGTATTAATATGCATCCTTATCAATACCGTATTTTTTTTTTTTATCTCAACTCATTCAAACCGTCCTTCACTCCCAAAAACATATTTTTACATTTTTAATGCTTTTTTACGATAGAGCATACAGAAGGCTTTGATGGAGCTTCTGACCTAAAGAGGTCACTTAAAGCAATGGTAGCTATTACAAAAAACGGCCAGCATGTGGCAGCAGAGAACAGCCGGGGCCGTGTTGCAACACACTCTTTTTCCCAGTGTTTTCAACAGGTTTGTGAATAATGATGAAACTTAGCTATATTCTAATGCTAATTGCTGCAAAACGGAAACAGGTACTGACGAAAAAAGATAATCTTTCTTTTGGTAGGTTCCATATTTTTATAGCAATAAAACACAATATTCTGTGGGCCTTGCAAAATCAGTCAAAATCCAGTAACACAGCCAGGTGCTTCAGTGAAAATGGCTGGGTGTGAATTAGTTTTAACAGATTTCCTTCATATGACAAATAATTATATAAATTTGTCTGACTGTAATGTTTTAACATGACAAATAGTCACTTGTTAATAATGTTATAATCTTTTTGGATTGTTTTTTTACTTATTAACAGTGCCATCTTTTTGTATGATTTTCTCTTCTAAACCGAGAACAGCACCAGGGTGGTAGCCCTAACATGGTGCTGAAGCACCTCGTGGAATACAAATAGCAACCTATAGCACCCCAAGATGTTTGGGTTTTTTTTGTTTAGGGGGAGAATTTAATATTTTTCTTTATTTAGCACCTAGCTGGATGGGTCACTAAAATGTTTCAACGTGTTGGCACTTACAGTTAGAGTTTTGTTCCCGTTATTATTGTTTTGACATGCTCCTTGATGTTGATGTAAATCTGTATCAGAGAGGACACAGCGACTGGGTCAAATTTTGGTTTTCCAGAGTGCTTTAAAAGTTCACTGGATTAGTGGAACAAAGCATTGCAGCCCCAGGCGATTCCAGTCTACGTCCACAGAGAGCATATCCGCACTGAGAACGAGGTGGCTGTTGTTTCAAAGTAGCACAAAAAGGGACATTTAGTGGCTGGGAATGCGTATTTTATTAGTGTCGCATATTCAAGTGTAAAAATTAACTACAAATCCCATAAATGGATCCTCCAATGTTCAGTATTAATCATGTTTGTTTCTTTTTGAAGTCCCTGTAAAGTGAAAGTATAGGTCTACTGAATTTCAAACACTATGAAGGAGGTTTTTAGTAGCTGTGCCAAATTTGAATGATGATGATCAAAACATTCAAGAAGTATATAGATGAGGCTTCAAAATCGTAAAAAAGAAAGGGGAAAAAAATCAAGCCTTTACCTCTGCTCTCAAAAGATGTGGGCGTGTCCAATGAATGCGTGAAACCATGCTTGGCTGAAAAATCTATCTTTCTTATGCCTTACACATCCCATGAAAACATAACCGCTTAAAACTTCCAATGCCTGGAATATATGCCATCGGGTTGTCGCAGGGATTTCCACGCACCAACGGGAAGCACAAGCTAGCTCACGAAAAACCTTAACTTAAACTTCTTTGGCTTCCTCAGCCGGCAGACAGGCAATGGTCTCATCCACAGTGTCACTTCATCGTTTGGGAATTTAAATAATGACATGGAGCTGTTCTGTAAATGAAGGCACACAGGGAAGATGCATTTTCAGGGTGTGTAGGCATAGCTAGCTAGCTAGTTGCAAGTTGTAGCGTTGTAATAACTCGCAATTGTGCCGGTTGACCTTTGATGCCAACGAAGGTGCTTAAGTTCTTATATAGTGGCGGAGGGGGTGGACTCTTGCTGGAGGTTTCTTTTGCCGCGGCTAAAATATGAGGAAAACTGAAATGGTGACAAATAGTTTACCACTAATTCTCCACAATTCACAAATGAATAAACAGATGCGTAGCCTACCACCATCATCATACTACATAACCTTGGCAAATGAATGGCCATTGAATTCATTTCAGATGGCCATGCTTATATTTATTTATATTGCCAGAACATCTATGAATATTCTCATCTAGTTAACTTTTTTTTGTCCTTTGAGAAGAAATCTCAAGACGGACACTGCAATAGAATGCTAACAATTCTAGCTGCTTCCCAGTGGCAGAGTTCAGGCTGCGTGCCTGTCGACTGATGTGCAGTGAATGGCCTTAGAGGCTCTAGGCTGGTCTATGTGTGGCCCGGCTGGTCCAAGTCAGCAGTAATGACTGGCTTTGGCCAGCATGCCTGTTAATGTGAATGGGGTTACTCTGGGCAACACCTTTTCAGCTGGGTCCTATGAAGTCCCCAGTATGGTGGTCTTTGTCCACACAAGGGCTGTCCTCTCAGCAAAAAGGGCTCCTTTTTTTGTGAGCACTATCAACCGGTGATGGATTATACCCACCCCCCTTTATTCATTGGGACAGACTTAACAGACATGGATGCTCGCAAACATACACACACTCACGCATTGCGGGCTCTCACAAAGACACCAAAGGTATTACAAGCACATTGACACATTATCTCACATAATTGTGACGTGGAGAGATGAAACTGCCGCGCAACTTGGTTGGAAGTGAAATGAAATCTGAATGGGTGTGATATTTGTATATTCGTAATAATGATTCCGAACTCAAAACAACCGCTGTCAACCACCTGACGTTCCGCGTCTCATCCTGGAGCTTTAAACATGACAAAAGAACCAACTTGCCGATTTTTTTTTTTTTCCCTTTTGTCCTTGCAATGCATTTAAACTGTGATTTTCATCATGACTGACATCGGAAATATTTCAAATGGCGAATAGCATGCTGTTAAATTTAAGATGCCACTGTCATTCTCAAACCTCCTCAGTGGCACTGCCGATTTTTTTTGTTTTGCTGGCACAACTCTTCCGCAGGAGTGATTACCTCCACACTTCCCATGGGGTTAGTCACGTGTGCAGACTGGCACAGTAACCTCGAGATGACCCTTAGCTTTGTCAAATGCTATCCTATAAATTCAATTGTGAACTGCATCACAATGAAGATTAGAAAGGACAAATTGGGTTTTCGTCAAACTTGGCTGGTGTTGATGTGTATTGGACGCTTCTGAAATTTACACTCAAGAGGGCTGTGTTGGTGTTTGTTTTTGTACAATTGGTCTGTGTACTCATTTAGTCGGAGCAACACAGAAGTAAGCGTCAATATTACATGAGTAGAGGTCCATGGTAATGCTCTGGCTTATATTTTTGGGGGTCTAATGGGAAGAGGCTAGTCGTACAAGAATCTGCTAGCTTGGCATTCTATATTAAATGTGCACTGTCTTGCAGGTATTAAGTTGTTGTTCGCATTTTTAGCAGGTATATTATCATCATTATTATTATTATTTTAGTAGACTTGATTTTTTTGTTTTGTAGGGGGCTAACATATTTGCTCTGGGGGGAAAAAAAAACAATACCATGATTTTGGGGGGACCACTGACTTAGTGCATACGTGACATCACTCTCCAAGACAGGAAGGGGAAGTTGACGGGATCCCAGCATGCACCATGGCTAAAGTTGTAAATAATTTATTGCATGTATCGTGAGTGAATATCATGTCATGTTTACTGACCTGCTTCATATTGCTTACTACTGCAAGCTAGTGGCGATTTTTCCGCATTTGCCTATTTTGAAGTAAAGCCTTTTTTCACACTGCACTCACTAGCTCCTCTCCAATTGGAGGGCCTCGTCTGATGTCATACCGCCGCCGCTCCCAAATAGAGCATTTTCCAATTTGAGGCGCATTGCCATCACAGCACAAGTCCTCTTGCTGCTCCATGAACGGGTTTGATGACGGTGCACTGCATCCTGCTAAACGCAGTGTGAAAAGGGCTTAAATCTCTTCAGTGAAGCTATAAAAAAATAATAATAATTGGCATCCTCGTCACGATACAGTGACATTTCATTATTAACTTTAATCGGATTACTGGTCCTGAACGCACTAGATTACTCAATACCAAAAAAAGTGGTAATTGTTTAGTAATAAATTACGTGCCACTGCTTCCACTGAGTCACAGTCAGCAACACATTTTTAAACAAAAAGCCTTTTATCTATGTTTACTGCTTCCTCAAATACTATTTAACTACTTCTGTCCGTCCAAATACTACTTGAAGCGCTGTATGCTAGCTTTTGGTTGAAGCGCGATTATTGCAGCAGGACATCTGCATGGCACTACAAAACCTGCTCCTACCACGTGTCAGTGATGCTTTAACCTGAGGACGTTCATAGTTTGAGGGGTGAAATGTGTGTTGGAGGGCGCAAGAGGTCCCCCAGATAGTGCTGTCATAACCCATGCAGCCGCTCTCTTTGCTATGGGCCTATGCGTAGTGAAGGCAGCACTTAGACATGTTTGTACTCTTCGCCCTCTATCCCGCTCCCTTTCTCCCTCGGCACCATGTCACCCCAGGGGTGGACCAGCACTCCCTGGTTGTGCCCAAGTCCATAACACCAACTAAACCCCCCTCTTGCAACCCTTCACTGCTCGGGTCAATGTGCCCTCGCCCCCCTTCCCCGCCGCCGTCAACCTACAACGCCCACAGTCCATACCGACACAGGCCTTGCAAAGAGAAACAAAACAGATCTGAAAAGAGACCAAATGGCCCCACGCGGCGCTCCCTGTCAAAGGCCTTGACAGGCCCAAGGAGAGGCCCCCAGAAGACCTCAGTTGGAAGATGATGACGACGGAGATAACAAGTCAAGTTGTTGTGTTACAGCGCACTTACACTTTGGCCCCCCGTTTGTCCGTTTGCTTATTCAGGAGCCCTGCACAGCTAACTGATTACCATGCATGTCATGTTTACTAACATGGCACATGCTATCAAATGCTGTTTTACATCAGTCTGTGGAGCGTGAAGGGTAAACGGTGGGCTCGCTACCTACCCCAAAAGAACAGGAATAAGCATTCCATTAAAATAAACATGAGAATTATTGTCAACCAGTCAATTTCCTGTTTGCTCATGTTATTAGTGGCTTCACATTATTTCGCTGTTTGGGAATATAATTACCCTCAAAATGCTTACTCATCCTTCTGTCAGAGAGATTAGCCACGAAGCAGAAGACGTTTCTTCTGTCTTGACTGTTTTTAGGAATGTCTCTTGGATTCTCCTGGTAGAAAAAGATGAGCGGGTCTGTCAACCAAGAAACCATTACTTAATTCATCCCGGACACCCCGAGACGATTTGTACAAATGACAGGCACTGATTGAAAAATCATCATTCCAGGCGAACAATCAGAAGCGAATCGAAGAAGGTATTGATATAAATCCCTAAGAATGTAAAAAAATAAATGTGTTCTACAAATTCAAATCAGAAATGACGAACACACTGGATCAACAGGTTATTCCTTATGCAAGGCCAGGGATCGTGTTGCATTCTTTGTTATAGCGAAAGAAGAGGAAGGTCAAGCGCCTTGTCGGCCTTTGTTTGCTGCAGGTGGGCTAGAATTACCCAAGTTGACAGGATTTATACGGAGGCTCTTGCTGCATTTTTTTTTTTCTGTCAAGAGAGCGGAAGTCTTCTGTGGAACGAGCGGCGTAAATGGGATGATGCTGTGCTTGTCAAATTAAAAAGCACATCACCTCATTATGTAGGCTTTTTCTGGGTTAAAGTTAACACTTGTTCCTATAGATCCAGCAAATGATTTTCCCACACAATGGGGTGTAATTTTATCGCTGTGAGGGATTACGGCACTGGGAGGTGATTTAAGTCAGCAGATGGCAACTCTGGGAAAGTTTCCCCAATGTCAACTGTGAAAAGGTTCTACTACCAATTTGTACTTATGTGGAGAGTTAGAGCAGTAGTTTAATGGTTAATCTGTTACCTGATTGCTTGGTTGTCATTTCATTTCATGTTTTTATGAGGTAGAATTTCAGTCATTTTACTGACCGACTTTAGTGAAATATCATGAGATAATGATTGAAGAGCTTACAGCCTGAGCAAATGGCGACAAAAAATGGCTGCACTAAACTAGCTATTTATGGTAAATATCGTGTCACTTCCATGAGCATGATCCAGCCTGGGTAATCTGATTTGAACGGCCAGACCGGTCGTCATGTGTTCCCTGCAAGGTGTTGGGTTTCCCATCGTTTTAAGCTGTACAGTGACATGGGCCATTTGAAAGTCTGGCTAAAACACTATAGAATAAATGACTCGTTAAAAATTAGCACCTAATACTCAGGTCATTAGCAAGCTGTTACCACTGGTGGAATGCCTTTGATGCCGCTGTTTTGTGTAGCCGGTTCCTTGCTAAGCTCCTGCTGGAAAAAAAAAAAATGTCTCGGAACATAATGTATGCACGCTTGCATAGTAAAGTGTTGATTATGATATAAGCAAGGAAAAACAACTGATTTGATGCCTTTTCGGAACCATTAAACAATGATTTGATCTCAACAAACAATCCGCCGCGATTTATGGAGGCGAGGAATAACAAGCGGCGTGTAACGCCATATTCTTTTAAGAAGAGGGTCTTTGGGGTGATAAGTAAGCCGAATGGAATTGCCCATTGTGGGGTGATATTAGTAACCCTCTTAGGCAAAGCCGGTCTGCGGGCTGGCCCCGAGGGCTCATTTCAAGTGCTTAGCGCTCGTTTGGAGCTTTGTCACCTCTCGCCTGTCGCCAGCCCCTCTGGCCGCCCAACGCAGCTGAGCCGCAGACCTTTACCACCACTCGCCGCCACGGAGGAAGCGCCGGCACACACTCAGTCGCGCCACGGCTCGCGTTCTTATCGGCGCCGCAGCCAATGGTCTCATTTCCCGCCATCCGCTCTTATCCAGCCCCCTCTCCTTCCCTCTCGCTGCCGTTTCTTTCCCGTCTTTCTACAACCTCGCGAAGGTTGCCAGGCAGCCGGGAAAGACTTCTCTCACACGTACGCCCCGCCATGCCTGTGAGGGTTTTTCCGGATGTCCTTGTTTACACCATGGAGCGTGCAGGTCATTGGAAAGCAGACTTTGAGCCTCTCATATGATGTTCATCTGAAGTCTGTCACTCGCCTCCGTAAATTTGAATTCATTTTATTGAAACCTCACTGAAGGGAAAGTACAATATTTGTGTATTAGCCTGTATGCGTTTTCCTTGACGGACCGCAACTGGCCTACCGCAAAAAAGCTTTCCGAGCAGATTGATTGGTTTTGTCTGCTCCTCCCCTCCAACTTTGACGTTACCATTGATTGTTCTCATGTGCCCCTGAACTCGGAGGTTAGAGGAGCCGAGCTGAACTTCTGGATTGCTTTGACCTTCGCTCTGCACATGCTCAGTGCGCCCGCACAGCCCTGAGCCAAACACACACCGCCAAGCCGGGGCTGAGGGTGCGTGACAGCCAGACAACGGTGTGATCTCCTCCCCCCCCCTCCTCCTTTTTTTTTTTTTTACTCACCCTCTGAGGATGATGTATATGTGATTGATTTTCCTCCATTCCCTGCTCAGTAGCGTGTTTCCGCTGCAGTGCACTAAGCAGGACTGAGTCCAGGCTTGATCAATGCATTGTTTTTCTTTTTCAATTACACTTGACTGAGCTAACGACACGAAAGGTTACGCAGGTGAAGTTTGGCAAGGGTGGAAGCGGAACGTCTGGAGGCCCCCCCCCTCAAGTCCGAAATGTGAATTTGCACGGGTGTCTGTGTGCGCAGAAAGAGCGGATCTCAGTGCGAGATGAAAAATTTCGACCCATTTGTCATCCTATCATCTTGCTAATTCTTCTCACAAAGCTTTTCAGTGCTGAAAATATCTTTAGGGTATCCATTTGAAAATCCCTGTTAAGTGAAAGTAAGTTATTTCTACATTTTATGCACCACAAAGACGATGTGTTAATAGCGCTGCCAAATTTGAATGATTAAGAAAATCGGTCAAATAAGTTTCCGCACAGTGACAACGGGGCGCTCTAAAGCGACCACGCCAACGCGAAACCTCAGTCCACACGCTGACTATCGTGTCAGACTTTGTTCGCCACTTGTTCTTACGTCTTTCTGTTGCGTGCGTGCGTGCACTCACCGTTGACAACGACACGCTCTAAAGAGGCTATTGAAGGAAAGATGTATTTTGGGGGTATAGCAATAGATCCCTAGCCTTGTTTTAGCATTTGGCCCAAAAAAAAAAATCTGGTGCACGCTTTAACCAATTAATTGGCTTTACAGGGTCTTCAAATGTTGTCAAGCATACCAAAATAACCAATTTGTATCGTACAATTATTTTGCGTCCATGGGGTCTTTATTTAATTATGGCCTAGAAGTTTATTTACTTTCATTATGATTTACTCTTTAGTGGAGGTTTGTGAAAGACTATGGCAAGTTCGGACAAATTTTGGTGACGTCGCCACTGAAAGATTGGAACTGAGGACCACGTAAAGTTGTAAGAGAGTGGGGTTCGAAAAAACGTTGCCCATTAATCGGTCAACGGAGAATTGACAATGTTATTTGTTTTTGTGTAGGGATGGATGGATAAGATGTCTATTTTCCTTCGTAAAGTCCTCGCTCCAGAATTTCAACCTACACATTGATGTAGAAATCGCCTTCACGCCTATACACACTATTCCAAACCTCACCATGGCAAAGATCTCTCAGGAATCTCCTATCTTTCCCATGTAACCTTACCTAACCATCCAAAATTAAATTATAGGTCCTTCGCAGTGTCTCACTTGCCCTAGATAATCTGCTGTGCGGCATTAAGACCGCTCCTCTTGTTTCATCTCACAAAGGACTTAAAGTTGACAGAAAGGAGACCTCTTGAGTTGGACGCCCCCGATGATCCTGGTGGTCACAGTAGCAGGAGGGAAACGTCCACCGGACCAGATCTGAACATTTTCTGACTCTCTGGATCCCTGCAAAAACAACACATGGCAAAAGAAGGAAGCGGTCTACCCTAGAGCGGTGACGAGCGTTTGGGTACTATCGAATTATCTCTTAGTAATGACGCCGTTAAAGCCTGTACCAAAACACCTACTCATTAGGAAAGAGATAAGTATCTGTGGGAGTGGAAGGGCTCTCCTAAAGCTGCATGTCTGGAGGGGATGAGGATACAGTGGGCAGAGACGCCTTGAGCTAGGGGGGTTGAGGGGTGGGGGGGGGGGGGCAGCCTTTGACCAGGAGGTTTCAAATGTCCTGTCAGATTCTTTCAGGGGCAAATTACAGGCTTTAGCGCCTCTTGTACCCAAAACGCCTTCATTCTGATACCTTCAGAGGTGCTCAAGCAACACGCCGCCCGGCATTGTCCCGAGCGCACTCGACTCTGGAGACACTTCACCTCCTCTCCCGCTCTCAGAGCCCCTTCAAGACTTTGTTCATTGGAGAGCCGTCGGCGGCTTTTCCCGGCGGGCCCTGAAGGGAGCGTAGCGTAGGCCCCGCTTAAGCTTTCTAGCGGTTAGCGTGTTGGTCTTAGGGAGCTTTGCACGAGTGGCCCTCATTAACCTCTTAGAGTCTTTGTGCTTTGAGTTGGCACAGGGCTGCTCCGCTAAGATAAGCTTTTCTGTGAAACAAGTAACTCAGCTAAAAGACTCGGGCGGTCATTTGTGTTACAGACACAATCAGCTCACATGCACTTCTTATGTACATTACAGCTGATCTCTTAGGGTTCTTATCCTAGTTGGAGGTACTGAATACGAGAATTTTTCAACTTTCCAAATCATGCAGTTAGGATGCTGACTCTCATCACTCAACACAATTTTATATTTATGGAGCACTTTAAAACACCCACCGAACCCAGGGGCAGCAGATACAATGAAAACAGCGGAGGTTCCAGAATTGAACCCTTTGGATTCACATTGCACATATTCGTCTGCCCACTTTCTTTTTGTTTGCTCGACATAGTTAGCATGAAGGGATTACAATCATGAAATCACACGATGTACCAAATCGCCTGCAGCATAAATGTGTTTTTGTTTTTATTGTACTTTTAAACGTATGAAATGCATCTCAGCTGTGTAGTAGGTTTCAGGTTTAAAAACACAAATAAATGCACGACGGTCTTCTTTTTTGACGACGACAGGAAGAATTCTGCTGATTGCGTTGTCATTATTTTGTTATGAATGTTGAGTGACATTTGTCATCTCTCTGACGTCTTACATTTTCAACTTCAATTATGCAACACTCCAATGTTATAATAAACTGGCCCACCAATGTGATTTGGAGCCAAGTAAAAGCTCTGGTATAATTGTTACAGGTCTTTAAAAAAAAAAAATAATAATAATAATTTGGGTCAAATGTGACCCAAAGGGCCCCTGAATCCAAAAATGTTAGCGAACAATGCTAGCAATGTGGCTTCTCTCTCTCTCTCTCTCTCGGTCTCTCACATGTACACACACGCGGATTCCCTGAGACGTAACAGACCTAAAGCTCTGTGAAGCATTTAGCAACACGCTAGCAGGTTGACCCCACGCTGGCAGTGCTGAAGCATCTAATGCAATTTCAGCGCAAGACAGCTCTCTGTGAATAAACATCACTGAAGGTTTTTTTTGTTTGACATGTGATCTAATAATCTGCCCCACCCTTTCCCCTTCATCCTTGTCCCCCCCCCCCCCCCCCCACACACACTCTCATTTGTGTAGCGCCTACATTTGCCTCCAGACTTGTCTGAGACGGTGAGTCGCGTGAGCAGGGCTGAACTGGCAGGAGCGACCGCGGTGGCTTCAGCCTGCGGCTCTGGCAGCAAGCACCTGGATTTCTAGAGCTGGACGGGTTACTGGGCAAGCCACACCTGGAATGCTGCGGCGACCTGCGCACGGGATGCCCACCACGTTTGATGTCTGCCGCCAAAGCTGTTTGGGACCTGCCAATTGTTCCTTCAGCCAGCCAATTAACTTCATTTGTATGGACACTTGTTTTGTTTCATGTCATTTTTGTGTGTTTATTGACAATAAAGACAACCTGAGGTACATGTTATTGACAACTTCCTTCACTAATCTCTTATAAATAATCCCAGAGTCCAAATGTCACCATCATGAAACCTTTATAAACTATACATACGGTCATTTGTTACACATTATAAATAAATCTTAATCAAAACTGAAAATAACTCTTGTTAATAATAAGATGTAAAAACAGTTAACTTTAATTTATCTCTCTCTCCCTCTACCCAAACTCATGAGACGTCATGCATGATGCATTTCCAACTCCAACTGTTTGAGCAATTTACAGCATCTTCTCATCTTAAAGCAACAGGTTGAGCAGGCTCTCAAAAAATCCATGAATCATGTGAAACATCAAAAAAAAAATTGTAAACCATTTTCTTAGAATATCACAATTTTGCTCTGTTCAAACTATTGAGTTTATTCACATAAGATTACAAATGTATTCAATTTTTCATGTTTTTTTATTATTTTAAATATTACAACTTTATTCTTAAATTGATGGCAGTTGTGTCAGTATAAATTCCAGTTGGGAAAAAAACACAAAAAACAGACATTACATCTTTATTTTCATTTTACAACTTTATTGTAAAATGTTCTCATAACGCTACCATATATTTTTAGTTATTATGCATTATGACTTATTTATTTTAAAACTTTTTCTGTTTGCAACTTTTTTTAAAAAAATAATTTTACTTCATTTTTATAATTAATTTGGCATGTCCATTTTACTGCCCTATTTTTTTATTCCTCAAGTTGTATGGAAACTTTCTCTCAGATTTTTTTGTTACGACTTTCAAATTTCAATGTAGCCTATTATTTGTAATGTTAAATCTAACCATTTTTCCTTTGAATGGTATAACTTTATACTTACAAAATTTAAAAAAAAATAAACTTTTTTTTGCAAATTGTACTTTTTGCTAATGTTAACCATATGACTAGTCTATCCATCTAACCCTATAATTAGATGATGTCCTCTTAATGTGCATCTTTATTCTCTCCATTTTTACCTTTAATTAGTACAAATCAAGTCTTGTCAGTGACATTTCTGACTTTTATGTCATGTTTTTATTTTCATAGAAATGCCATTTTATTCTCCCACAGAAAATAAACTTTGGTTACAATGTTAGGTCTAAAAAATTCTAAAAGATTCTCATCAAATGATAGATTTTTGTTCCTATTTACTAACATGCTTAATTCGTGCAAAAATCACACCTTTTTTCTCTTACTGATAACTTTTTTCTTGTCACATTGCAACTTTTCAGCACAAAATCTTATAACTTAACAATATAAAATTACACCCTTACCTCCGTCTTCTTTTTTCGCATCATATTTCAAGGCTTTTTCTTTATTTTATGAAATTACAATGCCAAAAGCAGTTTTACACTGTGTGTCAAATAAGTCACAGCGAGCGCTTTATTTCACCTCTTCCTCTTCCCGTCGTCATTGTTCCACCGCAGCGTTGTCGTACTCTGCCAGACGGCGAATCGCTTTGACCTTTTCCTCATTGTGCGCTCAGATTGGTCGCGCCTCACATCAAGACCCGTTTGTTATTCACAGTGGAAGCGTCGCACTGACATTTGTCTTAATCTTGAAGGAACGGGAGGTACAAGAGTGGGTTCGGTGGTGTTGTGGTGGCCTGTGTACGGATAGGGTGTGGGTTTGATTCCTCTGACCGGTTTGTTCTGCTTACACCATCCATCTTTGCTCCCATTTTGCACATCAGGGTCACGGGTGAGCTGGAGCCTATCGCAGCTGATTTTGAGTGAGAGGCGTGAGGTTCTTGGACTACAGTGGTGGGAAGTTAAGTGTGAATTGTTTGTTAATGTTTTTAAGTATTTTTGAGTATTTTTCATTTTACCCCTATGTTTGAAAAAATATCAACTTAATACTCCTTACTTTTTCAAAATAGGTTCATTTTTTTCAAGCTCCGCAAATAATGTCACGACAAAAAAAGGCACAACGGTTTGTTTAAAAAGTTAGTAGTAGTTCCAAAAAATAGATGCATTAGGCATTAGTGCTGCATGCTAACTAGCCGAAGTTTCAACTTTGCCCCAAAACAATGAAATAATTTAAGATTGTTTTACTCTTTCACGTTCACGGTGTGAGTTGGATGTTTACTACTTTTCACACTACAAAGTCATTTAATGGGTATGACACCACAAGCTAAATTTATACAAAGTTGTCCGGTGCGCTTGTTAGCTACATTAGCATGTTAGCTGAGCCTTCATCCTCATCTGACGACCATTCGTGCTAAAACAAAAGTTATTTCGGGAAGTATGTCCATCTTTGCCATGCTAAATTTTTCATAACACACAGTCATGTTAGATAAGCACTGATAGCTGATGTAAGCCAAATTAATGGATTAGAACACCTGTGAGGTGGTGTGACACTTATCTCGGTGTTTGTCCATCACACAGTTGCCAAAGCGATTCATACGATTGAAACATTGAACCATCTATTTACTTCCAAATTGAAGTCACGTTTGCGTTTTCATACACTTCCGCGTCTAATCGGTAGCAGGAAGTAGGCATTGACTGGAAGTAGAACTACTTCCTGCTTTCGCAGCTAAGAATCATGGGAAATGTAGTCCTACTACCACTTTGGTTGTCGCTTGCCGGTCAAACAACATAAGTGGTATATTTTATTTCCATTGTTACGATGTGTGACCGGCGAGAGGTAAATTACACAGCCAGCTTCGAGTAAGTGTCAGGAAAAAAGCAAAAAGCTTGATATTGGCGACTGCATTGACTTGTTTAGCAATGTTGAACTGTGAACCAAGATAGCATTTAGCAGCCAAACACACACAACCACCGGACACCCGATTAAATAGCGATGTTCAAACTTCTTTTTTTTTCTTCTGTTGGACAAATTTGCGCCCCTCCTCCGCTGGAAGCGACCCCACGCAAGGCACGCCAGGAAATGCCATACTTGGTGTTCTGTTTGGTCTGAACCTAGCATAAGAGGAATGTTTTTGGACTGTGCGAGGAAACTGGACGACCCGGACAAATAAAATAAAAAACTACAGTCAAATCGAAATTTTAAAAGGATAAAGTTGCAACATCTATCCGTCTGTTTTCTTTAGCCCATGTATTGTGTGAGAACATCCACCCAATATTCAAACCCCAAACCATAGAACTGTAAGGCAGACATGTTAACCACTAAACCACCGTGCTTCTTTGATTCTACTTCAGTGTCCAAAAACAAAAGGAAAAATGCTGTGATGCATGCAGGGTTAAAAAAATAAATAAAAATAAAACACTAAAAAATCTTTTCAGACACAATTTTACTGTACAAAATGTTTTTTATAGTTTTCACAAAATACATTTAGAAAGCTCCATTTTAAATAAAATTAAATTGAAATATTTAAAGAGACAGTGTCGACATTTTTATCTCCATTTGCCCAGACGTAAACCCCGTATGTGTCCATGTTCTACATACACACCAACGTGAAAATAAAATACAACGAACGTAAAAGAGCATGACAGATGATGCGAGAAAAAAAAAAAAAAAACTCCCATGGTCTTCAATTATAAATAAGGACCGCGGGGCTCCGCCGCAGTCGTACAAACTCGAAGCCGATGTCGTCGAACCCAAGACGTGTTTACAAAATGTTGCAACACAAGACTAATATCTTAAAAAAAAAAAAAAAAAAACATTGTGTACTAGATGAAATACAAAGGCTTTGGTCTGTTTTACAATCAACAATGATTAAATCTGATATGTACTTGTAAACAACTGCCAAACACTTAAGTTTAAAACTCTGTCAAGCAATGTTTAATCATAATTATAGGAATTAAATATTTCTAGTTGCACACATTTTTTGACCATAGGACACTATATTACAACTATAGCTAAGAGACAAATTGTACCTGACCCTAAAGAAATGTACTTTATGATGCATGGAACATTTATAGAATATTCTTGGTTGGGGAAGAAGGGGGGGGGGGGTATAAATGAAATCAACTTTTATTGGAGATTTTTTTTCTCTCTCTCTTGAGGGAAGACAAGTACTTTACATTTGGACAAGAAACAAAAGAAATTCGAGCAAAGACGCAGTCTACCATTTACAGACTACAGGCTTCCGCGTCGGTCCTCGCGGGGGTGCGGTGGAGGTCCCACTTGGATTGCTTTAGATAGCCGTGTGTGTGTGTGTGTGTGTGCGTGTGTGTGTTCGACTGCAGCCTCTTCCTCGTGGGGACAATAAATAGTTTTTCAGAGTCTTCCCTCCGTTCATGATATGCAAAAGCGTCCATGCACAGAGCGTCTGGATATAAGCACGTTCAAAGATAGTCATGGCAGAGTGTCGACAACATGGTTTCCTAGCAGTCCATCTATCAGCACTTGATCGTTCATATTCACATACAAATGGCCATTTACTAACACACCAGAAAGAAAAATGGGAAACAATGACTGGAAATAGTAAAAAAAAAAAAAAAAAAAGTTTTTTTTGTTCAATAAAAATGTACCACCGAGCACTTTTACAGAGGTCCGTTAGTCTTTTTAAATCCTGTCCTCGTTTGAATGTGCCCGGAGCTACGCAAGTCCTCGTCCTCGTCCTCCTCCTCTTCTGTGTGTGTGTGTGTGTGTGTGGGGAGCGTGTGTATGAGGAGGTCCGCCTTGAAGCTCACAAGGTGAAGTAGCTCTTCTCTCTACTGTAGTCTAGACCAGTACTGAGACATGTCAGGCTCGCTCCCTGGGACTTGCACTGGGACAGACACTCCAGGAGAGATGAGTCCTACGCACAAAGACGCACGTGAGTCAGTTCAAGAGGACACAAACTTCATGCATGTTTATTCAATTGCGAATCAATAATCCCTTCATAAAGTAGATTGCAACCCCCCACAAAAAAGTGACAAATGAGCCAGTTTGGACCCTACGCTCAAGGTCAAGGAAATGCTGTCTTTTATTTATTATTTATTTATTTATGTTCACCACTACAACATCAGTGTCAAAAATACACAATCGCAATTTTTTTCCTCACATGAACCGTTGACAGTTCGTTGGAAGTGCTTTAGTAGTTAGCTGCTGTACACAGTAAATTCTGTAAAGACTCTATTTAAGGTGGGATCAATAAACTCAGTAATATTCAAACTTGGAAGAGAGTCAAATAAAAATTGGGGAAAAAATAAAAGTCACTCAAGGGTTGAGGGACGAACTCAAGACCTTCAGCTATGCCCCTCCTACTGTTTGCTTATATGCAAGAGGAGACCAAACACATTGTTTTTGGTTTCTTGGAGTTCAGGAGGTTCAATGGAATCATGGAATCAGCTGCAGCTGACATGAGCGATATACTGCGTGGCTCAGTGAGTACATTGGCTGAGTTCGTTCCTCCACCCTTGAGTCACTTTTATTGTTTCCAATTCTTTATTTTACTCTCTTCCAAGTGTAAATGTTACTATAAAACTGAGTCTATTTGGTCTCACTCTAAAGCAAGTCAAATTTACTATACAGAATTTACTGTATATATTTGTGTCCTCCAAAATCATGGATTATATTCAACTCAAAATTGTAAATAGTAAAGTAGAGGAAGTCCAATTTTGTTAGTTTCGCTACACATTTTTATGGAGACAATTGATGTGAAAGCTTCGAAATTATAAATAGTAATGTAAAGGAAGTCCATTTTTGTTAGTTTCTCTATTCATTTCATTGGAAAGTACTGATGTGAAAACTTCAAAATTATGAATAATGTAGTGTTAGTTTTACTTTTCATTTCAATGGGGAGTATTGATGTGAAATGAGAGTATGCTGTAATAGTAATATTTAAAAAAAATAAAAATTAAAAAAAAAGACAACAAACTAAAATTAAACTCATTGAGCCAAGCTTTTAAAAGAAAAAAAAATGACTTACATGTTTTTAACTCATTCACTGCTATAAAGTCATTAAAAAAAAAATAAAAGATTGTTAAAAGTTAGGGGCAAGAGGCGATTAAATATTTTTTTATTGTAATTAATCGCATGACTTCACTAGTTAACTCACGATTAATCACAAATTATACATCTGTTCTAAACGTACAATAAAAAAATTCTAGGTTTTCATACTATTGTTAATAGAAATAGTTCAAATGAATTTTTGACGTTTATAATCGTCAATGGCAGTAAATAAATAAAAATTAAAAAAAGATTATTAAAAATTAGGGGCAAGAGGTGATTAAAATTTAAATTGTAATTAATCACATGACTAGTTAACTCGGGATTAATCACAAGTTGCATATCTGTTCTTAATGTACAATTAAAAAAAATCAGTTTTCATACTCTTGTTAACAAAAGTAGAAAAAAATGTTAAACTAATAGAAATAGTTCAAATGATTTTTTGACGTTTATAGCCGTCAATGGCAGTGAATGAGTTAATTGGATAGGATAGATTATATATCTCCTAAATTGTCTGCGATGGGTGGCTCTTCAATGTTCAGTTACCCCCCAACCACCACATGAGTAGCCCGTGGGCCTGTCCTAAAAATAGCTAGTGATGGGATATTGGGATTTTCTAAGAATGTTGTACAATTGATCATTTGAAAATGTCAACTATATCAGAATTAAAAAGAAGTAGCTTTCAGTTAAAAAAAAAAAAAAGTTGGTGACCCCTGCTCAAGAGTCTAAAATTGTCCCTGTAAAATTTGCCTGACGACGAGCCCAGGTTGTTTCCTGCCTCTCGCCCTTTGTCAGCTGCTGTTAGCAAACAGGTGAGCGAGCGGTCGCCGTAAAAGTGCAGGCCGCGCACGCGCTGGCATTTAAAAAGCGAGTACAAGCGCGATGAATCACGTTAATTAGCAATTTAGCACAGAGGAAATGTGCTTCTGCGCCATTAAGTGCTCACGACTATAAGTCGTATATATATGGCTGGGTTTGCCCCCCCCTCGCCCCCTCCCCCTTCCATTAATGGACCGGAACTAAACTATGGTCTCAATCCAAAAGCAAATGAAATACACATGATGTAGTAGCGCCTAATTAGGGAGGGTGGCAGTTGACTGGCGCGCCGCCACGACAACAATTTCATTTCCCCCCCCGCCCCCGAGCATGCTGGGTAAACAATGAACTGTCTGCCTACCTGTTGAGGTGGTACCAGAAGCGCTCATTGATTGGCTGTTCATATGTGCCTGCATATGCGGGGGCGTGTATGTTTCGTAGCTGCGCCCGTTCACAGGCGGACTGGTAGGCAGCATGCAGGAATAGGAGGAGGTCTGGCTGGGCTATAAGTGGACGGAAGGGGGAGAATGTGGACGTTAGCGCCGTAGTCGGGTCCGATTGCGCTCGATCGTCGGGACCGTGAGCGCGCGCTTAGCCAGCGAGGTTGATTTCCACTTACTTGCATAGGTAGATTGTTGGCCATGGTGAAGCTGGGCATCGGGGGCAGCGCGCTGTAGGTGTTGGTGAGGGCTGAGTCGGCTCGGCCCAACATGGACCCCGAAGTGAACGACACTGGAGCGACAGGAGAAAAGGGATGAGAATTTAACTTGTAATAACAGTGTTCACCACTAGATGGCTTCATATCAGATGAAAGATTTCAACCCAGCTCGCTACCATAACACCAATCTCAAAATTTGACCACAGCGTTTTCCCCCCAAGAACCGTTGACAGTTCGTTGAAAGCACATGAAGAGTTAACACTGTGAATTTGTGTCCACCATAAACGAGAATATATTTGAACACTTTATGATGTTGCAAAGGCAGCTTAGAGGAAGGCACACTTGCGATGATGTAGACAGGACACATGCGGAAAAAACTTTTCTTTACAAAACACAGGTGAAGTGAGCCAGCCTATTAACTCATTCACTGCCATTGACGGCTATAGACCTCAAAAATTAATTTGAACTATTTCTATTAGTTTAATATTTTTTTCCACTTTTGTTAACAAGAGTATGAAAACCTAGAATTTTTTGTATTGTATTAGAACAGATAAAATTTGTGATTAATCATGAGTTAACTAGTGAAGTCATGCGATTAATTACGATTAAAAATTGGAACCGCCTGGCGCCCCTAATTTTTAATAATCTTTTCTTTAAAAAAAAAAAAAAAAAGGATTATTCAAAATAAAAAAAATTAAATGTTTTTTTTTTTGTTTAAAAGAAAAGATTATTAAAAATTAGGGGCATCAGGCGATTAAAATTTGTAATCACAATTAATCGCATGACTTCACTAGTTAACTCATGATTAATCACAAATTTTATATCTGTTCTAAATGTACAATAAAAAAAATCTAGGTTTTCAAACTCTTGTTAACAAAAATGGAAAAAAAAGTTAAACTAATAGAAATAGTTAAAATTATTTTTTAAAGTCTATTGCTGAGTTAATTTGGGGGTTTTCAATGACATGCAGTATAAACATACGGAAATATTAAAATCTTTGAGTGATTAGATTTTTGTGAAAGCTTAATGTTTATACTATAAGTGAAGAAAAGAGAGAACATTGAAATGAATACAAACATTTAACAACCCGAAAGAGGAGCAAAGTAAAATAGTTTGAAATCAGCGTTTGTGCTTGGATCTTACAGTTGCTGTGTAAAGAATTTCTAAATTCAGGATGGTGGTCGTTATAATGCATTTTAAATCATCTATTTTTGCCTAAAATATTTCCTGTTAAAAGCCAATAAGAATATGTAAATTCAGGTACATTCATTATTTAATATTAAACTAAAAAAAAAAAAAAATCAAATAAGAGTCATGGTCTCAAGGTGAGTAAATCAAAGGCGGGAACTTGATCAATCTGGTGTGGATGAACGAATCTGTTTCAATTGTGGAAGCTGCGCATGTTTACAACAACTTGACGACTAACTCTGAACATGGAACAGCTAACATATTCAAATTCAAAGCAACTTCCAAACAATATTGCTACATATACCAAATTCTCCCTCCTCCGGCTAATTAGTATAGGCTACTGCTTGCTGTCTGTGGGGGGAGGAGCCAATTTATTGATGTGACCCCAAACAACATTGTAAACATCAAAACAACTTAAACTGCCCAGAGTTTAAATTAGGGAAAAAAAGACTTTTTCATGATTCTATCCATCATTCCACCGATAGCTTTTCCATGTGTTAGCATTAAGCTAGCAGACTGTTTGTGCTTGTTTTTAAATACACAATAGAGAATTGCACTCCGATGACTTTCGAATTTCAAAATGAATCAATT
Organism: Vanacampus margaritifer; assembly: GCF_051991255.1. Taxonomy (NCBI): domain Eukaryota; kingdom Metazoa; phylum Chordata; class Actinopteri; order Syngnathiformes; family Syngnathidae; genus Vanacampus; species Vanacampus margaritifer. The sequence goes on along the minus strand of NC_135435.1, from coordinate 18,383,342 downwards.
TGTTGTGTACATGTAAAAATATAATGAGACGATAACATGGTATGTTTATATGGCCTTTTTTTTTCGTTTTGGTTTCTCACGTTTAGCGAAAATGCTGGGCATAAACGCATGATGTGGTTAGTGGGCCAACTGAAACAAAGTCGGATATGCAGACTCAGCAAAATTTCACTCGTTTGTCAAGTCACATGATTTTGTAATGAATTGGTTACAATGTCGAGGCTTGACAGAAACCCTACATTTGCAGTGGAACTTCTCAAATCGCAAAAACAAAACTGCTGAGACCTCAGTTCAGCGAGCATCGTGTTTGTTTGTTTTTCCTTTGGCTTTTTTTACTACACTTCTTCCGAGAAAAAAATGAGTGTGAAGAGAAGAAGAAACTATCAAGTTTCAGCAAGATTTGTTTTGGTTTGTTTAGTTTTAGGTAAATGACAGTTGCCTATTAAACCTGCAATGATTGATCAATTGATGATCTAATAATTTTGAAATTAATTGATCATTATTGATAATTGATGAATTGCTTATCGTTATCGATTTTGTATAATTGCGCAAATCCTTGGATTTTCTGTCTTGCTACCGAAAATATTCTCAAAATTCTCGAGTCCTCCATGAAAACAAACAGATAATCTTTGTGGTTTTTCAAAATAAGACATCTGCTTTTACTTTAGGAGGGAAAAAAAGAATCAACATTTTTGCTTATTTTTTGACAGATGTTATAGACGGAACCGGACAATTAATTATGCATTTATGTTCGCGTTTTCTGCCATTTTAATTTGCATGAATATCCTGTTATTTGAATAAAAAAAAGAAAATCCGATTAATTGACAATCTAATTGGCAGATTAATCACTTATTAAAATAATTGTGAGTTGCTGCCGTAAATATTATCAAGTTAAGACTTGAGTTGCAAAATGAACAGTGTTGTGCTTGATTTTACACGTCTGGCAAGAATATTGAACAATTTGACTCCATTTTTAAGGCGATTGATTTGAATGCAACTCATGCAGGATGCAAGTCATTACGCTGACATCATTAAAGACTCAAATGTTTTACGTTTTAAAATTAACCTTGGCTTTTCAGGATTTGTGCGTGACTCATCTGCGACACAAGCCGTTACTCCGTCCTCATTAAACTTGAGACCTGAGTGTTTTATTGCTTTTACACTATAATATTAACTCATTCACTGCCATTGACGGCTATAGACGTCCAAAAATCATTTGAACTATTTCTATTCGTTTAACATTTTTTCCCACTTTTGTTAACAAGAGTATGAAAACCTAGAGTTTTTTTATATATAATATTTTTCCTCCACTTGTTAACAAGAGTATAAAAACCTAGATTTTTTTTTTATATTTAAAACAGATACAAAATTTGTGATTAATCGTGAGCTAACTATTGAAGTCATGTGATTAATTACAATTCAAAAATTTAATCGCCTGATGCTCCTAATTTTTGCTAATCTTTTTTTTTTTTTTTTAGATTTTTTTTTTTTTTAATGTCTAAAGTTTTCATACCCTTGTTAACAAAAGTGGGAAAAAATGTTAAACTAATAGAAACAGTTCAAATGAATTTTTGACGTTTACAGGCGTCAATGGCAGTGAATGAGTTAACTTTTTTTTTTTTGCACCTGTATGAAAGTCGATGGTGCGTTGCGGTACGTACCGGGCGTGGTGGGCTGCGGGATGGCCTGGTACACGCTGGTGCTGAAGCTGCTGCTGATGGGAATGTGACTGGAGGAATTGCTGGCCTGTCGACGCTGATTGCGAAGCTTCTCCTCGCGCCTCCACTTTGCTCTCCTGTTGGAGAACCACACCTGCGAACGCAACACGGCGTCTTGGTTAGCGCGGCTCGTTCAGGCGACCGGGAAGAAAGGAAGCAGAAGGGACGCTCACTTGTATTCTCGCTTCCGGGAGGTCGATTTTGGCCGCTAGTCTCTCTCGTGCAAACACGTCTGGGTAATGAGTTCGTTCAAATTCTGAAATGAAGACGTTGGACGTGAGTACATGTCAGGTAATATTACAGATTCACCTTAAGAGAGCATTTATTAGTTTTTCAGATTTTTTCTGAAATGTTTAAAAGCCATAAACATTTTAGTTTGTTTTATTCTATAAACTACAGACGATGTGACTGCAGTGCGCCCCTAGTGTTACACAAAAAAATTACAACATAAGCGCAGTTCAGTTGTATTTAATTTTAACAAAATTTTACTTTTAACTTTATATTCATAATTAATGATATTCATTTATATGAAGACACTGATCATGTTAATAGTGTCTCACAATACAATTATATTTCTATAAATGTATGTTTTTTACATTTTCAAATGAATACATGTGCAACATTCCTAGAAAATCACAATGTGTCATCGCTGGTTAGGTGGCCGGCGGACTACTCATGTGGTCCTTGGGGCTACCTGGTATGTTGGTGACCCCCCTGTTCTGAAATATATTTAGAAATTATTTTTCTCAGCCCCCCTTTTACTGGAAGAGGAAAAATTCCTAGATTCGGCCCTGCATTGTGTTCAATTTCAAATATACATGTTATAGTAGATTGCAATAATATCAACTACAGTCTTGTTTTAATTAACTATTATGCTGTTGTATTTTAAAGTTGGTCCTGAAGGTGGTACTTGGAGAGCTAAGTATTTTTTTTTTAGATATTTGGTGTAAAATGTTTAAGAATTACTGATTTAAGAGCATTTATTTTCAGAAAGTAAACCTTATATTTATTCCAAAGCTATAGCCTATATATAACACTTTTTTTTTTTTTTTTTTTACATATATTAGGATAAAATCGTAGAAACAAAACACAACATTTTATTATTAATTAATTAATTAATTAACTAATTGTGTTCCACTTGCATTATTACAGGAGCTGTTAAAAAAAATTCCACCTTTACAAAAATAACAATGCTCACTTGAGTTGTATTTTTTTTATGTTCATTATATTGGAAATATTTGCAATGCTAAACGCATTGTTTGTTATTAAAAGCAAGCTATTGTGTGGTTCGCACCTTTCTCCAGCGCCTCGATTTGCTCCTGCGTGAAGGAGGTGCGGTTTCTCTGCAGCTTCCTCTTGAGCTGCAGGCGCATCTGAGTCTCCTCCGAGTCTTCGCCGTTCGAGCTGATGGAGTTTGTGTTTTCTCCCACGCCGTCTTGCGGCTGGCAGCCGTCTGTCAGGTGGGAAGGGGGGGGGGCACATCGTTAGAATTAGCGTCGTTTTGAACATACTGTCAGAACAGCAGTTTTTTGTAATGCTAATCAATGTGTTTGTTAAAAATTGTGGAATCTGGAGTTGATTTTGTTGTTTTTCGAAAGCGTTCAAAAATGACGTTGGCAGCAAAATATCAGAAGTCAATTAAGGGTGTCATGCCTCGTGGTTTAGTTTAAAAATCCATTGCATATATTAAATTATAATGGCATATTTAAGGTTGAAAACCCCTGAGGAGGAGAAAAAAAATGCTTCTTCATTTTATAATCAAAGAAAAATTCGAAGTTTGAACAAACGTCACGTGGTTCAAATCTTGCGAGAATTCAGTTCAACACGCAAAAAATGACTTTGGCTTTAATTTCCAAAGTATAATTTTGCATTTTGAATTTCATTAGGCCGTCATCATGGATGACTCATGAGACCGCAGTTCAGCGAGCATCAAGGGATTAAGCCTTCCTGCATGTGTTTTTCTTTTTCTTAGGCTTTTGGCAACATTCATGTCAAAATAATCACCGGCGTGTTGAGATATTAAATTATGTTGGGGGTGGGGGGGGGGGGGGTTATGTTCATTGGCTACCTTCGTACAAAACATATTTTTTAAGAAAACAGAACAGAAAATTAGCACACACAAAAAAAAATTATTTAGCAGGTTGTCCGAAATTTGACCCAAATTGCGTCAGACCCAGCAGTTTTAAGAGAGTAGGAAGAGAGAAGTGTCAAGACTCTTTTCAGCGACATGTTTTAAAAAAACCAAACCAACCCCCCTCTTTCTCACCCCCCACCCACAGGCTCAATGGTGGTTCCCATATGGGCGTCGGTATCTCCATTGAGGTGACCACCAACTTTATTTTGAATAGCAGAGGAGGCCTTTCAGGCCGATACAATGGCTCGAGGAGTAAAGGGAAACCATTAAACTGTGGACACAGGCTGCAGGGACGAGCAGCCAGTCCGCGGTGGGTGTAATATATGTGAGGTGACAAAAGGATCCTCTCCCACTGGAGCTGCGCAGGCCGCAGTCTTTTTGCCATTGTGTCCGTGGGGAGAGCTTTGAGTCCAGTGTGTTAACCCTTATCCACTAGCATCATTAATCACGTCCACGCCACTCAGGATTTCTGTCCTCAATTGGAAACAAATGAGTGAGGAGAGAGCATGCAAGCCCCCCTTTTGCACTTACCCCTCCAAACAACCCCAAAATAAGGCCAATCTATTCACCACCACGAGGAGGGCAAGTCCCCCCCCCCTCCCCACCCCCCTTCAAAAAGGCTTATCGACTAATGTCTGTCCACTTGTTGGACATCATTATCACGTCGAGAAAGTGAGTGTGCAAACGTTCCTGCACATCAAATCAAATAAGAGACTCGAGTATAATCGTCAACACGCCAATACTGCGGATGAGGATAAATAGGGAGGGGGGCAGCTATTATCCGTGGGCCAGACCGGGCGACGCTGTGAGATGGGATTTGTTTTCTTTGCGAGGAAGAAAAAAAAAAAGTGAAATAAACGCATTCTTTAGTATCACGAGGTCTCCGCCAGTGAGGCGGAAAAGCAGCAGCACACACAAAAAAAGGGGGGAACGGAGAGAATAAAGATAGCGAAGCAATTGGGGCACCTTTCAGACGCTGAGGCCCGATCAAAACACTCTTGAGAAAAGAGAAAGTGTCACAATAAATCCTATAGAAAAGGATTTAAAAGTTCTTATGTGGATTGAAAATGTCTTTTTATGGACACTTGTAGCCCCCAACCACATTTAGGCTATTAATATTATTATCGTTGTTATTACTATTATACTGTTTCCGGTTACGTTTCGGGTAAATCTTATGCTCGCAGTTTATTTTCACAAAAGTGATACAAGCACAGTGGTCCGCGTGGTCACACTTGAACCGCAGAAACAACCACACTTTTATCTGGCCTCACAAAATGGAGCCGTGTAGACCAGAAAACATGGCGACAGCAACAATTTCCTTCTACCAAGCCTGGGCATTAATTGGCGGGAACTCAGAGAACCTGTACCTAGGCGCCGCCTGATGACATATGTGTTAGCGACACACCTAAATAAGAGACCCATACATTTATTATATCTAGCCGTGGGTTTTAGGCCTATTGATTTATTTGTATTTATTTTTTTGTTAGTTTAGTTATTTAACAACAGTATTAATATTGTTTTCGTTTTATTTTATTATAATGACCATTACTATTTATATTATTATTATTATTATTATCATCATCATTCGTAGGAGCGGTGTATTTAATTATTGCCGCGTTTTATGACATCACGAATCTTCCTCTACATTAAACACATCACATTGATTCCATTTAACGTGAGAGTGCCGTGCTCAAGGGCACTATGAAGGAGGGGAGGAGCTGCAACGCATTCATTACGTCATCCTTCTTTTTCTTTTTTCTTTTTTTTTTTTTTTACTGGTGTGAGGAATCGATCAAGAGGCCCTTTGGTCACAGGCCGTATTCAGTAAAGCTTTTCAAATTATTATTATTATTATTATTATTATTATTATTATTATTATTATCATCATTATTATTATTATTATTATTATTATTATTATTATTATTATTATTATTATCATCATCATTATTATTATTATTATTGAAATGTAATCAATCGAACAAGTGAAACAAATTCATCGTCATGTGTCCACATTCAAATCGTAATGATAATAGCGATAATGAATGGTGCTTAATGTGATCGTTTCCGCTTTAATGCTCGTTAATAGCCCCCACCACGTGTCCAAATGACGCTCAAACAATTAAGCAAATGATTATTTGCCGCGCCTGACTTGCGCCACTTCCGCTTTTCGGCCAACTAAATCTATAGATGGCAATTTATTTGCTTTGCATTTGAAGGCCGAGCCGGGGCTGCTGTCGGGTTTGCCTCGGTTCGCGCCTCCGCGCTCGTCACCAAAAGAGAAGGAGGAGGAACAGACAGAGAGAAGGCCAGACAAAGGCCTCTGCTAATGAGCAATTACACGTTGCGTGGAAGAGTTTTTCCCATCAGCCGTCATTGCGTGTGGATGGGACATTCCTTTGTGCACGCACGCCTCGGCGCTGTCACGCACGTCCGCGGCGGAGACAGTGCAGGCATTGAGGCCTCATTGTTTGATATCATTCTCTGATGATGGGGGCTCGCTCACCTTGATTCGGCTGGCCCGGCACCGATGTTCCGGGGTACCAGCCGGGCCGGGTCCCCCAACTTCCTGTCTGACCGTTGAGCATCCTTAGCTTGTCATACATGCCATCTGCGCCCATCTGTTGCTTCTCACTCGCCAGGTTGCGCAGGACTCGGTTTATCGATGACACCTGAAATGGTAGGGGGGAGGGGGGTGGGGGGGGTCATAACAAGGCACGGGTGAGACGGGGAGCGCCGTGATTGCTAATTGGCTGACGCGCATATACAAGTGAATGCTTGGATGCTCACTCCGCGCACAAACACAACAAAAGTCATCAGATGGAGCTAATGCAATCATGCACGCAATTTGTGCTCGTGTGCGCACGCGCGCGGCGCCTTACACTGGGTATGTTGTCGTTGGTGCAGACGCCCTCCGATAAAAGCCGATCTCGGATCTCCCACGCGAAGATGGACGGACACTCTCGCTTGTACTGCGCGATCTTGGCGACCACTTCCGGCGTGGCGACCCGGGGCTTGCTGCCGCCGATGGCCCGCGGTCTTATGGAGCCCGTCTCATAGTAGCGGCCCAGGATTTTGCTCACGCAGCCGTTGGACACCTGGATGGAGATCAAAAGACACAATTCACATCCATTATTTAGGACTATCCGGCGAATGTCTTGCGAGGGCGTTCAAGTCATTATCACCTTTTCACTGTCCACCACTTGGACTTCATCATGGGTCTATAAACACAGAAAATATGCCTTGAATGGTACATTAGGCATTTTCTACAATAAATCTATTTTTTATTATTTTTATTTTTTTTAAAGCAGGTATATATTTTTTTAATCTTCTTCTCCTTTCTCCAGTGTCCAAAGAATGTGTGCGCATCGCCTGCATGCGTGCAAGCTGCTTTGAGGCTAAAACAAAAATTTTAAATAAATAAATAAAACGAACTAAAATGAATTAAATAAGAGCGAGTGCCCACCTGTAGTATCCGGGAGATGTCGCAGGGTCGAGCACCGCTATGGGCGAGTTCGACGATTTTCTGCCTGGTGGAGTCCGGCAACGGTCTGCCGTTCACGAACACGCCACCGAGCTGGTTGACGCCGCTGTGACCTGCGTGGGCACACGAGAGGCCGATCACACATTTTATTTAAAACACAAATTGATTTAACGAAATCCTGTCAATTATGCTGCGGTATCTAAATAGTGCGCAAATCCGCCTTTAAAAAAAATTAAAAACAAACATGCACATGTTACCTTTGTCATCCCTGACATAAAAATGAAAATCGTGTTATAAATAGGCTGTGGTATAAAAAAATAAAATTTAAAAAAAAAAGGTCCAAAACATGCAAAACTATTTTTTGAAAAGAGTCGCGTTAAGGGTGAAATGTCTGTGGAAATCGTTGCTCGCCCCGCCAACCTGCAGCCGAAAGGGAGCGTGGACTCCCGGGAGTGTCCGCCCCGCGCTCCGTGTCCGCGCCTGCTGCCTTCCCCTGCGCTGCCTCCCGCTACATTGACTCCCCGCGCCAGGGCTCCTTAGCAATAAATAAGCTCCAAATATAGACGAGGGGGGGAAGCGGCAAATATGATGAGCCTGGCTGACATTTGTCTTGAAAATAAAGCTCGCCGCACGTCAAGTTTGAGCTTAATTTCTGGGAATGGGCGGAAGTCGCCTCGGATCATGCACGGGAGGCTAATTGAAAAGATCAGTTGGAGCACTTTGTGGCAGCCACGTCACTTTGTGACACGGCTCCCGCGCTGCGAAATCGCATCGTCACGACAAATAGTAGCATGATAAAAACGAGCCTTTCTGTCTGCATTTGGATATCACTCAGACCCAATTGGACGCTACTCGTTTACCCTCCGAGGGGAGACTTTGGTTTTAAGGTGGCCTGGGGGGTGGGGGGGCTGCGCGCGGTCACACAAACGAGGGCGCGCCTGGATTCTTAACATATTAAAAGTGACATGTAGTGTTTTTTTTCTCTCCCACCCCCCCTTCCTCCTCCTCCTGCTCCCTCCCCCTTTGCGCTTCGCATCCCTGTTTGTATTTGACAACAAATGCACACTGCGGCCATGTTTGTGCGCTTAGGATCAAAAGAGGGCCCCGCACATGTGATTGATGCTAAATCCGCTATCATCCCTCTTGCTCATTGCTAATTCCAGGATTAGGCGGAATTAATAGACTTGTTAGGCCGCGTTACGGCGCCTTCGCCAATGTCATATTTCACATAAATCACCCAAAGGAAACACCTGATCGATAAAAGCTGTCAGAGTCTTAATCAGGGCTCAATTCCCTCAAGTGCCCGCTGGCGCTGATTACGCGCCTTGTCGTCTATTGCGGCAAAGCATATGGTGTCATTTTGGACGCACCCAGGAGTTATTAGGCACAAAAGACCACCGAGGCCCGCCGCGACCTCTGGACAACCCGTGGGCCCGTGGAAGACCCCCCTCGCGGCAGACATCACGCGCCAAAGCCATTTAGGTCCGGACCGTCATTACGCACATGACGACCCTCGCATCCGAACCAAATTTGCGCACACATTACAGCACAGACACGGGTGCATATGGAGGATGTAATGTAATAAAGTTATTGCACACACCTTCATCACAGATGTCATACACCTCTTGTCCAGCAGCAAGAGAGAAAACGTTCATGTTTAACCTTTTTTGCTTGTTGTTTGGCACCAGGAATTAGACAGCATTCAACGCACGACTTAAAAAGGCGCAACTTCCGGTCTGACCACGTGTGTGTGTGTGTGAGTGTGTGAGTGTGTGTGAATGATGCGATCATTTGCATAAATACATTATTTCTTCTCGCTCATGTTTCATGCAAAGCTGCGGATAAGTAAATAACCCAATCTCCACTCTCTCCAATAATAACTTGCATTGCAAAATAAATAAATAAATAAGTAAATAATAAATTAACAGCATGAAATGGCTGTCAAATAAGTGAGAATAATGTCAGTCATGCAAAATTGAGCCGTACATTTCCTCCTTTTCCTCTTTTTTTTTTCAACCGTATGCACCATAACAACATGCAAACACAATTAAAAACAGCAAAAATATAATTTAAAAAAAAAACTAAACTTACTGTTTTGCATCATTGAGGCTACGCCAGACTCCCACGTGGCTTGATTGTGGTACTCTAAGCGTCAGGAAGAGCAGAAAAACAGTTTAGCATCACATTTTTAAACAACAAATACACAAATTTAAAATAAACACATATTAATACATTTTCTTGACACATATTTGATCTCATCTCGTTCCTTATTTTTTCAAATTGTTTATAGTAATTATTTAGTGCAGTTTAGCATCCTGGTTTGTGTTGCATGTTTGTATTTTTGTATATTAAACTTGCCTGGAAGCAGAGTTGACTGTCCACTGTATTACAATTTAGTCAATCATCTGCCGTTTTCACTACTTTAATGCCTCCCTATAGGACAGAGCAAAACAAGACATTAGCACAGCCAAAGCTATACTGATGTAAGTTCCTCTTTAAGTGTCAAACCCGGCCGCACCTTCACGTCGGAAAGCAGAAGGCTCATATTTACCCCTCAGTTGAATTCATGCCATTTTATTTTTCAAATAAACAGCATCGGATTGTCATGTTTTATGGCGCATTTTATTTCCAGGCCATGTGACGAATGATGTGCCCAAAGGCCTTGAGTTTGACACCCTTTAGGCTTAATATTTAAATTGTATTTGCTTTCTAACTTCATTCCACCCTCAAAGTGCGCAGTGACAGTGCTAGAAAATAAAAGTGGGGAGGTGCAGTCGTCAACAATGCACCCCCTCACAGGCTCCCTCCAACCCGGGGCGACAGCTCGGCCTGGGCCGCCACAAACACGCACAGCTTCCCAACTAAACACACCAACAAGTTCACATTAATACAAAGAGCCGGAGGCACGCATCCCACCCCCTTCGGGACCATTCACACACACACACATTCTCTCACACACATGCGACCGTGACCCCGGTGCAACCACAGTGTGAATGCTTTTTTTGTTTCCTTTTTTTTTTTTTTTTTTTTGTAAATAGGAGATACTGAATTATTTCTCGCCGTTCAATATTTGGTGGTGCTTGTAAAAGCGCGTCCGGACAACACAAGAGCGCAGTAGGACGCTCAATTTGGGGGAAAACAAATGCATTAGAAGAAGCTTTTCAATTTGGGTGGGGGGACAGATAAGAAAAAAAAGGGGGGGTAGTGAGGGAGAGTTTTTTTTTTTCTTCTATGCGGGAGTTGTGTTGTGGTCGCGAATAAAATGGCTGCGTGCACTTGCTCCGCCATTAATCACATTCAAAATTCCATCACACACAAGCACGTATAAAACATGAATAAAAACACGACATAATAGTTTTTAAAAATAGATTTCAAAATCTTATTTTAGGTGACGGTGCAGCTTTGGGAGCTTGTAGGTTAATCATTTATTGAAGGTCGAAAGCTCAAACGTTGTTGTCGCCGGCGTTAACTATACCATCTAATCTGCATTTCTTTTGCTGCGCTAATCCGGAACAACAATGTCTTAATTCAATGTGCTTATTCTCACACACACTCGCTCATACACACAAGCAAGGGCACGCAAGCAGGCCTCACTTGTTTTGGATTCAAGTTGGGACACACTCTTTTTACGAGCAGGTGTCCATAAAAATCAACTTGGGAAGGCAGTCTTTTTTGGGGTATTTTATTTTATATTATAAATTATAGTAATTACTGGTATTTTTATTTAAATAAACATACAATTTATTTACAATTGCATGGACTACATCAGACCCGGGTGACTATGGGGTGCAAATTTTGATTATAATCGCCATTCAATTATAATTTCTAAATGAATTGTAAATAAAACAACAGTCCGAATGTTTTTGTTGTTGTTATTGTTAATTAGTCTAAAAGTGGGCCTGTGCTGCCCGTTTCTTTTCCTTTTTTTTTTTTTTTTTTCCTGCAAGAAGCTTCTTGGCTGAGTGGTCGGCATGAATCAATCTGACGCCTTTTCTCAACGGGTCATTGCGCCCAATTCTCCACGATGATCACTGGCCTGGCCCAACATGACTTTTTTACTCCTTTAAAAATACGGCAAAATGGAGCATGATGAATTGGTTAAAAAAAAAAAAAAATGATAAGAGCCGATTTTTTTTTTTGCGTACTTTTTGAAGAAAGAGGAAACACCCGCTAAATTACTAAATGACTGTTAAATAATACTACATATTAATATTAAACATCACCATGCATTTAGGAGTGAGGAAGAAAAAAATATATTTAAAAAAAAAAAGTCTCACCTTTTTGGGGCATCCTGTCGCTGTCAAAACCAAACTATGCAGCCTGATTGTCCACGGCCCACACAGAGAAAGAAAAAAAAATAAGGGAAAAAAAAACACCCACGATGATGACCGGTCTTCCCTCGTGGAAGTGAGGAGCGAGGGGTCGACTGGGGGTAAAAAAAAAAAAATAGTTTCCAAAAGGGTGCTGGAGAGGAGAAGGAGACGGAGGGGATATCCCTGCGAAGGAGACAGAGATTGACAGTGAACTCAGATGTCACAACGCAGCGAGTTTGGCGTGGATGTGCGCTGGCGTGGGAGAGAGCGAATGAGCGAGTGCGCAAGAGAGAGAGTGGGGAAGCGAGGGAGAGAGAGAGAGGGAGGGGAGGGGAGGGGGAGGAAGGAGGAGGAGGTGGGGGTAAGAGAAAGAATGAACACACCTATGCTGATTGGAGAAGGGAGAACAAGTGTATTAATGTATGTGCTCCTTCCTCCTGCTCCGCCGCTCTTCACTGGCCCATTAGCGCGACCCGACCTCTGTCATCATCACCCACCCCCCTCGCTTTACCCCCCCCCCCCCCACACACACACACATAAATACACCCCACCACTACCCCCACCTCTGCCACAGCCAAAAGCGGGAAACTGGGCCGAGTCACAGCGAGAGAGAGAGAGAGAGGGGGGGGGGGGGTTGCTTGTCCCCCCCTTCCCAAACCCCTCTAATCAGACTCGTGCATGCAAATGGGACCGTGCGTTCTTTTGCTGAGTATTGGAGGGAGAAAAAAAAGAAGAAGAAAAAAAGGAAGTGGTGCACCTTGGAACCGGAAGTGCATGAGAGGGCACGACACAAGTCTACAATACAAAAAAATAAATAAAGAAAATAAATGGGGGGGGGGGGGTTGTCAAAGCATCACACCATCGTCCTGTGCAGGAAGATAACAAATGTGAATTGCAGTACTATAAAATATAAGACTGAGGATAAGTATTGATCTGATTAAATAGAAGGAAGCTGATCAATGCAGAACAAATGCGGGAAATAACGCCAAAGTAAATTGATATAGATTATTAAGTCCAACAATTGAGACATTTTTGCATTTCTTTTTTAAAATAAAGGTTATTCATTTTTAAAGGAATTATCACTAATGTACTTTCCTGTAAATGTATTGTATAAACATCACGTATACACGATCAGTATAGGCTACTTATAGTGACATTAGAGGGCAGGAGTTTCGTGCCTTGCTCAAGAGTAAACCTGCAAGTTAGGAGCGCAACTGCCTGTTGCTTTGAAGAAGGCGAAGCGTCCTGCTTTATATTATTATATTATATTATATAATTAATATTATTATTATTATTATTTGAGCAAAATGTGAGTTCAGCAACCAGCAAAGAAGTGAACACAGTTGAAATGCAAAAAATCCATATTAAAATTTCTAACTTTATTGTCTATTTTAGTATTTATTTTCCACTTGTCAACTCCTATGAGCGGATATGACGAAGAGAGAAGTAGGGTATTTCTTTTTTATTTTATCTTATTTTATTTTACAAATCACCTGGATTAGTCATATAATAATATCTGCTTAATTGCTATACTCCTGCAGTCTATTTGGACAACTGGCTTATTGAATCATTTCAATATTATAGCCTATATATTCAATGTGTTTGACATTTCAATTTATTATATTACGTATTTTAATTAGTTATATTTTATTTACATAATGACACTTTCATGTTTACACTTAAAAAAAAAAAAGAAGTCCAGAGGTACTACTATCATTTACTGCACTGAATCATGACACTGTTGAAACAGTTGACAATGGTGGTATAGTACCACAAAAAAAGTCAATGCTAAGTGCCAAAGCTATCGGCTATTGAACACACACCAAACAAATTTATTTATGCATTATTATTATTTTTAACAGTTGTGCAGACTTTACTACTTCTTTCATTAACATGCCTATACCAAATATCCAAACAAAGTTACAATTCAAATTCGAAAAAAAGAAGAAAAGGAAACTACAATGAATTATTTTTGTCTGCAGGAGGAAATTTCTTTATCTCACATCTTGGAACGTGATGCATTTTTTAGATTCCTATCAGTGCCCAAAAAAAAAAATACATTCAAAACATGTATATCCAACCACGTGCTTTTGTTGACTCTTTTGGGTCTCACACTCTCTCACCACCCACCTCCGCCCCAACCCCACCACCCACCCCCCCTCCTGTCAACAAGAGGACCCGTGCGTAAAGAGCGCAGCCTTTAGGCAAGCTCGGCTGCTTTTTATGGATGCATTTGCGCGGCAAAAGGCCGACGTCACTCCGGCGGCCTGACGTGCAGCAAATAGCACGCGTAAATAAAAGTGGAGCAAATGAGTGTGTAGCCATGGCCACACGCTCCCTGATAATAAAACGGCGCTGGGTGAATGGCGGCCTTATTAGGGCACACCTCATCGCACCCCAAAAGCAACCCCTCTGCGCCCAAAATGGCGGAGGGGGGCGGGGGGTACCCTAAAAGGAAGAGTTGCATGCAGCAAAAAGGGGGTGCATGCGTTAAAAGGGTTGGGGGGGGAAGGGAGAAAATGTTCCTTTGGATAAGGGTGGGGGGATGCCATGATGAAATGAAGTCATGGAGGCCTACACTTGACTTTCTTTGACATGTGAAAAAGTGGGAGAAGTCAGAGCTCATCAATAAAACACTCTGGAAGTGAAAGAGGGCTCCCTAACAACCATCACATTCCGGACTGCAGGGCCTTCAATGAGGAGACAAACGACCCGAGAGAGAGAGAGAGAGAGAGAGAGAGAGAGAGAGAGAGAGAGAGAGAGAGAGAGAGAGAGAGAGAGAGAGAGAGAGAGAGAGAGAGACAGAGAGAGAGAGAGAGAGAGAGAGAGAGAGAGAGTTTTGCTTGAATGGGGCCACAGTGGGCCGGCGAGATAATGAGCTGAGAGGAGCGGCTCCAAACTGTCACTGTGAGGGTCCCGCAGCGAGGAACAACACTTTGGCCAATTCTCCTTCATCAAACAAGCCGTAAACTAAACGAGCACATTCATGGTGTTTCTTTTCCTTTTGCTGCCTTGTTTCTCCTCACTTGGACTGGTGGCTCAAGACTACTAGGCCCATGCAGATTATATAGCAAGCAACCCCCCCCCCCAACCCCAACACACACACACAACACATACACATAGAATATACAGTCATTAGGAAGCACAATTTTGTAAACCTGTGCACACATGAATCGCCACTGTCTTCTACTGTAACACTATACATCACAACTGGGAACCTTGAAAAAAACAATAAAGAAGAAAAAGAAGAAGAAGAAGAAGAAAGAAACCCCCCTGAAATTTGGAAAACGTTATGCAGCAACTGAACACACCCTTAATGACCTTAATGATGATGATGATGATGATGATGATGATGATGATAAACTTGATCCCAGCCTGACTAATTTTACCAGGGGAGGGCTTCTGTGCATGGAGACTTATCTGCGGTATTTCATTTCAACAACAACAATAATAATAATAATAATAATAATAATAATAATAATAATAAAAAGCAGAACAATAAAAAATATCTGAAGGAACGACGTGTCTAAGTCTTAGACACTTAGCTTAGACTCTAAGATAACAAAAACAAACAAAAAGTAAAATAAAAACAAGAACAACAACAACACACATTTGGTTCTAAAACCTTGTTTTGTTTTTACTTGGAATGTTCGATACCACCCTTGTGAGGAATAAGCGGTTCGGAAAATGGATGGATGTTCGATACCTCTTTTTTCGGAAGATACCTGCAGTCTTAATACGGAACTCTAAAATCGTCACCGATACTTTGTATTTGGCACGATAGGCTACCTGGTGTCGGTAGTGCTCTTCTATATTTTTTTGTTTTTGTTTTGCTTTCGTTTTGTTGTTGTGTTGAAAGTGACATAACACATATTGACGTGTTTCTAATATTGTTATTCTTTCCACTATAGGAATGTTTGGAGCACTGTTTGGTATTGATCCAACAACATAATTTGTACTGCATCATACACAGTTGCTAGCTAAATATTACATATAGCATTTCTATAATATCTGTTTGCGTGTTAGCTGAATATGAGAAACGTCCCCAGAAGAAACTGCTCCCATTCAAAAGTGACCATTAAAGACAATTTGTTGTGATAAAGAATGATATTAGATGATCCATGCACTTAAAGACGCTAGCCGGCTACCGTTGTATTTCATCATCTGATGTCATCCCAAAACAATCCTCACGGTCTGCCTTCGCAGTGCGAAGTGTTATTGCGGCTCAGTGGTCACATGCTGCAGCTGTCAAAAACTCACCCG
Source organism: Vanacampus margaritifer (assembly GCF_051991255.1). Lineage (NCBI taxonomy): Eukaryota > Metazoa > Chordata > Actinopteri > Syngnathiformes > Syngnathidae > Vanacampus > Vanacampus margaritifer. Next base: position 18,367,436 of record NC_135435.1, on the reverse strand, counting down.
TCTATTAACCTTCCTCCCTGACAAAGACAAACGCACACACAATTCCGCATGAGTGTGTCAAGTAGTTTTCTTTTGGAAACAATAGCTCATGTTATTGATTTCTCCTGGTTAAGCTGCAAATCCGCCCCACTGGCTAATTCCTTGTCTCCTCTCTGCGCCTCCAGAGATCTTGCATGCCAATAGGGCCTCCGCCTGCTTTGCACAGTGGGAGCATAATATTTCCTACATGTACTGAGGTAAATTGGGGGGTGGGGGGTAGGAGCCAATAGAGAGGTGAGGGGGGGCTTGCATGGGCTGATGTTGGGAAAGCAATTAGCCCAATTCGGATTAGCAGCAACTAATGTCAGGCATTGAAAAGAAAGCCTAATCTGGGCGCTTTTTCCCCCCCACGGGCAATGTGCTTTTTGTGCCCCCATGTGGAAACTTTATTTAAATAAAAAAATAAAATATAAATATATATATATTTAAAAAAAAAAAAGGAATAAGAAAAACAGAACAGCAAATATATGGAGTAGAAAACATGGGTAATGTCGACTGAACACTTTATAATTTATAATGTAAAAGAGAAATTATTTAGATGTGCCATATTCGAACTAGCAAACGACATTTCACCAATATTTTTAATTTTATTTTCAAGTTAATATTTTAAAACAGATGTGCAATGTATTATAATTGTATCATTATTATGGTTGTCAATTCAATGACATTTGTTGCTTTTTGAGGTAGCCTAATTGACAAAAGGGTCAAATTCAGTGTAAAGACATTTTTAAATTACGCATTTCTTTATATACATGATCATTATTATGAATATTGATTTTATTAACCATGAAACACTATAATAAATTCAATATAAACACCAATTCAGAAATGTCCATTTTAATGTGTTTGCTACAATGGCTTGTCAATCATTGCATTGTTAAACAATTGTGAATTCTATGGATCTTCCATGGTGACATCTGCTCGTTAACGAGGACTAATTAGCTTTTAACAAACACATTGCAACAAAATCACCTGCTAGTTAGGAAGACTTCTCTTCATGTTGATTAATTTTGGCGTGCATCGCCAGACATCAACGATTATTATTATTATTATTATTATTATTATTATTATTATTATTATTATTATCAAAATATATCGTGTCTCCACTTCGTGTGGCAAAAGGCAGTCTGGGATTGGGATCACCAGTGGGGCAAATGTTGTCACAGCACCGGGCCGCCACGCACGCGTGACAGGAGCAAACGCTGAAGTGACCTGACAAACTCTCACACTCTTACACTAATACTGGCTGGACATGCTTGCAGCCACTTAGTAGTATGGCTTTAAAAAAATAAAAAATAAAATAAAACGTCTGCAGTGCTGTTGAGGTTTAGATCTCCAGATTCTTATAAGTGGACGAGCGTCTGCATGCATGTGTCTAGTTCATGGGGAAATTTAAATAATTACACCCTTTTCCCCCGGTTCATAAAGACACAAACACGCCAATCAGCTTGGTTTGTTGAGAAAAAAAAATCACAAATAAGTGAGAGAGAGATAAGTGAAACAACAACAACCTGAAAACAACCTGAAGATTAAACTCACCGGATGACATGCAGCAGATCCTGTCCGTGTAAAGTCGCGTCTTCTTTTTCCACCCTCCCGGCGTGTTTCACGCGTGGACGTCCGATAGAACAAACGTGGCCAAGCTTTAGATCCGTAGCCGAGTGGAAATGTCAATGAGAGTGAGTGGCGAGGTGGGAGGGAAAAAGTACGCTTCTAACAGCAACTTTCTCGTCAGCTTTAGGCCGAGCTCTCCTGTGATTGGCTGCGGCGGCGCGTCTACGTCACGGCTCGTTCGGGACGCCGGGCGCATAGAATGGGGAAGTGCTCCACCGAGGGAGCGAGCGTGGTCCGTGGGCGGGACCCGGCACGAATCACTCTGATGGAACAAGTTTGGATCGGGTCGGTGACTTCAAATGTTGACGCCTTCGAAATAGCAATGAAGGCAGGTTGGATTTTGGGATTTATTTAACAGCAAACATCACATCAGTGATCAGAGCACACGGGCAAAGGATTTTAATAATAATAATAATAATAATAATAATTATTATTATTATTATTATTATTATTATTATTATTATTATTATTATTATTATTATTATTATTATTATTAGAGGCACAAAGGGAATTATAAACACAAAATGCATATTATGTTTATAATAATAATTTATATATTTTTTTCCATGGACATTATTGAAGTAAATGTCACTTTGACACATTAAAAAGAGTCAGTGTGCAGCTTGCAACAGTGCACATTTATTGTTCCCTCAAAATAACCCATAATACAGCCATCTATCTATCTATCTATCTATCTATCCATCTATCTATCTATCTATCTATCTATCTATCTATCTATCTATCTATCTATCTATCTATCTATCTATCTATCTATCTATCTATCTATCTATCTATCTATCTATCTATCACGTATTGGCGCATGCTCAGAGTGCAACAGGTGTGGACAGTAGGTGTCAAGTCATCATAAACATGAATTACAGGTGAGTCAGTTGTTTTCTTTCCCCTCTTTTTTGCCTTTTAGGCGTGCAGCTCCATAAAACGGTCCTATAACAGGGCTGTGGCTTTTAGCGAGGAAGACTTAAAAGCTTGCGCGTGCCTCGTCCACAAGCTGATGTGTTTTGTGTCAATTTGAACAAGGCTGCGCGTAAATGGACAACCGTGACGAGCGTCCGTCTCCCAGGAAGAGGACAAGCACACACACACCGGGGGCGTCGCTCAGACAGGTACGGGCCGGTCAGGTCTGGTCTGGCCGCTCCATTATTATTTGGAGGGACGTCCATTAGGAGCGGCGGTACCGTGCAACGCAGCAGGGTGCTCGACATCCGCGCTGGAAACCGCACGGGCCAACCCCCCCAGCCCCTCAGCCCCCCCGCCCTTTGCTTATCAGGCTGTCAATAAACAGAGACGGGCTGCAGCGGTGGAAGCCAGGTGCTGCCTTTCCCTGCTCCCCCCTCTCTCTCCACGAGCTGATCAGGCGTGAACGCAAATCTGTCCACCGCCACCCCTCCCCGAAAGCACGCGTGTACTGATTGTTTTATGGGAAACGGGTCTTTACGGTTACTATTTTACAGCTATAGCACATGTCCATCCCCGTCTCCACGGTGACCACTTACACGCGCGTGCACCAGGGGGGGGGGGGGACTTTGGACTGTGCGCGCTCTCGTTCTTGATTAGCGTGCATAGCGGATCAAATCAAATAGCTTTATGTACACAAGTTAAGATGAGATTTGTTTAGGATGCGCTTACCCCGTGCGAAAGTGCAACATAAATAGTGCAAATAAGAACATTTAATACCTAAAATAAATCAATAAAATCGCAAGTTTAAAAGATCACTGTATAAAATGATAAAAGCTCAAAATATAACACATTAAAAGAAAAATGCAACTTTAAAACAGATGATGTCATGACGCTGCAGGCTGATTCTTACAATTAATTGCACTAAACCACAGTTTTTTTATTATTATATTTAATATTAATTTGATATGATAGTGATTGACTGACGAGTTTAAACCGTTCCGTAAAAACTCATCATCTTTCCCCATTGAAGTGGATAGAAATCCGTTCCAGATCAAAAAACAAAACACACCCACATGTTTGTAACATATGTTTTTTTTATTCAGGAAAAAACATATTAAAGTATTTTAGTTTATAAAAATATATATATTGAATTTTGCATCATGCATTCGTGCTTCTTGTGCTCCAGGTGTGCACACCTTGGCCACTTGGAGGCTGACTTTTGGACAGTGGATACAGAATATATGCCTGCAGTGTTTTTGTATTGTCTAAATGTTTTTGCTGCACTGTTTGTCTTAAAAAAATCCTGTATTTTGCATTGTGTGTTAGCATTAAGATAGCAGAATTTCACTAAGTAAACGTGACATCTCTTTGTTTTATTAACTTCAAGTGAGAATGGTGATAAACTTAATTAAACATCAGCGTAAAGTTAACTACAAGAAGAAGAAGAAGAAAAAAAGACTCATATTTTTGCTTCCGTTCAGAAAAGAAAAAAAATCAGCCGATCGATGGATCGTATGTTTCAAATTAAAATGATGGAGTTCAAACATATTTTTCTGCATGAGGAAGCAAAGCCTCAAAAGTTTAAAAAAAAATCATAATGCATGATTAGGGGAGACGGGACTAGTCGAGTTGTATCACTTTTTATATTTCTATATATTTCTTGGAATCAATACGTCATACATAAACAAAATGTATACCAGTTGAAAGGCCAAGGTCCTAGATATATTTTTCGTATCCATGTCATTTTCATACTTTGTGAAAGTGCATAGTTATGAGCCATCAAATAGAGGGTGTGAACATGTGACATGCTGCCCCACCAATGGGTAAGTTGTCACTCTATGGGTAAGATGTCACACTGGATTTTGCAACTAATAAGGACAAATATTTCCTTATCCTCCTGATTTGTTTGTTTATTTGTTTGTTTTTACAGCCAGAAAAAACGTTTGTCATTGATCTTGAAAATTTACCACACTCATTGAGCAAACTTTAACATAAAATATTATGAAATGGAATAAAGTCTTTAGGAACTGCTGGCATGCAGGTCATAGCTATCATCCTCAAATGGTTGTTTTGCTTAAACTGGAAATTTGAGATTAAATTGAATTAAAATAAATTAAAAAGCATTTTGGTTAATGGGTGGATGTTTCATCATGAAACTTAAACCAGTCCTGACATGTGTGCACACTGTAGTTCCAACAACTGGAAAATAAATGTGTAAAGAATGAAAAAGAACATGGCAAATTATTTTCCTCACTCTTCAGACTCATCATTTGAAGAACAATTCTGGCATACTTAAACCGAGTTGCCAGAGGTACATTTTTCATTGGCCCATTCTTTGCGTATGTGACAACAAACCCCAAAATGACTGAGACAAGTTGCCCCAAACTATCATGTTAGCTAATACTTGCTTTAGTTTAAAGTTAGCTTAAAACAGAGCAGTGACTGATGCATGACTCGATGCCTGAATCTCTCTGTTAACAAGTCCACATGTTTTGCTGCTAGAATGTACGACACCTGTTTCAAAATATATGAAATTGAATTTTTTTACTTTGGGTTGTGCAAAACAGATAACTGGCCCTCATCTCAGCTCACAATGTGCTACTCTCTTCTCAGACAGTACACAACCCCTGACCATTTATACGAAGAAAACTAGTATTCCAAAAAAAAATTTGCACCCTCTGGTGGAGAAGAAAATTGCAATGTGACAACTTACCCGTGATACAACTAGCCCCGTTCTCCCGAAACGTCAGCAAATCTCGCGAGACTTTGCCTAACAAACGTCTCACGGAGTGTTTTGTTTCTTCTTTGGATTTTTTGTTTGTCACAGGAGCAGCAGCAATGGCAATTGTAAATAGAACGTGCAGGAAAGATTTCTGGCTACAATAAACACAATATTAATTGTCATATTGATTTTAACAAGATGCCACTTATTACAATAGCCCATTAGGCTATAAAACAAAATAAATCTAAGTGAGTGTTCTTTCTCCATTAAAAAAAAAAAAAAAAAAAGTTAAGATGCTCAAGTTTCCGTTGAGCATCTAACTTATTTCTCCCCCTTGCAGTGGTTAATTAATTATGTTAACTTGCCTATAAAGTTAAAGTTTTCGACAATTCGAGACTCAAACAAATTATGAAGTGACATCTTATTTAGGAATGACTTTGAAATTAGAACAACTTGGAATTCAATCTTAAGGTTCTACTAAACACACTGACAACACATTAGCAGGTGAACGATATAACTGGTCATTTAATTGCATTCGATTGCTGTTATTCGCTAAAAAAAAAATAATAATAATAAAAGTAGTATTTGGCTTTGCAGGCCTGTTGCTGTTGCTGCACAACAACAGTATAATGTGCTCCACTAATATATTCGATTTAAGACAGTGTCCAGAGTGTGTATAAACTAATTATCTCCTGCACACACACCGTGACTACCCCCCCCCCCCCCCCCCACCCGTGTGTGAAATGTTTTAATAAGCCCCTCCACGCTCTGCAGTGTGCGGTTTGATTTGTTTTCCCTCCCCGCTCCCGCGGCCCTGGATGGAGACATTAGCCGAATTCCCCCGGGGTGATTGGATGCAATTTGTCCGGAGTCGACAGCCACGTCCTGGATGTTAGGAATTCACTTTGGCTCAACGTGACAAGGCTGACTTCGATCTACGATTGCATCTGAAAGTGCAGCGAGCGGAAAGATGCCATGCCATTAAGTGTCACCCCCACCTCCTCATTTCTTTTACCCCCTAAAAATAACAAGATCTCCTTATTTTATTCACATGTAAGATATGCGTAACAATCCCAAATGGGCGACGCCTCTGATGCGCGCACGAGCTCAAACAGTAAATCCCTGACCCCTGAAATGAGATTAAAGATTGACAGATCTGGATTAAACAAAAGCGTGAGTGACACCTGCCACGTAAGATTGCATCTGATTGTGATAACCCCACCCCCACCCCCACTTTCTTCTTCTTCTTTTTTCCACTCTCGGTGGCCACTCGTTGCTGAAGAAGTCAGTGTCCGTGTTGCGCCGTGACTTGACAGGGGAAAATGGGAGCTAACGAGCTTGTCAGATGTCCTGACAAGACAAATGGGAGCTCGTCACTCAACGCGCTTTAATAACGTTTAATGGAAGCGTATTGAGCCTTTCAAAAAACAAAAGTGCTACACGCACTGCGCTCTGCTTAATTACGCACGGTGAGCTAAATTGCGCGTCAGCTGAAGGGCGTTGGCACCGTCACATTGATCCTGTATACAACTGCACTCGAATACAGTACAACCTTCATTTGGACAGAAAATATCAACAGACTTCTTAATCAAGTACCTGTTGACCAGTCAAATTTTGCCAAGCAAATTTTCCAATGAACTAATTTAAGTTGTCACCGCCCAAAATGTAAATGAAATAATATTTGACATATACTGATATGTTCTATTATTTCGATTTTAATACCCTTATAAAATAATTTGAACATGTGAAACTCGAACAAGAACACTGTTGTTTTTTTCTTTTTAAATCTCATTAAATCCTACAGGTGTACTTAATGGTTTGACCCTTTTAGCGTCTTTTTTTTTAGCCACGTGTAAGTCACCTGTCAGAAGCTTGGAGCTCGCCCTGCACGGAGGGGCTTCCCCCTATTACTCGAGCTGGATGACTTTAGTGAATAAAGCTGAGGGTGCTCATTCTTGTGTGTAATTCATGGTGTGCGATATAGCCAACACGCGCTATGGTAGTGTTGCTCCTGATGCACCATCCCCCGGGCACAGGTTGCACGATACTGGCTTGAAATGTATATATTACAATTTGCATTTGGTCTTGTACAAATTGCAAAAGGAAATTTATGAGCATATGGATATTGCAGCGCGGCTTTAATGTTGCACACTATGATGGGCATTATGATTAAATAAAATGCATGGTAGTTCAATTCCACACGATTCAACAAGCACAGCGCGACAGGTGACCAGATGGCATTTGTAAAGATCTCACTCCATACCACCCCACCCCTCCCTGATTGGATGGGGCGTGAAAATAGTCATCATTCCACTAATGTGTATACCTGCACATTCTTGGACACTTTTCTGTGACTTAAAGCGAACTCTATAAGAGTACTGTCACTCAAAATCACATTTTAGTGAGAAAAACTGCAAAAGTTGAAGAATATGGACGACATACTGTAAGCTATCAGGCAATTTCATATATATATATAAATAAAAAATAAAGTTTGGGTAATTCCAGCACGGGCCAAATCAGTCATTTTCAGCATAAACTCGAGAAAGAAGAGGAATGCAGGATTAGATGTGTATATTTTTTTTAACTCATGTGCGTGTTTATGTCACGTTAAAATAAACCAATTTTCGCGCACAAAACCGCAAAAAGGGGCGTTTATTATGTGACGTCGCAGCCAGCTATTATTTTCGTGCGTAACACTACAAACAAGTACAAATAATTACTTGCAGGCGGTCTTTAAAAGGATGTGACAACGTGAGCGCACATCGTTGTGATACGTATAAATGCAGCGCGGCTAGACGCGCAGGGAGGGGGGAAAAAACTGGGCGGCGTAAAAGCACCACACTAAATCAGGCAATAACGACGACAAACCGTGTGGAAAATGGACGCACATAGTGCATGCAGCAAGAAATCACTCATTCCTCCCGCCCTCTCCCTTCGCCTCCCATTGGACGACAAAGCCGATGGTGAAGTAAATATCTTGAGGATAATTGAACTGATTGTTAGTTGCAAGTTTCTATGTCTTGAATATAAAAAAGGCGAGTGCGCATTCACGGTGTTTCTCAGTCCTATTTGTCCACGTTCATATTCGTAATGTGGCTGATCCGGACTCGTGTCATGACGCATTATTTCTGTGCGCGTCGGCTTGTTGTGTTTGTGAATAAAAATGAAAGCTGCAGAGGTTCGGACACTATCAGTCGTAAAATGTGACATAAGTTTGACCTCTTTAAAAACGGTGATCCCAAGGGGACTGGGTCCAGGGGTGGGGGTGGGGGGTGCTAAAATCTCACTCAAATTTCTGTTAGCCAACATGTTGTAGTTCACCTCGATCTTAGTGCGGAGGACTTTTCTTGAAAAGATATACATTTCCGGGTCATTGCCTCACTATTGATCTGCACCCCGCTGTGCGCACACCCAGCCGATATACAGCGTAAAGTCTATAGCAAGTGCACACAGACTGTATATACTTCTAAATCTAATCACAGACGAACATTAATTAGACAAGCAATTGCCGTCGTAATTAACAGCTTCCCTTTTACGCTGCGCTTTGATATGGCGCACACAGGCAGGCAGCATCAGCGGATAAAGTCTTTATTATGATTGCTGGAAACCCATCTGGTAATAGTCTTGCCCGGGACCTCCTCCCCCCTAATCAAGGTTTTAATTAAAGACGGTTGAGGGCCACGGAGAACATGAAGGCCAGTAATTAAGACCAACATTGGAGCCAACAGATGCAGAGCTTCTCTCTCTTGCTTGTGCTGGTGCAGAACAGAACCCCCCACCCCCACCCCCACCCCACCCCCTTTATGCATATGGGAATATTCAAAAAGGATGCTGTGATGTTTTATTTTATGGACATATGCAAAATGAAACAAAGGCATCATGAGTAGGCTCATTCCTGTATTAACCGTGAAAATAAATACAATTGGGGGTGAGGGGAAAAAAAAGTTATGAGAAAGTCATCATGTTACTACAAAAGTTCTAATGTTACAAGAAGAAAGTTGTAATGTAAAAAAAAAAAAAAAGATTGCAAGGAATCATGTTAGGACAAAGTCCTAATGTTACAAGAGTAAAATTGTAACCTAAGGGGTAAAATAATAATAATTATCAGTAGATTAAAGTCGTAAGAATGCCATCATGTTACAGCAAAGTTGTAATGTTACAAGAATAAAATTGTAACGTAGGAGAAAAAAGTCGTAATTATAAGTGGAAAAATGTCGTAAGAAAAGTTGTAATATTAAAATTGTAATATCCCTAGCCTAAAATTATTACGCGTGACAAAAAAAGTCAAATGGAAAAAAGTCATGAGAAAAGTGTAATGTTACAACAAAGTTGTAATTTTGCAAGAATAAAATTGCAACATATGAGGAAAAATTCGTAAATGCGAGTAGAAAAAAGTCGAAAGTCGTCATGTTTTGACAAAGTTGTTAGGTTACAAGAATGAAATCGTAACGTAAAGAAAAGTCGTAACTATGTGTGAAAAAAAATCGTAAGAAATGTGTCATGTCATGGCAAAGTTGTAATGTTACAAGTATAAAATTGTAACATGAGGAAAAAGTCCTAACTATAAGCGAAAACAAATGTCCTGAGAAAAGTATCATGTTATGACAATAAAGTCATTATGTTACAAGAATTGATTCGTACGTAATGTTACAAGAATGAAATTGTAACGTGTGCAGTAAAGTCGTAACTATAAGCGCAAAAAAAGTCCTAAGAAAAGTATGTAATGTTCCGACAATAAAGTCATAATATTACAAGAATTGAGTCGTGTATATGGTACAAGATTAAAATTGTAACGTGATGAAAAAGTTGTAACTATGAGCGGGGGAAAAAAAATTCAGTCATAATGTTACAAGAATAAAGTTGAAATATACAAGAAAAAAATCATGTAATTTTACAAGAGTATAGTTAATATAATGTGCTATCCATGTTTTGTTTTTCCAAGTTTTTATGATAAAACGTCAAGAATAAAGTTTCCGGCTGAAATCTAGCAAAAAAAATTCACATAACGCTACGATTTTTGTCTTTGTAACATACTTGTAACAATTGCGACTACTGACATATTACCACTTTATTTTCATATTTCAAATATCCCTACTAATTACAACTTGTTGTTGGAAGACTATGACTTAAATATCATGCAACTTTAATTTTGGTTACATAAAATACAAATATATTTGTAAGAATTACAATTGTTTCACCACTTCATTAATAATTACGACTTTTGTCTTGTTAAATTATGATTTAATTGTAGAATTATGATTTCTAACTCATTATATCACAACTTTTTTTGTAATTAAGGTATGCTATTGACTAAGTTGTTAAATCTACTTTATATTATATTACGGCACAACTTTATCCCTTAGGACCTTTTTCTTGTTAAATTGCAACTTTCATATTCACATGATATTTTGACTTTATCCTTGTGGTTTTCAATCTGTCTTGTAGTTTTATTCCAACTTTTACTTTCCAGTGTGACCTTAATCCCCCCCCCCCCCCCCCGTAAATTCCACACATTGATGAGGTGCCAAGTTCAAGTTGATGACTTAACCCTTCATTTCCAACCTCAAGCACATTTGTCGAGGAAGGCAGCAGTGTAGATGTGTTTGTTTTCATATTTCTCTGACGTGTATTGATTTTGGGACAGCTGTTGAGGGGGTTGTCGCATGAAAGGGCCCCGGTCACCCTGCATTAGTGTAATTCCTGCGCACTGGTCCGACACGAGGCCCCCATAAGGACGTTGTCAGACTATAGCGGCAGAAAAGTTACATGTCTGTTTACCTTTGGTGAAACACTTAATAGTTGCAAACTCCACCGTAGACATGAGGATGACTTCAAACAATATTTGGATGCCCCCCCCCCCCCCATATATGCTATAGTGCTAATGCTTACCAAATGCAAATAGCATATGCATTAAAACTATAACGCCATGACGAAACATTGGCCCCATTGTAACATTTTGAAAGATTTTCTTCAGATGGTTGAGCAGATGGGGGGACGTTTAAGCCAGAAACCCCCGCAAAGTTCCCTTCCTGCTCAGCCACCAAGGAGGTTGCACTTTGGCTTCTTAACCTCGACACATCATGAAAAGATTCGCCAAACATATTCGCTATCTGTCACAGACAACCCCACAGAAATGGAGGTTGAATGAAGTAATGTTGAAAATAAAGGTTCGGTTGACCACCAGTGATAAAATAATGCGGAGCAACTGGCTTTCTGTTATTTGTAGTGTTTGTTTTTTACAGTGTTTGATATTTGTGTTTCTTGAATTATTATAACAAAAAGACTACATAATTAATTAATATCATAATTTGGAAGCCCATGTTTAATTAATTAGCAGGTTGTTAAAAGCAGAAAACTGAATTAATTTATAGTGTTGTACTTAAATTTTGCAAAATCATCCTCAGACATTAGGAAGAGAGAAAAGCAATTGTCTGGTCCAAACACAAGCTGCGCCAGTTGCTATCAATGGAGCTTTTCTGCCCCCTAGCGGCTAACTGGATATCTCCAACACTATGAACGGGAGAAGAAAAAATACCTTGCCTTGTATGTGTATTGATTTCAATTATGACATATTAAGGTTGAATGTTTTTACTGGATTAGTTACAAGTTTTTGGGGGGTTACATACAGCTACAATCTTAACTTTATAAAGGAACTGGAAATTAGGAAATGTACCAAAAAAAAACAACAACAACAAAACATTAGAAAGTCTCATCTGAAGATAAAAAAAATCCTAACCCATTCTGGACCAAAGGTCACATTTAATAGTTAAAAGGTTTCATATTTAAAAAAGTTTTCATTTTATGCTTCACACATGTATCTACATTGGCTGCCTGTCATGTCAAAGGAGGAAAAGATGACTGAGTTTATGTTGCAGGCAGAATTTATTCAAGGTCTTAATAGGGCTCTTTGAGAGGGCATAAATGTGAATGTGTGCTGTGTATCATACAAATGTTCTGACAAATAAATATGAAATAAATACATAAATGACAGCCTTAGATTTTCTGCACTTTGAGTGAATTCTAATCATTTTGAGGTAAACATGAACTTGTGAACAGGTTTTTAATTCACGGCCGAGACAGATGAATAATAAAGTCATTTTGGAATATTTATACAAAAAATACTATTAATAATACATGAAATATGTGTGAGGGGGAAAAAAATAATCTCAAAGTTGTTTCTGGTAATTACGCATATGTTTGGATTGGATTTAAACACTTCTATCCAGTGTAATTAGAATAATTAAACTGATTGTGAGGTTGGCTCAAATTCTTTAAAGATTGTTTTTATTATTACTTGTGTTAATAATAAGATGAGGCTGACTAACTTCCCGCCTTCCAGGGGTTACTGTCCTTCAAATCGTGGTTCCGCTGGTACGCGAGGGGAATCCGGCCATTAACTGTAATGTTAAAAGAATGAGTCTTAATTTTCCATCTGGTTGCATAGGCAGAAATGTCACACGGGCTGCACTGAAATGATCTTTTTAATTATTACGGGAGCAAAAGTGACGGGTGATGAATATGCTGCAATTCGCCTCAGCTTTGTGTATATCTTTTTGAGGAATGACATTATAATAGGATGAAATCACCAAGATGAAATAAAGCTAAATAATATGCTTCCAAATAGCCTTGGCATCATCCTTTGCATTATTTTGTATGGTAATGTTGCCCTCGCTCACCTCTTTGACTGACATTTACTTGTCAATTCCTGCCGTTAAGTGCAGCTTCTTTTTTTTAACCTACACCTAAGATAGCGACAGACCCAGACAATTTAACAGGCAATTTAACCGACCGTGTGTTAGTGAAGCTGTCTGAGTCCCGCTCTCTGCCAGTAGCGCCACTGCGTGATGGATGTCGGCAGTCTGGGCTACGTGAAAACACACACAAGACACACTGCCGATGCTATTGGGCGCACCGGATACACAGTGATACACAGACACGCTGGCCTGCCATATTTCCCCAACACAAACGCATATGGGCCCATCGACAGCCAAACCCCTTTTTCCATTAAGTCAACATCTTGCGCTGGCGGTTGGAACAGAGCGGGGCTGGAGTCAGGTGGTCCAAATCCGTCAGTAAGAGGAGGCAGAGGCGTTTGTCATCCTCCTCTCTGGGCACCGTCCTCCTGGAAGAGGGAAGGGGCGACAGAGGGTGGTGCAGCCATGTAGCATCTGGCCCTGCTAGCTCCAGCTGCAGAGAGAGAGGAGGATGGGGGATGGTGGAGGGGGACAGGAGCCGCGTGGCAACCCATGGGAGGAACTCGCTCGGCAGCCAAAACCGCCTCTGCGTCCCGTCGACGGGATGGAGGCAGAATCGCACATCAGATGTTACATTTAACGCTGACGTTTATATCTTGAAAGGTGTGTCATCGCTTGTCAGTCATGATTACGTAACAATATTTCACGAGGAACTGCGAGTGTTATGAAATGCATCACAGTTAATAGTAATAGTTTACAGTGTCCTTAACTGCCTTGCTCAATGGCATCTCGGTAGAGACTCTCCATGTTGAATTGCCTTTGAGAGGTGGTAAAAGTGACCCTTTTCACACTGCACTCGCCCAGCAATGCTCCATTCCGTGGTCCCTGTCCCACACCACATACACAATGAATGGGTTTGCTAAATGCAGTGTGAAAAGGGCTTCAGCAACACTGAGCTCGAGAGCTAAGATGATCACCCTTTTTTAGGTAGGGCTGTCAAAATGAAAGCGTTAACTCTGGAGATAAAGAGTTAAAAAAAAAAAAACTCAGTTAAAGCAATGTGCAGCCAAATTTGTAGGAGTCACTCGCAAGGAGATGAACTATAGATAGTTTTACTTTTTTATTTGCAGTGCTCATGAGCAAAACTAAACGCGTAAGCGAGAAGTTCTGAGAATTGTTTCAATGGGAAAAAAAATACGGCCCGTAAAGCTGAGTCCACTTTGATCGTTTTGTTTTAACAGCTGTATTTTACAGAAGTATTCTATTCAAGGATCAAAGAAAGCTATTAGAACAGACTTTGATGATAAATATACTTTCTATTTGACGATTTTACATTAATTCCACGATTTTTCTCAAGTAAATGGGGATAGGACTCGATACGCAGTTGCTTCATCCTATTCCATTTCGAACAGTAATTATTTTCTTTTGTAAATGAGTTTCTTTGGTATAGTCATTATTATTATTCATGGAGTACGAAAATAGTTATATTTCACTTACTTGTCTTGTGGAATAGCTTGATTAAATGTCTCTGTTTGTTGTTTGTTTTTTGACACAATTGTCAAATTATGCTCTTTTGTTGTATTGTCATTTGTTTGAAATAAAGTTTTTTTTTTAAGTAAATAAATTAATATCTGTTACTAGATTTAAAGACAAAAGTAGAAGCAGAAGTACAAAAAAATTGATTCATTGTGATTAATAAAAAAAAAAAGTTTAATTAATTAGTGAAAAATAATCACGATTAATTGCAGAAAATTGTGCGATCAATTAACTCATTCACTGCCATTGACGGTTATAGACGTCAAATATTCATTTGAACTATTTCTATTAGTTTAACATTTTTTTCCCACTTTTGCCAACAAGAATATGACAACCTAGAATTGTTTTATTGTACATTTAGAACAGATATAAAATTTGTGATTTATCATGAGTTAACTCGTAAAGTCATGCAATTAATCACGATTTTAATTGCCCGACGCTCCTAATTTTTAATTGTAATTAATCGCATGACTTCAATAGTTAACTCATGATTAATCATAATCTGTTCTAAATGTACAATAAAAAATGTTTTTCTAGGTTTTCATACTTTTGTTAACAAAAGTGAGAAAAAAATGTTAAACTAATAGAAATAGTTCAAATGAATTTTTGACGTCAATAGCCGTCAATGGCAGTGAATGAGTTAGTTAAAAAAAATGTAATCGTTTGACAGCACACACAAGTCAAACCGATATCATCACGAATTAGTCATGCTACCAACATTGCTATCTTAGAATTGCTAATGCTATTTTGTTTTAAATGGATATGCGTTCTCTGTGACTATTTATCAGGACTATGCACTTTCATAAGCCACACTCATGCATGTTGGTAAGGGGCGTGGCTTAGGTCAGTGACCCTTGGGGGAGGTATTAGTAAATTGAGACCACATTTAGATCTTGCTAGCAGTTTAAACACTCCAAACCCCTTTAAACTGTTCTACAAGAGGTTAACAACTGTCGTTAGCACTAAGCATAATCCAATTTTGCAAAACAGTTAATCCATCAAATTCAAGATTGACTATGCTGCATTTCTCTAGACTCAATAGATCTCAAACGAAGGAATACGACAAATTATTTCTGAAGTTCTCCAAACCAAGAGCGAGACGCTCAACATGAAACGGAGCATATCAAATGGTGTGAGCAAAACACTGAAGTCCACTGGACTGCAACGTTGGCGCAGAGGGATGACCCATAAATCACAGGTCACGGTGACGACAGACACACGCAGGCCTGAAGACAGAATCTAGCATCAGAACACAAACGATGAAAAGCCAGCAGCGGATATTTCGCACCAGATTCTGTAGCCTCAGAGGGCATCTTGTCACGGGATCTGATCCTGATTCACAGCCTCGGGTACGACGTTTAGTATTAGCACTTAATGTCCGAGCACGTCCCAGGGCTTGTTCTGGGGCGAGGCGGTCCCACTGATTGAAAGAAGAGATCCAATTGGATGTTTTGAGGGGAGAGATGAGAAGTTCACAGAGGGCCAACACATGCGTTGTTCCTACTGTGAAGTGTGACCTTTATGGAGGGGAGATCTTGGGGGCTGAGGAGCCCCTTGCTCACTCATTTGTCCTCTGGGATTAATTAACCTCATTCTCCCAATAGGCCTCTGGGATTTGCATTTCAGATTGGATGAAGTCCTGCGGGGGGGGCCTTCATGCGTTTCCACTCTGATCACAACCAGGTGTAAGCTTTTCAACACATATTTGACATTGTGTTTGGCAGTTTTTCTGACCATGGCTACTCATACAGGACGACAAGGGTGCTACTTGGAGGGTAATTGCTAAAACCTTTTTTCCCATAATGCCACGGTGTATTGACTTGGGAATGCACAAGAAAAAAAAAAAAGCTATTTTCCTAGCATTTGGCCTACACTCTACCAATATATTTGAAAAATAAGTAAGTAAACATTGTTTATTCCAAATTTTTATGATGCCGGATTTTTGTTGGATATCTTTTAGTAGGGGTGTGCCAAAAAATCAATTCTCATTTAGTACGATTCAGAATTTATTTTAAATGTCCCAAAATCGATTTTATTTAAATTATTTTATACTGTCTTCCCTTTGTTTGTGTGTGCCTTTATTGGGAGCGCTGTTCATGTTGTACCTGATTTGGCCACTTAGGGGCAGTGTGGTTCCACGCAGTCTAATACACTGTTAAATTGTAGCCACATTAGTAGAGAATAGAAGGAAAAAGTCACGATCAAGTTATTCCAATAAAAGTTGTTTTTTTGCAGCGTGGAGCCGTTCTTTTGAGTGATAAAAGTGCCGCGAGCACTAATTAGCATTAGCGAGTCAGACTGGAGTAGATCATTACGATTCCTTGAACATCTTTAAAATTGAAGCAAAAATCATTGTCAATCAAATGATTTTGAATCAAAAATCTTTCTTAATCGAAAATCGATTCTGAATCGGAATCGAATCGTGTTTTTAAAAGTTTATTAAGAACTGGGGGCATCAGGCGATTACATTTTTTAATCATAATTAATCGCATGACTTCACTAGTTAAGTGATGATTAATCAAAATTTTATATCTGTTCTAAATGTACAATAATTTTCCCCCCTAGGGAATTTTTTTTTGGGACGTACAGTATATAGCCGTCAATGGCAGTGAATGAGTTAATTTTTTGCAGTGCATGATTTCCGTTCGACATCTTTTCCCATAATGCCATAATGGTGTATGCGCATGCGTAAGTCCATACCCCGTGGCATTATGGGAAAAATGCTAAGTTTTTAGCATGTATGTTCAAACATATTATGATATATAAGTACATTGAAACGTAATAAGGTTGAGCATATTTGCAAGTACGTTCCAGCGTAATTAATTAACCAGTCAAAAATGTTTACTCCACATTTTTTTTGTGATCCTAACCTTTTCTCCAAGTGGAATTCTTTCTTCCGTACATGCAACGCATCCTCACAATGTGCTAAATGTCATATTCCCAAAAGATGCAGCACAAATTCACCGTTCTCTCCGAAAAGCGCAACATTAATGTCGATCACGGCGGCGGAATTACGCCAGAGGACCGCCAGCTCACACGACAGGCGCCGCCGGTCCCTGCAGCCTCATCACGGCGCGTCCCCAGACGGTCCACCACAACAGCTCCAGCTAATCTTCTTTTCATGGTCTTCATTACGACCTGTCAGGACATAAATTGACAGTAAATGGCCACGTTTATTAACACGGCACTAAAACAGCATCCTTAACTGTTCTGGCCCCTCGTGCAAATGTTAGCGTAATACACTGACCGGGGGGGGGTATCAATTAAGTGGAGGCGTAAAAACGATGCCCACCGCTTGACAAACGGGGGCCTGACAATGACAATTCCACCTTAATACACCTCCTCAAACATTATGTCGCCATTGATGACCTCCTTTGAAGACCTATTCAGACAGACGCTTGCTCGCCACGTATTTGCGGCGTGAGTAACGGCGGCAAGGGCGGCCACGCTTCACGGAGCGCCGCGTCCACACACGAGCCTGGACTCGGAGGCCTGGCGCGGGACTTTGCCATATAACACAGTAATTACTAGATCAAATCTTCTCAAATTGAGCCAACGCTGTTCTGTGATCCCTCCTATACTAATCAGCACACTGAGGTATGGTCCGCGCGGCTATAAATTGCTGACTTAATTAAAACCAGGACCCCCTCTGTCATCTAATTACAGCGAGAAAAGGTTATTGCTTCAATGCAATTTTCCAAATATGATTCCCTCACAGTTATTAAAGGCCTGGGTGTCATTTATTGTTTTAGATTTTTCAATATGGAAATGGCCCCAGTGACAGACGTAATGACTCGGGGAAAACGCTTCATCTCGATAGCGGCCTGGCACGGCCATTTGTCTGAGATAAGTGGAGCGAACAGGAAGCGGGGGGGAAATGTCACGGGAGGCATCCCATGATTGCCTCCACTTTACAGTTGTCATTAAACAGAGCAAAGGTTTCTTTTCTCCTCCGTGGCAGCAATGAGAAGTTTATTAATCTATCTAGAATAGTGGGGGTGGTGAGTTATTAGAACTGTGAAAAGTCCCAGCGGTGGGGAGGGGGCAAATGGCGGAGGGGTAATTGTGTGATGAGAGACATATATTCACTGTTATTGTTCAGTCAAATAAACATTCTTTGGCTGACCTGCAGAAAGAGAATAATGCATCCAAAGAACACAACTGCCAATTTGTAGAGAAGGCTGGAAAATAAACCAAATGCTCAGAACAGTGGCTAAATAAAACGTAGTTGTTGCAAATAAAATGTTCACAAATAAAGGCATAGAAAGTACAGTGGAATCACTGAAATGAATGCCATGGCATGATTTTCCGTTTTGAAAAGTTTGGGCTCAAAACTCACACCGCCCAGAGATTGATCTGTTTGCTATACCTTAGCAAATTTCATGAAATTTCAACGCATCTATCTAAACTTTAATCCAACGGTTGAATAAATTATTACTTGGAATACAAACTAATCTAAGATTGATCAGCATTGTTAGACTTTCCGCTGTAGTCATTGGTGGTTGTTTAGCCACCTTGCTTTAGTCATAATTACATACCTCAACTACTAAAGTAGCTAGGCAAATGCTAGCTAGTGGTAGCTAGCAGTAAAACTTCAAAATTGTCTCTACATTGTATCTTTTGTCCATCATTATTGGTTCTTTAGCTATTTTGTTTTAGTTATCGTTACATAACTTAACTGCTAAAGTAGCTAGGAAAATGCTCGCTAATGTTAGCTAGCAGTAAAACTTCAAAATTGTCCCTGCATTGTATCTTTTGTCCATCATTATTGGTTCTTTAGCTATTTTGTTTGAGTTATTGTTGCATAACTTAACTGCTAAGGTAGCTAGGAAAATGCTAGCTAACGGTAGCTAGCAGTAAAACTTCAAAATTAAAAAATTAAATTAAAAGTTTATTAAATCCATTTTAAAGGGAACAATCTAGAGAATTGTGGCTTCATGATATACTAAAAACAGCACTGTATTGGTTCCGAGTAATTATCCAGAGGTGTATTAATGTAGAAATAACACATAAGCAGCTAATTAAAAGATTTGCGTACCCCAAATTAACGATATATTGTGGCGTCAATCACATCCACAGCCATAAAGCTCAGTTATTAATGCAGCTATAATAATCGCATATTCGGATAAAATCCCCAGTGTTTAAACAAACTCTGCAGCTCGTGAAGCAGAAACAATGATTAGTAAATTAAATTAATAGAATCTCCAATATGTGGTCGTGAGCGTGGGCCAGGAGAAGGCCAAAACAGAAGTGTACATCCTGGACACTAATGCTGTGTGTCTCCCACCATAGGGTTTTCTTAATTACATTAACCAAATGCCTTGTGCAGAGTGTGTGTGTAATGTCATGGTTAACTGAACATCCCTGTAGCTGCGCGCCCCCCACCCCCGTGCTTTCCTACAGTGAAATATTCATGTTGAAAGCCACTCTTCTACTTCCTCCCTGCAACATTTTAAAGTTGTTTGGGGCAATGTTACTGTTGTTTGACATCGATGCTAACTCACAAACTTGCTTTAAAATCCATGAAAGGTAACCCCGCAGCTCAGGTTTGAAGCTGGGCTTTCGTGTGGTTTGGGGCTATAAAGAATCATCATATTGAATATCAATACAAATAATTATATTAATATAGTCTTTGCTGCATAAACTGTATTTGAATTATTTTTGTTGTATGTAGCAGTCCAGTCAAATAGAAGTTTTGTGTCATCCATTGACTGTCAAGTTGTCCACGTTTTTTTCCATTTAGAAAGAAAAGAAAAAAGGATTACCTATGACAAACAAGTGGATTAATTTGTTCCTGGCTGAAAAATATGTCTGTATAAATAGAAATTAACCACAGTATAATAGAACTAAATATAACTAAAAACGATTCAACTGCAAAGCAACACTACCACCTAGTGGCATTTCATAACTATTTTTCAAATGAATAACTGCATGTTGCAAAATATGATACGTTCTGAATTGTGGATCACGTTACAGTCAGTGATTTTTAAGGGATACAATTTTCAGCAGTAAAAAGTAGGGGTGTGCCAAAAAATCGATTCTCATAAGAATCGCGATTCTCATTTAGTATGATTCAGAATCGATTTTAAATGTCCCAAAATCGATTTTATTTGAATTGTTTTATACTGTCTTTGTCTGCCTTTGTCTGTGTGTGCCTTTATTTGGAGCGCTGTTCGTGTTGTACCCGGTTTGGCCACTGAGTGGCAGTGTGGTTCCACGCGGTCTAATACACTGTTAAGTTGTAGCCACATTAGAGAGTAGAAAGAAAAAGTCACAATCAAGTTATTCCAATAAAAGTAGTTTTGTTGCAGTGTGGAGCCATTCTTTTGAGTGATAAAAGTGCAGCGAGTAGCGCGCTAATTAGCATTAGCGAGTCAGACTGGAGTAGATCATTACAATTCCTTGCACATACTGTATATAGATTGAAGCAAAAATCATTGTCAATCAGATCATTTTGAATAAAAAACTCGGTCTTAATAGAAAATCAATTCTGAATCGAATTGCAGACCAAAAAATCGGATTCCCACCCCTAGTAAAAAGTTCATATTTTGTCTATAATGAATGTGATAACCTCAATTTTGTTTATAAACAATAAATACCTTTAAAAACTATTTTTTTTCCATTTGCTGTCGGCTGAAGATGACATCACCTGTGCTGAGGAAGTAGGTAATGACCAATCGTGGCTCAGTTTGCTGACCAAATCCAGAAAACAGGTGAGCTATGATTGGTCGTTACCTACTTCCTCAGCACAGGTGATGTCATCTACAGTCAACTGCAAGTGGAAAAAATTGTTATTAAATGTATTAACTGTACATGAAAAATAAGGAAGTTGTCAAATAAATTCTGGACAAAATATTAACTTTTCACTGCTGAAAATGGAGTCAAGTATCCCTTTTAATTATTTTTTAATCCAATGCAGTTTGGTTGAATTTAACTTTTAATTTCAACACACAAAAAAGAAGTACATTTTTTAAAACAAGCAACACGTATTAATTGAAACATTGTTTAAGTACACCCACAGTGATAAGATTAATAATAAAAATAAAAATAAAGTTTTAGGAAGACAACTTTTGCCTTTTTTTTTTTTAATCATACTGTATTTACAAGTAAATATTGGTCATACTTCAGCCAAGTATTTTTTTAGGCAGGTTCTTGGTGTAAAACTTTTGAGAACCACGGATATTGTATAACACATTTTTTTTTTTACTTTACCAGGTTTACTAACTAGGATGGTTCTCATTACATTTTGTTTCACTAACAATTTTAAACTAATTTTGGAGGTTCAACTGTAAATTTAAAGGATGCATCTCACAACATTAGTAAAACACACACACGCACACACACTTTTGTGTTTGTTCATGTCTGGTGACACACTAATTTGAATTGACCAGGCAGGACTAATTTAAATACATGAAGTATTCATTAATTGAATAAAGAGCCTAGTTAGCCTCAGGGCCCTTTTATAAACTAGGGTGTACTATTTATGCAAAACAGCAATGTGCCATGTGCTGGCTTATTATGCTAATGTCGAATGGCAAAATACATGTTTCTCCTGCCCACGACTAAGGATTAGGCATGGCAGTGTCAGCAAGTTGTTTGGAGGCTACAGACTCTGCTCTTCCACATTACAGCATGTTGATATGTCGATGAGTAATGTGATTCTTCTACGAGTAGATATGGTCACACCCACTGACTGTCCAAGCAAACTTGTTATGAGACTTACTGAAAACGTAGCACACAATATATGGACCACCTATAACACTGTTTGATCGTTTATTTACATGATGATCCTTTAGTTGGCGGCGTTAAAAGTAGCACAGGTTGAAACTACATGCATTCAAGTAACGCATTTAATAAATGTTTGTGTATGACTTTCAGAATATTTGTTCATGTCAAACTATCGGGGTCATTTTTTCATCCATTTGAAATCATGCAAGTAATTAATTGAAAGTGAAAGAAAAAGGTTGAGCGTGTGCAGTGGATGAAAAAATGTTGAAGATGTCCTCATAACATTAAATGTCAAAAGAATGAAGACCAAACAGGTGCTCTTTAAATGTTGATTAAAAGCTTTTTTTAATTAAGCGGTTAATCGTGATTAAGCAAAGTTCTAAGGTGTGATTCATCTGATTAAATATTGAATCCTTTGACAGCTCTCGTCTTAATACTTTGTACAATAAAATATTGGTAGCGTATTGGTAGTATGAGTCATTTTTGAATTACCATCATGATAACAATAAAAACTACCAATGTGCTTGCAAATATATTGGGTTTTTTCTTTTCTGTGTAGACTTTCAGTCATCCAGGTCATGATTACCATGACCGTAAAGGTTGAATCTGAACTGTTGAATTTGTTGAGTTTTCTTTTTTTCATGTTTTCAGACAAAGTTCATGACCTTGGCAACTATGCTATTAGGCTAACGATATTATTATGTGCTGCTTCAAGATGATTGGCTGCTGTGCCAGTTAAAGGCAAGAAGACAGGAAATTCAAATTATGCTCTGATAAAGTTCTTTGTGTAAGTTTAGTGACTTTTTGTTATTTTAAAACACAGTAGAACTTGACTACTAAATCAAGCATTTTCATCATTTGCTTTGATTTTGGGTGCTCCGGTGACCTATTTTTGTACTTAGTGCCCGCGTGATAGCTCCACTTTTAGTTTTTCAACCGACCCAAATACACACAACTTGGATAAAATACAAGGGGAAACTTTTGGGGGCTCAAATCTTTGTTAACGGAGATATTTGGTGCATGATAAGACACAGCAAGGCTTTAAAGTACCCAAACAATAACATACATTATCTTTGACACATTAAACTGTTTTTCGCTGCCTGATGCTGATGAGAGCAAAAGAAGAAGAAAAACACTCTACATCTATTCTCAACATGCAGCCACATCCTTTTACAGTATTTTGCGTTGCAGCTAGCTTGCAACGTGGCGCCGAAATTCCTCTCGCGTACGTCTGACCAATAACGTGCGTGGTTACAGAGAGGCGTGGGTGAGCCCTTCTTCAAGCTACACTCTGATTGGCTAGTTAGGAATAGACCGGAAGTCACCGCCTGGTTTTGTCCCCTCCACAGGCAAACTGATTGCGTAAATACTTAAACTTAAAGCCGTCTGAGCTTTGCGGATCGGTCTCTTCCGTGTTCAGTGTGCCAAATTTGAAGTAGTTTAATTCAGATGTGTCGTTAGCACCGAAGGACAAAAGAAAGACCATTTAGGAGCACTGCGGAGAGGCGAAGTTGTAGTGACAAAAGGCCGTGCTGGTTGCTGAATGATGGAGGTGTTCGGCTTGGTATGCGCGCTGCTGCTGTGGATCGCCTCGGCACACGGGAAGCCCACCGCCAAGAAAGAGCGAGTCATTTACGAAACCAACCTGAACGAGAGAACTCAAGAAGACAACAACAGCTTCCAATACGACCACGAGGCCTTCCTGGGCAAGGAGGAGGCCAGGACGTTCGACCAGCTCACCCCGGAGGAGAGCAAAGAAAGGCTCGGGTAAGTCAGGATGCCTTTCCCGTTTCACACCCTTCGCCAAAGTGGAGCCAACGTGCGTGAGCGTGTTTGTTGTAAATCACGCACACTCACTCTAGTCTACACTTCTCCAGCTGAGCAAGTGCGTTGCGTGTAACTGTTCATTAATATTTACTAACAAAGCTCAAGCGCACGACAAATGTGTGCAATGCATGCCAGCTGAGGAGAAAACTTTATTAGTATTCCGCCGTCGTATTCCCACACACACCTAATGACTTGATTTGAATTATGGATCATCATTAAAGAAGCATTTTTGGAGCTGATGATGTTTGGACTCCAATTGTCAGTCACAAGACAGCAGTGCTTTCTTCACTAAAAGACATGTAATCGTTTCTTTTCATGTTTTGTTACGTGGCTAAAAGGGATCTCTTTGAGAGTGGGAGGACCCCCTGGTACATCACAACGTGGCAACTGGAGTCTAAGAATACTTAGCTTAAATTGGGCTCCTGCCCCTCCCACTTTCCCACTTCCCCCTCCTCTCATGGTGTAAAATAAAATAAAAAACTTCACCGATAGTTTTGAAATACATGTCCTGTTGAGAATATGCTGACTTTATGAATGTTAAAGTGCTGCTGAAAAGTGTGAAATTACCAATATGTGTACTCCTGATGAAATTTACAATTCAACCAACATTAATTGAAAAAAAAAAAATGCCTCAGAAGTTGTACAGCCCACTGCCCTGTATGACATGAGCATAACCTCATTTCAGTGAGTATTTTCCTCCCTCATACTTTAAAGCAACGCTAAGGAGTTTTCAGTTTGTGTTGATTATATACGGCGCCATATGGACAAAAGAATAATGTTATGCCTGAAGGAAGACCGCATTTCCCATGAGGACAAGCGCATTGCGTCATTTTTTTAGCTTACGCCAGTCAAATTGACTTCCGTCTTTGTAATGAATGGGTAAAGGCGGAAGTGACATATGCCATAAAGCAGTCAGCACATTTGTAGTCTTTTGTGTGTCAATGTTCCTACCATCCTCCTCAAAGTTAAGTGCCAGTAAAAATGATACCGATCCCCTCAGGCCATGGCAAAGCTACCATTCAACTAGTTTTAAGTCGATGTTTTATCAGAAGAGTTATGAAAATATTTTATTAAGGTTGAAAAGTTCCTTAGTGCTACTTTAAACACTTTCAAACTCATTGAAACACAAATTAATTAATAAAGTATCCCTTAGCACCTGCTATCACTGTCAATAAATTATCACATATCATGAAACGCAAAAGACTCGATCGTTAAAAGACTTTTTCAAATAGGAGTACAGCATACGTGCGTCAAGCTTTTTATATTTCATTACCATTTGAATTGTACTCTAAAACTGATGCATCCATCCAAATGAAAATAAACATTATACAGTGGTACCTTGGCTCACGAACTTAATTGGTTCCCACAGAGAGTATGTGAGCCGAAAAGTTTGTCTTCCAAACATTTATTTCCCATAGGAAACCATTGAAATGAGAATAATCCGTTCCCAGGTCCCCATAAAACACAATTTTCTACTAAAAAAGCCTTAAAACTACACAAAATATACCTTATTTTATGTATAATAAATGTGCTATTGTATTGTAATTAAAGAAATACAGTGTACTGTATAATAAAGTGTTTTTATTTGCAAAACTTGCAACTTGCCTTTGTGATGGTACAGTAGTTGAAGGCTTGATGGAATGGAGGAGGAGGGAGGGAGGGAGGGAGTTACTGTTTGGAAGGAGAGTCCTCCGGTGTGGCTTCTCTTCTTTGCTTCTTAGGAGACTCTTTATCCTTGTTGCTGACTAAAAACCTCTTAATTGACACCTGTTGCTTTCTGAGTTGTAAGGTCTTACGAAACTGAGGCATCACATTATCATTCAGCATGTTGATGATTCTCATAGCCACAGTCTTTTCTGAATGGTACTGTTCGATAAAAGCCTGCACATCACTCCACTTTGCTAACATGGTCTTGATGCTCTCACTTGATGCTGCAGCCATCTCCTCCTCCTCGTCCTCACATGACAACTCCTGAATGGCTTCCTTCTGCTTGTCCTCTTGAAGGCGAATCAAATCCTCTGACACCCTTAGACACACACGCACCCTTAATAGCTTCCTTGTTCTTAAGGATGGTAGCAATGGTAGACTTAGCGTACTGGTACTGGGATGCTAAGTCACACAAACGCGCACCTCGTTCGTGTTTGTCGATGATCTCCTTCTTCTGCTCGACCGTAATTTTCTTCAATGTCTTCTTAGGCTTAACACTAGCCTGTGGTGGGGTCTTTTTCGGTCCCATGGTAACAAAAGTACACTCCAAAAGTACTCCAAAATGATCCAAAATGTCTACCGAACACAAACCACGTCCACACTCAAACAAAGGGGGCGACGAACTGGGACGCCGTGAGCGTGCGTCAGCTTCTCGTGATTTCTCGTGTCGCGTGATTTGGTTCGTCAGCCGAGACAAAATGCTCGCGAATTTAATGTTCGTGAGGCGAAAAGTTCGTGAGCTGAAGCGTTCGTGAGCCGAGGTACCACTGTATATTGAAACAGCAAAATGTTCAACTAAATTGTTTGATAACCAAAGTCAGATAGCACAATGCTAACATAACGCTGACTGTTATTAGCGGGCTAGCAGTTGTACACCTTTTAAATGACTGCTAATTTTACATACACTAAACAGCAACACACATAACCACAACGTCTAACAATACTCCCAGGCCTATATTCTTTCTGCTCTGTTTCCACTGTCTTGGAATATCCTCAGGTATAGTAACTCATAAATTGTCTTTGCAGTAAAATAGTGCAGCGGATCGACAGCGACGCCAACGGCCTCATCACCGCCGACGAGCTCAAAGCGTGGATCAAACGTGTCCAGAAGCGTTACGTTTATGAGAATGTGGCCAAGGTCTGGGCTGATTATGACCTCAACAAAGACAACAAGATCTCATGGGACGAATACAAGCAAGCCACCTATGGATACTACCTTGGTAGGAAACACTCAAGGGATTAGTGTACAATTTATTAGAGCACAAAAGTCACATGTTTAGGCAGTTGTGTGTGGGTAGACTTTTATATCATAACATGACGCACGGAAAACTCTGAAGAAGCCATGCACGAAACTGAACAGGAAGTCAGCCATTTTGGTTGATTGCTAGGACTCATACATTGAAGAACTCCACTGTGGAATTGGCCCAAATTTGAGTCACCAACCTTTTTGAAACTGAGGGCTGAGTTGTATCCGCACTTATCAAATAACAAAAAACATTTATTTTTTGTGTTGTGATTTCCAAATCTACACTAAAGCGAGTGAGATTTTGTGACAGTAACACCAAAAAATGAGATCGCACATACTTTGGTAAGCTTTTTGACATCTCACCTGATGAAAATAATAATTTGACGACTCCACGTAAAAAAAAGGGGAGTTCATCAAATTGAAACTGTTTTTGTGTACTCAGCCAATCCAGAAGAGTTTGACGATACGAACGACCAGTTCAGCTTCAAGAAGATGCTTCCCCGTGACGAGAGGAGGTTCAAAACAGCTGATCTGAACGGGGACCAGGCGGCTGACAGGGAAGAGTTCACAGCCTTCTTGCACCCCGAGGAGTTTGACCACATGAAGGAGATTGTGGTGCAGGTGAGACTTCTATTAGCACCTTGCGGGTCCCATCATATGGGCTGCTTTGATAAATATGTAGAATTCAAATCACATTTTAAGTCTGCCCTTCAAATGATACTTTGTATATTTTTTTTGGGAGCGGGTCCAGAGGGATGTACTGGCTGTCCCATTTAACACTCGATCTTTAAATATGAATTTGGCCTCACGGAGAAGTTGCGTGGGAAATGTTTCGCAGTAAGGCACTATGCTGCCGTGTTCATAAAAGTTGTACTACCCATTTGACGCAGTTAATAATTAAAGTCTCATTTTTATGATGTCACCGAAGGGTACCGAGCAACTGTTCAGCCTTTGGCATCTCTCCGATCGGGCCAAATGAAGCTAATAAGTGGTCATGTGGACCACTGTTGGAACAGACTCCTCTGTTTTAACACCTCCCCCCCCCCCCCCATGTGACATCACTGATGATGCAACACCAAAAGACATTTGAAAGAGGCTTGCTTGGTTGCAGCCAGTCAATGGGCAATTTAGTTTTAATGTATGATTAAATGATGGCATATGCTCTTGAATTTTGAAGCTGAGTAAAAAAAAAAAAAAAAGAAGCAGCCACATTAACTCTTTCACTCCCAGCCATTTTCACTGAAGCAATCCCCTTTGCTCACGGCTGTTTTACTGGATTTTGACTGATTTTGCAAGGCCCACAGAATATTGTGTTCTATTACTATAAAAACATTGAACCTAGCAAAAGAAAGATTTGAGTCTCTTTTTTCATCAGGAAAAAAGTATATTTCTGTTTCCGTTTTGCAGCAATTCGCATTACAATATAGTTATATATAAGTTTCATCATTATTCACAAATCTGTTTAAAACAGTGGGTGAAAGAGCTTTTTGCAACATGGCCCTGGTTGATCTCTTATACTCTGCTGCCACCTGCTCTCCGTTTTTGAAATAAGTACCATTGCTTTAAGCGTTCTCTTCAGTTTAGAGGCTGCATCAAAGCCTTCTGTATGCTCTAGCATAAAAAACGTTTTTTTGGGAACATGGCAATATTTAAAATAGAACATATTTATAAATTTTGGGGAGCAAATGAGTTAATAATCTATTTTTTTTTATATCACTCATGCCTTGAGATATGCGTGACCCGGTTTGTTTACTGTCAAGCTAAACATCAAACAAAAATAATTTAACTTAGATTGAAAACAGCCGCATAGCTTTGCTTCATCTGCTTACTTAGCTTAATGCTAACAAACAATGTAAAATGGAATAGTATCAATTTGGCCGTTATAGCACATTAGGCAACATATATTTGAACACAGATGGTGCTGTAATACACAGACAGACATAACCGTCGTCACAGGGAGATATTCTTTATCCTCTGTGAAAAACAACTAATATTACTGTAGCTTACTGTCACTGATAGTAGTTGTGAAACTCGTCTTTGTTTTTGTTTGCATGACTATTATACTGGCCCTCAGTGGCCAAGTCAGGGTACTCAACTTAAATAATCATTGATACCAAGTGCAGTTACCACTAGTACTTTTGATTATGTAGCATTTCCCCTTAAAATTGCATGAAATTAATTTTAAATTCTTCTCATTTCTAATTTCATACACTCTAAAAACAGTTGGGTCAAAAGTATCCCAATTATAGATAAAAAATGGACCGATCTATATTATGGGCCAATTTGACCTAACTTTCTGGGTTGTTTTATACAAAATGACCCAAGTAAAGGATCTGACCAATATTTATGAGTTTTTTTACACAAAAAGACCCATTTCTTGACTCAAAGTTGGGTCAAATTGACCCAAGTAGAGGATTAGTCTATTTTTGATCCATAGTTGGGTTATTTTTGACCCAACTGTTTTTAGAGTGTAAGATGGCCACAAGAGGGCGGCTGCTACTGGTATCGGCTGCTGTCGCGAGTACCTATACCTTGAGATAAGGCCTGGTATTGGTACTCGCCCATCCCTAGTTATTATGTGTTTTAAAATAATATTGTTCTTATCATATTATTTATAGTGAAATATTCTCCTTATTAAAAACCAAATAAAAATATATTTTTTTAGTTTTTTGTGAGAATGGTGGAATAGCATTTCCAGTAAAGATGATTTGAGATACAAGTGTTTTTAGCTATAAACATGGTCCGAGAACAAATTCAACTCATATCTCAAGGCACCACGGTAATATTTTTTGGGAATTTACTACAAGTACTTTGACTTTTAAAAAGGAAAAATTCCATGCAGATTACCGGCCCTTTCGTTTCGAATTAAAAAAAACAACTCAAACAGAATGTACTAAAAAAAGATGCGTTTGTGTGTTTAGGTTTGATGTTGACATTTCCGACGAACAGTGTGTGTGTGTGTGTGTGTGTGTGTGTGTGTGTGTGTAGCGTGCAACTGAAACGCAGTGCACTGCCTCGTGGTGCGCTATACATTACATTTTGTTTTACTGAGCATTTCTCCCGCATGCAACCTTTCGGATCGAGTTTACAATATTGATGGAGCTGGTATATTATTATTCTGATGTATTCTACACGTCTGTTAAATATTCATCAGGGTTCAGCGAGGGCATCCCACCTGCAGAAAAATCTGCATCTGTGAGTTTACCGCACGTGTCGATGCGTTGCACCTGACATGCGTCGTTACTGAGCATGTGAAGTCTCACGGCAGACAAAAGACGTCTAGCGGGGCTTTAAGGGTTTGGTCGCAGTATGTGCTTTAAATGTGTTTGGTCCACATCAGCAGAGTGTCTTGTAATTGTAGTGTCAGTGCGCCAGCCCAGCTGTAAAGTGACCCTCGTGTTGAGTCGCACTGCCGAGGGCAACTTGTTTCTGCCTTTATTAGTCAAAGTGGAAGTTCCGGCTGCCGTTGACCCCTCGTTAGTGACATCGACTCGTTGTGCCCGATGCAGGAAACACTGGAGGACATTGACAAGAACGGCGACGGACACGTGGACGAGGACGAGTACGTTGGTGGGTTCAAGCAGTAGATGCAAATAAAAAGTGTTATCGTACCATATTTGGAGGGGTTTGACTTGGAAGGTTATATTCACAGCAAACAATGTCTCCGCTTTCAGCCGACATGTTTGCTCACGAGGACGGCGGGCCGGAGCCGGACTGGCTCAAAACCGAGAGGGATCAGTTCTCCGACTTCAGAGACTTGAACAAAGACGGTAAAATGGACCGGGAGGAAATCCGCCAGTGGATTATGCCGCAAAACTACGACCATGCCCAGGCCGAGGCGCGACACCTGGTCTACGAGTCGGACCAGGACAAGGTACAACTTCTTGACCCGCAATTTTGATACAAATGTATGGTGTGTGTGACTTTCCTTTACAAAGTGGAAAATGAATGTACGTATTTATGATTATTATTGAGATTGGAGAATCTACCAAAATCCTTTTTCTACGCCAGTACTGTACTGAGCAGAATAAGGCCTCTTCTGTTGATGTAGCTCAATGGTCCGTAGTTGACGTCAGGTGCAAACCCATTCAAACATAATCAATACAGAACCACATTTTGCCTCAATTCTTTTAAGATATAATTAAACAGCAATCAGTGATCAATTGTTGATCAAATTATTTTTTTCTATGTTCAACTTTAGTATCTATGACTTTGAGTGCCTATGGCTTTAAAAGGCGGGGCCTGGTGAGTGACATGGGTGTCAGCGAATGAGGAACTATTTACTGGCTAATCCTTTCGTCTTCTGCATTTTAAGTTGCGCGTCGCGGCCATCTTTTGGCTTCATGCGATTGCAGTCACATGAGTCCGTAACGGTATTTTTGCATTATTTCTCAGGACCAGATGTTGACCAAAGAAGAAATCCTGGAGAATTGGAACATGTTTGTAGGAAGTCAAGCCACCAATTACGGAGAGGACCTCACCCGCAACCACGATGAGCTTTGAGCTTCGCTTCAACTCGTAATGTGTGCGTGTTTGTATACGAGGTGGAATTGATTTGTTGTATGACACAATCTCAAGAGTCTTGTTTGACCAGCTGTCCATGTCGGAATGTTGGCGTTAAGAACCATCCCTGCAGATGAGCAACAAGTTGCAGGACTTGTTGATCAAAGTCGGTCCTACCACTACACTAAAAAGGTCAAAGCGTTACAATGTGTTGCTGTTTCTGATATTCAGGAGCAGAAAGAGGAACGTTCCTCCAATTGAACGGTGGCTTCCCGCCGCCATGTCGCCTTTGCTGCCTTACAAGTGTTTAAAGCCGAATGCAGCGTTTTTGCGTTTTGATAACAACAATGTGAAGCTGCAGTTCAAAGAACAGAACTTTATTTATTTACGTTTTAGCTCTGGTCAAGCATTGTGAATTGGGAAAAAAAATGTTTTTAATGTTTAATTGTTTCTTTTGTATGAAGTTAGCACAATTATGTTTTAACAGCAAGTGTCTTTGCACGTAATAGTTTGTTTTACGTAGTTTAGCCCATGAAAGATTTACATAGCTTTTAATTCTATTTATTTGTTTATCGGTTTAAAAATGCCAAAATTGTCTCTTTCCCTCCCATCCCCTTTTTTTATTGTTTTTGTTTCATTGTTTCCAAGCACCACATTTACATTAATGGCTCACATTGTTGAGTGGCACGCAGTAACGTTTTTTTTTTTTTCCACACATTGAAAAAAATGCTCAATTGTGTACAAATAAACAAACAAAAGCGTATCCATGAGGTCTCCATTGATTCTGTCTTGCAGGGTTGACTTCCAAGTTACCACATAAATCTGAGAGCGCCATAAAACATGGCCATGCATGGAATGTAGTGTTCCCTCGCTATAACGCGGTTCACTTTTCGTGGATTTTTTTTGTGTGCAATTTTGCATGCATTTTTTTTTTTTTTTTTTTTACGGTGATGTACCAATTTTATAAAATTTATTCAGGTTTGAATATTGAGAATTATTAAATGTGATACCATGTAAATGCCTTGATGAGAAAAGTGTATAAACTATTTGGTGAGGGATTTGTCATTTGTAAAAAATGTAAAACATAAAGCTAACTTCACGGATTTATTTATTCTACTACTACTACTACTCAAGGAAATTATCTCAATACAAAAAAAAATAACTATTTGAGGCTCATTAATGTGATTAGCTACTAGCTAGCATACTAGCCTAAATAAAACACTAGCACACACTGATGTGACATCACACACAAAAATATGTGCACTAGCGTGTCACACAAACAAGTATTAGGTCATTAAATTCACCTTTGGCATTTACACACACAAATGTAACAAGTAGTCTACTCTTGCTCTTGGTCGCCCATCGGGGAAAAAAAGTAGAAATCAAACCTAACAACACCAAAATTCCACAAGATGGCGCCAAAGAATTTAATTGCTTTGTCTTACACTCAAAAACTGCAAATAGCCGAGATTTTCAGCGAATAACGGAGTGCGGGTTCTTAAAAAATATGTTCATGTTGAACAGTGAATATGCATCAGTTCACTATACTTTATCATACCGAGCTGTTTGTAATATTTTCATATTTTCAACACCTCCCAATAGATCCACAGATTGGCACCCGGCCCCTCTGCAGTCGAGATGAAGCGGCATCCCGCTTCACAATTTGCCGCCGTCTCCAATGTGACTTCTTAACTCCTTTAACATCAAGAACAAATGGACCCTGTCGTCAGCGCTCACGAGCGATTGGCGTCTACACACTCCCCGCCACACGTTGCGGCGGCGGAGATGCAGAGTGGAGCTGACTGGCCCTCGCTGCTGGCTGTTGCCGTTCAAAACAGTGCGATGTAACTGAGAAAGCGTCTCCGCCACCCAGCGTGTCCCCTCTGCCTGCTCATGTGGAACATATGGATATATGTGTGCCACTTAACAGGACAAGTCAAGCGGGACCGATGCGATAAAGCTCATTAGGAACAAGGGGACAGCACGATGCATGTGTTGTTCTGCCGCAATGTACGACCCTGTGCCAGCACACTATGAGCAATGTCTGGAAAGCTTGTTTTTCTTGGGTTTCTGTTGAATTAATACGACATTTGGCCGGCTTGAATTTGGGGGACGTACGTAAACAACAATGATTGCTTTATAAAAATGCACACAAACTTGGACTTGCCCAACATCCAAGAAACAACAGAAATGTAAGCAAGTTTTGTGTTTTCTGGGGCCGCGCATCCTTTTTTGGTGAACTGTACAAGCTTATAGAAAAATCTACGACCCTGTCAGAGTTTATGACCCCAAGGGATCAGGTCACCAGTGGCAGTGTGCTTGAGAGTTAGACGGAAATCTTTCTCAACAACGAAAAATAGCTATTAGCTAAATTCCGAGCCCTGGACATAATACCATTTAAGATTTTTTTTTGTCTCAAAATGGAGGCTTCAAGCTGTTTTAAGACGCTCCTAATGAAGTTTACTGTCTGTAAAACGAAGAGAATTTCATGTTGTATATATGGAACAACAGAACTTTCCTAGCTTAACTCATTCACTGACATTGACGACTATAGATGTCAAAAATTCATGTAGAATTTCTATTAGTTAAAAAAAAAAAATCATTTCATTTAATTTTTTATGAAAATCTAGATCTTTCTATTGTACATTTATAACAGATATAAAATCATGCGATTAATTACGATTAAATGCCCCTTATTTTTAATATATATATTTTTTAATTAGGCCCGTCAGGCGATTGCATTTTTTAAATGTAATTAATCACATGATTTCACTAGTTAACTAACGATTGATCTTTTCTAAATTTACAATAATTTTTTTTCTAGGTTTTCATACTCTTGTTAGCAAAAGTGGGGAAAAAAATGTTAATCTAATAGAAATAGTTCAGTTTCAGAAGTATTCGGTTTCGGTGAATGGTATGGGATTTTTAATAGGTTTTAGGTGAATTAATGAGCACACACTCACACGCACGCACATATGCACACACACACACACACATGCCCGCGCTTGCACATACTGACGCACATAAAATTAAAAGGAAAAAGAGAGAGAGCAATGATGATGACATGTCTAATCGGTAAGATTACCGAATGAATACTGAGCTCTCTCTCAAGAAAAAAAAAACTAATAGAAATAGTTCAAATGAATTTTTGACGTCTATAGCCGTCAATGGCAGTAAATGAGTTCATGCTAACACATAAGAGAAGCATAGCAAGGCACCACTTTATGTTAAAGAAGTGTCGTGTAAAGTGTGAATTCAATCCCAAATTGTTTTCTTTAAAATATGTTCTTTGTACCCACTGATGTAAACAGCTGACGAATATTGCGTTTGTGCAACGTTTCCCATCTCAGGGGGAGGCCATTTTGCCACTTGCTGTTGACTGAAAATGATATTGTAATTGCTCAGGTAATGACCAATCACGGCTCACCTGTTTTCTGAGTTTGGTCATGTGACATTCGCGAACAAAGCTGTGAACTGAGCCCTGTGCAACTCCGATGTTATTTTTTGTATCAACCAGAAAACCGTGTTTAAACTTGTGGGGCTGCATAGAACATATTAATGTAAATAATTTTGGGGTTGACTTCCCGTTCAAGGCGAAGGGAGGAGCTTCGTTTAGTCAGCGTCTAATAGCATACTTGTCTAATAGCGCGCGCACGCACGCACACACACGCCACTAAATAGTGCCTCCAGAGCTACAGTTGTGTGTCCGTTCTTGCATCCTACATTTAAGTAATTAGTCGACCCAAGACACTAATGCACTTCCTGTAAATAGCATATGAGATTTGTCATGTGTCAGGGTGCATCTGCGCGCGCCTGCGTGTGTTCGTAGGTGGGTGAGTGTGTGTGTAAAATATGAGAAAAATGATGGTGTGCACACACCCCGTATACAGGCCTGCCTTGTGGTCATGTTTAACAACCCTCCTCTTTATCACCCCCCACCCCCCCCTAATAATTCACTGTGTGCGTGCGCGCGCGCGCGAGGTAATGCCTTCAGACGGCTCTCATATGAGCGTCTGCCTACATCAAGCCCTCTACACTGATAATAATGAGCCCTCTGGGTGAGAATGGACTCATGAGACCATTGGCCCCATCCGCGGAAAATGTCATTTCATCTTTTCAAATACCGCAGTGTCTATTTGTCATGAATTAAAAGCAAAAAAAGACAACATACTCTTTCTCCGTCACCGCTGCTCCTTTCGGAGCACTTCATCGCAACCTGCTCCAGTTTCTTATGAATATCTTAGTACTTCCTCATGTCTTTATAATTTGAGTTCATAATTCTTCCTGCCTTCAGGACTTGTTGGACTGAAGCCACTGAAGGGCTGAATTTCTGCTGTTTATATGATAATGCATCTGTGTACATAATAATGATATGAATAATATGCAACAATACCATATTTCTGTAGGTTCCAAGATGCTGCTTTCTTTTTTTAACGCCACCATGTACAGCTTTACAGATGCCAGGCCAGTACTGCATGTCTGAACTTTACTGCTTGATTCATATTCATACGTTGCACTATGAAGCTCAAGATTTTTGCTTCCACCGTGCTGGCAACAGAGAATGTGCGACTGTAAGTGCGTGCCGTAGCAATGTGGGCTAATTCTGCAGCGTTCATGTTTTTACTGCCTTGACAATGAAGCTTGAAGGAGTCCATCAATCTTTGATGACCATCACTGAGGCTCGTCCCTGCAAGCTCCCAATATAGCACTTTACTCCCTCTAGTGGAGTTGCTCAACTTGTAACCAATTGTAACTGAGTAGAATGACTCAGAGTACATTCATGTCATTTAAGCGTTTCATTACCAGTAGTAGGACAACTTTTGGGACAAATTGTTACCAGTGAGGCTAGATGTTAAGTATTATAGTACAATTCTCTCACTGGTAGTACTAGGAGCATCAACTAGTACACAGTTCATCCTCACTAACAACATACAGACGCTCCCCACCTTACGAACGAGTTACGTTCCGGACGATCGTTCGTAAGGTGAATTTGTTCGTAAGTTGCTTCAGTGCTATATTTTGTATTATAATTTATGTTTAAAGCCTATATAAGTATATTGAAGGTTTATATAAGTATGTTTAAGGCTTGTACAAGTAACCTGCATTGGTTTGTACTGAAAAAAACTTTTAATAAAATGGAGAGAATACGTACAGTACTGTACTACGTATGTTAGAGAGAGAGAGCGAAAGACACACACACAGTATGTACATGTACGTAATAAGATAAATAAAATGAAGTTTAACTTACTTTTGGAAGATGTACTTGATGCTTAAGGAGATGATGGAGGAGGAGGAAGAGGAGGATTTTATATCATGAGAGATTCTTCGTCGTCACTGGAATCGGCTTCAAAAGTTATTTCCTGCTTCATGGGGACCGGCGTTTCTTCCTCCTCCTCCTCCTCGCCACGTTGCTCAGCCTCCAATGAGCTCTCGCAGCGCCAATCGTCGGTATTAGCGGCGGAAAGAAGCACTACGTGCAATACAAAATCTAACTTACAGCATTTCTTTCCGAACATTTTTCGACATACTGTACGCGCAGAAATGTTCGTATGTACCGTTGTTCGTAACTCGAATGTTCGTAAGTAGGGGAGCGTCTGTATACTGTAGACAAGAGACAAACAGCGTCAAGTACTAGTAACCCTTAAGCTGTTTTCTGAAGTTAAGCCGTGATTGAGCTCCGAGCAACTGTGATGTCATTTTTAGTCAACAGCAAGCGGCAAAATGGCCGCCCCCTGCAATAGATAAAAATGGAGGATTTTGTTGCTTAACTCATATTACACAAACCCAATATTAATTAAAATATTGTGTTGAGACTAGTGGGGCGGCATCGAAGATATTATCCATCCATCCATCCATTCATCCATCCATTTTCTTTACCGCTTGTCCTCACAAGGGTCGCGGGGGTTGCTGGAGCCTATCCCAGCTGGCTTCGGGCAGTAGGCGGGGTACACCCTGAACTGGTTGCCAGCCAATCGCAATACAATATTATTGTAAAGAAATATTTGGGGTTGACGCCCCCTTTCAAAATCAAACTGTAGCAAGCTAAGCTAGTTACTGTACTTGAGGATAGTTAATTTGGTATTTTCATAAATCAGACCTTGACACCAAGCAGAAAGCGGATTCAACTATTTTTGCTTCTGAAACGGAATTATTTTTATTCACCACAATGTTTTAAAGAGAAATGTCCTTATGATTTTAGTCGTAAATAGTTTATTTGTATCTTTGCATATTTAGGAACGCTCTACAAGGGGCAATAATTTTTTAACACCCTCCCTTGTCTTCTTTTATCAACTAGCCTTGCAAGCCGTCTCAAATGTCATTTTTAATATATGCCGCGGGCCGCTGAAAAATAGATGGTGGGCCGCAATTGGCCCCCTCGGGCACCACTGCCATAGAGCATAGATTCTTGTTCAAAGTTTGTCATGTACAGTCAGTAATCGTGTAATGCAGCAAAAAAAAAAAAAAAGCAGAGTTATGGCGTTGAGTTGCAGCACCCGTAAAGCTATTTGGTTTGATTGAATACAAAACATGTAATTCTCTTTGTTTACAGTAAACGTCAACTGCTGCTTGTCGTGAAGTGCGTTGAGTCGAGTTCACCGGAGCAAGTCAAAGGGGAAAAAAAAATCGGTCAATCGACGGCTCCTGTCTTGTAAAACTCAGAAGTCGGGTAACTTGTATGTCCATGTCAAATTAGACTTAAAGGTGTACCTAATAAAATGTCCACTGAGGCTGCGTTTGTCATCCAAACAACGATGAAATCGTCATGTGTGCTATTAAACGTTAGACAGATTGTCATTGTTTTCTATTTACAGTACGAGTGGAGACGATCTCATCCCAATGAGACTGATATCTTTGGACACAATGTTTCTCTCGCTCCATTTGTCCACATTTGTCTCCCTCCTTCCTCTGCTTTTCTCTTCCCAGCATCTGGAATCCTGTGGGATGGAGGAGAAGAGGAGGAGGAGGAGGAGGAGGAGGAGGAGGAGGAGGAGGAGGCTGTGCTCTGTCCCGCTCTTCCCCAGGGGTTCTCGCTTTTGCTTTGTGATCTTGTATCTCACATGATGGAGATGTATCTAATCCTGTTAGAGGTGAACATCTTCCATCGCAATACGCCAGGAGATGAAAGACAAGGAAAGAAGAGGAGGGAATTTCAGAAATCATCAGGATGTTGGTGCGTACATGTGTGCGAATTGATCCTCATGGGAGTCTCCTCTCAAGGTGTTTTCCCCTCGCTGTCTTCCTCGATCTGCTCCCTGAGTGAGAAAAATGACCCTCTAGGCTCCATCTGAGCTCCAGGCCCCTCTAGGCCAAAGCATTCCCCGTGCTCCCACACACAGGAGCCCCTCAGGCTCCATGCTACACCACAGGGAATACCCCCACCCCCCACCACCTTCCCCAAGACCCCCTCAGACTGTACAGAGCTCCGCACAGGAGCCTGAGGGGAGCGGGACGGCAACAAGGCTGTCTGGGAAAACAACATGCCCGACTTGGCATGCCAACAAACCCTAACAGCGCCTCCTGTTGTCGCAGTGCGGTCCTTGCACAACACAGGCCTCCAAGTAAGTTTCCTCTCTCTGGGGCCTCGTCCCTCGGGACTCACCGAAGCCCCTGCCGGCCCCCTCAGCTACATGTGCAATGACCTTTCCAACACATGGAGGATAACTAATGTCTTTTTAGCATAAGGAATCACATCAGAAGCACTTGGGACTTCACCAAATGACATATGGAAAAGAATATTCCCATAAGGGAGTGAAAGTTCCATATAAAAGAGCGCTGTTTAAAATGTGACAAATTAAATATGGACCAAAGCATCAAAATACATTTTAGGCATCTTTGTAGACAATATGATTTTTTTTTTTTGCCAGATTAAAGAACGTTTGGGGCCATATGTGTCCTGCGGGCCATACTTTACCCACCCCTGTTTGATATGACTAATAAATTGTTCTTTGACAGCCCCCATATGACTTACACACGCGTGTAGCAGAGCCTTAGCAGGTGTACGTCACCTGAGATTAGGCACGCCGACACCCCTCGAAGGCAAGCAGCCAGCGTTACATCTGAGGGGGCATCTGGTTATTGGTGTGTATGGTATAGGTAAAGGTTCGAGTGCGTTCATGCATTTAGCTTGCCGCTAACATTTGGCAGAATGCTATACATAGCTGCTATACAAGACGCTTAATGGCTGTTTACACGCAAACTAGTGCAAAACTAGTGCTGTCAAATTTAAAGCGTTAACCAATTAATTAAACAAAAAAAAATTATCACATTAATCATGTATTAACGCGGATTAATCATGCTATTAATTTTGACTGCAGATAATCCTTTAGCTGACGATGGTTACGTTTTTAAGGTAGCACAGGTTGTGTTTGAGCAATAAACATAACTACATGCATTTAATAAATGTTTGCGTATGACATTCAGAATATTTGTTCATATCAAACTATGTGGGTCTTTTTTTTTCATTTTAAATTATGCAAGTAATTAACTGATTAGAAAAATAGGGGGATGAGCGTGTGCAGTGGATGACAGGTGCTCTTTAAATTTGACGGGCAAATTTTTTTTTATAAAAAAGCCTTTTTAATTAGTTAATTTTAATTAATCGTGATTAATCAAAATTCTAAAATGTGTTTAATCTGATTACAAAATGTAATCGTTTGACAGCTCTAGTAAAAATCCTGCCACAGTTTGGCTTTAGCCCCTGATGCTAGCTAGGGAGCTCCTGAGCAGGTAAATGGGCACCATGGGAGCTAGCTAGGGAGCTAGCTAGCTAGCACCTGGGGCTAAAGCCAAACTGTGGCAGGGTTTTTACTTTCTGGACCTGGATTTGCCACTTTAGCATGCAAACAACTTTGTTGATGTTTCATTTGACCTGCCAATCTGTTCATGCGGTAACGAACCGTAAACTTAAAACCGAGGTACAACATTTTTGGCATAACGTTACACTCATTACACGTGAGGTTGAATAACGTTAAGTGTTTTCGCATCTCATTTTGTCCATATGGAAAAACTTCCCAGTTTAAACTTTCTTCACTCACTTGTACTAAAACTTTTCCAATTAAGCGGATTCTAAAGTGGTCTGTGAGATCAATGCAGAGGTTAGCATCTCTTTGAACGTGCGCGATAATGTCGGCTGTAATGACTGAGGGTATTTAAAGGCACGAGGTCCTTGTGCTCGACACAGCCTTGGCAGCCTGCAGTTAAGAGTGAAGCGGAGTGAGCAAAATGTTCAAGTCGGCCGTCCCTGTGATCTTCCCTCGCTTGCCGGCAGCCCCCCGCGGAGGAAGAACAAAGGCAAAAGCACGTCTTAATCAAAGTGCATTGGATTAAGAAGCAGAAAAAAACACACACACACATGAAGGACATGCTACCTCACAGCTATTACGTGGATGGGGAAACAAGCAGGATCACCACCTTCAAATAAAGAACTTGTGACCCTGAAGTCATTTCAATCTGCTCGCTTGTGTCCGGGCTTGCGGAGGAAAAGTTGAATTCACTTAAGTGAGCGCAGATGCACGTCGCTAATAATAATTTGTACAGTGGTGCCATGACTTGATCTGACTTATGAGCAAGCTTCAGTTATGCCACCGTTTGAGTTAAGTAAAAAAACAAAAAACAAACTCGTTTTGCAGTAGTGAACATTGGTGGCACATTAGTACAGTATTGGTGTAGCTAGCAATCTGAGCACGCCCCTCAGTGGCCTCAGCGTTGAATGAGTCAACTCGTTGACCAGATGTAAACCTGGAGTTTGGTTGTTTGATGTCTCTTGACCCTGAATGGTTGCTTTTGTTGTTGCGCTGCTAGCCACTCAAGCCGCTAGCGGCTAGCAGCTCAGGAGCTAGCAGCAATTGCATAAAAATGTAGGGTAGCGAGTTAGTCAATTGGATTACAGTGGAAAAAAAACAAATTACCAGGAATATACTATAAGAAAACAGTAAGCTTCAATAAGCACAATGAGCGTAATACACACACACGCTGCGTACATTTTTTGGATACATTTTCCCATATTGTACTTACACTATGTAAAATCTGTTTACAATATTTCTTTGCATCCATCTGTGCTATTTTTTAAATTAATTTTTACACAATGCTATTAATAATCAATAAAGTACTATTTTATATTTATTTAAAAAATGTCAAACATATGTCACCAAACAAAATGGTAAATTTTTTGGGCCTGGAACAGATCAATGCATTTCAAGTCATTTCAGTGGGGAAAATTGATTTGATACACAACAATTTAAATTCTGAAGATGTAGTAAAGTCTGGATAGTGACGTGCGCGAGCACAATGTTGTAACCCAGTTTGACATGGCCCAATCGTAGCAATGGACAAATGAAGCTTCATTAAGGAGTTGTAATGTTTTTTGTCTCCTCTAGATGGCACTTTTAGTTTAAAGATGCAGTGGAAATGTAATCAATTTCCATTGCATGATCCTTTAACTTCCAGAGCCGTATATAGAGAGACTTTGGCCAACTCGGTTTCAGCAGAGTAACAAGATGGCGTCCATATGTTATGTGACCAGCAGTTGGCCAAACTCTCTCTCTATACGGCTCTGTTAACTTTAAGCCAAGAGCACCATCTAGAGGAGTCAAAAAAATAACACAAGTGCTTCATAAAGCTTGTGCTACTAGTAATACTAGTGAAACACTAGATTTTTATAGTAGAATTTTATAATGTCACTAGTAGTCGCATCGCACACTGTTGTCAATAATGTACTATAGATATTAATGATAGGGAGTTATGACATAATTATTTTTTTTATTCAATATCAAAGCTGTTTGATTTATTGAATGTGTTTAAGCATATTCAATATCTAGGTAAGTAAGTAAGGCACATTAGTTCTACTAATGCGCTTAATTGTAATGCTATTGAAGACAAATAATGCACTAAATCAGGATCGTTATCAGCTAGTAGTGCTAGTGAACATCTAAACCCCACTTTCTATATTCACCA
Source organism: Vanacampus margaritifer (assembly GCF_051991255.1). Taxonomy (NCBI): domain Eukaryota; kingdom Metazoa; phylum Chordata; class Actinopteri; order Syngnathiformes; family Syngnathidae; genus Vanacampus; species Vanacampus margaritifer. Next base: position 18,324,949 of record NC_135435.1, on the reverse strand, counting down.
GCAAATTACGCCATGCTTGTACGCTTGCGTGATTACACGCGGGTGTTTCCGGGTACATGACATCATAGCCCACAATGGCTCATATTTTATTAACACACCTGCTGCAGCTGAGTCACCTGATCTCCTATAGGCTTGGCACGAGCTGTCCCACAAGTCCGGCCACGAGATGCATATTTTATGATGATGATGATGATGATGATGTTGTTGCACACTGAGCCTCCTTCCTGGTTCTCACTTCCGCCCGTTTCCGCCCGGCGACAGTGAAGGGGGCACATGTTGAGTTGAGGAAATACAAGATTCTCATACAGTTTTTAGTAGAACTTGGTGCACTGAGCTACAAAGGCCGATACTGCCATCAAGTGGTTGCATGTGTGAAATGCTTTTCTGGACTTAATAAGGATAAAACGATTAAAGCGACCAATAAATCCATCCGTTGTTTACAGCATGCCCTCGTTTGTGACGTGGGAGGAAAATGTTGAAATATTTCATGTTGCATGTTTTTAATAATAAAAAATAAAAAAAACAGCACAGCATCATATAAAAATTAAAATGAGACATTGTAAAAAAAAAAAAAAAAAAAAAATGTCACAACTTGTTGTATGTGTTCTTCCAAGGGCCGTTTGTCCCATTCAATAAGCAGATTAAATTAATGTGACCTATAACTTAATTGTGGCGAAAGAAAATATCTCTTTTCAAGAGAGGAATTAAAGAATAATCAACTGTGATAATGTAGTTGCAAAATTGTGCACAACCTCTTAAAACCAGTATGTGGCTGTGTCTGGAATTGACCATTGACATTCAAACTCTGATTAAATGACATCAAATAAAGTTCATATGTTCTAGTAAGCTTTTTAGGCTATGTGTACTTTTTTTTTTTTTTTTACTATCCAATGTACCTAACAGCAGGTGGTGGTCTATCAGCACACCATTCAAAGGCCAATTAGTACATTTCTGGTTTTCTGGCAAATGCCAACCAAGTTGTGATGGAATTATTTTTCATTTCCACAATACCTTCCTACAAATCTTCAGTTTTTTTGTACTTCCTTCCACTTCGGCTAGCTGTAGCTATAATGCCCACAAGTACTTTAAACTTATAAAGGCTTTAATCATGCATATTGGGGCCCTTGGTGAAGTAGTGACACTTTGGTATGTGCCTCTTTTTTTTTTAATGAGATTTATTGAGTTCCAGATGTTTCCAGTTATGAAGATGTGCGGCAGAGATTTAGGAGGGTGAGACCTGCACCCTGTCAGAGCGTCGGTGGGGTGCTGTTTTACTACCCGTCACTCCCCAAACACCTCCATCATTGGTGGCCTCTTAACCTGACAGCGCGCACACACGAAGACACACATTGGAGAGTGATGTCAATCAGCATTTATAGACTTACAAAAAAAATACGCCATACAAAAAGAATGTCGATACAATAACATCACATATGTACAAAGTTATTAGGCGTGCATTGTGTGTATTTACATCATCCAAAGCAACAAATCACCGCTCATTTCCTCAATCCAGTTTACATGATCCAGCACATTTTTGAAAACTAAATAACAGTGCAAGTGTGCTATAATATCAAAAATTGAGCTTCAACTGTTTCCTTGTGTAGTCTTTTTTTTTTTTTTTTTTTTTGGGCTCAGTTATAAATTGGTGATAACCTCTCAGTGGAGATGACCCAATAAGAGTTCTGGCTGAGATGCATCTTGTGGACCACGCGGATGCCTTGTGGGCGCGGTTGGCATCAGCTGTGACCTCCACTTATGCACATTTGGCAAGGCACCACGACCTCTGACCTGGCTCTGGCTCTACTGGCTGGCACGCTGCATCGCCACCTTCCAGGCTCAGATGGCATGCTGCAGCTTGGTCAGGTTCCTCTGGTGCATGGTGTGATGGCGCACCAGCTCGTCAGAGCGGGCAAACTTCTTCTGACAGTTGGGCCAGCGGCACGTGAACGGCTTCTCGCCTGAATAAGACGCGGGGGTGAGGGGGGAAAGGACGTTGAATGAGAAAACGCATTCAAACGTCGGGTGGGATGATCAAGCCGGCCATCTCCAAGGTCTGACCAGGAGAGGAATGCATCGGAAGAAGATAAAAAGGTATACGCACTTGTTTTACCTGTATGAGTCCGAGTGTGAGTCTTAAGGTGGTCTGACCGTGAAAACTTTCGCTGACACGTCTCGCACTCAAAGGGCTTCACTCCTGCACAAACATGGTTTCCAAATTGTTCTTTTTAATTTACAATTATTACCTGATGAAGTCACGTTCAGCAATGGAAAATTTGACAGTGTTTAGTAGTGATGCGCAAATGAAGCTTCATGAAGCACTTGTGATATTTTTTTACTCCTCTAGATGGCACTCTTGGTTTTAAAATGCAGTGGAAATTTAATCAATTTCCATTGCACTTGCCTTTATTTTAAGTCACAAAATACTGCAAGTGCTTCACGAAGCTTCATGAAGCTTTATTTTCACTAGTCTTCACTAGTCCATCTTAACTAGTGTTTAGATTTTAAAAAAAAGGTGTTCTTACAAATGACTTACATTTAACAAATGCATACAAATTAGTTTGAAAATAACTTTTATGTATTAAACTGATGAAATATTTTTTTTGTTATTTAATCAACTTTAGTTTTGTTCTATTCAATTCATTTCATATACACTTTGGGTAAAAAAACAAGTAATTGAATTGGATATGTGTTATTCATTATTCACTTATTATGATTCAAAGTTAGTTATTAATTTAAAAAAGAAATACACTTAACTCATTTGCTCCCAAAAACGTATAAATACGTTCTATTTACAGTGTTTTAAGATGTATTTATACGTTTATTTATTTTTTGCTAGAGCACACAGAAGGCTTTGATGCAGCCTCTCAACTGCAGAGAATGGTTGACGAAATTGTAGTTATTACACAAACGGCCAGCAGGTAGCAGCAGAGCATAGGAAATGAACCAGGGCCATGTTGAAAAAAGACCATTCACCCACAGTTCTAAATAGATTTGTGAATAAAGATGAGACTTAGCTACATTCTAATGCTAATTGCTGCAAAATGGAAACAGATAGAAATATAACTTTTTTTTTTGTTCCCGATGAAAGAAGAGACTCTAATCTTTCTTTTGGTAGGTTCCATGTTTTTTTAACCAATAGAACACAATATTCTGTGGGCCTTACAAAATTGGTCAAAATCCAGTAAAACAGCTGGGAGCGAAGGGGGTTGCTTCAGTGAATATAGGGGAGTGAATGGGTTAAAAATTGAAAACTGATCATCATTAGAATGCCACAGTTAAAGTTCATTTGGGGAAATTATGACCCAGTTTAAAGTGTTGAAACTACTGCATCTGAAAAACAAATCAATTAACGCTCTTGAATGCTCGACTGTCTGAGAAATGTAAAGCCTTTTCACACTGCATTTGTTTTTCTTGGTGTTCACCGTGGAACAGTGCACAAGCCCATATTTGCAAGTGCTTGTGTAGCAGCCTAGCATAAGTCACCGTGACGATTTTCCCGCTTGTTGCTCTTTTGCGGTTAGCATTACGAAATGCTCCGCCAACTTATTTCCAATTAGATGCGCCGCTTTTGAGTTAAGCCTTTTTTTTTTTTCCAACTCAAGGGTGTGTTGCGACGCGGCAGACGGCCACCTTGTGCATCGTGCGCCGCCCTCGCAGCACATCCACAATGAATGGGTTTTGCTAAGTGCAGTGTGAAACGGCCTGTAAACTCAGCCTCTACAATCTGGCATAAGTAATGGTTATATTTTATACTAAGTGTAAAAATTGTTAGGGGCTTGGTTTGTTAAAACAAATGACTGTAAAGCTTTGTTGCAGAAGGAAGTGCGTGAGCTATGGAGCTAAATTTGCATGTGGATTAATATCCATCGTTTTATTTATGCATTTATCACCCATGGCTCTAAGACCTTTGGAAAAGAGACCAGGGAAATTGACGCAACACAGTCGTTGGCTCTTGTGAAGTATTACAGACCTTTTTCCTTTTTTTTTAAGGTCAGGGATTCAGCATGAGTGCAGACTATGGCACCCCACGACATAGTCCACTGTTAAATTAGCTTTTTTTGCATATTAAATTAGCGATTCAAAATGATTTTGGGCTGGCATTGGTGCTTTTTTTTTTTTTTTTTCCAGAAAAGGAGTTATTTTGAAAGTCCGTCATTCCACCCAAGAGCATGGATATAAAAATGTCAAACACAAATTGCGTGATGGTTAAAAAAGAACCAAGGAGAGAGAAAAGGTAATAACTTCCTATTCCACTGATTGTTATACGACTAATAATTTTCACTCCTGATGGTGAATCATGAAAGTGAGTGATATTATCGGTGCATAGATTAAAAGTGTGCCATTATAGTACCTGTGTGTCTGCGCTGGTGTCTCTTCAACTGGTCTGAGCGAGAGAATCTGCGGCCGCATTCTGTGACATCACACTGGTACGGCTTCTCTCCTGCAACATAAACCACCTCGTTGTTGTATGATTTCATTATATTTTATTTTCCTTCACCTGTAGGTAAACAATGATTTATTTTCATCTTTCTGTATCACAAAAAATAGCATTTTAACAGGGGTGTGTACACTTTTACATCAACTACATATCCTATATACAAATTGAGATTTCAACTTTTATCTATTTTATTCATATATATATATATATATATATATATATATATATATATATATATATACATATATACACATGTATATACATATATTATTATTATTATTATTATTATTATTATTATTATTATTATTATTATTATTATAATTTCCACTCCAGTGTATCTCACATTGCCATTTATGTTGAAAACATTGATATATTGTACATTTAGAGATAAACTCACCCGAGTGCTTCCTTCCATGCATCTGCAGGTGTGAAAGTTTGAAGTACCTCTTGCTGCAGCCGGGATGGGCGCACACAAAAGGACGCTTGTCCCCGGGCTCGGATGACTTCACAACTGGGGGAGCGAGACTGGGAACCCGTCTTACATCCTTTCGGAAGGAAGAGAACGCCAATTGTTTATTCAAGTGCTGTTTTTACCTCCTTTGTGCGTGCATGTGCATTTACTTGACTAACCTGAAGCCCCCTAAAGACACCATGTGTGTGGATGTGGTACTGGGCGCTCACCAGCATGGGAGGGGGCGGGACTATTGGATCGCTGTCATAGCTGCTCGTGTGGCTGCTACAAAACAAAATGCAGACAAAACTTGCAGTCAAATGATTCAAAAGTCTCACAATTTGGTATTCAAACAATATGATTGTGTGTGTGTGTGTGGGGGGGGAAGGGGGGGGGGGCATAAAAATTCATGGATTTCAAATTATCCTTATAAAGATGCTATTTAACTTTTTTATGTACACCTGTCCGATATGATCTACAAATAAGTCCTTGAAAAAGTGTGTTTCTTTTTTAGACAGGTACAAGTCTACACAGTGAAGCATTCAAACATTATTATCCTTATCTCCGCGTTCTGGTACCCCCCCCCCCCCCGGCCGGCAGCCTGCCAGCAGCCATCTGGCTTCCTCTCCTACAGTATTTTCCCCTCGTTAAGACTATAAGAAAATAAGTTTTTACCTCTTCATGGAAGATGCAAGCGTGTTCATCTGGTTCCACGTGACGCATTCCAGTTGCGACGCCATTTGGTACAGGTTATCACTGATGACAGGCAACAATGCAGTGTTTAGTACTTGGATGTTGTGGTGAAATATTGGACAATTGCGCAATAGGCCAACATGGTCGCTCATACATTTCAAGTTGCCGGTTCTGCATGCAAACCACAATGAAAAATGATTTGATTCCTTCTGCCATAAAGCTGCTAAATCCTAATCAAATCGAGAATTATTTATTTATTTTTCATACTTTGCCTTTAAAATACACGGGACGCTGTCATCCAGCTGTTTTGTGTGTGTGTGTGTGTGTGTGTGTGTGCGTTTTTGTTTGTTTAGACTTGCACGCAAAAAAATTGAGATGAATGTTGTGTGGCGGCAAAGAACTTCACTCAATTCAATTCAACGCTGCTAAATCCTAATCAAATCGAGAATTATTTATTTATTTTTCATACTTTGCCTTTAAAACACACGAGACGCTGTCATTCAGCTGTTTTGTGTGTGTGTGTGTGTGCGTTTTTGTTTGTTTAGACTTGCACGCAAAAAAATTGAGATGAATGTTGTGTGGCGGCAAAGAACTTCACTCAATTCAATTCAACAAGTAGCAGTTTGGTAGTGAACAATTCAAAAAAAAAAATATATATATTAAAAAAAGCTTCATTCTACTTTGTATTTAATGTCACTTCAAGATGATGTTACTGTCAAACTAAACAAATAAATAAAACGAGAATCACAAGTTGCATATTTAAAACAAGAACATTGCTTTGCCTTAAGTGCGTTCAATTTAATGCTAACATACAATGCATAATGCCCTACACGGGCTAATAAATAGCATTTTTATGGTGGTGTTATACTGCAATGCTTTAAGCGACAATTTTTTTTAAACATAAAAAATGCACCAACACATGTTGCTGTTACATGTTACAGCAGCTTACTGAATCACTTACAGTAGTTGTGAAACTCGTCTTCCTTTGTGACTGCATGACTATGTTATACTGCCCCCCAGTGGCCAAGTTGTGCACACCAGAATGAGCCACAATGGATTAATCATGATATGCAGACTGTTTCATTTTTTAAAATCCATTTCAATAAGTCACATCTACATGTTTTCAGAAAATACAATATGATAGAGTGCATTTTTTATTGTTATTAAAAAAAACATTGGATGTTATATGTATATTTTTGGGGAAAACAGTATGTAGTGGTAGACTGTAAAACTGAACTGCCCTTCTGGGACTAATAAAGTATTCTGTATCTGAATCTGAATCACAAGACCTCAGGTCAGGGCGCATAGTACGTTTTCTTTGGCAGTCTGCACACCGAACACAATAGTCCAAAACCTGGAATGCCATCGAGCAACGTTTCTTGCTATATAGCTCAATTCAGCGTCAAGTCACATTTAGCTTTTTTTGTGTGTCTCTTTTTGCGACACAACAATAAGAGGAGAGAGACAAAGCGCAAAACCTGGCGATGAAGTTTTTCAGCATGAGCGTCACTTCTCATCAAAGTCAAGGTCGAGCGTTTTGTGGCTGATATTCTCCTAACAACAATGATCGAACAATTATCGATGTTGGGAAAATGATAGTTATAGGACTCCGACGATAAGCGTGTTTCATCTTTATTTGTTTGTTAGTTGTTTTTTTTTAAATTGGGAAGGGGGCTCTTGAAATAGGAGCATGTTGGCAATATTTATGATAGTGAGGGTTCTCCATGTACCTCCCCTCCCTTTGTGCAGATAATGAAGGGAGATTCCAAATGGTTGCTTATTAACACATCCTGTACGCCCACCGCGCTCCTCATTAAAAAACATGGGCTACGAGCCATTCTTTACCTTGGCATATAACACGAGCGCACACACACTCTCACACTGGGAGATGGGATTGTGTTTGTCTGCAGGGGAGAGGGGGTGCGACTCGGTGCCTTGCACACCACGAACCACCGCATGACATCACTCTGTCCTCGGTATCATTAAAGGCGGGAACGTTTCGGGGGGGGGTAATTCTGGCTTTCATTCCTTGAGAAGTCCTTGAGGGAAGTAGAATAATCAGTTCTGAACAACGGTCAACTGTGGAAAGGCTCACTGCTATCTGACATACATATATACGCGATGCGTGTGTGTGCGTGCACGTGCGCGCGCGTTCGTTTGACTTTTTCCAGCTCGCGCCATAAGTTTTAACAAAAAACAGCAAATTCTCTCGTCTCCTCTTATCATCTGCCGTTCCAGTATTTGTGTTGCTCCGTTTTTCCCCAAAACATCCCGAGTCGGCATTCAAAGAATTCCAACCCAATTCACCCGAAGAAATGCTTTCCATCAAGTTGGAAACAAGTTGGGAACACAATCAGGTATTTATAAAAGTACATTCTCAGCCTTAGCTTTCCCCCCACACACTCAATATCACTAATATGTCAGTTTTTTTTCTTCCACGCTGTAGAAGCATACATGACAACAGGAGATCACTAAGTGTTTGTTGGCAGGTCCCCAAATCTATAATAATTGGGTGTCAAAATTACTTAATTTTGAGTTAATTTCAAGTTCCTTTAACGCCACTCATCTTTTAACGCGTGATTAATGGCTGCCCCTTACTGGGGGAATTCCAGTCGCAACGCAGCAGACATGTCCACGTCAAAATTTTGCAATAATAAATTTAATAATAATACAAATATTTGTGGAGACCCAAGTAGTATTTTACAATTTTAAAAATGTGAATTTCGCAAGTTACTTCGTGTTAAAGGTTCGATAGCTTTAATATGAAAAGAAAAATGCACAGAGCTGTCGCCAACGGTCTTACAAATGCAATTACGCCATCTAGTGGCAGAAAAATGATCTCAACACCAATCAATATCACACTCGTTTTTTTTTACAGTACAGTACATCTTTCTAATTTAAACTCAATTTTATGAATTATTATGACTGTATCAATGATTTAAAAATGCAGCCATTCAAAAAATAAATAAAATTAAATAAAAAATAATAATAATAATAAAATTAAAATTAAATTAAAATTAAAATTAAAAAAAGAGAGAGCAATGATGATGACATGTCAAATCGGAAAAAATTACCGAATGAACAATACTGAGCTCTCCAAAAAAAAAAAAATAAGAAAAAGAAAAAAGAAGGAAAAAAAACAGATGCAGCCATATTTCGATTAGTTTAACCCCCCCCCCCACGCACACACACACACACTTTTATGTTCACAAGGGTATGAAAACTTTGCGATTAATTGTGAGTTAACTATTTAAGTCATGTGATAAATTACAATTAAAAACTTTAATCACCTGACACCCCTAATAATAACATTTATCACTTGGGGGCTTATTGGGTGGTGGGATTCAGGGAAGTGTGTATACACAGGGAGTAAGAAAACTAATTACCTGTTGTAGTTTCTCAACAGCAGTGCTTGGTTGCTCGGGCAGGATTCTGCGGGATTGTGGCACCCAAACACAGGTGGGGCAGGAGGAGGATGAGGAGGAGGAGGAGGGTATTGCTGATCAACTGCAAATAAAACAAAGCTATTCTATTAATACAATGCATTGTAGTGGAAAAATAACTGCTTCACAAATGAAGTTTAAAAAATGAAAAGCACTTTAATGAAGGAAACACAGCTGTCCTGGTTCACAATGTTTACTATTGAAGACAAAAGTAATGGGACATGGTCAATACAAGAAATGAATAGCGCATGGAGCAATTTGTAGAAATCCAGAATCTTGCAAAAGGACGCTAAAATATGGTCACAGGGATTTGAGGTTCGTACCCTCAACCTGCAGGTGGTTGGATTAAAAAAATGTCACATTTTGTCAGTGTGAAGTTCAATAAGGTCAGAGTTCATGCTCACTGGCTTCTTTCACACCAGATTTAGCCAAGCATGCATTTAAGGCTAAGTCATAATATTACAATCATTAAAGTCATTGCAATTAAAAAGCAACAACAACTTTTTGTCATATTTGTTGAAACAGTCATTAGAAAAATCACATTACTGTATTCGTAATGCAGTGTTACTATAATGACACTTGTTTAGAAAGTGATCACATCTTTTATTGGGCTCGTTCGGTTCATCTTAAGCAGCGCGTTCTTTTCAGTTACATATATTCTATTAAAATTTTGTTTGTGAAAATTAGGGATGTTTGATACCACTTTTTTTCAAACCGATACCAGTACAAGTACTCAACTCTTGAGTGGTCACCGATACCAAGTACCAATACCACTAGTACTAATAGATAAAATTTACCTCACAAAATGACTGATCATTTTAACCCTGGAGAACCCACGGGGTCAAATTTGGCCCCTATAAATTCTGCTACTCAAATAACAAAGACCTTTTTTTTTTTTTTACAAATTTAACTTCAAAAGTCCAGAGTGCCACTTCTGATCCCTGCATGGGGCCATCTAGTGGATGAATATTGCAAATCAAATCAGAGCAAGAGTTGGCAGATTTTTTTCACACACCATATTTATCATGTACTATCAAGTCAAAATGAATATTTTGACAAATATGACAAAAAGTGAGTTTTATTTTAAAATTGATAAGTCCCTGTTAAAAAGTATCCTTTCGTATGCATTTCACGAACCATTACCGGTACTAAGTACAGAAAGTGATCACATCTTTTATTGGGCTCGTTCAGTTCATCTTAAGCAGTGCGTTCTTTTCAGTTACATATATTCTATTCAAATTTTGTTTGTGAAAATTAGGGATGTTTGATACCACTTTTTTCAAACCGATACCAGTACAAGTACTCAACTCTTGAGTGGTCACTGATACCAAGTACCAATACCACTAGTACTAATACATAAAATTTACCTCACAAAATGACTGATCATTTTAACCCTGGAGAACCCACGGGGTCAAATTTGGCCCCTATAAATTCTGCTACTCAAATAACAAAGACCTTTTTTTTTTTTTTACAAATTTAAATTCAAAAGTCCAGAGTGCCACTTCTGACCCCTGCATGGGGCCATCTAGTGGATGAATATTGCACTTACATGAGCCAGAGTGGTGGTGACAAGATGGCTAAAATGCAACAAATAAAACAAAACAATTATATTGTTCAATGTAGCTGTGTATTTGATTGATTATTTTCTTAAATTCTAAATAGTTTACTGACAGCTTTTGTTATTCTGATTTTTCGAAATGATACCCCTAAATCCCAAAGGGTCAAATTTCGCCCTAATCCTAAATTAGGGAATAAATTGAAAAAAACATTGAAAAAACATATATTTTGGTGTTCAGTGAACTTATAGCAGTCATTTAATGTATAATTCATAATTTTCCAAAGAAGAAAAGGGTTCTTGGGTTCTCCAGGGTTAAAGAAAGATACCAATATGCCATTTCCCCTTCAAATTGCATGAGATGAATAGCAATTTTCCATCATCGTTTTCCATTTGTTCATAAAATACATATTTTATGTTCCTGATCGTAAAACGACCACAAGAGAGCGGCCGCGAGTACCGATATCTTGACCTGATACTGATACCTGGTCTCGGTACTAGCCCATCCCTATTGAAAATATATTGTTTTTTCCCCCTTATAATACTTTTTTTCAGTGTCACTCTAATGGTTATTTGTATATTTAAATTATTATTTTGCTGCATATTTTATCAGTTGCATTATTTTGCGCAAAACTTTTTTTTGTGGTATATTTTATTGTTGACCAAATATTGTTCCTTGCCCAATAGAGAAAATACAGAAGCACACACTGCCTATTTTTCCATCATGGTAATACGTGGAATAAGCTCCAGCAATATTCCGCCATTTGTGTTCACATCCACTTGTTTAGAATGCAACCTTCTGCCAAGTATTTTATGCGTCACACGCCAGACACTGCCACTAACGTTCTTACACATCAAATCATCTGACGTGGGATGCTGTGTCACACAAGGCGCTTTAATGCTGTGTGAAAAAGACTTGACTTACATTATGTCCATGACTGAGTTAGAGACACAGAGAGAGATACAGAGAGACAGGAAAAACAAAAGAAAGAATGATGGGCTACGTCTATGACCTTGCAGTGAACGCAGCCGTGTTCCAGTAATTGAGTGAGTTTAGCAAGAACGTGCCAGGAAGTAGACTGTTACCAATGTTGTTTGTCGGCGACAGTGTGTCTTCGTGCTTGAAGGACAGGCTGGAGAGCTGGGGGGTGTGGTGGGACGCCGTGTGAGGGTAACTGGGGTTCCCGTCTAAGCCCATTGCACCATAACCTAGAGGAAAAGAAAGTTCAAAGATGAGGAGTCATGTCAATGCTACCTACATTGAAGTTATTAAAATGGCAAAAAAGAGGCAAGTTCAAGCAGAAGTTAGGAATTTTCAAAAGTCAGTCCTTGGAGGGCCGTAGAGAAGTTTCTCCAGAAAAAAAAATGACTCACAATCGCTTACTTAAATCCCCGCAGCTTGCAGAGCAGTTTATCACTTCATCAAAAAGTACTTTACTTGCGGGCGAACAAGAGTGCGTGCACAGTGTCTGTGGAAGTCACATCAGCGCACACGTCCGCAGTTCAACCTCTGACCTCCGATTAACGAGCCCCAGCGGACTTGACGGAGCTTTGTTTGCAAGAAGGAAATTCATATTTATGTTGCATACAAAAGTCTCAAATTCAGATTGCAAATCCAGATTGCGGAGTCCACGATAAATTAAAAAAAGAAAAGGAAAAAAAAAGCTTTATGATAAATTCTTGATCAACTAAACATGGAAATCTTACAACTCAACTGTTAAACTTTTAGGGAACTCAAATACATTTTTGGAAAGTAACTTACTTACTTACTACTAACTTAATTACTTTATGTACAGTAAACAGGATTTTCTTTCATATATATATATATATATTAGAGCTGTCAAATGCTTTTTAAAAAAAATCAGATTAATCACATTTTAGAATTTTGATTAATCACGATTAATCGCTTAATAAAAAAAAAAATTTTTTTATCCAAAAAAATTTCCTGCCAAATTTGAAGTGCACCGGTTTTGTGTTAATTCTTTTGACATTTAATGTTATGGGGACGTCTTCAACATTTTTGATCTACTGCACACCTCCTCTTTTTCTAATCAATCAATTACTTGCATAATTTAAAATGGGAAAAAAATTAACCTAATATTTTGACGTGAACAAAGATTCTAAATGTGATACGTAAACAGTTATTAAATGCTTTACCTCAATGCTTGTAATTATGTTTTTTGCTCAAACACAACCTGTGCTACCTTAAATCTGCTAAAGAAAAATCTATAGTCAAAATTAATAGTCTGATCAATCTGCGTTAATTCATGATTAATGCGCAATTTTTTTGTGATTAATTAATCAGTTAACGCTTTAACTTTGACAGCACTGATATATATATATATATGTATACAGTATATTGGCATCCATCTCAATTTAAGCAACAACAACTCACTAGTGGGATTTTAGGGCAAAACTAATACAGTTTTTTTGGGCAGGCAGTTTTGGTTTGGGGATGAGGATAGAAATAGCAACACAAAATTATCAATATGTGCCACAATATTAGGTACAGTTGCACTGCTTTGTCAAGATCCAATAAAAGAGCTGTTTCACAAAAAAATACCTTGTTTAATTCATCTATTTTACAAGCAACGTATCCCAGTGGAGAACAATAACATTCAGTTCATATATTTAATGTAAAATTATACTTTGAGGTGTAAATGTTAGAAAAGGGTCCCCATAGGATGCAGTCTAGGTGTATACTTCTGCACACTACAAACACAATTGTTTATTAATAATGGTATGATAGATTTATGAGTCTAGATCAAGGTTTCTCTGCAAAATTTTTCTATTTCCGTACATAAGATATTCTAGTGAATTTTAATTGTTAAATTGCGTATTGAGCTGAAAGTGTTTGAGGAACTGTGACCCATAGGAACCATTTCAAATGTGTCTGTGATTATTTCCCGAAAGGTTACAGTGCAACAGGATTATGGCGGACGCCTGTGTCTGTCAGAGTGCTTCCAGAAAACTGTCAAGCTGCTTCCCGACAGAGGGCACGTTGTCCCAGTAAAGCACATAACATCCTGCCTAGACACAACAGCGCTGACAAATCCAACAAACATATCGTAGAGGATGTCACCTTTCCGAGAAGATTTTCATCCCTCGAATTGTTGAATGTTGGGCTGACAATGCTTACCTTGATTCCTGGGTGCAGGAGGACTGTCCACACAACCGGGGAGGTAGCTTCCACTTGGAAAAACCCTGGGTTGGCCCGCCGCCGGCTCTCCAAAGGCCCCCACCCGGCAAGGGCCCGAGCCTGTGAACTGGCCCGAGAAGTGCAACGTGAAGGCGCCGAGTCCACAGTGGGGATCCTCGATAGGGTCGGCGGCCCCCCAGCTGGGCTCCTGCTTGATGAGGGAGTGGTGGGAGGGCAGGGAGTTGTAGGGAGAGCCGGGATGGAGGTCCAACAGTTGCGTCCACTGGCCGCAGCCGCCTCCTGCCCCACCTAGGGAGGGCACCTGGGGGCCTGGAGACAGGAGAGTCAAATCTCGGACGTCCGAGCCCATCGACATGGCGCCGCACGGTTCGGTCAGCATTGGGTACGAGAGTTGAAAGTCCAAACAGAAAGATGGAATTCCAGTGAAGGAGATGACAAAGTCAAACTCTAAAAGAAAACAGAAGTCACAGCTCACAAACTACCAGGCCATCATTCGCACCCGAAGGGAAACATCAAAATGGATGAATGACCAAAATGGAGGTGTGCCTGCCTCCACTTTGTGTGTGCGGTGAGTGGGAGTGTGTGTGAGGGTATCACAGCCTCGTTCCTGCGTCTCCACAACTGGCTTGTCTTCAGCTTCCCCCCCTCCACCCCTGAAGACTCAAATACTGGCTATAGTCACACAGGCCAGGGGGCGGAGCCAGAGAAGTTTTCGCCTTGCCCTGACCCTCACTGACTTCTCAGCAGGATCTGACTAAACACACGCTTGTATTCGTTTGGCCAAGTTCAAGTGTGGCTCTTTTTTTGTGCATTTACGTAGAGGAAGAAATAAGTGGATTCTCGCAAAAGAATAAGTAAAAACAGCTGGAGGTAAAAAAATAAGAATAAAAATAAAATAAAAATCCTTAAATAAGAGCATTCTGAATCACTGTTTTCATGGTTCATTTGTTGGAACTCACTTATTGTCATGTTTCAGTGAATAAAAATACAGTTCAATTAAGAGTGCAAACAAAACAATGCTCAAACACATCCTGACCTAAAAGCCTGTCACGCTTCTGATTCATCACTTTAGCTTGAAACACACCAAACTTTCATAATCGTTTCATAATAGGATGAAGTAAGAAGATGCACATCATGTCAGTAACAGTAAGTCCAACATGATGTTTTTAGATTTTAGAAATTGTGTATCAGACATATGAAAAAGTGTATTCAAAATGTCTTCAAGAATTAAAGCAATAAATAAACGTGTAACGGAAAGTCATACAAACGGCATTGTTTTGGCGCGCAACCAAAAATGCTTACACATGAGGATAATTAATAATGTTTTGACCTTGATTCAACGTGCAGCTCCACGGGAATGCAACTAAACTGTCATCGGTTATTTTAAAATTATACTGTAGAACCATGCAACTCACATACGCTATATGAAAGGAGTGGAGAAGAGAAACCACACATCACTTGTCTAGAAATTAATAATAATAATAATAATAATAATAACCAGTATCTGCCATGTTATAAATTATATATTAAACAGATAATTATAATAATATTGTATTTAAAAAAAATTGCATCTATAATTTGAGGATTAGGAACCTGATATGAAATAAAAAGCTGACACATACCGAAATGCCAGAATTTTTAGATGTAAAAAAAAGAAATGAGGCCAAGATAAATTGTTCCAATCTTTTTCACCATTAATGTGACCTGTAACCTGTGCAAATCAATTGAAAAATAACTAAATAAATAACTAGTTAAATAAATAAAAAAACAAATAAATACATTTAAATAAAAATAAAAATAAAAATAAAAATAAAAATAAAAATAAAAATAAAAATAAAAATAAAAATAAAAATAAAAATAAAAATAAAAATAAAAATAAAAATAAAAATAAAAATAAAAATAAAAATAAAAAAAATAAAAATAAACATTTGAGAGAGGAAGACTGACTGTTAGTGTAGTGGCATACAGCACAGGTTCCATTCCCGGTCAATGACCCCAATGAGCCCCTGCCAGCTGATTAAAGCCTGGATAATAATGACAGAGTTGCATCAGGAAGGGTGTCTGGTTAAAGACTGTGCCAAACAAATCATGCGAATGACTCGCGGTGGCGACGTCTTACAGGGAAAACCTGTCACTTTTCCTGATAAAGTCACTAAAGAAAATCATCATTAGGTAGAGATGAGAAGAAAACTGCAGGAATTTCTGTCAAGTAATGGCTATCTGATACAGGTGACAACAATCTCCCATCATCTTCTTATATCTGAGCTATGGGGGGAAGATAGCAAGACAGAAGCCATATCTTTAAAAAAAATAAATAAATAAATAAATAAAAACAAGCCTGGGTACATTTTGCAAAAACACATTTGAAATCTCTCAGGCACGTGGGGAAAATGTGTTATTATCCAGTAAAGCATCTTCAATTGAAAGCAAGTGGATTTTTTTTGTACATGAAAAATAATGATATCAAATTCATTCTTGTCAAAATATTAACTTTTTATTGCTGAAAATGGCTCAATGAGTCAAATATGCCTTTGATTGTGGAATTTATTTTTGAAATTATTTATCATGGCGTAATGTTTTTCACATTTCAACAGGGGTGTGTTGACTTTTTATATCATCTGTATGTAGATATCATGGGTGAATATGATGTCATCATGCTCACACAAATGAACAAAGATTTATGAGGAACGACAATGACATATTCTACCCAAGGGGATACGATATCTTCACCATTCGCACCACAACATGATGGATTTTGAAAACGTCCCCACCTGCGAATATAACGTTGCAAACCCACCAACACTTGATAACATCAAGTATGGAGTGTGAATTCAAGTTTGTGGACAACGAGTATCAGGCACTTCCCGTCATCACCATCTGGAATATTCGTCTGGAATTCCAGTGAACATCTGTGACCTCACCATAAGTAGTGAGTGACTTGATTTTGGGTTGGGGGACAAATATTCAGGGACGGGGAAAAAAATGCCATTCTTCGGGATCCAAATTGACCACCCCATTGCAAATATTATACTGCCATGATATAACAATCATACACTAAGTGGCAGATTCTTATTGGTGGTTGACTACCTATAGCTGTTGAGGAATTGAAGCTTGTCTGTTCAACACTTATTCTAAATCATCATATAGAGTTGGTCCACTTTCACAGTGTCCATTTATTTGAGTGGACTTTCTACACTATATTGGAGTATGCTTTTAGGAATCATTTTGTCATCCAGAAGAAAATTCGGAGGTCAAAGGGAAAAAAGGTCGGTTGGCTCTATTCTTGAATCATGCTTAGTGCACTGAGAACAAAAAGGGCCTTTCCTATAACTGTTGAACACATCAGAAATGTATTGGTGACATAAAGGTAAAAGGAAGATTTAGGGGGAAGAAGTTGAACAAGCAATTCATCAATCAAGATCAATTCATTGATTGTTATTCCCCAAACTCTTTTTTTCTTTTTTCTTTTCAGGAGAGCTCAGTATTGTTCATTCGATTTGACATCATCATTGCTCTCCTTTTTAAAAAATAAAATAAAATAAAATAAATAAAAAATGAATAAAATGTTGTTGTTTTTTAATATATATACATATATATACATATACACACATAAATATATATATATATTTTTTGTATGTGGGTGAGCATGTGCATGTGCGTGCGTGCGTGTGCGTGCGTGCGTGTGTATTCATCAGGTCACCTAAAGCCCATTAAAAAAAAATCCCATACTAATAATATAATATAATAATAAATTGCCAAATGCAGAAACATCAATGTAAGTTATCACGATGTAGTGGCTCTCGCTAACAGACAGAATTAAGTAACCAGAATTAGGTTAAATATTATTCCCCAAACTCTAATGGCTCAATTATTTCCTGTTCATGAATCGCTGTCTACTTTTTTTCTGGTTCAAAATGATTCACATTTTTCCTTGGGGCCCCTCAAATTCTGCTTTTGTGCTTGTCTTTTTCTTTTTTCTTGGATGCTTGAAAGCACAAAGCAGGGACAGGCTGGGAGTTTCGGACCTGGGCCTTTAGTGGTTATTTATGCGACCTAATCCACTTTTTAATAACACTTTCACATCACAAAATAATGCACAAAAAATGCTATACAGTATAACTATGTGTGTTATTAAAGAAGAGATAGCAGCACTTCATGTATTTGAAAATGTACCATATTTCGTAATACTAACGCAATATATCGCCTCTAAACAACTCCAAGCTTCTACATTACAATATAGCAGTTCACGATTAATATATATGGATATAGAAACGTTAAATAAATCACATCATACTCACCAGAGATGCTGATGCAGAGGCAGCAGAATTCCTTTCTTTGCTCCTGCCTGTCTGTGGAAGCTAACTGTTCCGGTCATGCACACTGATCTGAAAGTGAAAAAGATAAATAAATAAATAAATAAATTTCCAGGTTGAAACAAGCAAGCCTCAAAAAGTTTTGTCCGATATTGATGCACATTTTAAGCTCAACGAATCAGAGGGATAAACGTAGCTAAAACAATTAGAGGACAGAAAAACTCATCAGCGGATTTGGTGAACATAAAAACTGATTGTTAAAAAAATAAATAATAATAATGATAATTTCAACGGTGTGTGTGTGTGTGTTTTTGATGCCAGCACTGGGAATTCTGAAGGCGCTGGGCAAAAAATATTTGCATGGCAACACTTGAAGCTGAAATCTGATTGGATAAAATAAAATAACCCACAAATGATTGGAAGCTGCACAAACCAAAGACTGATGCAAACACATTTGTATTATTTCATGTAAGTTGTAAGTTATTGGTCCAACAGAGAAGGTAATAGTGTAAATAGTGTAAAAATCCACTAATTGTGTATTTTATGGTTCTAGGCAAGATAAAATCCTCTCTGACTTATTCTGGGAATTAGTACAGAGGCTAAGTCATATCCCAGAAGAACACCCAAACATTCAGAGGATGTCCACAGAGCTGATTTAAATATGGAAGCAGAGAAAAATTATTTCTCCCTCAACAATTGCCAAAACTTCCGGGGTCCACCCATGATAAACAAACAAGGGCCGTAAATAATGTGCTATGAGAGCAAAAGGTTGTGGCACAATCGAGGAAATCTGGCCAAAAATATTTGCTGCTAAGCCGAGGCATGCCTTCCCCAGTGGAGTATTTAGCGAGGATTCATCAGAGGTGACGGGTCAGAGAGAAAACAAGCCCTTCAGCCCACATGACGGATGGCGGTCCCCAAGTCCGCCCATTCTTCTTCAGATCACTATGTGGTTAACTCTGGGTTTAAAACAACATCAGAACGGAGAGGAAGGCGAACGGTCACTACGAGCCGTGACCCTTAACAAGAAACACACAAGATCCCAACTTTCTCCAGCGTCATGAGGGAATTGGAGACGGCTTTTGTTTCAGCCAAAAAGCCACATGATAAACTACACAGATATGTGACCTGGCGGGACACGTGAAAAAGACATTACTTTTCTGTAATTCAACACAAATCTGTTTGCGTGCATCGAAAGACAGGCTGTTCTTGTTTTTAAAGCAAAAAAACACTCGCGGTTTAACAATGCTGTCATTTTAAAAACACCAGTCATCGGTTTTAAAATAGACGCCGTTGTCAGGCAAATCTGCAGGTGTTATTTTGGTCTTAGATATGCAGATAACACACTAAACAACAGTGCTCTTCACCAGTGACATACAGTACAACTGTTTGCCCCCTTCCAGATAAATTTTTTTTTTTTGCATGTTTGTAACACTAACAAATTTTAATATTACCGTTAGTCAAAGACAACACAAGTAAACGCAAAATGCAGTTATTAAATGTTGATCCAAACCTAAGGCCTTGTGTGGGAACCAAATAACTGGTTGGGCCAACTACAACTGTCAACGAGGCTTTCATGTCTCTGTGGGCATATTTTGGTCTACTCTACCTTGTAGAATTGTTGCAATTCAGCAACACT
This sequence comes from Vanacampus margaritifer, assembly GCF_051991255.1. NCBI lineage: Eukaryota > Metazoa > Chordata > Actinopteri > Syngnathiformes > Syngnathidae > Vanacampus > Vanacampus margaritifer. Next base: position 18,305,257 of record NC_135435.1, on the reverse strand, counting down.
AATCGGGCTTAGGCGTGGTCAGTGAAAATGGCTACAAAGAAATTTGTCACAGACAATTCATGATTTCACACTTGATGATCTTAAAAAATCCTTTTTCATGGCACTGCTAATTCTCAGCTTGAAGCGGTTACTTTGCTACTTTCTAACACTTTGTGACAAGAGGCGAGAGACAACAACATGCGAATGCGCCGTTCATCGCCTTTAGTTACACCTCGACGCACACAACACTTCTACATTTGCGCAATCCAACGAGATCAAGTTCACGTACTGTACCGACACTCTCCGAGAAATCTATTCATTTGAGATGTTTGTGTGTAACTATAACTATTTTAATTTATTGAATTTTTAAGTCAAAGAGAATGATTGTAAATATCATGTGTGATATCGCGCCAGTTTATGCTAGCAATTCCTTTCGACTATGGCTAGTATGCTAACTAGCTTAATGATGTGTTTCATAAAAATGTGAATTGTTCAGATTGTGTTTGGTTATTCAACTACTGAACTCGGTGAGGGCATAATGATGCATTGGCTTATTTATAATATAAAACAAAGAGATCAGAACACCTCACTCCGGTCCTAAAGACTTTACACTGGCTCTCAATCAGCTGTAAAATAGATTTCAAAAACTGGTCTCTAAACCACTGAATGGGGGGGAAAAAAAAGGATAATCGTGTTTCTAAAAATGTGCTCCTGTTAAATTATTAATAATGTTTATTTTTACACCACTCCAATTCAGTTTGGACTGGTTGACTTTCCACTTCTGAATAGTACCACAGGAAATATTGAACCGGTCATAAGGAGAAGATGATGACAAAAGGTCCCGGGGGCACACAAACAAGGTATGCTAACGACAGCTAAGTGTCTATTCCTGTAATTTCTTAGCCTAATATGGTCAAATATTAACACGAGTCCACCAATGAGAGGCAAGAAATGGTTTAAGTCAACCATATGGGCTGGCTGAGCAACAAATGGCAAACGTTTACGGCCATATTTTCATTTGTTTAGGAAGTATGCTACTTCCTGGTTCATGGAGTGGTGGGAGGTGCCATTATTGTTCTGCCACACTTTCAATCATGAAATTGTGATATATTATTTTTTATAAATGTTTCACATTCCTTTGGCTTCTACAAAGTTTTGATTGATTTTAGTGTAATCCTGTTAACAGTATATGTCCTTCAATTTACTGTTTCAAAATGGCTGCTGCGATTTTTCAAATCAGATTGATTAAACCCATGGTTCTCATTAGATTGTTACATGTCTGGGGAAATTTGCTTCCTATTTAGGAAGACAAGTCTTTGAAGTCTTTTTATCAAACAGGATAGTCATTGTTACTTATTTTCCTTAATCAACAAGCAATGGCCATGATTTTTTTTATTCCCCCTCGTATCGACAGTGAGCACTCTTCAAAGAGTCACATATCCGAAGCTGTGATAAGATGAAGAGAAGAACAATCTGTGGGAGAGTGAGTCTCTCCACGCTATATGTGTCAGACACAACACTTGTCCACTGATGTTTAACACACACAGTTCTGCTGCTTGTTTCTCTTCACCTTCACCCTCCACCACTAAACCTAATATTCCTCCCTCCAGTTTATGTCAAATAAACACATAAAAAACGTAATATTTAGCTTTTTGGTTCTGGTAAAATATTTGCGATAAAATTAATAAATAATGTAGACTCTAGGAACCTCCAAAGGTGAACATTATGTGTACACATAATTGAACTAAATAAAAAATAAAAAATAAAAAATAAAAAATAAAAAATAAAAAATAAAAAATAAAAAATAAAAAATAAAAAATAAAAAATATATCTTGCTTTCAAGTATTTTTAAGGTTTGTAAAGTTAGACATTTGCAAAAATGAGCTCCATAATCCATGTCTCATCCCAGCAGGTGCATGTGTGTCACGATCAAGGCCGGCCCGTTATCAGCGCTTTACAGTAAACTGCGGCCTCTTCCGTGTTGTCACGCCCAGCAGCAGCTGCGGCCGGCAGGGCGTCAGCAGGCAACAAAAAAACATTGCGCATATCTCCAGCGGTTACTGCGCATATGCTGTCATCCACCACAAGCGGCGTTGTGTGGGCTGGACAAGCAAACGCGGACGTGATGACTCACACGTGAGTGCAATGATAGGGAGAAGCGTGCAAATATCTACCGTCAGCATGGAATTGAGAATTTCAGGGGTGAGATTCACCCCTGAAATTGCCAATCTCAGCTGGCTAATATGGTTTCACTGAAAAAGTGTTTGATGCTAAAAGTCTCTTTTTTTTATCCAGTTTTGAGGCATTCCTTAGAAAACATTTAACAGGAACCTGTAAGCTTGGCTCGCCAATTAACACTGAGCAGTGTTGCAAATTTGCTGCCTGGATAGAAGTTTTTCTGTCTCTGACTGCATTTCCGCGCCAGTTTCGGAAGCATTAAGGCTCGTCACACTGCTCTAATGTGTAGTGCAAGTTGCAATATCCATGGCAAGTTTCTTCAAACAGGATCATGAAACAAATGAAAGCGAATTAAAACAACAAACTCCTAGAGCAGGCGGTCGCAAATAGCCAGGGAAAGTCTATTCAGCTGTAAACAGTCTGGAGTACTATTAAAAGATAAACAGCTTTACCCCCCTTTTCCAATTTTCTTGGGATTTCAATTAGGGATAGATCGATTATCGGCCGGGCCGATTATCTGTGCCGATATTTGTCGAAATGCCAAATATCGGCATTTGCCTTTTTACAAATCTGAATGCCGATTACGCTGGTATCTCACTGAGCGGTGAATGCTTGCGAAAATAGCGAATTTTGGGTTTTCATCAGGATTTATAAAATGTTCACAGCCATTTTTACTTGCCGCAAAGACATTTCTAACATATTCAGTCAATGTACATATGCTGCTGGCAAATGAACGTACATGTCAAAGTTCAGTTACGAGCAGGTTTATACATTATTTCTTTTTTTCATTGAAATATATTTACCTATTATTGTATCAATAATGAAATAAGTCAAAACATACAAAGAATAAGGGGTAGGACTAGATAAGTTTTTAACTTCTTCCTACTCCCTTTTGAACATGTAAACTATGACTAATTGATGATCGTTATAAGGTTTTTCTTTAAAATTTTTATTTTTCTGCTACTTGTTTATACATTCGACAAACAAACAAACAAACTATTTTTCACTGTCTGTGAAGATCTTTCGAAACCTTTTACGAACCTTGAGGCACCATATGGACAAAAGCGGTATTGTTATGTCTAAAGGAAGACCACATTTCCCATGAGGACAAACACATTGCATCGTTTTTTTAGCTCTCATCAGCGAGTGAAATCCAGGCCAATTTTGATCCTTGACTGTCCTTTTATCTGAGTAGCTTCCTCTTTTTTCCATTTTTTTTTTATCTTTTCAGAAAAACAGAAGATGAAATGAAAGACAAACAAAACAGTTCTCCTCAAAGTTACTTAGTGCCAGTAAAAATTATTCAGACCCCCTCCGGCCATGGCAAAGTTACCATTCAACTAGTTTTAAGTCGATGTTTCATCAGAAGAGTTATGAAAATATTTTATTAAGGTTGAAAAGTTCCTTAGTGCTACTTTAACACATGCTGAAGACCTTGGAAGCTCGCTGCAAATTTTGTTATAATTTGTAAACAAAGCTGTCTATTCTTTTCATATGTTTAAATTTAAAAGAAAAATTACATAATTTTTTGGGACAATAGTATTTTCTCTTTTACGGCAAATGAATATCGGCTTGAAAAAAAGGCTATCGGCCTTCTTGACTACTAATAATCAGTATCGGTCTATCACTAATTACTATATTCACCAATTAACTCAAACAACACCTACTCAATCTCCCCACGAATCTGAATTGTATAAATTTGATTGGCTAAGCCACGTCACATGGGATGAGTTACAGTGCATGCTATTGGTCATTGCATTTCCTACATTTACTATTGTAATGACTAGAAAAGCTGATAGAAACCTGCAACGGTTACCGTATATCCCCTAAAAGTCGCACATCTAAAATTACAAATGTTGATCAAATTCATCTAATATGAGGTCTGGGTCCGGTCCATACACAAAGGTAACTGGTCCTGGAGCCAGGCCGAAATCCACCTTTTGAGGACCTCTGCTCTACATCATCAACTCAGATGAGATAGCCTCTATTGTTATCTGAAAAGTGAAAGGTCATGCAGTGTAACATGCCTCTAATTAGTATTACAGAGTCTTGGCATCTTTCGTTTCAAGCCAGACAAATTGGATGCTAACTGTTGTTTAAATATGTCATCTTAACACTTGTACAAGCCTGCGAGTGTGCGTAATATAAACACCGTTTGATGACAAGAGGTCACTCCATCACGGAGAGAAACGCCATCCTACTGCAATGACTCCATTTTTTTTTTCTTCGACTGCCATGAGATTGAACGAGAGCACGCACATTCCACGCCGGGGGATGAACGACCCCAAAGTTGCCATGATTGATCACCGTGGTGCTGTCAGTGATATGAAGTTGAATGATACGGCTTGAGTGGAGGAGGGTTTTTTTTGTACAATTTTTTTTTTTTGTGGAATCATAAAATTCTAGCTGAACGCCTGACATGAATTGACCATTAATTGTACTGCATTGTAGATGATTCTGATCATAACTCTGCTTGACTGAATATGTGGAGCAGATAATTAATCACAAGGACTTAAAAGCTATCAGCTAAATAACATAGACAGGTGTCAGAATAATAGAAGGTCGTGGGTTCAAGACAAGTCAGAGATGGAAAAGAGGCACATCTCAAAAGTAAGCTGTATGCAAGCCACCCAATGCTTCAGAAAATCTTGTGTTTTCAGTTTAGTGGATTCATTCTACAAGGCTGTGTTACGTGTTCTTTGATTTTTGGAGTGCCTCTATGGGACTTTCCTTCCAAGCAACAAGTCACACATTTTCATAAAGTTTATAATTAACTCATTCACTGCCATTGACGACTATAGACGTAAAAAATTCATGTCAACTATTTATATTAGTTTAACATTTTTTTCATTTAATTTCATTTTTTATGAAAACCTAGAATTTTTTTTACTGTACATTTATAAGAGATATAAAATTATCACGCGATTAATTACGACTAAACGCCCCTTTTTTTGTATTTTTTTTTTTCAATTAGGCCCGTCAGGCGATTACATTTTTTAATTGTAATTAATCACATGACTTCACTAGTTAACTAACAATTAATCACAAATTTTATATCTGTTCTAAATTTACAATATATTTTTTCTTGTTAGCAAATGTGGAAGAAAAATGTTAAACTAATAGAAATAGTTGAAATGAATTTTTGGCGTCCGTCAATGGCAGTGAATGAGTTAAGGATGTTACATTGTTTTTACTGCTTTTCCCCCCCAGATGTGCTGTATGAATGTTAATAATATTCATTTTTTCTTTAGTGATTACCCAGGAAGGCACCAATTATGACTATATTCCGTTATTTCCAAAAGAGAAATAGCAAACTCTGAACAAAACCAAGGTGGTTCGGCATCTCGGAACAGATTGTATTCATCCATCGGGGGTTGCTCCCCACTGTGAAATGTTTTGTTTTTATAACATGACTTGGGCTGATTCAGAGTAAAAACGACCAGCTGTTCCCAAACTGTCAATGGTCATAATCACATGTTGTCATCTATTTCTATTCATCATCAAACAAACAAAATGTGTGTTTGTTGCAATAAATTCATGCCTGTTGTTTTCATTGGGTCTTTGCAATCATTTGTCTGATAGTGATGGCGATGATCAAATAATTATGACATAACCTCATTTTATTACATTCACAAACAAATCCAACAATAAAGAGTATTTCTTTTGGCGTAAATGAGAAACGTAAAAAAAATCATTACAAATGAATAAATTAGCCCTCTGCAGTAAAAGCATCTTCAACAGTATTTGTTTGTTGGTTTTGTGAAACGGCGTGCAAGGAATGGGGAACTCCGCTTATAAGTAATTAACAAGCAATCAACCTCACCTTGGGAAGCCCGAAGCAAGTCAAGCAATGCATCCTGACAAGGTCACTGACTGATAGATGAGTCTGAGCGAGGGGGATTTTTCAGAGCCGGTGAAGGCAGGCAGAACTGTGGGAAGCAGACAATTAGTGGGTGGAAGGTAGGCGGCCATGTTGGACGATGACCATGAAGCTGCTTTACATGGATACTCACCCTTTGGCCGGCAGACAGCGAGAGGGGCCGCACCTGGGCTCAACCGACTCTTAATATGCAGTCATTTATCTTGTAGGAGGCCGAGTGGGCAATATGCCATAAACATAAAAAGAATCACCGCTACAGAGGCGCTATTGGTATTCCACGGGAGTTGCAGCAGCCCCTAGCGTACCCCTTTCACCGCCATGCTTTGGTGAGCTACATGCCTGTCTGATGTTGATTTTGTTGTTGTTTTAATCAACACAGACAACGCAGTTTTTGTGACACATGATAACATTTCTATGCCATGATTGTGGTATATAAAACCAGTTTATCGATGAAATGAGGCCTGTCAGAAAAGTTCCAGGACTGCTATCACAAAGACTGTCATTTCAAACTACCCAAACTACTTTTTTTTATTTTTATTTCAGTGTGGGTCAGATGATCAACCAGCAATTCTACAAAGAGGTCCTGCAGCATTTGCTTCATTCCGCTTGTGGAGGTCACAGCTCGCGGCTGCTACACCATGACAACGTGCCTGAGCATTGACAGTTTATTATGCTATTAGCATTAGCATATTAGCTAGCCTTGCCACTAATAGCGAAAATCAGTGCGTAATTGAGGCCAATCCTCCCTAAGATTTTTTTTAAATAATTGAAGATTCCATAAAATTGTCCTACATGACACTCCTCAACTCACTTCAACATAGTGCCTTGACACCAAGATGGCGCCAAAGGTTTTTATACTTTATTCACTGTATATTATTAAGATGTTTGAGCATGAAGTAGATATATAGACTGACTGTGACCAGAGAAAGCAAATTACAGGTGTGAAAGCAGGCAGGGAATTAATTTTGGTGGCTCCTTTTTACAAATCTTACGTGCAAAACTGCAAATAGTTGCTATAATCCGAATCCATTTAACATATTAAAGATGTATTCTGTGGCAACATAGTTTCACAATCACAATTTTACGATCAAATGGGAAACTATGTTGCCAAATGACTAATACTCTTCCACTGAATTGTACTTAAATATTTCACCAGACATAAAATACTGAAAACATGGGGCTGCTGCAAATGTCAATCAGCCCTCTGAGGACTGCAAAGGTCATGTTTTATCATGGTAAAAGTTGAGTTATACATTAAAAACATATCAGGGAAACTGCAGTAGTCTCTCTTTTTTTTTTTTGTATATTCCAATTTATTTCCCAATGGGAATGTATAGTCACACAAGCATGACTAATTATAAAAATGAAAGGGGGAACAACAGGAGTGTAGTTTACATGATACAAATGACAGGAGACAGCATTCTTTAGTGATGTGAAACAGGATCTATTGGATGCCCTTTCACTCTGCTATTGAATCACTACTCTGTAATACCTGTAAATATAAAATTCTAATTTCTCTTCAATAAAAGATTGTATATGCATCTTGATATATTTTAAAGTGCAACAATTAGATTCAGTTCGATGCACTCGCATCTTTGAAATCAAAATCGATTTTAAGAAATCATTTGATGTATACTAGTATGTAGGTATATGCTAGCTACTCTAAGAAGGGCACAGTATGAACCTGGAAAATACATGCAGTTTGTGGTAAAAAATAAATAAAAATAAAAATGTAGGAGAGTTGTGGGTCGTGGCACCTCAAAATAATGTTTTCCAATAAGAACACACGGGATTACAGTTTTTCTTTTGCTACTGGTTAGTATTGTATATGAGGATAAATCAGCAAGTGTGCAGGTGTGTGCTTTGACCTTGACCTTTCTTTGGATTTTTGTGGCTTTTGTAACAATTGTTTGGGGGGAGGGGGGAATCCAGCCTCAGAAAAGTGAGTTAGAGCAGAAGGACGTGAAGAAGACAACAATATACTGCAAAGTAGTTATGAGTAGCAGTTCTGTTGTTTTTACCCTTTGCTAACAATGAATTTATGTTTGCACTTGTGTGCATGTTAAGAATGCTAGAATATAACTTAAAAACTCTATAGGATTAATAAAGGTTTGGTGACCGTTTAATTCTATTTCCAATTGAAAAAGCAGTTGTAATACAAACGACTATAACCATAAAAAAAATTCCACCAAACATATTGAAAACACTAAAGTAGTTTTTTCAACAGACTGACTAAATGATACTGTATTTAAGGTAATACTGCAACAGCAGAAGACCCAAAAAAAAAAGAGTCTCATATGCACCTGGGGGTTCAAAGTCAGGGTGAAAAAAACCTGTTCAGGACTTGAAATACGCCAGACACTTGACAAGAGTTGTTAATCAGATAATGAAAAGCGCAGAGTTACACTAGCACACTTGTGGAGAACTATCTATAAATTATTTGCTGTGACAGCGTACAAGGGCAACAGAGAGTGAGGCTGGGATTCAGTACCAGGCACTTGCCTTCCCAACAAGATGACGCATCGTGCGAGCATGATGGGGAAATACTCCATCAGCCATTTCCCCTCTTTTTTTTTTTATAGGCTAACTGTAATGAGTTCATTTCCTTAACTGTAACTACTACGAGAAATATGTGGCAAGAAGTCTTTCAGGGAATGAAGACTTCGCGTGAAGTACCTCAGTAGCCTAGGAGTCCTAAAAAATACCTTAATTTCTGCGACAAATGACGTGAGAGCAATGCAAGTGAAAACAACTTCTGTATCTTCACTCTGGGACTGAAATATGTGGCAAGAAGTCTTTCAGGGAATGAAGACTTCGCGTGAAGTACCTCAGTAGCCTAGGAGTCCTAAAAAATACCTTAATTTCTGCGACAAATGACGTGAGAGCAATGCAAGTGAAAACAACTTCTGTATCTTCACTCTGGGACTGAAGCCTGTGCAAAACCTTTCAGAGGTTTGTAACACGACTCCATAGTTTTGAGGGTGAACTCTTGCACTACTTACCCTTTTCACCCTACTCACTTCCATCACCCTGTGACCCGCCATTGTAGCAATAGACAGGATCGGGCTTGGTACAGAGGCACAACACGTGTGCCCACAGGTCAGTGAGGCTACGGTGGAGGGTGTTTGCCCTCTGACACTGATGGTGTTTCCGGGTTGGACGGGCCTGTGATGGTGGTCCACGCAGATGGGCTGAAGCTCCATCAGATAACCTCTTTCAGGGATCAGTTTCACCTCAGTAACTCTCATCCAAGTCATCCAGGGTTAATCTCCCAGAGAGAGTAGATGGATATCTGGAGAGGAGAGGATGAAAGATGGAGATGCAGTGTGGAAGTCTGGGTGACATCAAATTTAAGAGGTTGGCTGACCTTTGAGGCTAAGGCTACATTAGCTGAAGCTATCCAGCATTGATATGCGGGAATTTAGCCATAAATTTGGAAGGGTGAAATTAAGTGGAAACAATTCGCTGTAATAAAAGTGGGACATAATTTAAAACACTTGCGAAACGCCCAGGCTGAAAGAGAAAGGCACGGTTGTGACTATTTCAAAAAGAGCACTGTCGCTTTAAGAAAATGACCCGGAAGTAAAAACTCCTCACCGGCACTTTTTCTTTTTCTTTTCCGGTTTGGTCTGTCCTGGTGGGAGCGTGTATCTCGTCACCGAGCCGCACAAAAACAGCAAAAATGAGCGTCCCGGCATTCATCGATATAACGGAGGACGACCAGGTATCACATGTTCCTTTATTTTATTTTTTTATCTTATTCTCTTGTTGCTGACCTCGATAATAACTAACACTGAGCCGGAAAGGTTAGCAATGTAGCTAAGATAAGCTAAGCTACATCGGTGCAAATTGATAGGTAGATTCGCGTGGAGCATAATAAAGAAACACAGACTCTAAAAAATTTCTGTTGGTGCATTATCATTCTGTCGGATTGACTTTACAAGCTTTGCTACTTGTCGTTCTATCGTAGTTTTGTCAAGCTCTGTCACGTATATCAACAAAACATATGACAGATGTTTTCGCACTGCGACTCGATTAAAAGCGCCACTCATGAGTTAACAACACAATGTAAACACTTCATGCAAATATCAGTCTTTAAGTTAATGTTTGCACATTTATTTTTCAAAGGCATCAGAGTTGAGAGCCTACATCAAGTCCAAAGGAGCCGAAATCTCCGAGGAGAACTCTGAAGGTGGACTTCACGTAGACCTGGCTCAGATCATTGAGGCTTGTGATGTGTGTCTCAAAGATGACGATAAAGGTCAAATACGCTCAACAATTTCTGTTTAGACAAAACTTTTGCAATTGAGCCTTACCAAGCAGTAAGTAACATGCATAATCACACAATCGCTCTGTATTCCTGCACAGATGTAGAGAGCGTGATGAACAGCATCGTATCGCTGCTGTTAATCTTGGACGCTGAGAAGCAAGAAGCTCTCATTGAGAGTCTGTGTGAGAAATTGGTCAAGTTCCGTGAAGGAGAGAGACCTTCCCTCAGGATGCAGTTGTGAGTCTTTTTCTGACCTTTTTGCTGACTGAAATGACAGACTGTCGTTCAAAACGGCTACCTAAAAGGGTGCGGCAATAACAAAATAAAGTTTGAAGTGATGGAATTGGAAGTGTTAGTGGAAGACACTGTCAATTACAATGGAATACACTAAATTAATGTAAGGAAGGGCACTACAACAAGTCATTTTCGGGTGTTCTAGGCTGAGTAACCTGTTCCATGGCATGGATGAGAATGCTCCAGTCAGGTACACAGTCTTATGCAGCCTCATCAAGGTGGCGGCCGCTTGCAACGCCATCGCCTTCATCCCCACAGACCTCGACCAGGTACGTTCAGTATGACTTTTCGATATCTTTGTTATCTCGTTAAAACTGATTCTCTTCATCCTGTCAATTAAGGTGGCCAAGTGGATTGTCGATTGGAACCTGAATATGGAGAAGAAGCAGACTCTTTTGAGGCTGGTATATGAAGCACTTGTGGACTGCAAAAAAAGGTAACTACATATTTAGTCATAAATATGAGAGTAAATCAGTCAGTCCATATTAACTCATTCACTGCCATTGATGGGCATAGACGTCAAAAATTCATTTTAACTATTTCTATTAGTTACTTTTTTTTCTCCTTTTTTGTTAACAGTATGAAAACCTAGGGAACAAAATTAGTGTACATTTAGAGCAGATATAACATTTGTGATGAATCGTGAGTTAACTATTGAAATCAAGCGATTAATTAAAAATAAAAAAATAATAATAATCGCCTGACGCGATTAAAAAAAAACGGGAAAAAATTGTAAAATTAGGGGCATCAGGCGATTAAAATTTGTGACTCATGAAATATCATCAGTTGTGTGTATCTAAATTAAATTAAAGAATATTGCACATGGAATTTATTAAATATTGTACCTAAATAATTATATTTTAACTCATTCACTGCCATAGACGGCTATAGACGTCAAAAATTTATTTAAACTATTTCTATTAGTTTAACAATTTTACAAGAGTATGTAAGCCTTTTTTTTATTGTATTAGAACAGATATAAAATTTGTGATTAATCGTGAGTTAACTAGTGAAGTCATGCGATTAATTACAATTGAAAATTGTAATCGCCTGACGCCCCTCCATTTTAATAATCTTTTCTTTACAAAAAAAAGATTATTAAAATTTTTTTAAAGAAAAGATTATTAAAAATTAATAGGGCGATTAAAATTTGTAATTGTAATTAATCGCATGACTTCACTAGTAACTCACGATTAATCACAAATGTTATATCTGTTATAAATGTACAATAAAAAATTCTAGGTTTTCATACTCTACTATAAAAGTGGGAAAAAAATGTTAAACCCATAGAAATAGTTCAAATTATTTTTTTGCGTCTATAGCCGTCAATGGCAGTGAATGAGTTAAATCTCCTGACTTTTCATTAGATACGTTTCCACAATCTAAAGATGCATTTGACACTGTCATTGAGGTGTTTACTATAAAACCTAATCTCTGAATTTGATTTGGCAGTGAGGCAGCAGCCAAAGTGATGGTGGAGTTGTTGGGAAGTTACACAGAAGACAACGCGTCTCAAGCACGCGTTGACGCCCACAGGTAAACTTGCAGCGCTTGCACCCTGGTGGTCCCATTCATCTTCATTACACGTCCTCCACATTGGTCTCCCTCTATGCCGTTTAGATGCATTGTCCGTGCTCTAAAAGATCCCAACACCTTCCTGATTGACCACCTGCTCACTCTCAAACCCGTACGCTTCTTGGAGGGAGAGCTCATTCATGACGTGAGTGTTGAGACGTGCAATAATATATAAATGCTGTGGAATTGATTGAGAAGATGCCGTGTGTCCCGATGACCTTTCAAATGTGATGTTGCCTTTTTGTAGCCTTCCTCAAACATTGTAAAGTGAACTCGGATCGCATACTCGAGACGATAAATAATACGTTTGACTCGAGTTTTGCTCCGTTGAACTAGTTTCAACTTCTTCTGCTTCTTTTACAGCTGCTAACTATATTTGTAAGTGCAAAGCTAGCTGCCTACGTCAAGTTTTACCAGAATAACAAAGACTTCATTGATTCTCTGGGTGAGTACATTTGCAACATTGTTACTTACTCACACATACTAGAACTATGAACAATACTGACAGTATCTACAACTACTCAGACTAACATTAACTGGGCTGATTCAGAGAGAGAGAGGATGGTGACTTTTTCCCAGCCTGATATTAATTTCCCCATAACAAGTGAAATTGAAATTTGTTATTGTTTATACAGATCACACATAGCCTTTTTGCATAACGTCTTTGATAATCGGTTGGTTGTTGGATATTGAGCCAGCATACTGCCACATTTGACACACAAGAGGAATGTGCATGTGTCAGCAGTATGGCTGTCCCTCACTACTAAAGGATCAGTAGTAAATACACAAGGTGGACGGACTCCCCAAACATACAATTTGTAGTGGTGTTGATGAGTGGAATCCCCAACCGTCTTGCCCTTCAGTATAAAAAGCAATCATGACTCGGGGGGGAAAGTCCCCGAGTGAAGAGTTAATTGCCTGCGACGGCTTAATGATTCCTGCGCGTGGCTCCCCACAGGCCTGTCCCACGAGCAAAACATGGCCAAGATGCGTCTGCTCACGTTCATGGGCATGGCGGTGGAATTCAAGGAGATCTCCTTTGACACCATGCAACAGGAGCTGCTGATTGGAGAAGATGATGTGGAAGCGTTTGTCATTGATGGTAAAGGGGACCTGCACTCGGGCCACTATGATGTGTCTCATAACATATTGAATACCCTCTTGTTGTTTTCTCTTGAAATGTTATTCAAGTATAACAAGTGTTGATTTTTTCTCAAAAATATCTTCTTCTTTTTTTTCCAATCTTTAAGCTGTTCGGACAAAGATGGTGTACTGCAAAATCGACCAGACACAGCAAAAGGTTGTTGTCAGGTAATTATCTTTTTTTCTTTTTTTGGGGGGGGCTAGTAATTGTGTTTTCTCACCTGAGTTAAATTTAAACCAAAACTGCCAGAGCGGAATTTATCACAGAGATATATTCCAACAATCTGCAATAAGTGCAAATTTGAAATTTAGAGAGATGCGAATGCTACAACAAATATCTGTATGAAAAACACAATTAAATAAACAGCATTGGGGGCTTATTGTGCTAACACGTGTATAGAATCTGACTGAAAATGTTCTCCGTCGTCCTCCGCCACATCAGCCACAGCACGTACCGCACCTTCGGCAAGCAGCAGTGGCAGCAGCTGTTTGACAGCCTCTCCTCCTGGAAAGCCAACCTAGCGACCGTCAAGACCAGCCTGCAAACTCTGTCACCTTCCGCCTAGTTCCGCCTTCGCCCCATCCGTCAACTGCTGACCCTTGGATTCCTTCTTTTACAACTGCTCCTTCAGCTTTTATACACAGCCAATAAAAGAACAGTGGAGATCAATGCGATTGTCTTTTCTTAAGTGTTGATATTGTATTTATTTTTTAATAATTGTCTTTCCAAATGAGTAGCATCTTCGCCATTTTAAAGTGTGACTGTTTAGGAGGTGGCTCGTCCACAAGAATCTTTCAACATCTGGTTTCAGTAAAAGGACAACATGCCAGTATTAGATGAGCTGTGACTTGCGTTGAGAAATTGGCTGTATTGATGAGGTCACCTGTCGGGGAACCACGCGAGAAGTGTCAACGCTAATGCGAACGGCGATGAACCCGCCGTGCTGAGGTCGGCATCGTGTATTACTGTGTTAACAACACTTGCCGCTTGTGGGGGATGATTCACGGGGTTGCTAGGCAATGTCCAACTGTGGTTTGCGTGACTCACTGTGTTTGTTTGATTTTTATCTTGCAACAAATATGTTCTCACACTCTGGTCTGAAGCGTTTAGGATGTAAACTCTGGAACACCAAAAGTCAAATGCCACCAAAGTACTGTGTGTACTGAGCCGTGATTGGTCACTATACCTGAGCTACTGCGATGTCATTTTTGAGAATGTGGCAAAATGGCCGCCTCCTAGCTGAGATGGATAAACACTGGTGGATTTTGCTGCTTAAAACTCGTGTTCCACAAACACAATATTCATCAAAAGGCTGTGTTTAGACTTTTGGGGGCATATTATTGTAACAAAAATGTTTGGGCTGTATTGACTAGCAACTATTTAAATCGGGAGTTGGCAAAGTATGACATTCCTTCTTTAATCCACCCATGTTTAGTAAATCCTGTGATATTTGTTGCAATAATTAAGCTTTTTTTTTTCTTCCTCATAAATAATTAAAATATAAATTAATATATATAATTAAAATATTTATTGTTTTTTTTAATTATTTATCCTTATTTATTAATGTATAATTTTAATTATTTGTTGTAGATAAAATTACTAAATTTTGTATACATTTGACATTTTTATTGAATAAGGTAGTTCTTTAAAACTACGTTGACTGAAAATAATAAAAAAAAATTAATCGAATAAGCTATTTTACTGTAGTCTGCGGGTGACAGTATCACTCTGTAAACACTTTCCTGCTTACTCTATTTAAAGGGATACTTGACTCATTGAGTCATTTTCAGCAGTAAAAAGTTATCCACAATTAGATAACTTCATTATTTTCTTATGTAGCCTACAATAATACCTTTAAAAAGAAAATTTCACACTTTTTTTTTTCTCACTTGCTGTCGACTTAAGATGACATCACCTGTGATGAGGAAATCGGTAACGACCAATCACGGCTCACCTGTTTTCAGGGTTTGGTCAGCAAACTGAGCCATGATTTCTCAAGCACACACGGAGAGAAACTGTCGTGCGACCAAGTTAATGGAATATTTGTAAATCTTGTATCTTGGCAGGAATATGCTCTGTTTTGGTCTGGCTACTGCTCCATCTCACTTGCCTCTAATTTGTCTCATTCAATGTTTCTTCACGTGAGAAGTCCCAGACGTAAATACTGGGCTCATTTTATCTGCTGTAAGCGCTATGACCTTATCGTTATCTAAGTCCGATATTGGTGCTACTGCATTGTTAAATCATGAAAAGCTGCACAAACAGCAGCCTCGCTTTGTGTGAACTATTAGAGAACTCGATGCATACCTCAGCGCGAGATTGTTATTTCTCATTGGGGTTACAATATTGTAGTAAGTGACAGACATGGTTTGACATCAGACAGCAGATAAAGTCTGGAATTCATCATTTTCTTGTGCCCTTTTCCCAGTGTCAACATTCCTCTGGATAAATCCCGAGACTCGACACAATCCAGATACCTCGCCAAGTACAAGACAAGAGAGGAGTTCTCATTGTCCCTTCAATTAGCCAGATAAAGTCCAATTACATCATATCTGCTTTACATAAACATTGGCCACAAGCCCTAGAGTCTCGCGGGTAGATATTTGCCTGTGTGAAACATCAACCTATTTTACACAGAGGTCCAGCCTATAAGCATTAGTCAACAGAAGATACAGCGTACGACTTTTCTTTTTAACACAGAGCCAATTGAATGAGGATATTGTCACAACTTTGAAATTTTACAAAGCAATGCAGAGAAGAGGCAGTAAAAGAGGCCAAAATGTAGATGCCAGGCGGTAAATTAGGGCAAGTATAATTTAACGAGTTGTTCCACCGTAGGCTTGTTGCACACTTGAAAATTGTGACGAGTTTATTTTCTCCCAAATCTGTGTTTTTCTCTCTAAAACATGTGTTTTTCCTTGCAAATTTGCCACTTTATGTCACAAACATGTGACTTTAATTCTCGTCAATTTGAGAAGTTTTTTTTTGTGTGTGTGCAAATTTGCCACTTTATAATGTTGCATATATTAGAGTTTTTTTCTCAGAATAATATCTCACCCCACACACAAAAAAATCTGTATATTGTATGTTTATTTTACCACCAAATCTGCCGACCACTTGACTCCATCGAAGACAACTAATCACAGATGTCTCCTCTTCAGTCAAAAATAACACTAGTCAAGGCCATTCTAAAATGTTTTCCCCATACAAGGCCTGTGCACAGAAGTATGATCCCTAGCCAGTCCCTGCGAGAGGTTGAGTGCCTTTAAAAGAAGCATATAGATCCCAAAGATAGCATTGTATTACAGATGTCATTTGTGCCGAGCCATTAGGGGTGATGGTAAAGCTGTCGCATTGTAAAAGCTTCCAATAGATTGATGCAATTCAAATGTTTAGGCAAAATTTGGCGTTTGAAGGATTATTAAAAGAAGACAGGCCTTTAAATTCCACTGAAGTCTATTACATGATCTAACTATAGTGGTGATAGTATGTAAAGCCTGTTAAAAGTTTTTTTTTTTTAATGCACTGCAGTTCAGTTTTATTTAACTTTAATACGGTAACGTAAAATCACCTGCTTGTTTTTCTAGAATTTTATTAGATTTTTATTTGACTCTTACAGTCACTCCATTTTACTTCAATCATTATTAAACTACAGTTTTTTTTCAGTGTTAATGTTCAAATTGTGCATAATGTTGCAATGTCTTACTAAATAAAATGTATAAATGCACGGCAGAATTAGCTTTAAAATACATTTTTCTCTTAGGCAAAGTGTCTTTCACATTTATTTGATTGCATATTTATTTAAAACCAACTCAAAAATATTAATTTAAACTGCCTTGAACACTGGAAATATAGTATTTGTTCCCAGGGGCATGCGCCATAAAATTAAGACTTTACCATGAAATAACAATAATTAAAAATCCTATTGAAATGTTACTTCTTCTTTTTTTTCATATTTGTGTTACAGGTACTCCTTATCGTAATTATACTTTATTTTCTTATATATATTTATTATCTAATCATTATATAATAATAAGTATTATATTTCTTATATAATAATAATAATAATAATAATAATAATAATAATAATAATAATAATAATAATGAGTTAAACTCAAGTTAACTCATTTATTTTTGTTTATTGGATGATATTTCAACTTTGAGTTTGTGGGTTAAAGTCGGCACCACGGTCCTGTTACCTCAATGATTTTTTTGATATTATGTTTTCATTTTTTAAATATATATTTTTAATTTGTTTTATTTTTAAATCACTCTAAATTGAATTATATTTGTAGACAGTTCGATATGAAATGTCGTGAAAACGCAAAAAAAAAAAAAAGAATCTTGAGGAAAAACAGTCACAAAAGAGTCTTGCCTCTGCCGCCATCTAGCGTCTACTTGCGCGCATATCACGCATCGTGTCATCCAGGTAAAGGGATCGATTGGTCGAGCCTGCGCAGGTAGTTCAAGGAAGAGTTTTGACTTGAGCGTAAACAAGATTCCTTTCAAACTAACTAGAAGTGACGGGCGTCCTCTAGGAAAGACGTCCATAACAAATTGCCCGTCTTTATTTTTGGGGTAATCGGCTAAAACTCTCAAGAAAATTGTTCGTGACGTTTCCTGAGTCTTATCAGTGAGACACGTACCCTTTTTCTTTCTTTCGATATTATGTGTCGACGTTGACTCCCGGTGATAAAAACGGCTGTTGTCGGCTAGGGTGGAAGAGGACAAAGTGGATTTATGTGGCTGAAACTTCCATTTAGGGCCCTTTGATGTCGTGTTTGTATTCGCGTGACCATGTTGCTTCATCTTGACCTCCTCCTCGTCCTCCCCTTTTTCACCTGTGTAGATTTGGCCTGCGTCAGCAGGTTGCGCTCCATCGAGGATGACTCGCAAAAAGCAGGTAAATCATTTGTTTCCTTATACAAGCTCATATCTAACATTTTGTATAATTCATCTAGAGCAGGAATGGACAACTTATATGGAGGGGGCCACAATTGTTATTTATTATTATTATTATTATTATTATTATTATTATTATTTTATCAGTGCTACTGTGGGGCCACATAGGACCAATCATTTCCTAACCAGTATTATTATTATTATTATTATTATTTTATCAGTGCTACTGGGGGGCCACATAGGACCAATCATTTCCTAACCAGATATATGATAAAACATTTGAATAGACATAATATCTACATACATGCACAATACGTGCTTATAATGTGTTTCTCAATGCATGTTGTAATAAATTTGGTAAACAAAAAATATTGTCTAAATAAAAATGCTGATTAACCCACATATTCTTCACAAAAATGCTAATGTTTGGCGATCCAATGTAGTATAGGAAACATGATTCTATTTTTTTAATCTCATATTTATTTATTTATTTTTAAAGTTTTTGTTTTTTAATAAATCAAGGGGGCACTCAAGAGTGTGCAGCCTGCAGGCCAGTTGCCCATCCCTGACCTGGAATAAAGAAGGGGGAGAAATTTTTTTTGATTAAGTTTGGTGACCCTTCTTCATTACAGAACTGTACTGGACACTTAGCCCCTCCATTGGCTTAATCAGTACAGCAGGGTTATTAGTTGTTCTTCGCAGAGGATAAAGACTATATGCCTGTGAGCTAATTGTTAGCCTGCGTGCCTATGGTATTTCCCATCGCATGCTACCGGAGACTGTGTGGTTGTTTCAAATGCACATCGTGCAATTGTTTTTGTTCGTTTGTTTGTTAAGTTTGAGTGTAACAGGATGGAGGAAGCCAGGATTCAAACACCAACCTTGCAACTGTGATGCAGATGTGCTAGGGAGGGAAACTCATTTGTGTGATGACTTAAGTTTTCCTTCATGCTGTGCAAATTATCAAATGGGTAATATAGAGTAAAACATTAAAAAAGTACCGGAATTGAATCAGTACTTTTACCAACGTGTTATCGACACAAGTATTCGTGCGTCAATTTAAATACAGCGTGTGAATATTTTTGTCACCTCTGCCTAGACTTTAAATATGATTGCAATCTGTTTGGACTGTCAGTGTTTGTGGACGAAGGACAGGCAAATTCGTTCCTGGGTCGTCGTCTGCTGTTCAACCGATTCGACTTTGAGATTTTTGTCCCTGGAAACTTGGAAAGGGAGTGTAGAGAAGAGGACTGCAATTATGAAGAAGCAAGGGAGGTCTTTGAGGACGTCCAGGCTACAGTTAAGTCACACAATATGTCATATAATGTGTTAAGATGGGAGGATTTACACAGATTTGTGTTTTGCAGAATGAATTTTGGAAGCAATACACTGCAGGTAAGGATGATCATTTCGGTATTATGGTATTAAATCATGCTCATGAAATTGTACACTTACTGGCCACAACATTACAACAAATACTGCAATATGAATAATAGATCCAAAGGCAGTAATCATAGGCCAAATACATATTTAAACACAGCCAACGTTTTGATTAAAGATAATAACGCTCAATTTTGTTTGACGCAGTTGACCTCTTGTCTTTTTTTTTTTTTTTTTACAATTATTTGTTTACTTTAATTTGCTGATCTCAGCAGGATACATTATAAAATGCAACCACAGTAATAAACACACTTCACTGAAAATGATGATCTTTGTAAAGCCAAAATTGAGTTAAGGTGTTTACAATCACACTTGAAGAATTTACACCTCTCTTCAAACCTGTTTATCCACCTGAGCATATATTGTTAAAAAAGGGAAATGCTCATTAGCCTCGTGTTCCGGAGCGTTTGTTTTGCATGAGAGATCATTTAATGTCACGCCCATATATGTATATTTTGTTGATTCAGACAAAAAGTCTACATCATCACAACAGTGTGATGATGAAAAAGAAGTGTCACACGATGATGCTCACTTTGTTTCTTATGATGATCCACAGAGAAGGCCAAGGGACCCTCAAGAGTGGACATTACTTCCCTCCTAGTGGCGTTGGTTGCTGTCGGAGTCATCTTTGTTCTCGTGGGCCTACTCAGCTGGTATTTTTGTCCAGGCAAATGTAAGGATGACTTCAGCCAAGCCAGGTGAGCGAGATAGGGGCTACCACCAGCTATAATATTCACTTAGTAAAATCCCTTCCAGTGGTAATTGAACTTTTAAGTTCAATGCATTCAATCTTTAAGAATTGTTGGTTTAACTCATTGACTGCCATCAACAGCTATAGACGTCAAAAATTAATTTGAACTATTTCTATTAGTTTAACATTTTTTTAAGAGTATGAAAACCAAGATTTTTTTTTTTTTTACATTTAGAACAGATATAAAATTTGTGATTAATCGTGAGTTAACTAGTTAAGTCATGCGATTAATTACGATTAAAAATTTCCATCGCCCGATGCCCCTAATTTTTAATAATCTTTTATTTTAATTTTTTTTTATATATATTTTTTTTTTTTGTAAAGAAAAGATTATTAAAATTTAGGGGCGTCAGGCGATTACAATTTTTAATGACTTCACTAGTTCACTCACTATAAATCACAAATTGTATATCTGTTCTAATACAATAAATAAATAAAAAGCTTACATACTCTTGTAAAATTGTTAAACTAATAGAAATAGTTAAAATAACTTTTTGACGTCTATAGCCGTCAATGGCAGTGAATGAGTTAAAATATAAATATTTAGGTACAATATTTAATACATTCCATGTGCAATACTCTTTAATTGAACCGGTATTTACAGATACACACAACACGACTGATGATATTTTATGAGATCACAAGGCAAAGATGCAAGAACGCAAAATGAGAAACGGTTAAAAAATTGTGTAGGGTTGAAAAATGCAATTTGTCATTAGCTTAATATTGATTTGCAATTTATCCAAGAATGACTCCAACAATGAGATTATGTGCACTGTCAAAATCACGCAATCCTCTTTTAGAATACCCAAATGTCATCTTTTTACACCACCAAAAACAATGATATAACTTAAATACACCACACCTGACGGAGATTATGCAAATGTCTACTCTCCACCCCACAGCTCAGTTCGGGTTCGTCCCAGGAGGAGCAATGCCCCCCTCATCATGCGTCGGCTAGAGGAAGTGTCTTTACAGCCTGTGCCGCCGCCTATGGATGAAGACGAGCCCCTGGGACTGCCCTCTTACGAGCAGGCCATCGCAAAAAGTGGACAACATGATGCCCCACCTCCTCCCTATCCAGGGTAACTGGAAACCACTTAAGTGAACTGTATCATAGAATATAGTCACATTATTTACAGATTCAATATTCTCTTCTGTTGCTAGTTCACGACCTGGAAGTATTCGTCGATAGTCTTCAGGAGCTTCACATCTACTCTTAGGATCACAAGATGCCTTCGCCCCCTGTTTATCAAGGGGATTGAGCTGTCCTGTCACGCTCATGCGTTTTTATTTAATTCACTTTTAATTTTAACTTTCTAAAGTATAGACCTAAAAGGCATTGTACAGGTACAGCAGCATGTGTTCTGCTTTTTTTGCACTAAAATCCAAACCTTTATTCAAGAGTAGATAAAATGACAACAGTGGTACCTTGACTTAGGAGTGGACCAATTTCCGAGGAACCCCCAACCCCCTCCAAATTTCAAGCTAAAAATATTCTTCCAAAAGAGACTACAAGTGGTCTATTGCTTATCCTCCGATGGCCAAGCCACGTACACCAGAAGGAGCTCAAGGGCTGGAACAGATTAATTCAATGTCCATTCATTTCAATGGGGAAAATCATTTGTGATAAGAGTGTTTGAAGTTATGCTTTTTTTCACAGAATGAATTAAACCCATAAGTCAAGGCACCACAGAAGTCATTTGGTTTAACATCTTTTATTGAGCAGCAAAGTAGGTTTGAGCACTTCCTGTCTCTTGCGGCAGTTGTTTAAAAAAAAAAATATATATTTTTATGCAATTGTGGGGATGGTTTTGCTACTGTAATTATTGCATAAATATCTGTAAAGGTGAGTGCCAGACTGAGAATGAACTTCTGCAATGTGAAATCACTTAAATGTTTTCTTTATGGGGAGGAAACGGTCAATATAAGGTATTTACATATGCCAGAAATATATTGGACATTAAATGAAAAAAAAAAAAACTAGCAAAACAGACTTTAATGGCTGTGCCAAACCAGCCAAACCCCAGATGAAAATGATCATGCAAAATATACTGTATACACGAACGCATTGAGTTAGTTGAAGCATACTGTGCGTACTTAAAGTAGCACTAAGGATCTTTTCAACCTTGATAAAATATTTTCATAAATCTTCGAATGAAACATTGACGTAAAACTAGTTGAATGGTACCTTTGCCATGGCCTTAGGGGGTCTGTATCATTTTTATTGGCACTAAGCAACTTTGAGGAGGATGGTAAGAACACTGCCACATAAAAAAAACTACGAATGTGCTGACTGCTTTATGGTTTACGTCAAAAGCTACCCCGGATGAAAGAACAGTCAAGGATCAACATTGGCCCGAATTTCACTCGCTGGAGTGAGCTACAAAATGCGCTTGTCCTCATAGGAAATGGGGTCTTCCTTCAGACATAACAATACCGCTTTTGTCCATATGGTGTCGCCATAATCAACGTAAACTGAAAGTTCCTTAGTGTTGCTTTAAAATCTAGAGCCTTTGAATAATATATAAATGAAATGTTTGTTTTTTAAATATACAATTCTTATTAAATAATGGCACTTAACACACACTGTAAAAGGAATTTATATAAAAATCTACATCAAGAGGATACATTTAATTTTAAGTGAAAAGTTTGAAACAAAAATGACATCTGTGTAGACGTTTTTAAAATGCTGATTTATTTTGTGATCATTTCCATGCCCTTATATCAACAGACTCAATAAAAAAATAAGAACAAATAAAAACTGAGCCATATAATCATCTCTTACGTCACATGGCTTTTAGTTTGATCCTTTGTGTACTTTATACCTTGGCAAATGGTTTGTTTCATAACAGCCCTCTGGCGAAAGGAGAGGCTTGATGGTGCAAATATATTAACTATTAGGCAGTTTTCCCCAACCTTTAATAAGCCAAGGCACATTTAAACGATTTTTGTGATGGCGACTGGTGGATACTATTGTTGATTGTTCAGCTTTGTCATTATGATACTGGCATGTCGATAAGTAAATATTTTTTTGGGGCCCAATTAAAAATTGCAAAGGTGGCAATTTTTTTTTAAAATACATTTGTTTAAGATGAGACATTGAACTGCATGAATTTCAATAAAATAAAAGACAAAAATTGGGTGTTCTAAGACAGTTTACTATTTCAAGGTTATCTTGATTCAGATAACCTCCACTATCTTCCACTGTAGCTTATATGTATTTGTTTTTTTAAATATTATACTAACCAGCACACTGGACACCACATAGCGAAATTGATACAGTATGAACACTAGAGTAAAATTATTTGAGTGTACAAAAAGTAATTATGTGACTAGAATCGACCAAATTACTTCCAGTAGTGCGTACAATCACTGCAATGCATCTTGGGAAGTTCACTACTAAAGTGTATGAAAGCATGTTGTATTTATTGACACTGCGATGAACACAGGCTAACAAGTCACAAAGGGGGTGTGGGGGGGAAGACGCACTTTTTTCATCCGGGGAATAGCTCGACCTCACGGGGGGTAAGTTAGCGAGCCGTGCGCCGCTCTGACCGGACTGCAGTAGTCGGCCGCACCGCAGCTGTCGCGATGTGTTCCCGCCGCTCCACGAAGCTCCGCCGGGGAAGAGAGCCGTTCACCGGATGATGGACAGGAACTACCCGAGCTCCAGCTTTGCGGACGCCCTGGCTCCGGCAGCACAGCCCGCAGATTCTTGGGCCTATGACCGCGGCTCGGCTACCATCAAGCCGAGGTAACTGCCATATGGATGAGAGAGGAGGGGAGGGTGGGTCACCTTACGAAGGAAATGTCGGTGATGGAGGGCCTAGTTGCGGTCTTAAGGGAGTACAATTTGCATTGACAGATGTCTTGGCGATATAGATGCACGTTTGAATAATTAAAAGATTGTGCTCCAAGTTTTTGCTAACTTGTGAGCGGCTTTCCCATTGGTTATTAATGCGTTCTACCTTGCTAGTTTTAGCTAGCACTGCGTCTACTCTCCGTGCTTGCCGGCAGTTTTTGGTCATCTAAAATTGATTTTTTTTTATGTACATATGTTGCTCTATTTCGTTTCTATGGCATTTGTGTTAATATGTAATTTTTCTTGACTCACAAATCAGCAACGTATCCATACAGTCAAAACAACAAGCGCATTCAATTAGCTTCAGCCCTCAAAGTAGCGATTGTGCGATGTGCTTTAAATGGGATGTCTTTTACATATGCATTTAAAATACTCATATTAGTCGCGAGTTACTTGTAACGTAAATACTGAAGCACAGTGGAGGAGCGAGCTCCATGCTAAAGTTAGCAAACTTATTGCAACTTCGTCACCAGTAATAGGAACCATACTTGGTGACTTAAGTGTTGGTGGGTGTTGTAAATAACTCAATTCTCCAGTGACACATACGTGATTTGGCTCCATGTATTTTAAAAAGAGGGCAAAGGCATAATTATTTATTAAATGAATCCAAATAGAGCTGCAACAGAACTTGTCAGGTAGACTCATTGTCAATTAACTTGACGCTGCAATTGATAAAGTGATTAAAGCCTGAGTAAGACAAAGTTATCCTCATCAGCAGAGCGTACGTACATTGTTGGCTGTCGTATCTGATTAGATTATATGCAAGAAAAGGTCAACTGAGATGGATGCTTTTCAGTAATCTAAAGTTGACCATTGTGCAAGATGGAGCTATTGCAGTAACTTTAAAAAATAAAAGTAAGATATTGATATGCTTGTATTATACTTGCAGTGTTGAATTTAGACAAGACAACTGTTACAGACATGATTAGGTGATGTTAAATGATGTCATCAAACTAAAATGCTAATACAGTAGTACTAGAAGGCTTGTTGCCATGCATAAAGTGGCAATTCTGATGAAAATGTTTCCACAATTTTATCTTTTTGACAACTCTGATCATTTGCAGTATGCTTCTTAATGCATAGTTATTACTGTGTGGGGTAAAATCAGATGTCATTTAGACGTGTTTTTGTGGATTCCGTTCCAGTTATGGTGCAGCACAGCTTGATGCGGGGCTCCTTCAACGGCAGAGCTACACTTCAACACAACAACTCCCCACCTACACTACAGCACATCTTGCTGCTGCCACAGGTGAGTTGAGAAGCACTTCTTATGTGCTAGAAGGCCATATTCTTAATATTAGATCAAGGCACACCTGGGAAAACTATGACCCCACACACAGCCTCTGACCAGCCATCCCAGTGAGCATGAAGTCAAAATAAAACGTTATATGTGCTTTTATTTGAGAAGTTGTGATTTTATGTAAACATGTGAGGACACTAGTACAAGTGAGGTAGCTTGCAAGTGCTACGACTGTGTCTGAAGTGATGCCAACTTATAGCAAAGTTTTTGCTATATTTTTTGACTTTTCTGAAACTATTTTTCCCCAAAATAGACTAGCAAAAATAACAACTGTGGTTCTAAAGCTAGCAAAATTCCTATTTTCTTCACCTTGGTTGGAGGGAAGAGGGCCATGAAGATTTAGCCTGATAATTCTGTACGCTGGGAGTCCTGACTAGCAATAGCTATCATAAATTGGTGGTTGGTGTACAAAAAATAACGTTATTAAATTGTAAAGATGCCATTTTAATGGACGCTTATAATTTTATTTAACGTTTGTATATCCTAACTATAAAAATACATATATACACATACACATGTAGCAATTAAAAAAAAAAAAAAATTAACAAGACAATATGTGTTTTCTTAATACATTAAAAATAATACAAAGTTGAAGTTAGCATGTTGGCCTGGCCCTCGGCATTGTTTCAGTTTCTCATTTGGCCACTTTGCAAAATTAATTGCCCACACCTGGATTAAAAAGCACAAGGGAACCAATCAGGTAACACGCAGTCCTTTCCAGTGCGCTAGTCAATTTGTTAACATTTAGAAATTTATTTTCTCCCATTAACGATGATTGAATTTGACACAATTATTTCCTTCCCGGGTCAAACGGTTGTCATGATTAAACCTTTATTAATTTAACTTAAGCAGCTAATGTTTTAATTTACATTTCACACATTTACAAGTGTTAGGTTAAGTTATCCATTGTATATAAACTAAACTAAAACTATCGATAACTGTGTGTGTCTGCGATGAGTCTCACAAGATTTCATCTAGTCTTGCATGACATCATGCAACATAACAGTTTGACCTTTTAATTTTTGTGCACATTTTTCAAGATGATTTATTTTTATTCTGAGTGACTTTGGAGGATCCACTATTAAAAGTTTTACTTCAGTTGGCATTGTTTTATTTCAAAATAAGTGATTAGCATTGTCCTGATTTATTTCGTCTTTCTCTGTTTACTTGCAGGAGCACTTGACACAAACATTAATACTTCAGATACTTCAATCATGAGCTTCCTTTCATCCATGGAGTCAAGAAGTCCTGGTAGTGCCTCACTAGTTCCTCCTTTTAGACCACCATCATGGACCGCAGGTGAAAACGCATTGTCCCTTCCTAAATTGATTTTGTCATCCGTAGTAAAACTACAAGAGCAATTTAAATGATTGCATTCACACTGCTGATATTATCCATGCAGGTACCAACTCCGCCACCACAGAGCTATATTTGACTGGTGCTTTGCCTGCTACTGCCACGTTTCCTTCTCCAGCTGCTTTGTCAAGCTATCAACACAGCGCTCCATATACTTCCAAGAGTTATTCCACCAACTCTTCCCTGGCTGTCCAGGATTCAGCCCTCAGCACTTCCACCAATGGTCTATTGTCTCATCACGACTCCCTCCTCCAACTCAAACCGAGCCAAACTGTGCTTCCAGCTGCCTTGGCCTTCAACCTTTCTGGACCCGTTTTAGGCTCAACTCTTCCAGTCCAATCCTCCACATACCGCTCAGCTCAGGAGTCAGCCCCCCACCTCCTCCAACCACAGTTTAGCCTTCTGCCGTCAGCTCTTCCTGCCCCTCATAGTGCCTCGCAATCTTACGGGGCCACGGTTTTCTCTGGCTCCGTCGAGAGAGCACTTCAGCGAGAATGTAGCGTGATCAAACACCACCAAAGGCCTTCGACTAGCAACTCTGCCTCAGAGCAAGTACCCAATTCTGAGGAGTCCTTACAGGGGTACTACAGCTCCGGTAGTGAGGGAGGCATGCCCTACCGACAAGACCAACCCCGTGAGACTCCGGAATCCTGCAGTCCTTCCACAGAAAAGGATTCATCTCATAGGGTCAATGGTGCTCTACAGCACAAGGTGGATTCAGTCACTCAAAGCTATTCATGCACCACAGTGCCAACAACTAAAGAGTATTCCTCCAAATTAGCTTCTGCAGGCCACGAGGAGAATCACAGACTTTCTCAGAACCTAGCATCTCAACCAACTGAAAGTTATTCCAACCCTGGACAAAAGCAGAACTCTGTAATTGCCAACCAGTTATCCAGCCTTATGTCCAACAGTCTATCCCAATCCTATATCACGACACATACCCAGTCACAGCCCTCTCATTCTTCATCAGGCAATTTATCATCCCTTTATAAGACACTACCTTCCCTGTCCAGTCTGTCTGGCAGTGGGGCATCTTCGAGTCAGCCTCTTGTGTACTCTTCTAGTCCAATGCTGAGCCAAGAACAGTATGGTGTCCAGGGTTTGTGTCAGGGGGCTCTCTCAGAGAGCTATCCCTCGTCTCATTCTCAGACTGACCCAAATGTGACTTATTCGTCAGAGTCACAGGAGCGGGCTTCAGTGACTCAATCCCAGCGCTATGCCACAGCACAATCCATGAACTCCTCTTACCAACCCACCTGTGGACAGAATCTACCCACTTCTGTACAAGACTACACCCTGATGCAAGGCTCTGTCGCCATTTCCCAGCAGGCAACAGTGCAGACAAAACAAATGTATGAGACTGTGTCTGCTACCTACCCGCCAGCTGTTGAAGCTTTGAATAATATCAGCTCATCGTTAAAAGACATAAAGCCAACATATTGCAAACCGACATTTGAAGAACTTCCTATCCAGGAGCTACAAGCTCTCCAACAGGCATCCATGGAGGGCTCGGTTGCAAACGGCACCACGGCAGCTCAAAACAATGTCATCTATATTGTATCCAAAATGGATGACGTCCACAAAACGCAAAGTGTCATCAGAGACACTTCGCATTCTGATGAGCATCTTACACAGCTCAATACAGCGCAAATTCACAGTCAACAGCATAATCACCTTAGTGGAATTAATGGACCGGAAAATGCCAATATAAAAACAACCAACTCCAGTATTATATCTTCACATGAACTTCTTAGTCCCGAACCACTTAAGCAGCATCCCATCATCAAATCATCCGAGGCACAACAAAACCACCAGGATCACACCCACTTTATCACTGTCCCAAGTGCTCAGGTTCTCTTGGAGCCGAACCAGATGATTTTTCTTCAGCAGCCCCTTGTGCACAATACCCAGATGTCTTCAAAGGTCGTACCAGTGCAAGGTCTTCAATCAAGCCAGGGCTTGGGCCCGCTTAATATCCAGTATCTTCAGATGGATCGGGAACTACTGTGTCCCAATGTAACTGAAAGCCAAAGTCAGCGGGCTGCGGTCGTGTCTGAGCAGAGCTCAGGGTGCTCCGACGCTTCTAAAGACCACTACAGCCAGTCAGCTGTTCACCAGTCTAATGATGCTAAGAACCACTTTGCCCTGAACTCTCTTTGCTTCTCGGACTCCATGTTACTTGCCGACGACAGAAATATTTTATCAAACGTTGACGATATCCTGGCTGCGACCGTGGCTGCTTGTGGCGTCACACCGCAAGACTTTGCCAAATGTACGTCCTCCACAGAAGCTCAAATGGCATTGATGGCAAGTCCTGTTGATGCCAAGAATCCCTTTCAGACGTTGGATATAACGCAAATGTCACCTAGTTTCTCAACAGCTCAACAGACGATCCTCACAGACACTAACTCTCACTCCTTGGCTATGACACTAAATCGTGCGCAGATTTCTACAGACCGACAAGGAAAGTCCATTCACCACAGCAACAATTCTGATCTCAATATAAAAGTGGATAAAGACGACGCTGAAAACAACTATCACTCAGCAGGGCAGGTTTATGACCCCTCAGGTTTCCACAGCAGCGTTAGTAATATAAAGTGTATCAAAACTGAGAACGATCTCATAGAATGCGTACCAGACTTCCCCAAAAAAGAAGTTGACTCCAAGGCTTCGACAATGCCAGAAGCTTCTGGAGAAGATAATGTACCACCTAAACCAGCAAAGCGCACTGGGCAGGTAAAGCGGCCAAACTCCAAGGGTGGGGACGCCAGCCCATCTGCGTCACAAAGTGTGTATGACGGTTGTCCGCAACAAGAGAGGATGCGGCAGAAGATTTTGGAAGTGGAAGCCAAACAGCCAGAGGTGAAAACCGGTTTCATTGGCTCTTTCTTGGACTTCATCAAATCTGGCCCCAAACAGCAGTACTCATCAAGTCCTTCAAGAACTGCAGGCCGCTCCAAAAAGTCTGCTCCCTTGGCCAAACCACCACCACCACCATGTGTTTTGCCCTCCAAAATTCAGACTCTATCGGGTTCTCTGATTTCCCAGCAAAGTCATGTAGCGAGCTCTCAGCAGAAACGTCTGGATGAAGATCTGCAGAAGAACTTGGAGACGCTGCCGTCGTTCAGCTCCGATGAAGAGGAGCACACGGGAAGAAACCAGGCACTGAGGAACAGCATCAGCTCCGTGCTCTCTGCTCTTGATGACCCTTCAGAACGGAAAGTCCAGCCAGGTACAGTAACACTATATTGCATCTGAATGGAACCATCAGTATTGGGTAAACCTGGACTCTAAAAGGGAAGCTATTATAGTTTCTATAAAGTCTTTTGTGGGCCATACCAAATAAATAATTGACAAAATATCAAACAAACACGTTCATGGTATTTATTATGAGCATTCGTGGGTTAAATATTTTGGCAATATTTTTTATGACTGTTTGATTTGTTTTTAAAATTTTGGATCAAATGTTCATACAGGCCTCAGGGTCCCCACACCTAACCTAGACTACACAGTAAATTATGTAAAGTAAAGAGTAAATTTGACTCTGTTTCGAGAGGGACCAAATAGACAGTTTTAAAGGAGGCTAATATTTATAGTGTGAAATAAAGAATTGAGACAAAAAAGTAAAAGTCACTCAAGGGTTGAGGAACAAACTCGCAACCTTCAGCTTGGGAGACCTCGAGCGACTATTATTTTATTTTTTCCAATTCTTTATTTTACTATCTTCCAAGTGTAAATATTACTCTGAAACCGAGTCTACTTGGTCCCACTCTAAATAGAGTCAAATTTACTCTACAGTATTTACTGTGTAAAGATAGACATTTGAATGATGAAAGCAACAATTCGTTATCATAATCTCCCTGCAGATAACCACGTCCCCAGTATGGTGCCAAAACCAGCCCCAGTTCCCACTGTGCCACTCAGCCTCACAGACACCCGCTTGGCACTAATACCCACTGCTGCTGCTGCTCAAAAGCCAACCGCAGTCACCGCAGTAACCGCATCTGCGATCAAGCAGGAGCCTGATGCAACGCCGCCTGGCCAGGTCGCCGTTCAGTTACTGAGTGTGGCAATTGAGGGATTGACTGATGAGGAGCTGTCGGACAGCGGAGGGGAAGGAATGTACCGGGAAAGAGACGAGTTTGTCGTAAGGAATGAGGATATTGAGACCTTGAAGGTATACAAATAATTGCAAATGATTCAATGTTCAAGAAAGTCCATTTGAATGCAACAGAAGTGAATGCCCCGATTCAAAGAAGTATTTTACGTCTCTCAGTATTTCAATTTATATCTTTTGTGTGACGTGACCAGGGGACAATGCGCGCAGGAAGTGAGCCTCCTGCCATCTGGAAAGTCCAGAAGGCTTTGCTGCAGAAATTTGTACCCGAGTTAAGAGACGGAAAGCGCGTCTTCTCTGCCACTAACAGCGTGAGTAAGCATGCATTACTCAAATAAGTGTCAGCCAAAGTAAACACCATCTGTCATTGTCCAAACACGTCTTGACCCACAAAAGCTGAAATGCACATTTTAAATCTGAAATTTCGTGTCATTGTAGTTGTATCTAATTCAACATGTTTTGTTTTCTATGTGTAGTATCTTGGATACTTTGGCGATGCTAAAACTATGTACCAAAGGGTCTATGTGAAGTTTCTGGACACAGTTAACAAAAGGGAATATGTCCGCGTGTGCAGTCAGAAGCCACGCTGCAAGCCCATGACCTCACTAAGGTGTGTTGACGCTGTGGGCTTAAGAGGGGTGAGCACAGTTTCGGACACGTTTCAGGCACATCCGTGATGTCATCCTTTGGTCTGCTTTCACAGGGGTTTTCATGTGAAGACTCTGCTGGGCTTGACAGCCAGCCCTTTCCTGTCATCTCCAAGCCAAAAGCCCCGTCCCAGACCCCACAAGCCAAGAGCCGAACCCCCGCCCAAGAAGAGGAGAAAATGGAAGGAGGCGTTATCACCCGCTGCCTCGGGATCGTCCGCAGAAGAAGATGGTAAGGAAGCGATTTCAGATTTTGGGAGGTTGGATCAGGATTGCGGTCTCAAATTTCTTCTCACGTGCTCGTCCTATTGTCCTAGAGTTAACCCCCCCTGTGCCTTTTGCGCTGCGACTTCTCAACACACGAACTATGAAGGAGACTTTCAGGAGCTTTGTGGAGCTGCTCGTCAGCGTTGCCCTCGACCAAGATGTGATGACGGAACTTGAGAGAACCAATGGTAAACTGCCAAAAGACTTTTCTCAGCAAATCGATAGCTTGTCTCTGGATCTCTCATTTTTGCCTGTCCTGTCACGGCCACAGATGAGCTGCTGCTGCCACATATGAGAAGGATGGAGGGTTTAATCAGTGATAACAGAAGACGCTTGCTTCACAAATTGCACATTGAGCAAGTCCTCAAGGTGGGTTTCGTTCCATCGTTGCCGTTTCGTGATACAGTGAAGCGGTGACACATAAAACCGAGCATACGACTAGCGCATATTTTCTCGCTGCTCTGTGGGAACAACTATTACTGGAAATTAGTTGGGGACCTTCTCTGCCTCGTCCTCCTGTTGTTAATTATGCTGCATCTCTTTTACGAGACCTCTCTGCTGCCAGGCATTTTTTGGGCATCACACTGAAGGCATGCAAGTCTAAATTTAATTTGCGTGTATAGTAAAAAAAAACAAACAAAAAAAAAAAAAACAATATTAAAAAAAGGACCAACTGCAATTTAGCAGAACACTGATGTGATTATTTCTTCTATCTACAGACGGCACTGGACAGATTCCCAGAGATTTCAGTGGTGACGGAGCTGGCAAACGAGGGGGAAACGCCCGCCTTCAAAGTGCGACTTGGTGGGATGGCCTACAACAAGAAGACCATGAAGCCTGACAAGATGCCTCACAAAGAGCCTCAAGTAGGAGACTTAACATTCCTTTTGTTGTTTGTCCAGCAGAGGGTGCAATTGCACATGATTTAATTACACGTCTCTTCGCTTGTGTAGGAGTACACCGTGGACCAACAGAAAAGCCAGTGGTTCTCTCTGTATCACTCTCTGCAGCACTACAAGTACCACACATACCTCATGTGTAAGGATGAGGTGAGACAGATGTTACTTCAGTAGAACTTTGCTTTATGGAGGCTACTCCTCATCATCACGGTATTTGCTCTCCAGGTCGCCACCCAGCGGGTGCAGGGGGGAGAGCTGGGGCAGGAGGAAACCGTGCAGAAGTGCCTGCGGAACGGAGCTTGGCTGGAGGGGCTCTTCGACCGTTTTGGGGAGCTGATAAATCAAGTGCAGCAGGCCTGCCGATGAACAGCCCAAGATTCCAAAAACACTTTATGTCTTGTCCCGAAACTACACAAGGATCTTTGCAATATGGTGCCAATGAGGCCAAGATGAGGTCTTAATAAGAAGACTAATGGAAACTAATCTTCGCCGCTTCTGTCTCAGCGGAAAGCACGAAGAGAGGACAAGGGCTTTTGTTTTGGAACGTTTTCTTCTATAAGCTCCTCCCAGTCTGCGTTTGTTACCACAGACCCTTTTTTAATGGTCGCTATGATAGCTCTATAGTTTCTATTTTTTTAGCCAGATTAATATTGATGCTAGATTGCGGTAGAAATTAGAGAGCCGACAAATCTAACAAGCCTTTATAAATCGTTTCGATAAGTAGGTTGAAATGCAGAGAAGCTTATTGATTGTAATAAAAAAATATATATATTTAACCTTAGCTATATACAGTTTGTAAAACATCCCCCTTTTTTTTTTAATAGTGTGTCAACTTATAAGTTTATTCATGATATATACATAGTGTAAATTTTGTATAAAAAATAAGTCTGGTGGGAGTATTGCTAACAAAATACTGTATCTACTGTTTCAGTTCAACATTTTGCTTATAAGAGTCATTTTTATGAATATTGTTTTCCTGAGGGTAAACTGCAGCTGTCTTTATACTCCTTTGAATAGCTCACATTTTAATGATGAATAGATTTATATTTTCACAGAAGTAAATATTCAGTACCTACTTTTTCATTGTTTACCAACAACGGACAATTTTTGAGGTCACTTTTATGCAATCAAATATTCTTGGTCTTCTCAAGATGTTGATTGTAAATAAAATACCACATGTATTACTTTGCTTTCTTTTTTTTTTCTGTGTGGAAGTTGTTGCCATGTCAGCACCATTTATGGTAAAAAAAAAAAAAAAAGTATTTTAGGTTATTCAAGTATTTACATATGCAGAGGTGGAGGAACATGTGAAAGTACTGGGATGGGACAAGCATGTGGGCTGACCTCAAGAAGAACGGACAGGTGAGGGCCAGTGCCATCGCCCAAGATGCAGACCAGAATTACGACTACGCGTCCAACAGTGTCATCCTGCACCTGGACGTCGGCGACGAAGTGTGCGTGCAACTGGACGGCGGCAAAGTTCACGGCGGCAACACCAACAAATACAGCACCTTCTCCGGCTTCCTCATCTACCCTGACTGATTAACCTCCCCTATAGCTAAAATTACGTTCCTCATTTAATATAATAAAGAGATTTAACAGATTCCCATTTGAGCAAGCACTTGGGCAACAGTGGGAAAGAACTAACTACAAACCTTGAGCTGTAACATTGCAAGGACGGCCATCTGCCTAAATGAGTTTGAGAGCAATCCATACAGTACAACTGCAATCTCGTGCAGTACTAGTAATATTTACTATGAATTAATCTAGCAATACACACAACAAAACACATTTGAAACACATTGCTGCCCTTCAGTGTTCTCATGATCAAAATATTCGCTCTCTGTTGAATAAAACATGACTATCATAGTACAGCCATAACGCAAAACGATTGTCAGCTCTTTGAGAAACAAACGTGTCTCTGTGCTGATGTGAGGCGAGCCTCTGTCCTTTGGAGGGGGGGCGGATAGCAGCCAACCAGTCCGCCATTCCGCTACTGGTCAAACTGGTTGAGACACATGCTGGACTTGGGCTGTCTACACTGCATTGTTCCCGTAGTGGGAGAAGAAAGGCCTGGGGGATCCTCATAAAGAGTCTGACTATGTGAAAAGGGCCATGTGGGAAAAGACGTCATAAGCTTAGTTACAGTTTGTTCCACTGACAGGTTCATTGCGTTTTAAAGGTCGCATTCAGGAGTTCTAACATGCATTTAGACCGCCAAACTCACTCCCTGTCTGCAAAGGATCGGAACCGACGACCCGCCCCCAGCATACTGTGCCTGCAATTATATTCATTTTCCATTATATAGTATGAACATATATGCATGCCTATTATTTTTGTGTGTCATCATTTCTGTAGTGCAGTGGTTCCATCTTCCATGAGCCAAAATAATCAGAAATACTGGATATTTGTTGTATCATTAAAAAAAAAAAAACATACATGCATGCATGCATGCAATTCTTCCGTATGCTTAGCTTTGGGCTAATCAATAACTTTGATACGGCTGTGCAATGTTATATTTTATAATCGATTGAAATTACTTTCATCCATCGTTAATGTTTGACTCTATTATCATACTAAGATGCTATCTTGTAAAAATACAACTTTCTTTGACAAAATATGTCTCTGTAGAAATGATTTACTTTTTTTCCCATTATAGGCTTTCCTCCCTAAAATTTTTTTATTTGGTATTGTAACATCGGGACTTTTGAACCACAAAAATAGGCAACCTATTTAATTCTATATCTATCCTATAGCATTTACCAGTATACGTTTGTTGGTTTAATTTTGTTTAATTGGAAAAAAAATAAGATGTGCTTCAGCTACTATTTGGTGTGATAAATTGTATTTTACTGTAATTATAAATGGCATTTATTCTCATTATTGAATTCATTTTACACTGATTGGCTGAGAGTCTTGTGGTTTAAATTGCCAATTTTTATCCCTTGTAAGTGAAGCAGTGTAGTTTACCTTGCCTCCATTAAGTTATAGTTCTGGGGGCTATGTAGGACTAATTGCATTTAAAGGATAACAAAGGGGAAAATAAGTCAAGGCTTCCTGTTTGCAGGCAAAGAAACAAGAGACCATTAACGATTATGTATTTCTTGTGTTTGTATAAAACCATTTCCCTTCAGCTTTTTGGCATGTTTACAAAACCCAGGTATGTGGGAGTTCTTGGGGAAAGTTGTGAAACCTGTTTTCCTTTAAACCACTTGGCTTCTCACTCAGAGTTACATTTCCTCTAAGGTGTGGATGTGACATGTCTACGGATAGAAGCACCTCATCAAACTTAGTGACGGGAAAGAAGGTGAGTGCTGCGAAATTAACATATCGTAAGCCTGATAGTAAAGTTACATTTTAGTGTTCTTTTAAGGAAAAAAAGGAAAAACAAACAAAATGTCCAGTTGCCTTAATTCAGCCTTTGCGGATTGTGAAAATACAATAAATTGAAAATGTTGCTATTTGGCTCAATCTGGTCGTTTTAAGTGTAATTTTAGAATTATGAGATTCACTAAGTTTTAGGAAGCTACATTTTTATAAAATTTCCTTGTGGTCTTCCTCTAATCGCTTAGCTTCAAGTAAAGATTTTTTAATTATTTATAAAACAGTAAATAAACCAGTTTAAGGCGCCATTCTTGATCCTTACCTATTGTGTGCTGTACTCGAGTCACATTCTGACTCTGTAAGCGACATTGAGTTCACAGTGTCACCTTACTATGTTTTGTTGTTTCCGCTGTCGGATTACTTACGTCACAACACAGATGTCACGGGGTCACAACTGGGAGTGAAATGGTACCGGATGTAGACAGTGGATGGGCTCCTCATGTTTTTGATCCCAGATGAGATTGAGCAACTTGCACGTGTTATCCGGTTTTCAAAGTATTTGTACAAACTACCACCTAAAAAAGATACAGTAGCCTACCAATATTATGAGCAACATTAATATACAGTGTTTAACTTGTACAATGCTTACACTGAGGGTTGTTTCGAGTATTTTGACCCCCTCACAAATAAAAAAAGTATTACTTAATGAAATGTCCAGGGCATATACTTCGACGTTGAATGTATTTTTTTTGTCCAAATTTTGCTCAATTAGTGTTTATCAGAGTATTTTATCTATTTTAAGAGAGAAATTTCAAGTAAAGCGTTGGTTGAAAACACCAATTTAAATAGCAGTATGTTCCTTGTTTTTATAAAGGGTGTTCTTATCCCATTTCTTATTCTGTTTCTTTTTTATGTAATTCTCTTTAACTTGGAAGATGGTAAATAAACGTCAACGAACCTTTTATCGAGGATGCAGCACATTCCGTCTGAGGACCGCCTCACCTTTAAATCCGCCATGACGGTACTAATTAGAACATGAATATTGAATGAGGGGGGAGGAGACAGTTTCGGGGTACGTTGACGTTTGTAGGACTTTGCGTAACTTGTTTAGAGTGAGGAAGAGGAGGAGGAGGAGAAGAAGAGTGCATGGCTTCTCACTGTCACTGGAGAGAACAGCAGGTAACGCTCTGTATTGTGATGTGATCCTTTGTCAAAAAACAAAAAAAAGTTCCGGGTAGACGTTCTGTTGATCTGTGTTAAAGACGCTGTTGTGTGATTTATCATCTTTGCATAAAGACCGATCATTAACTGTATAGTAGTAGTAGTAGTAAATGTTAATGATCATTGATTGACTTGCATTGTGGTAATGGTTGATAGACAGTAGTAATTTTAAATTAGACCGATATTAGGCATTAATTAGAGCTTCTTTGTAGTAGTAGTGATGATATTGGTTCCTTGACATACGACAGACCCGACTTGCGAGTTTTTCAAGATATAAGTCCGTGTTGGGACAATTATTTTGTTTGGTTGTTTGTTTGTTTTGATTTACAAGCATACCATTTACTGCAAACATTTGCGATAACTCAATTTAACTCACTTCACAATACACAACAGTTTGAAAAATTCCATGAAAAAAGACACTTCAAAAAAAATCACAATTCATCTGAATTGCCAAAAATGATCCCACATTTGGTATAGTACAATACGTTACTGTATTTGTTAATTACAAAATGTATTTGGGTATTGTAATGCAGTATCTTAAATTGACCTATGCTGCTGTTGTGTGACTCATTACTACCTAAGTTGGGGCAGTTATTCTTAACATAGTTGGAGGGACTGAACCCCACCAATAAATAAATAAATAAATATATATATATATGGGAGAGTAGCCTTTTCATCAAGTCTGGCTGTCTTCACTTTGAATTCAGAAAGTGTGTTCTTGTATTCTCCATCTCCGTGCAGCTTAAGAAAGCGTTCCCTTAGTTTTGAGAGGTAGCTAGTTAGCATTGCAAATCATGCAGTAAGATGCTGACTTCCATCACTGAACTATTTATAGAGTACTTTAAAACAACCACCGCTGTTTTCTTAAGATAGAGCCCAGGGGCAGCACATACGATGAAATCAGCAGAAGCCCCAAAATTGGACCCTGTGGAACACCATACTTTCCGTCATACATGTGCATTCATATTACACATATTCGACCGACCACTTTCTTTATTTGCTCGACATATTAGTATGAAGGGATTAAAGAAGCACAATGATTCACTGAATGCCTGGGGTTCGAATGAAAGGAATGAAGATTATCTGCACACCGGCTGTTAATGGCCTGATGCCACACAGTGTGCTCACTGTGCAGCATGCTTCAGGTCCTGCTAGACTACTTACTGCAGTTATAATGATGATGATGATAATACGGCTGGTCTTGTGATATTCACTAGGGGGGAAAAAGCCTCTTGTGTTGATGGCATTTGTCTCCCTCTGCAATTATTTACCTGCTCTGCTGTGTGCAAACACTGCTTCACTCTCTCTGACTCATCTAACTGGTTCAGGGTTCAACGTTAAGCCTTTTTGGGTGGGCATTGAGTAATCATGAGCCAAGATGTGGTGGTCCTGCTGTCTTTTCAGTTATTGTCCGCATATTTTTGGACATGCTAATTTGGCAACAAAGCAGCATCACTTTGCATCCTTGCCCTTGTTGTTCTCTTCCACTAGTATGAATCTATTAAGGTGATTTTTTTCTTTTTCTTGCATCATCAGTGCATTCTCGTTCTGCCGGGTTTTTCGATGATAAACGTCTTTGGGGCCAAAAAAAAAAATCACGTTTGGGCCATTTTCTGTGGGTCGGTTGCGCCATCCTCAGGCCACCGCTAATGTCGAACCCTGTGGTTTCAAATCGTAGTCCAGCATGAGCAATGAGAGGTGGCAGAACACAGCCAGGTTCCCTGGATTGTTTTGACCCACACATGACCCTCGTTCCTACCTCCCTTCCCCTTCCTCCACTCTTATCTGTTTTTTTTTTGTCTTTAACAAAGGTTAATGGAAATTGATCAGATCCGGATTTATGCTGTAATTAGTAATCCAGGGAGTCCTGTGGATTATCCAGATGGCCCTAAATTCTAATTGAAAGGATTTTAATCTGATAACATCGCTAAGTGTTATGTGTAATGTTAGATTTGTGTAATTTCCGCGTTGAAATGAAAGGAATCATCAATCTTTTTAATAAGAAAAATAACACTGGGGGAAAACACAACAATGATATTTTAATAGAATTTAAAGAAGTAAACTGTTTTTGCCATATTTTATTCAATGGACATTGTACTGCTCCTTCTTGAGTGGATAAATTCGATCGCAAAGCTGAAAGAACCACTACAAAAGTCAATCTGTTATACTTTACATAAAACATCAAGAACTATTACCCGTCTTCATAAAAAATAGCAAATTCATATTGACAAAAAAATGCCGCACCCCGACTCTAGTTTTGTCCAAGGTTTCACTTTAACTCCGAGTCCGCCCCTATGCACTTGCTCTCCAAGCATCTGCTTTGTTGTTGTGCTCACAGATGGGTCATAATAGCATTTGCAATGTTGTGTTGTCATAACACAGAGCGCAGTGGCTACCGTCAGGGACAGTGATTTATAGCCCCAGGCTGCTGACCACCCCCTGTCCCCTAACATTTGCTCAACTGCCTTAAGATGCTCCCTGTGGTGACATGAAAGCTACGCTGACATCTCATGTAGAGACGCTCTGCTTTCTTGTGATGACCGGCACAACTGTTTAAGACAATTGACTTTAAAGCTCAGACCAATGAGATTTGCAATAAGAGGGTTGTTGTTACCCATTTTTTTCTTATATCATTATTTGCATATTATAATTTAGTTTCATTTCCACTACGGATTAAAAAAAGAAGAAGATTTGTTAAGTAATTGAGCATAACAAAGTATTTAGATTTTGTGGAATACGTTGTATAGTATAGTTGATTGTTAAAAAAAATAATTAAGTGTATTTATCCCTGGTAAAAAAATAGACTCCTTCCTGACTATTTTATGCCATCTAAAATCAATTTGAAAAAACATTCCTAAATCAAAAGTGATTGAGTTTAAAACGTTTCCAAGTAGTAGCAGAAATGAGCAACCTGGAGCAGCGATTCCCAAACAAGCATCCTTGAGCCACGCTAGCTCGTGAAAATTGGTTGCGTGCATTGCCTTTGATGGTAATATTGCCCTTTCCAACATGGCCGCCATTTATACGCATAACTGTTAGCCGGGCTGCTACCGCGCGCGTATCTAGTCTTCATATGTGTGGTTGGCACGTCTGTGTTCTTGTTTACTAAAGTGATTGGAAGTGGTCTGTTTGGACCGTGGTGCTGTCTGGTGCATGTGCTAGCAGCAATGAAGACCACCCACGTTGTGGAATACAATATTAGGAGAAATCTTTTGGAAGAGAGGTCTAACAGTATGGACATTGTTTCTTCATCCTTCAAGAACCACATTGTTTTCTATTACAGTGAAGTCTCTGATTTCGACACAATTCATTCCAGGAGGCTGTTCAGATTATGATTACATATTGTTTATGTTAGTAAAGTATAGAATTACTTTTTAATGGCTGAGAATTCCTCAAATTTTAAATACTGTACTTATAATGTTTTCCAATTTGGCATTGTTATTTTTATTTATTATTATTATTAAAATTTGTTCCCACTTTAGTTAACAAGAGTATGAAAGCCTAGATTTTTTAAAATTGTATTAGAACAGATATGACATTTGTGATTAATCGTGAGTTAACTAGTGAAATCATGCGATTAATTACGATTAAAAACTGGAATTGCCTGATGCCCAAAAAATAAAAAATAAAATATAAAAAATAAATAAATAAATAAATAAATAAAAGAAAAGATGATTAAAAATTAGGGGCATCAGGCGGTTAAAATTTGTAATCGTAATTAATCGCATGACTTCACTAGTTGACTCACAATTAATCACAAATTTTATATCTGTTCTAAATGTACAATAAAAAAAAATCTAGGTTTTCATACTCTCGTTAACAAAAGTGGGGAAAAAAATGTTTAAACTAATAAAAATAGTTAAAATGAATTTTTGACGTCTATAGCCGTCAATGGCAGTGAATGAGTTAAACCTAAAAACATTCTCTGATGAATGAAATGAAAACACAGAACTTAGACATGGACTTCTTCATTGAGAGACAGAGATACAGGAATGGACTAACCTAAATCTTTAAACACTCCTGTCGTCCGTCTTTTAGAGCGAGGCATGGCTGGGAAGCCATTCCGGGCCACCCAAATCTGGAGCAGCATCATCTCCAACCTCCACACTCACGTGGAGGTCAAGCGCCGGCGCCACAATCTCAAGTCCTACCAGGACTGTTTCCTGGGCTCCGAGG
This sequence comes from Vanacampus margaritifer, assembly GCF_051991255.1. Classification (NCBI taxonomy): domain Eukaryota; kingdom Metazoa; phylum Chordata; class Actinopteri; order Syngnathiformes; family Syngnathidae; genus Vanacampus; species Vanacampus margaritifer. The sequence continues at coordinate 18,263,669 of NC_135435.1, read as the reverse complement.
CCGTGGATGTCGTGTTGGCGCACATCACCTTGAATCGCTTCTTCGGCGACGAGGCGGTCCCTCGCAAGAAAGCCGTCCGACTTTGTCAAGCCCTGATGGGCCACAAGGTTTTTGAGCCGGTGGGCGTTAAAGTGTTTGGCAAGGAAAAGAAGCGGGACACTTTTGAGGACAGCAGCTGTAGTTTGTACAGGTTCCTGAGCCCGGAGACGGGCTTGTCACCACTAAACAACACCAAGTCCAGCTCTACGGTGACCATAGAGAGCGGCTATGACTCTTCAGGCATAAGCAGGAACAAGAACAGCTACAGTCCACTGTGTGAAAGGTAGTAAAATATTATTCTATTAATATTATACTGAAATATACTGTAATATGAGATGGGATGGATTTTGTGATTGTCGACGTCGAACGTAAAAGTATTGCTTTGGCGCAAAGGTACTTAAGTATAATGACAATTTTGCGGAGTTAAACTAAGCTGATCACATTCTTTCTATTTACCTCAATTAGCTAAATGAAAGGGTAAACAATATTACTAATAAACTACAGCCATAGCCATTAGTTTCAATATACAACATTTATATTGGCTTCTTATATTGCACCATTGAATAAATCAGGTCTTCAGGTCAGAAATATTGTGTTTAAAAAATATATTAACTCATTCGCTGCCATTGACACCAAAAATTCAATATTATATATAATAAATATATATATATAATAAATATATATATATATATATATATATATATATATATATATATATATATATATATATATATATATATATATATATTAGTTTCACATTTTTCCCACTTTTATTAACAAAAGTATGAAAACCTAGAATTTTTTTATTGTACATTTTGAATAGATATAAAATTTGAAGTCATGTGATTAATTACAATTAAAAATTGTAATTGTCTGATGCCCCTAATTTTTTTAATAATCTTTTATTTTATTTTTTTTAATTAGGGGTATCAGGCGATACCATTTTTTAAATTTAATGCACTCATTTGCTGCCATTGACGGCTGTAGACGTCAAAAATTAATTTTAACTATTTCTATTAGTTTACATTTTTTTCCCACTTTTGTTAATTTATTTTTTCTAATCATTTCTTTTTTTTAAAAAGAAGAAGAAACGATTATTAAAATTTGGGGCATCAGCCAATTACAATTTGTAATCGTAATTAATCGCATGACTTCACTAGTTAACTCACGATTAATCACAAATTTTATATCTGTTCTAAATGTACGATAAAACAAAATTTCTAGGTTTTCATACTCTTGTTAACAAAGGTGTGGGAAAAAACGAATAGAAATAGTTCAAATGAATTTTTGACGTCTATAGCCGTCAATGGCAGTGAATGAGTTAATCACATGACTTCACTAGTTAACTCACGATTAATCACAAATTTAATATCTGTTCTAAACGTACAATAATTTTTTTTCTAGGTTTTCATACTCTTGTTAACACAAGTGAAAAAAATGTGAAACTAATAGAAATAGTTCGATTTTTGACGTCTATAGCCATCAATGGCAGTGAACGAGTTAATCAGAAACAGTTTAAAGCAGACGCTGTCATTTGTATGATTGTAAGGAAATAACAAATACAAACATCGTGACTAAATCAAGCTAGCGTACAACCATTTGTCTCCTCGAAAGTGTCCCTGTCACTCCCCTTCATCAAATCCCCTTTCCCTGACTGATTGCCGTGATGTAACCAGACAAGAGGTGCCCATCTACTTCACTCACTCCCCCGTAAGAAGAGGCAAAGCAGTGGAGGACGTGCTGAGAAATCTCAACCTCAACTCGACCATCACGCCTCAGATGATCAACTTGGGCCTCTCACGCCAGCGTAAGTAGCTGTCAAAACCATAAATGATACAAAAAGCCACAGTATTTGTACCTCCTATTTTCGTAACTTTCCAAATGCTCTCCGCTGCAGTGGTTACTGAGGTGTGGCACCAGCAGGCCGTGTGCAGGCTCCTTCAGTTGATTGAGCTCCCCCTGCTGGAGAACTTACTGGACAGCACGGATGCCTCGCGGTCTTCTTTGTACGCCGTAGACAGCGACTCGGACCTGCTGTTGACATCAGGCTACTTGGATAGAGAAGTGCTGAAGGCCTTCAGTCAGGCACAGTAAGTGGCCATTCCTAGGTGAAAGCTTATTTTGGCGGTTCGTTTACACGTCACTAGCATTTTGGATTCTGAGCGACTCTTCTTGTTGTAGTACCAAGACGGACCTGTGAGAGGCAGCATGGTGCCAAAGGGCAGCTAGAATGCCGTAAAATACAAAGAAGTAAAAGTAGTTGCAGTAGAAGTAGTACTAGAAGAAAAATATGCTAGGCTAACTGTTAGCTTATCAAGTAACTGCGTTAAGGTTGCAAGGTTTTTCTCATCATTCTTATTGTGTTGAATGACATTACACAAACACTTTTGCTATTTCTGTTAAATCAATCAGTCATAAAGATTTGCTATTTGACTAATTAAAATTTAACGATTATCATCACGGTCAGGGATTTACTTACCAAGACACAAGGTCCGCCATAGGCCGAACAGTGTGGGTTAAGTGGACCATGACGAGAAATTACAACAGAAAGACTGCAACCCTGTTTTGGGTTTTGTGGCACCACTTTACAGTATATTATATATTGTACTGTATTATTTTTTTCATTGAGCCACAAAAATGTGGAGTGAATGTCAATATGTCAATCAATCAAAACCTTTTGTGAAAGCCAGCTCATTTTTGATTGGCTGTTAATTTTGCAACACTATTCACCTGATTCAAATATTGAATCGCACCGACCGTCAGCCACTCATGCAAACTAGTTACCGAGCACCGCACACTATAAGACAGTTTAGTCTGGTTTGGCCATGTTGGTCTAACATAAGTTTAAGTTACCATTGACAAATGGGGTATATGCCACGGAGGAGGCGGGACTTCCAACTTCCTGGTTTTCACACAGTGCCCCTTGGTTGCGCGTTCCCGTCGGCGGGTGCGAGTGCGTAGTGTGTCTCAGATGTCCGAATAATAATAGGGAATTATGCTAATTCCAGTACTTTAATACTGTATCATGCCTCCCTCACAAACAAAACACTGAATTTTAGATTCTCTTATAAAAAGTTGAAGTACAACATTGTCCACTAGCAGTAGATTCACTTCAAGAGCTGTATAAGATAGCTTCCTTTACAAAGATAAAAATGCTGTTTTGATAAGCATTATTGTGCTATTTGTATGATTTTGGTTATGTTATGAAGCGACACAAGAGGGTCAACATGTGTGCTAGGGATATTGCATGAATTCCTCAAATCTCCTGCTTACAGCTGTGTTAATTTTAAATCCCGACTGCTTCCTCTCCCCCAGGGCAGATGAATGGATGTCTGGTGCCGTGGACTGTCTGGAGTTCCTCCCCGACGATCATGTGGAGGAGGTCAGTAAAGGCCTGGCGGGCTGCGGCAACGACCTTGTCGAGTGTAAGAGGCTGCTCTACCAAGTCCTGGCTAAGCATTACGCCCGAGCCGGGCAGCCGCCGCTCCTCAGCAACCACGTGTTCGACATCCACTCGGGCATCTCGGAGTTACTTGGTGAGAAGATTTCTTTTTAAAACAGCCAATACCTGTTTATAACTTTTTCCAGACTTACCCGCAGTGGGTGAAAAAAACAAAACAAAACGCAATATAGTGAGCCGAGACCAGTATTCCCCTCCCACACGCTTTAAACATACTCAAATGTAAACAAAAGCACATAAAAAAAAAAAATGTGCGTTAGCTTAATGCTAACAAAAACCGTTAGGCTAGCTTAATGCTACAGGCTACCCTTACCAAAAAGAAGTACATTTAAGTATGCTTGAAGTATACTCAAAATTAGGAGAGTATACTTCCAGTTTACTTTTCTTGTACTTTTTGGAAGTATACTCCACCAAGAAAATGTTACGTGTACTTGTAAGTATACTAAACTAAAAGTTTACATACTGTAGTATATACTTTAAAGTACTTCAGAGTACTACACTTTAAACATACTCAAATGTAAACAAAAGCACATAAAAAAAAAAAATGTGCGTTAGCTTAATGCTAACAAAAACCGTTAGGCTAGCTTAATGCTACAGGCTACCCTTACCAAAAAGAAGTACATTTAAGTATGCTTGAAGTATACTCAAAATTAGGAGAGTATACTTCCAGTTTACTTTTCTTGTACTTTTTGGAAGTATACTCCACCAAGAAAATGTTACGTGTACTTGTAAGTATACTAAACTAAAAGTTTACATACTGTAGTATATACTTTAAAGTACTTCAGAGTACTACACTTTAAACATACTCAAATGTAAACAAAAGCACATTAAAATAAATGTGCGTTAGCTTAATGCTAACAAAAAAACGTTAGGCTAGCTTAATGCTACAGGCTACCCTTACCAAAAAGAAGTACATTTAAGTACGCTTGAAGTATACTCAAAATTAGGAGAGTATACATCCAGTTTGCTTTTCTTGTACTTTTTGGAAGTATACTCCACCAAGTAAATGTTGTAAATGTTTTTTTTCTAGGTTTTCATACTCTTGTTAACAAAAGTGGAAAAAAATGTGAAACTAATAGTTCAAATTTATTTTTGACGTCTATAGCCGTCAATGGCAGAGAATGAGGTAATAATGGACCTTGAGGTGGGTTACAAGTGTACTTGTAAGTATACTAAACTAAAAGTTTACATACTGTAGTATATACTTTAAAGTACTTAAGAGGACTACACTTTAAACATACTCAAATGTAAACAAAAGCACATTAAAATAAATGTCCGTTAGCTTAATGCTAACAAAAAAACGTTAGGCTAGCTTAATGCTACAGGCTACCCTTACCAAAAAGAAGTACATTTAAGTACGCTTGAAGTATACTCAAAATTAGGAGAGTATACATCCAGTTAGCTTTTCTTGTACTTTTTGGAAGTATACTCCACCAACTAAATGTTAAGTGTACTTGTAAGTATACTAAAACATATACTAAAAGTTTACATAATGTAGTATATACTTAAGTAGAAGGCACTCGCTTAGTAAGGAACCAAAATTATATTATATTTATTTATAAATAATAAATATAGCTGTTACGGTCATTTTAAACCTTCAAACCACACATACTGAGCATAGTCACATACAGTACAACAAATGAGAATGGAAGATTTTTTTCATTGAAATGCTCAGTACAACATTGCTAACGGGCATGTAGGGGCTCTTCTCTGTCACTTCTATTCCACCATAAAGTACTTTTGCTACATGAAATTTAAATTAGCACAATGACAGATAATTACTTTCTTTCTGACCCATATGATTATTTGCCTATGAGTCATTCCACCACAGTGCAGCGCTAACAACTGGTAAGGAGGACTTAATGTCATTTTTTTTTTTTTGCCTTAAGTATCGCCGGTTGGTATCGGTAGCCTTCACGAGCACATGATACTTTGAAATAAGGCCGTTATCAGCCCGATAGCGCAACCTGGTATCGGTACTCGCTCATCCCAAGTAAAAATTGATCAAACTAATCACTTAGAATCCGTGATTGTGTACGCTTTCCTTTGCCTCGTGTCCTCACCGTTTGTGTGTGCGATGTGTCCTCAGTAAACGGTAAACTGGAGCAAGCTCTGGAGGCCCTGCAGCTCAGCCTGAAGCTTCAGGACTCCCGCTGCAGGGAGGAGTTGCGGCGGCTGCTCAGGTTCATGGCCATCGCCGCTAACGCGCAGGACATCAAACTCCACAGAGAGGTGTGTGCCTAGAGAGTTTTGGATGTTATCTATTTGAGAAGAAAAAAAATCCCATAAAGAATGCAGTAAGTGGTCACGTAACAACTTTAACTTGGATCTTAAGGCATTTCAATTCAACATACAGTAAAATAAATGAGGATAATGAGTCAAAATACATTAATAATGGTATCAAATATGAATCTTTTTGATTGATAAGGGTACGTTTGTCAAACATGTCTCTACTCCTCATTTAGATCGAGAACCGAATGGCAGTGAAGAGGTCGTTCTCCAGTGCCATCGTGTACAGCAGAAGACTCTCCAAAGGCAAAGTGGACCTGATGGTTCTGTTTATGATGGACAACCATTGCGATCTGTTCAAAGTGAGTGTTCTGTATTGGGGGTGTGCCAAAAAAAATCAATTCTCATTTAGTACGATTCAGAATAGATTTTATTTAAATTATTTTAGACTGTCTTCCCTTTGTTTGTGTGTACCTTTATTGGGAGCGCTGTTCATGTTGTACCCGATTTGGCCACTTAGGGGCAGTGTGGTTCCACGCGGTCTGATACACTGTTAAGTTTTAGCCACATTAGAGTGTAGAAGGAAAAAGTCAGGGTCAAGATATTCCAATAAAAGTTGTTTTTTAGCAGCGTGGAGCCGTTCTTTTGAGTGATAAAAGTGTCCAGAGTAGCGCGCTAATTAGCATTAGCGAGTCAGACTAGAGTAGATCATTACGATTCCTTGAACATCTTTAAAATTGAAGCAAAAATCGAAGCGAAAACCGCTCTTAATCGAAAATCGATTCTGAATCGACCAGCACACCCAAAAATCGGAATCGAATCGTGAGACATTCGAAGATTCCCACCCCTATTTTGTATGACGGCGTGCTTGATAACAATCGCGCTCTCAGCAAGAGCTCCGAGACCGCTGGGGACGACTGCACGCCGTTTACATGAGTTTCAACTCGGACACACATCAGGAACAGCTTAAAACTAATTGCATATCTCTTCTTAAGAAAAAAAAAAAAGCTTCCAAACAGGAAGGAGGTAATAAACAGTATTGTTATGTAAGAGAAGTGCAGCGGAAGGAAAGATAATAATGTGGCTTTTGTTTGTGCTTTTCATTGGTTTTGTTCCTCCATCTGATCTCAAGTAGAAGTAAAAAGTATGTCACAATAAAATTACTCTGGTAGGTAAAAAATAAATAACTGAAGTAAAGATAATGTAGTAAAAAATGCATCTGTTTATTGATTACAATCTAAGCCTAAAGTCACTATTTTACTGCCATCAGGTTCCTGTTTCACTACACAAGATGGTCAGCGACAGATTAAAAAATATTGTTAAAGGCAAGGATGCAGATATGATAACAGGTATGCAGATTTCACAATCTACTTGACTTCATTTAAACCAGAATATTTACTCTTATTGTTGCGTCACCTTCCCCTCTGTAAATTCAGGGTCGACATATTGCACGAGACAGAGCGCAAAGGCTTACTCGGAAAATGGAGAAAAACACACCAAAGAGGAATTGTGGTCGTTACTGCGGACAATTCACGAGAATCCCAACCTGCCCGGCAAGGAAAGGAGACGTCTGCTAGCACAATTCTACAAAGGCCACCCGGACATTTTTGTGCAGTATTTTGGCAATAAGTTATCAAGCATGAACATGTTGCTACAGTGATATTTATATTTGGTGTAATATAATGTACAGGGTGGTTGTGAATGTGAATATTTGTGGCCTTTGTGGAAATAGTGACTGTGAATGTGATTTTTAGGATTTACCGTAATTTCCAGACTAACGAGCCCACCTGAATATATTGTAAGCCACATCAGCTAAATTTCTAGAAAAATATTTTGTATATAGAGTGGGCTCCCCAGATGGCAATAAATTAGCCCGCATAAATTAGCCACATCCCAATTTAAGATGCACGTTTCAAAGCAGGTGAAAAAAAAGTAGCATCTTATAGTCTGGAAATTATGATAGTTGATATCCCAAAAGTGGTACAATTTGGTGTATAACCAAAACATTTGGGGAAAAATATCGATATGCCTCAAAAGTCAAACAAGTCAAGAAAGACCTCAGCTAAGTAAGCATTTATAAGGTTTTGCTTTTTCTTTGACTTCTTTTTTTGGATTGCCATCGTGAACGAGAGAACGGGAAATGAAAATGACTGTGATTTGTGAAAATCCATCTGTTCAGTACAGCATGAGCAATACAACCTTAAGTATATTTTATTTTTTTGTTACGGCGTGTTGAAGTGTATTTTATAATGTATAAGGTTAAGAGTTCAAATGTTACTGTGAAACTTAAATGTTAACTGAAGAGTTCAAAGTTTTGTTGTCGTTGGCCCCAGAACAAATTAATTTGCTTTACATTATTTCCTGTGAGAAACTTTGTTTTGAAACCTGAACAAACTGCAAGTCAGTCAGCATTCAAAAACAATTCCGGTTCCACTTTGTAGGTTTCCATTTATTATTAATATATTGGGACAGATGGCCATTACAGGTGGCAAAAACTGATTTAAAATAAAATTTGCCTCAAACCTTTTCATCTACCAACCAATCTGGCAGAACTAGTCCAATCTGAGGTGAAGGAATTAATCATTAGGTAGGCCCCAACCCCAATACTTTGCTATAAATTTTTAAGCAGGACTAAGACAAGTGTGGATGCGTGTGCTTTGTGAGAAAAGTGTTCCAAAAATGCAGAGGAAATGGCTGCTTTGTTAGTAGGTCTAGCACAAACTATGAAACATTTTTGATTTCATAAAAAAAAAATGTTTATCATAGTCAACAATAGTGTAGCCTCGAACCTGTAAAACTAAATAAAGTTTAGGTTGAGTGTGTATTTTCTATTCTTCCGTGAGTCAGTGGCTTGTTAAAATTACCATGGTCATTGTAGTTCTAGAGCATGGTTGGGCACACAACACAGCTGATATATGATCAGCTCATCAGCAAGCTCTGCATAAGCTTGGTAACCATCCTGTTGATTGGAATCAGCTGCGTTGCAGCAGGGAAACCTCCAAAACCTGCAGAGCGCCGAGTTTTCTAGAAACATAGAAACCACTGTTCTAGAAAGATGTCAAACACTGCCCCCTAGTGAGCATGGCGAGCATGAAACCTCTGAATGGTACAGTAGTTTGTATTGCCCAATAATGGGAGAGTCGAGAGTGGGAAATCAATTGTCTGATTAGCAATCATTTCAGTTTTTATCGAGTCTTCTGATGGCAATATGACTAACTCATTCGCTGCCCTTGACGGCCATAGACGTCAAAAATTCATTTGAACTATTTCTATTAGTTAAACATTTTTTTCCCACTTTTGTTGATAAGAGTGTGAAAACCTATAAAAACATTTATTGTACATTTAGAACAGATATAAAATTTGTGATTAATCGTGAGTTAACTAATGAATTCATGCAATTAATTACGATTACAAATTTTTATTACCTGACGCCCCTAATTTATAATAATCTTTTCTTCTTTTTTTTTTAAATAATAAAAAATAACTAGTGAAGTCATGCGATTAATTACAATTAAAAATTGTAATTGTCTGATGCCCCTAATTTTTAACAATCTTTTCTTCTTTTTAAAAAAATGAAAAGATTTTAAAAATAAATTAACAAAAGTGGGAAAATTTTTTAAACTAATAGAAATAGTTCAAATAAATTTTTGACGTCCATAGCCGTCAATGGCAGTGAATGAGTTAATTACAATTAAAAAATGTTATCGCCTGATGCCCCTAATTAAAAAAATAAAATAAAATAAAATATTAAAAATTAGGGGCATCAGACAATTACAATTAAAACTTTAATCACCTGATGCACCTAATTTTTAAAAAAATAATTTTGTCTTTTTTTTTTAAATCACGTCAGGTGAATAAATTTTTTCATTGTAATTAATCACATGACTTCAATAATTAACTCAAGATTAATCACAAATTTTATATCTGTTCTAAATGTACTATATATATATATTTATTTAGGTTTTCATATTATTATTAACAAAAGTGGAAAAAGTGGAAAATAGTTCAAATTGATTTTTGACGTCTATAGCCGTCAATGGCAGTGAATGAGCTAATTATTCACTATATTGTCAGCATATGCACAGTAATTGTTCAATGTAGTTGCAAGGCTAAACAAAGACGAAAAGACACAACTGTGGACTTAATGTACACTTTTATTGAAAGAGATCATCTCCTCCAGTTATCTAAAAATATTTGCCATCACTGGAACAACACAAGGCCAAAAAAACTGAGCTGTTTGCCACAACCGATGATGGTTGGATTAAAAACTTTGTACAATATCGGTCAGTCTTTCAACATAAAAACGCAAGGACACTCAGGCTTAGGTTGTGTGTGTTTGGCTGCTGTACAGAGGTCGACGTCAGTCAGCGCAACACTCCCCAAAAAACAAACGTACTACCTCCTTCGGCCGCTTGTTACATTCTTGTAAGGTTCACACCGCTGTGGCCGATCTATCGAATCCTCTTCTGCTGGCGAGCGCGGTAGATGTCGTGGACGGGCGGGGCCACCGCTCCTTTGTCGTCTTCCTCGTCCGAGTCGGCGTTGGGCCTCTTGAGTGACTTGGTGGCGGCGTGGTTCTCCACGGCGCCGTTGCCCTCGCCGCCGCCGTCTGGCAGTCTGCCCGTGATGAGCTCCACGGCAGCCTCCACAGCTTTGAGGTGGAAGGAAGAGGGAGATGAGTACACAGCAAGCTCCTGCATAGTCCTGGGTAATAACTCGCTAATATTTGATGTCATTTGACGGAATATTGGTGTGATTTTTGCTAGGTTTAATTATAATGTGTTTTTGCATCATCTTTGTTTGATATGTTCCTTTTTGTGTGCAGCTACTAACTGTGTGTAAAAGCAACAAAGTGAGTTTAATGACTTTGAACTACTGTGTTCATATGTGCGCAGTGTTGATACTTTGCTAACTATTAAATAAATCAATCAAAACAGAGTAAGAGTCTCCATTTTAAGTCCTTTGCCGCCATCTTGCGGCACCTATCGGGAATTACAACCCCTTTTAGGAGAGGTGTCGATTATTCAGGATTTTTCATTGTACACAAATTTTGAAATAGACAGAGTGATAGAGAGCTAGACAAAGAGAGAATGAGATTAAAATAATAATAATAATAATAATAAAAAGAAAATAGAGCCAGGCAGATGGTCGTCTTGACTTACTCTCAGGAAGTGTGCATCTCCTGAAAGTCTCAATGAGCTCATCCACTTGAACAAAAGGACCCTGCAAAGCACGTCCTCCCTTTTAGCGTACACAAACACAACAAAGCAGCAGATCACGATGGACGTGCAATATTACTGACGGTGAAACATGTGGGCGGGGGGAGCAGCTTCATTAAAATGACTGCCACCGGGGGGACTGGGAACACTCCGCCGGGTACGGGGTGAAGGCCTGGAGCTGCGGACATAAACAACATGCGGTCATGAACACAAGACATCTTAACTCATTCACTGCCATTGACGGCTGTAGACGTCAAAAAAATCATTTGAACTATTTCTATTAGTTTAACATTTTCCCACCACTTTTGTTAACAAGAGTGTGAAAACCTCAATTTTTGGGGATTTATCAAAAATGTTATATCTGTTCTAAATGTACAATAAAATATATATTTTTTTAGGTTTTCATACTCGTGTAAAACTGATAAAAATAGTTAAAATGAATTTTTGACGTCTACAGCCATCAATGGCAGTGAATGAGTTAAATGACAAACGTACCTGCTAGGTGGCGCGGCTGGAAGGGGATCATCTGATTGATGTCGGGTTTAGGGTACTCGGGTTTTCGGTCGACTTCGTCCTTTTGCGTGGGCGCAGAGGGCACCGCTACGGCCTCAGGAAGCAGAGCTGCCAGCTTGGCACGAGACACATCCTACAAACACAGTTCATTAACAGAGTAAGATGCAGGTGGTAAATCAAAGGCCCACGGGCCGGGTATGGCCGTCCAGGTCATTTTATGAGGCCCGCCCCAATTTTTCCATTGACTTTTGTTGTTATTTTATTGTGTATAATAAACAAACAGTGCCGCTCAGCTAAAGCTAGCAGACATCATGGCCATCTATATGATTTTGGCAGAACATCATACCAATTTTAAACGTTATCACACAAATGTGAGTATCAGTATAGCGCATATTAAAAAAAAGAAGAAGAAAAAAAGCAACCTGCGGTGGCATTTAACCCTGGAGAACCCACGGGGTCAAATTTGGCCCCTATAAATTCTGCTACACAAATAACAAAGACCTTTTTTTTTTTTTACAAATTTAACTTCAAAAGTCCAGAGTGCCACTTCTGACCCCTGCATGGGGCCATGTAGTGGATGAATATTGCACTTACATGAGCCAGAGTGGTGGTGACAAGATGGCTGCCAACATGCTGTTTTGTTGAGCTGGAAATCAATCCAAACAAAACCATCTTCTCAGCAAACGATCAGATGGTAAAATTGTGTTGTTTTTTTTGTTAATCTATTTCATATCATGTTGCAGAATGCCTAGGAGTATGTTTTATATATATATTTTGATAAATTAACAACTCTGAGCTAGTTAAAAAAACAAGGGTTAAAATTGAAAAAACATATATTTTGGTGTTCAGTGAACTTATAGCAGTCATTTAATGTATAATTCATAATTTTCCAAAGAAGAAAAGGGTTCTTGGGTTCTCCAGGGTTAAACAGCTTCTGCCAAACTTTTCAGATGACGATAAAGCAATAACAGATGCCATTAGTGGTTTTATAGCATAATAATTCACACTACTCAAACTGTTGCACTTGTCTGCATCCTTCATTTTATATATAAAAAAAGACAATCTATTGATGTAATTCATTTGAAAAGACATTAAATCAGCTCCTTTTTACACAAAAAGACAAGCCGTTTGCTTCCTCACTGTACCCAATGCGATGGTCAAAGCACACACCTTGTATCCCAGAGCTTTGAGTTCACTAGTGGAGCAAGGATACAAGTCCATGAACTTGTATCTATCCACCAGCAAGGCTGTCTCTTTGCCCTCGTACTCCTCCTTGAAGGCGGTGAAACGGCGCCGTTCCACCTTCAGAATACTGGCCAGGTCGCCGATGTTGCTCTCGAAGGCCAGAAAACGAGCCCAGATCTCCCTGAGAGGGCAGCGAGACCAAATACAAGTCGATCAAAATGAGGCCGGTGAGAATAATTGGTCAGTGAGTCAATTTACTGAAGATTGCTTGGAATGTACCCCGACTTCTCCGGTGAGAGGTTTCCTGAGGTGAGGACTCGTTCAAACAGCACTCTGGTGTTGTTATCCTCTGTAGGGAAGTAGAAATATAAAAATCTATTCTATGACTATGGGGAGTGGCAAATTTATTTATAGGGAGCAAAAACACTTTAATTGCAAATTAAATTAATTATCCCAAAATTAACTAAAATGGAAAAAAAATCGAATTAACAAAATAATTAAAATTAAATTAATTAATAATATAATACAATTTATTAAATATAAATTCTTACTTACAAATACAACATTTTAATTGATACATTTGGGCATGACAGAACCTACCATTAAGGTGCGAGAGGTAATCGATGTATGCGAGTATGTACTCTGGAATGTCGCCATATTTCTTCAAACCCAGCTCAAAAATCTTAAAGGCCACAGATTTATCCTGTTGGGCATAAAAGACAAAACATTAGGCTGATTCTTGAAGCGTTTGTGTGTCACCTTCTTGCTACCATGACGGACGCGCATCACCTTGCTGCAGTAGTACTCCATCAGAGCAGCGGTGACGTACACGTGATGGCGCGTGCGCAGATCCTCCCGGGCCTTTTTGAAGATGGTGCGGCCCGATTTGATGCCCTCCGCCCTCCTGGCGAACTTCATGTACTGTATGTAGACCAACGTGGGGTCGATGTCTTCAATGGCCAGCAGTTTATTGTAGATGTTGTGCACTTTCTCGTGCTTCATGCGGCTCTGTAGATAGCGTCAAAGAAAATATGAAGGATCGCCTCCTGTATGTCTCAAGAGTGTTTTAAAGAGGAGACCCACTTCTTCATAGTCGGCAAATGAGAAGTAAAGAAGCATATTCTTCTTCAGTAGTGTCCCAATGGCACGCTCATAGATGTTGGCGGCCTCGTCACTGAATAGCTTGGAGTTGTTCATGTCCTGAGAGAAACAAAAAGGAGCCATTAGTGGTCTGGGTGATTGTGAATAATAAAAAATATTTGTTTAGATGCACCTTCATACTTGAATGTGAGCCGACCAGGTTTATAAGAGTTTGGAGTTTTTAATTCCATTTTAACTTGTGTTTTTCAAATTCAGTTCAGTTTTTACAGCAGGTTTACTTTTTTTGAAAATGCATTTTAGCTTAGTTTTTACTACTGATAGTTTTATTCTAAGTTTTTGTTTAGTTTTTTTTTTAAATGATATACCGGTGTGTATGAAGTTTTTGTTGAGTGCAAGAATAAATAAATAAATAATTTGATTTGTGAGTGTGGTTGTTTGTCTCTGTGTGCCCTGCGATTGGCTGGCAACCAGTTCAGGGTGTTCCCCGCCTACTGCCCGAAGCCAGCTGGGATAGGCTCCAGCACCCCCCGCGACCCTTGTGAGGAAAAGCGGCCAAGAAAATGGATGGATGGATGGATGGATTTAGATATACCTTCACTATGTATTTGTATTTAATGTGATGCAACCAGGGTTAAAATAATTTGGGATTTTTCATTATTTTAATTATTTCATTTTGACTTTTAAAATCAGTTACTGTAGTTTCATTTATTTGTTTTTTTTTTTATTTTGTGGAAAATGGGTATTCATTTAATTTGTATTAATGTTAGTTTTTTTAAATAAATATATACAGTACAGTCTGAAAGTTTGGACACACTTTCTTATTCAATGCATTCGCTTTATTCTCATAACTGGTTACTTTGTAGATTCTCACTGAAAGCGTCAAAACTATGTACGAACTGATGTGGCGTTATGAACTTAACAAAAGAAAGGTGAAATAACTGAATTTTTATTTTATTTTATAGATTCTTAAAAATAGCCATCCTTCGCTGGTTACTTTTTTTGCATACTCTTGACATTCTTATCTCTGGGAATTCCTTAAAAGACTGTTGGAAACCCCTTTCAGGTGACTACCTTTTGAAGCTCATCGAGAAATGCCAAGAATGTGCAAAAAAAGTAATCGGAGAAAAAGGTGGCAATTTATTTATGTTTTTATTGTATTATTTTCATTTTTTTTTGTTAAGTACATAACTCCAAATGTGTTTGTTAGTTGTCATAGTTTTGATGCCATCAGTGAGAATCTACAATGTACAGTCATGAAAATAAAACAAATGTATTGAATGAGAAGGTGTGTCAAGTTGAAAAAAAAAAGGTCACTATGTATTGCGTAATAAAGTAAACTACAATTCTCAAACAAGTGTTTGACATTCCTTCTTTTCTTTCTGTGTGGACATACAGCAATACCAAATTTAAATTTAATTTTAAAATGAACTGAAAGCTCAAGTACGATATTGACAAAGGCAAAAATGAAGGAAATTAGTTTTATAAGCATAAAATAGTTTCAGCTTTCTATTTTTTTTTTTTAAATGATTTTCATTTTTATTAACAAATATGTGGCTCCAACTTTTTTTTTTTTTTTTTTAGTTATTACATTACATTATGTTAAATATAATACCCTTGTATTCAAAACTGGAACTCTATCAAAGATCCTGACTTGACAAAAAAGAACTAGTAAAACATGGTCAAAGCTATCCGGAATATATACTAATATACATGCCGAACTGTACACAATTAACAGCGTTGTTACGCAACCTAGATTTGATTGACAGTGTCAGAGTTATTCATTTAAAATGATCTTTGTCAAGGTATCTTGTCAATCACATCACAAAGTACCGAATGTTTTGACAACCCTGTTAGAAATATAACAACGTCTCGTACCCCTTTCTCTGCCAACAACTTGCTGGACTGTTCCAGGTACTGAGCTGACTCGTACCACACGTCAGGATGATGGCCCAGCACCAGCAGACACTGCTCATAGGCAAACATCACTGTAACAAGTAAAAAAAAAAAAAGTCACAAAGCTCAATTTCCTGCGGTGCTGCAAGTTAAATAGCGCCGTCACACACACACGCGACGACATGTCATGGCCAATGAAATCACCTCTCTTTGTGATGAGCGTCTGATCTTCTGTGCGCAGCGGGTTGCTTTTTTCCCACTGGATGTACTTCTTCCACATATCCACCTGCTGGGCCTCCTGGGGGGAGTTTTGTGGCGGCACCGAGGGTGCGTTCCTGTCCAGCCCTTTCATCACCGTCTCGTACTCCTGCACACGACAGACACCCCGCTGATTCTTGCAAGACCATCTTGACATTGAAACAACCGCGGGTTGTTAATTAGTATTTTTCACGGGTGCCTTACCTTCGCAACTCTCCTGGCGTTCATGTAGTCTCTGCTTCGATCCTCAATCATTTTCTTGGCCAAGTGAATATTGATTCCCTGATGTGTAAAATAACCGAGCGTCAGCATTAATAGTGAAAACATATTGAGGCTTTACATAGACTGATGACCTCACCTCCTCATATTTGCTATAATCTCTCCAGAGTTGCTCGATGTTAATCATGGGATTCACGCAGCCCCTCTGGTAGACCCTCCGCACTGCTGTGATGCGCTGGTTCTCTGCGTATGAGCCCACAGCCTCACTGGTGGTACACAAAATATCATCAACATTAGTGTTAACTTATACGGTACGTACACTGATAACTGAAAGGGAAAAACATCACTCACACTCCCTTCAGGAAGTTAATGTAGTCTACCCAAATCTGTGAAAAATGACAAGGGAATTAGGGAACAGTAAAAAGTGTATTTTCATATGAAATATATTTACTGTACCTGGTACGACATAATTTCCATGCCAATTTTATCCAGGGCAAAGTCGTATGCCTGGGCCATCTTCTCCCTGAGGGCAGCAAAATGTGTCTTCACTTCATTGAATATTGATCAGCAAGATTTACAGGAGTCACGCGAGCTTACTTGTAGCTGGGCAGCTTTCCTTTGGTCTCTCGCACGTACGCGAGGTAACATTTCCACAGGTCGATGTGCAACACTTTCATCAGGCATCTCTGAAACAACTGCAGTGAAGAGATTGACAGTTACATCCAAAGGCAATTTAGAACAGTGTTTCTTAACCTATCAAACCCCAGGGGAGGTCAAGACACACACCCGATATGTATGATTTACGATGATACGCCTCGCGTGGCCAATCTGTGCGGCAGGTAATTTGGTGCGCTCCGTAGTCGACTTGTGGCTTTTGTGATGGTACGTCGTGTAATTTCTTTATTATAATAATCACGTCAATATGTTGAGCAAAAAAAAAAGAGAAAAGCGATCGGAAGAATATGTGCAATATTGATTCACATGTAATGGAACGTACGGTGTTCCACAGGGTTCAATTCTGGGGCCTCTGCTGTTTCCATTGTATCTGCTCATCCCTGGGTTCCATCTTAAGAAAACATTAACATTTCAGTGATGGGAGTCAGGGTCCTAACTGTACGATTTGCAATTCTAGACTAGCACAACTAGTACCTAGAAAAACTAAGGGAACACTTCCTTAAGCTGCATGGAGATTGGGAATACAAGATTCGATGAAATAGCTACTGTCCCTGTTTGTTTTGTTCACCAGTAACACCTATACCTTGTATTGAAGGGGAATTTTAATTTTTTATTTTTTAATAAAGAAGGATTCTGTGAATGCACATGGTAGGGTTCAGTACCTCCAACAAGGTTAAGAACCACTGATTTAGACGTATAGGTGGCTAATACTGAGCTCTCCTGAAAAAAAAAATAAAATAAAAAAAAAATAGACGTATAGGTGGCATGAATATATTTAAGTTTTAAAACTCAATTTATAGAACATGGTAGATGCTCTGAGCAAATTCTTGGGGGGGAAAAAGCACCAAAAAAAATCTAACAAATCATTTTGAATTTGACTCTGGGCTCAACAAACAAAAATAAAATAACAGGCTAGTATGTGGGGAAATCAAAACTGAGTGTGAACTCGCAAGGTAGAGGGTGTTGTTTCCTGAAATGAGTACATCAAAATAACATTTCTTTCATGTTCCCTTTTATTATCAAAGCGCACGACACCAGAATATGATAAGAACGTGAAATAAATTTCCCCACATGGGAAATCAAAAACAAAACATCAAAAGTGCTACAGTAGACTACATTAAACATTCATGAGGACATTTACTCACCTTTTCTACCTTGTCATAGTTTTTTGCCTTGACCTGCAAATAAGACAAATGTAAATGCAATATTATTTCAATAGTAATTTGAAATATTGTACGGCTTCCAGGAAACATGCGTTCATGCAAAATTGAGCACACACAACTCAGATCAACAAAGTGAAATTCACACAAGAATGACAAGTAATTACTTGTATAAAGGGGTTTATTATTGTCGTAATGTGGGGTAGATTGTGCCTCAAAACATGAAAAATGCCAGTAAGAGTGCAACGTAAATGTAATTTGAAAGGAAGGAGATAAAAAGAAAAACTGCCTCTGAGGTGTAAGCTCTCTTGGAAGAGATTTCTTGAGCGACCAGTGTGAACATCCTTTGGGGTAGACGGTTGTTTTTGTCCCAACAACTCTCAAGATCAAAAAGATGCCACCATTCCAGAGATGTGCTAAGCGTGAACGTACTACAAAAATGCAACTTGAAATAAGATAAAGTCTACTGTTGGAGATTTCCTGGTTTTGGCGTGAGAAAGACAAGGCAGTCAGTGGAATTGAGACTTTTTATTTTATAAAGCCAAACCAAGCTAATCTTATATAACAGCTATGTGATAATCTAAAGTCATGTAAATAAGACAACCCTTTTACCATTGTATTTTTTTTCTCATGTGAAAAAACATACTGAAACAGATTCACTAACAATCTTTGTTTTGTTGAGGCAATATTTCTTACTTCTGCCCTCTAAAGATGTCATCAATTTCTGTGAGCCCATTTTAAGTAAATCCATTAAACTTGATTGGTAAATATATTAAACGGGGGGAAAAAATAGCACATACACACACAAACAGTTTAAAGTGTGAGTTTTATTTAATTTATGCCTAAATCTTGTGACTGGGGTGGGCATAAGTGATGAACCAATTAGTTGAGTGCACTAACATCAATCAGTTATTGGTCTGAATGAAAACATGTCAGGTTTGGACAGTTGAATTACATCTTATAGAGACAACACCACAGATTCACCACTGACATGACATTAGGATCATTTTCAAGAAAATATATGTTTTCATGCTAGAGAAATATATATTTTTTCCAACAACACAGCTGAGCCGATGTTGCTGTGCCTCTTTTCACCACATTAGTGAGACACGTATTTGTATTTATTTTAATTTATAACTAAAGCTGGAAATGGGTAGAAAGTCCTAAATATTAGTGCGGTGAAATTCCTAACCGACACATCAAACTTCATTTGCGCTGTCTATCTATCTATCTACACGCACACAATTTATACACACATGTATGAAGTCTACACATCCCTGCTCAAACATAATATTTTTGTGATGTATTTAACCAAAACAAAAAAATACAAAGATAAATAATTTCAATTTTTTTCCAAAATTTATGTGACCAATAACCTGCACATCTGAATTATAAAGTGGTTGCAGTTTTCTTGAAAGAGCAAATTAATATTAACCTGAATTATGGTTGTACAACTAGGAAAATCCTCTTAAAAGTGGGATGTGACTGTGCTAATAACAACAAACTATTCAAAGTGCCTCTGATTTTCCCTAAATGAATTTCAGTTGTACTAGTGTTTCCTTTTTATTGTGTTTTAACAAAACTTCAGATATTTGGACACGTTAATATTTCTCTCCACATTGACTAAGGCCCCACTAGTTATGGTGCTCTTGTGACAAGCAGCTGCGTTTGCACCAAACATAGCATAGAAAAATGACACCCCAAAAATTTAAGCTCGGTTTTATCAGACTGTAACACACTTCCACATGGGTTTTGGGCAAATTTGTTATGGTCCAATGAAACCAAGGATACATTTATTTAGTCAGGATTCCAAAAGGTATGTCTGACACAAACAACACTGCTCATCACCAAAACCTAGAGTTGGCAGTGGCAGCATCATGTTTCCGGTCCCTTTTTCTTCAGCTGAAACTGAAGCATAAGTCAAGGCAGAGAGCATTTTGAAGAGTAAAAAATAAATAAATATTTTTTTTTAAGGAAGGGGGTGGAGCCTACTAGAGCAACTGAAATTTATTCATTACTTACTTACTGCCATTTAAAATGAGGTTGAATGCCATTTATTAATTCGGAACAATCCTGTTTTGGGAATCGTATCTCTTTTTTTTAATAACACACACACAAATGGCATTTTGAACAGGGTGTGACGATTTGTTATTATAATACTATTGCATTACTTAATAGTTAGTGAATATACACACACACACACACACATTATGGCCACATGCACAATGTACAAGACCAACATCAAATTCTCGTTTGACACATTTGCAATTGGTGTAGCAGTCATATACCTCAATAAACACCGGGAAACTATTTGTGTCTAAATTTCCATCAAATTCTATCACCTATGTCAGACTGTGTGCATGCACTGGTACAGATCCGAAGTACAATCCAGACCCAGCGACCCTTTAAAGTAATAGCCTTAAAGGGGTCAGTTGGGCTTTGCTGGCAGTAACATGCATGCATCCAGAGCATAGAGAAGATTAGCCCACTTCAGATGTGCAGCTCTGTGTTGACGTTCACTTCCTTGCTGACCATGAAAAGGGGAGGGGGCCTAGTTTTGACATTCAACTCTTAATATACACCAGAGGTCGGCAAATGACTAAACAGTTTTGTTCAGCCTGGTGCTCTCTAAAGGCAATTCAAACTGTGAAGGGCCAACTGCAAGTTCCGCTGAGAAGAAAACACGACACCATGCCCAAAATAGTGTCATTAACAGCTGTAGTCCTGTCTTAGTACAATCATGACAAACACAAACCAACCGGCAATTCACAAATAGACTGGCAATCCCAGACCAAAACACTAAACAAGTGATCCACCTATGTTCAAATACCGGCCGTAGCATAAAACAATTGTTGCAGGAAGAAAACCTTTAAGTGAAACTGCTTCTGCTGTAAATGTACTCAACTTTGTTTATACGGCTAATTGGCTTCAATATTCTCCACACTAAAGCAAGCTGCCAAAAATATGACCTTCTTTGAAACCATGTTTTGATCTACATTCTGCTTACATAAACAGGTAGAATACTTTAAAGGGGAAGTCTAGTCAAAAAATGTCTAAAATATGCTCGATGCGCCCCCCAATAGTCTAAACACGGCATTCTGATTAATATTGTGTTTGTGGACAATGTATTATTAAGCAGAAAGACCCACCCATTTGTATCCATCTCAAGGGGCTACTATTCTGCCTTGTACTGCCACCACTTACTGTTGACAGAAAATGACATCACAATTTTCCAACACAATAATAATCAAAATGTAGTGGTAGTCCAGTGAAAGTGCATATAACATATAAAGAAATTGTTTTACTTGACTTCCCATTTTAGGATGAGGGTGAATAATCTATGGCCCTTAAGCCATTTTTTACCCACGACATCTTTCAATCCATCCCGGTTGCAATTCTAAAAACAAAGCTTAACAAAATTGTTAAATGGCCAACAATAAGCAAGAAAATTCCCTTCAGTGGGTTCTTTTCCTGCTACCTGCTTCATGCGGTCCACTGGATCTTGCTGCAATGATGGCGTAATTTTCCCAAGATAGTTAATTATTTTTCTTTTACTTGTTTGGATGTGTTATCCACAAAAATTTGATGTTCCAGAGCAGATAGAAGCCGAAGACGACTTAAAACAGACTAAATGCTTATCACAGGTGAGATTTTTTTTAATAAATAAAAATCACAAAATGTTTTCTGTGGCAGCCTGCATCATTAAAAAATAGTAGCAAAAACAATGAGACTGGTCTTTGTTCCATTCATTCAGTGGGAAGGTGGTGGGGAATATCTCAAAGGCAGAGTATTTGTTCATCATATTCCAAAAGAAATGACACAGGAGGCAATAAATTGACACGACAAGTGAATAAAAGGCTAATGCACTCCAAATACCATTTAAATTGTTTTAATACTGTTGCAAACCAAACATGCAACAAATTCATTTTTACCCCACTTAAAAAGATATGATGAGGAAAATACTAATGGTTTTTCCTAGGAAAAAAAAATAAACTACAATTTTAACGTTTAAAGGCACAATACTTAATAATAATTGTTAAATATTGGTGGATCGTATATTCTATGCTTGAACCAACAACTTTCAGCAAGTGGCTCAAATCAAGAATTGTGACTTTAAACCCCATCGACGTAGGAGACAAGTGTGAAAAACACATTGTTGATCATGTAAGGAAAATAGCATGCATACGAGAAAGAAAAAAAAGTATTAACCTCAGCTTCGATGAATAGTTTCCAGAATCGGCCAGAACTTGGAAACTGCGTGACAAGTCGTTCATATGTCTTCCTTGCTTTATCAATAGGTTGGTTCTAAAGTGGGAGAATGCATTTACAGCCACACAAATGTGGGGAAAATATAGGGCGTTCACAAATAATTAACCCCACCCCCCCACTCCATTAGTATTTTAACCCCTATACAGTAATGCAACTCTTGAGTCACTAAACCTGTGCTTCTCGAATCAGAATGCTCCAAGCGTCAAGGTCATATGGGTTTTCTTCCAACTTCTTCTCTGCCTTCTTCACCTTCTCCGGGACATACTCTGCCGCTGTCTGCAGTGGAAGGACCAAATGCATCAAAGTGAATCATTATGCTGCAGAATGGAGAAGAAACCAAATATACACAATGCACAATGCAGACAGTGGTGGTGGATACGAATCGGTGTCTGTTTGCACCGAAGTTAAAGCTTGGTGGGCACGTTTGTACTAAATTAAACACCACCCATTCATTCAACCTTTCATATTTTATTAAAACAATCTATTTTCTTGTTAAGATTTCACATCTAACAGTCATTCCTTGTCGCATACCAGTGCGCTTACATTTAACAAAGTGCTTCCGTGTAAATATTTCAGGGGGGGAAAAAAAGGTTGGAGCAAGGCAGCCCAACGACGCCATAGCAACAATGCTACCACGAGCTACACAATACAAAATACGGCGGGCTTTACACGAATATAATAATATCTAAACGAAATTATTGACATATTGCCACATTCTAACATAACCACGATACATTTAATACACTTTAAAATCGCCAATTGTCACAGCCAGGAAAAATACCACGCGCTATTAGCAGTAGCATCTCAGGACGGGCCTATGCGACATAAGCTAACTTTACCTGGTCGGCTGCTGCATCTGTAGACATGGCTGGAAAAGTAATATGGGGTTAGAGAAGTACTACAGTATAAGGAACGATTAAATGGCAGCGTGGTGGCAAATTTTAAAACAGCCCCGTAACACGCATTATCTTTAAACCGAGCAATCACGTTGCCCTCAAAGGACTCGCTGCTCAGTAACTAGCCGATTTATTTTTTTTCAAAATGGCGAGAGATTTGACTTCCGCTCCGCGTCGCGAAAAAAACACTTAAACTTCCTGCCCCCAAATTTAAAAAATAAAACAACACGTTTCACAAAACAAAAACAAACAAACAAAACAAAAAACTAGGGAGAAATTATACATGCCCCCCCACAAAAAAACTACATCATTACAATACCGTCACTTTTTGACAACTTTTGCCATCCAAATTCAAAATTTTCCATGATTCAAATCATCACAACTCTTTTTTTCACAGTATGTCCCACATTTCAACATTAATCCCACAACAGTATTCAATATTCACGAGTAATTTTTACAGAAATTGTATGTTACTTGTGATTTGGAGAGAATTGGTGCAAACCATTTATATAATATTGTCCAGCTATATTAAAAAAAATATTCCTGAAGAAATCCTTTAAATTAAATAAAGTAAACTTTTTGTTGAACACCAACTTAATTTCAGAACCAGGCTTCCTATAATTACAGCAACGGGGTTACAATTTAATGCTATACAGTAATAGAGTTTTTGTTGTGCACGCTAGCTGTTGTAGCTGTTATGCTAATTGGTCAGGAACAAACATAACAATATCGATCCATTTTCGTAACCGCTTATTCCTCACAAGGGTCTCAAGGCATAACAATATCCTTTCTTTAAAAGGAAAAACTTTGCTATTAGAATGTCTTTTTCTGATCATGAGTTAAATTGGTTGCCTTGGTTTGAGTAACAAATTCATTGGAACTGAAAACATTGGGAAAAAATATGAAACATTAAAATGAGCCATTAGCTTGATGTATTTTCTGCTGAAAGTTGGAGAGTCTTTTCAGGCTCGATACTGTCAAGGTGCCCTTGAACAAGGCATGTTCAGCACTGCTTATATGCCTCGCCTAGGCTCACATCTTACCTGCATGTGTGTGATGTGCACCACAAAATACTTATAATAAAACATGGTGTAAATTTAATTTCCCCTAGATTACAATTAATACAATACATTTAAATATATGTGGGAATACAACGAGACACGTGGTTTGCAGAGAATATTCCACACTTCCAAAAATAGGCCCGTATTTGAAAGGAAGTGAAGTAAGCCACAAGTGTGGGGGTTTCCAGAGCTCAAATTTCATTACCACTGCACTACGCTTCTAGACGTGCTATTCTCCTCTCTGACCAGTAGGGTGGGACATATGACAACCACGGGAGATGCGCGTGTGCGTGTCTGGCTGACGACCCAAAAACTAGACCAAAAAGAATGATTCCCGAGTAATCAACCTTCTATTTTTTTGGTCTGTAACTCTGCCACCTCCCCGTAAATCCAGCAATTATACAGGACGAACTGAATTTTAATGTACATTTGATATGCACCCTCTACGTTATACAATGTCTTATTTTTAGGCTGTGTTTCTGTATCGAGTGTTCTGCGATAGATACCCATGGTCTGGCCAATACAGTCAGCTCACAAACATTCACTCTGGGTTGAAGACAGAAGAAAGAGACATGTTGGAGGCTAGCAGGGCTGCGGAGCAGCGCATCTAGACGGGGGTACGGCCACCCTTTCCTAGATGGGCTACCTCCCCCAAAGTGGAGGGAGACACATTAGAACTGCGTAGCTCTCACCCGAGCACGGCTTGATATTTCTGGATGCTCATATGTGGGATTCCGTTGACGTTTGCAATGTGGGAGATGGTGGCGTTACCGAGGGGGAGCTCTCCCTTCCTGTCGTCTAGGACAAGATGGCAGCAGTGCAGGCGAACTGTGCATGCTATGGATTTATAAATCCGTAACATGTTCAGAGAAGCCCTGGATTATATTTATTGTGACTCTATGTGAAGGTAAGTGGACGGGGGCGCATTGTGTGCGATTGAATTCACATTTTAAAACCAGTTTGCCCGTGACGTAACACGGCCGTAACTTACCAACAAACTTGGCTAGCGCGTCTGGTTGGTTTTAATCACACGATTTTGACTTTGGTCACAGAACAATCATACTGTTTACTACTTCACTTGTAGGAAAATTCCTTGTAGGCTTACGTGACTGTGACGTTGGTTGTAATTATTAACGCGAATGTTCTGGGCACTCTTAGTGTGTTATTTCTGTGTTGTCATGGGGAGCCGTCAATTTATACATCGTGATGACAGTAGCAATTTATACTACGTAGATGAAACGAATTAAGTAATTTGTGATTCGTTAATGGTGTCAATCCATTAGTTGTTAACATGGCTCATAAAACGTCAACAGGCAAGTTAGCACAAACACGGAAGACCTTTGAGCTCAGCGAACCATTGAGAGTGCATACATTCGCTTGTTATTTAATCAAACCCTGCTTTCAAATAACTCGACCCTTGGTATTTTCTATTTCCGAGCTATTGGGTTTAGTAGATGTAGATTTTCAGAATAGAAAATAATATCTACGTGACTTAATGGTTTTCTATCCCGAACACCTGTTGTTGTTGTCTCACACTCACTGGCCACAAATGAGTCTCAATTCAGGATATGGTAAGTGGTGTTGTTTTCCGTCAAAGCTTTTTCACTTTGACTGTAGTTATGGTGTCCCTGACTGAAAAGTGAAAGCCTTATAATTGTATAATCATCTGGTCATATTATCGCGCACACACACCATCGTATATTTTTCAAGACTGATTGAATTTGCCTTTTGGAGTCATGTTGTGGTGGCCTCTAAGAAACGGTACACGTACATTCATGGTGTTAAATGACAAGTTTCAGTAATTACTTCATACGTAGTATTTCTATACACTTTTATTTAATAATTTAAGAATATATACATCGGGTCACTCTTGATGTCGGACCCTGTCAAGAAGGGATTGAGTGAAAACAATGCTTGGAAGATCTGTAAAACCTGAAGAAAATGAGCATTTTCGATACAAATTTTCTGCTAAATCAGATATCTACGCTAACCTTTTTGTACTGGCATCGCTTGTGAGATCAATTGAAAAAGTTGGTCGTACCCTTTTTTGGTGGAGTACAACATGACCGTATTTATAGTTGTCTTAATAGGTATACCGTTGTTTCGTGTGATGTAAAGATTTACAGTCACTCAAGATACGATATTTGGAAAATATTTTACTGTAACAATAAGTTTGTCTGCAACAAGCAGCAGGTGAGAAAAACAAGTTGGTTATTTTATATAATTTAAAGGAGCATTGTGGACTTAGTCACTGTTTTACTTGTGCAGCCTCTGGCCAAAATCGGAATTGCAGCCTCTGTGTAAAGCTCGTGGATGGCGCCACTCCGGCAAGCACCCCCCAAACCAAAACTGTGGCATGTTCCGGGCGAACACTCTACATCCACACTGAAGGGGGGAAGATACATGCTGAGGCACAGTCTTTGTTAAAAACAAAAAAAAAACAAAGTGGAGCATGCATGATGTAGTAAAAGCTTTAAAGACAACATAAAACAAAGTAAAGGCTTTGATTTTATGTGAACATTATTTTGTTAAACTCTTAAAGGCCGCTCTTTTGGGATGGATTTGTCTCAAAATTAAGGTTGCTTTGCCTTGAAGTCCGAAGACATGTTTCTGCTGCTACTTTGCAGCCGCAGCCAAAGAGGGAGCACAAAGAAGAACATAGGTGTGGGCGATTTTGCCAAATGAAAGTAAGATCTCAGATTTAAATAACGAAAACATTTATTCAGTTTTTATTAACGAAAAATTGGATTTACGTTTTTTCCCCCCTGATGTTTGTGCTTGTTGTCCCCTCCAACTCGGCTGATTTCACAATTACAAATATTGTTATACAAATGGCGGTGGTACATGGTACGGTGGTGCCTGAACGTAAGAGTTCAAAATCGTTCAGCCCTACTCCTTAAAGTTGAAGACTTGCTGTATTGTATTGTCTGTACTGTATCCTTTGGCTGCTGTAATTTCGTCCAATTTTGTTTCGTGATAATCCTTCTCTGCTTTCCCATCAGTGTTTGCTGCCTCACCATGCCTGACAATGGAATGAAGGCTGGTCCTCTTGTTAACATTCTCAAATGAGCCCCGGCTGCCTATAACTCTTTGACTGCCAAAAACGTTAAATAACGTTTAGTAAAATCCTATGGAGGAGTGCCAAAGACGTTAAAAGACGTTTGTTTCAAAACAGAGGTGAAACTAACCATTTTCTATTGTTGATTACTCAAAAACGGAATAAGGTAGAAACAAACGTTTTTTTTTCCGATGAAAGATGAGAGTCCAATCTTTCATTTGGTAGTATGTGTGTTTCCATAGTCCAAACACATAATTTTCTGTGGACCTTGAAAGATCAGTCAAAAGATCAGTCAAAATGCTTAAATCGGCTGGCACTCACGGCATCCCTTTTCTGAAAACGTCTGGCAGTCAAAGAGTGTTAAACAACTTGTTCGGTACCTTGTACGTTGAAGTTCCTGGGGTCTGCTAACGCAAATCAATAGAAATGGCTGGTGCCTTCTTATTAGACTCTTTTAGTCACAGTATGTCCCACAAGCTGCTTCTCAGTCAACCACACCAAAAGCAGCTTGTCCATCTTTTCATGGAGCTTTGTGTGCAGCTTAAAAATGATTTGAACACCGTTGGCTGACGCTGTAGTCTTTATCGACTTTTTGCTTTAGTCAGTGTAGTACATATTTTAGAAATGCTGCGCTTGTACTTTTTGCTAAGTTGACCACAAGCACATCTCATATTTTTCTATAGTTTCATGCATTACTTCAGTGGCCATCATCAATACAACCATAACAAATCACGCAAGGACTCATCTTTCAAAAACTTGTAAGTAGAGGCATTTGTAAGTCAATGTACCGCTGTACTTATTTGTGATCTGTCATCTAAAGCAAAAATGCTGCTTGGCTGTTTTTTTTTTTTTTTTTTAAACAAGGCCAAAAGTTTCAATTAGGGGTGTAACGGTTCACAGAAGTCACGGTTCAGTACGTATCTTGATTTTGGGGTCACAGTTCATCAGGAAAAATCACAAAAAAGTCCCAAGAATATCGTTCTTGGTTTATTTTCATTGACTTTTAGCAGACAGTAGTGAAGTAACAGTTTGTTCAACATAGTGTCATTTAGAACTACCTGAGATAACTTGGTATACGATGCAGATCACCACTTACAGGTAGTCAAGCTTTATTCTATCTACCTGTAAAAAAAAGTTTATCTACATTCATTGTCAGAGAGAGCTTTTCAGTGACACAGGAAATTCATCCATTTGTTGTTAGTCGTCAGGTGCAACGGACAACTCCTCAACTGCTCGTGTGCGCCTGTACAGGGCCACCACTGAGAGGCTTTTGTGCGCTCGGGATGGGGCATTGAAATGAGACTCGATCACATTTAATAAATATTTGAGGCCTGGGTCCTCTACTATTGCACATGGTGCATACATAGTTGTTGAAATATTGTACAGTAATAGCTAATATACTTGGCCCTGTCTGCTTTCAAATCTATCTAATGGCTTCTTAAAAAATGTGGGAAAAAATTGTTGGACAGTTCGCTTTTCTTCTGTCTGGCTTCGGCGATCGACACATCTGGAATCGGATGATGCTGTCTAATTTTCATTAGCATGTCTGACTGTTGTTTCATATCGCACAACTATTGACCAACACCGACACACTGTCCTCGTCTAGTCCATCACTCAAAATGACATCGCTACTCTGCTCGTAACGGGACCTTACATTTTTCCACACGGCTGATTTAATTGAAACCGGTGGGTCGTCGAGCTCCTGTCTGTCATCTGAACCCGTCCAGCTTTTCTTCCTCTTGTTTTATTGTTTATTGTCGGTTGGCAAACTTTTAGGAGCATTACCACCCATCTGAGTTCTAGTGATGCTACTGCAATGAATATGACATGACATGACATACAAAGCAAACACAGGCCTCTAGTTTCAGTAATTAAAAAAAAAGTATTTTAAAGTTTCACATTTTTTCTGTCGTTTTATGTTGTATTTGTAAATACAAAGAGGCTCTCTGTTAATATTTTCCCAGGCTTGTTCCAGTTAAATTTTTATCCTTGCTTCATTGTTCCTTTTAGTAAAGGGCTGCTCTTTTCATACCCCACTGTGTCACAAAACATTTATGGTCTTAAAGCAGCAATTTGTTGTTTTTAATCTTTTCATCGACAGCACACTCCTGTCTGCGGCCCATGTATCACGTTATCTAAAGCAAGGCTTTCAGGAGGTGACAGTAGGACAGTCATTTAATGCGTCTGACACACCTACTGGGTCTGCAACCTGTGCTTGTACTGTGTTTGCACATAAAGAACTGGTTTCTCAGTAACCTTCTCTGCATTTAAGGTGGAAAATATAACCAGTGAGCAAGATGACAAGCTTAGAATTTCTGTGGAAAGCTGTGCAGATGGGTGGAACTGGGAACATTTCCACCAAAAGTAAACATTCAACATTATTTATAGCACAGGACAGGCATAGTGTTTATTTGAAGATCAGTTGGATAATTTTATTGGAATACCCACTATATTTTTTGTGAAGGAATGGGTAAGAATGTTGATCAAGAAATGTTGCTTGGTAATAAATTATGTAGAGGCCAACTAGGAGTCATGATTTAATATTAATCCGATTAATTTTACATTTTACTACACGTGACTTTCCACTTACTACAGTTGCTGTAGAAAGTGAGAGTAGTTGCAACTGCCATCACTTAAGTTTCACATTTATTTTTCACTTTCTCTGGTCTGAAGCAGTTGGTGACAATGCCATTTGACTCGAATGAGCGAAACTGCAGCTACTGCGAATGGTAGTTATGTTCAACTATATGAGGAGAGCAGACCGTAGCAAAAAAAGAAACAGGTAGTACGACGAACAACTCTAAAATTGCAAACCCTCCTAGCTCATTTAGGTCAGCAGTATAGGAGCATTTTGGCTACCTGGTTGAGAACAGAAATGGAAATGGCATAAGACCCAGTCTCAGACGATATCTTGTCACGTTTACAGTACTGACAAATTAATCTAAAATGACAAGAATCTCATCTGCGCTATATCACAGCAAATTGAATCATAATCCCCCCGAATTGAACCAAATCGAGTCTTTCCACTTTAAAAGCGAACCATCCTTGAATCGTCTCGCACCCCATGTATCGAGATACGTATCAATTCAACTTTTATTGGACAGATGAACACAGTCCTAGTAGAATGTAATCCGGAAGAAATTTGTTTTAGGGACTAGTGAATGAAGTGATTCACTTGCGCTTCCGAGAGTGATGGGAGCACATTAACACGTCGGTGGTAGCGATGGTGTGTACTGCTTACACCGAGCAATTATTTTACGATGGTCATAGCAGCAACTTGAAAATATACCCCACACACGCTATGGTTGGTGTTCTTGTCATTATCCAACCAAACAGCCAGTGCCCACCTAGTGTGAGATTCTTACGAGGCCTTTAACGGTTCATAATTAGAGGCATGACGTGTCACGCAGCAGTGTTGGTTTAAAGGGTGACGATGCCTCTTGGTTCCAGCTGTCCCTTTTACACAGATGTCACTTCATGCTTTGTGTCCTTCCATGGCCCAACGGCAGAACATTCTGTCCGTTTTTTGTGTGTGTTTTTTTTTTTTTTAGTATTGACTGTGTATGAGAACTAATCCAACCAGCTGAGGACTCCTAAATGTTAGTCATAAGTTCACAATTGAAATGCCAAGTGCTCACATTCCTTGGAAAATAGAGAGGCTTTTGAGCAAAGATCTTTTTCACGAGACTTTGGTGTTGTTGTGAGGTCACTGGGCTCTGAATCTTCGCAGCGTCTCCTGTTGAAAGGCAAAGGCGTTGCAAGGACAAAAATGCCCACCATTATTTTCAGCATTGGCTCTGATTTTGGCCTT
This sequence comes from Vanacampus margaritifer, assembly GCF_051991255.1. NCBI lineage: Eukaryota > Metazoa > Chordata > Actinopteri > Syngnathiformes > Syngnathidae > Vanacampus > Vanacampus margaritifer. Next base: position 18,232,623 of record NC_135435.1, on the reverse strand, counting down.
CACGATGGTATGCTGGAGTCACGGCATTATTTGGTAAATGATAGACAATCTGTTTTTTGGGTTTTGGTCATTGCAGAAGCCGAGCTCAAACATGCAAACTCCACATGGTTTCTGTGCATATTAAAAGATACATATTAATCAGACACACCAGATGAAAGGTTAAGAAATAAAAACACGTACTATACTTTGTTGTAAAGCCGTCTTCATGCTTATTGCCACTTGCTTTTATAATCTCCTCTTTATCATGGAGCTAAACTATGCTACATTTCTTTCTCACATGTTCAAGTGTTATCTGCAGTGAACACCGCAGTCTTTGTCTCACTTTGAATAGTGAAGTCAAACCACAAGGCCATCATCAGTTTTTGCCGTTGTTAACAAACTCACTGCGTAGATGAGATGGTGTAGTTTGTCATACTTAAATGCCTTAATCATGGTTAAATGTGATTAAATATGATGGAGCTGATGAACCTAGAATGTAGAAGGCATGTTCAATTTTAATGCAGCTTTGCTTAACCTGTTAGGCGCAAAGATTATTTTTGTGCACACAACTAGGGGATTGGTATAATGGATTATCCATCCATGCCATTGAGCCAAATTGGTGCAACCGGGCCATTCTGGAAACTCCCCAAATTCCCGATGGCCACCTCGCCCGTGGTCCTGATCTAATGTTCCTAACAGAATTTTGAAAATACGAAACTTCAGATAAATTGTTCAGGTAGTGTATTTGTATAGCTGGGCAGCTTTTCACCTTTTCAGATGTTTGTTTTATTTCCTGTTAATATTATTGACTATCATTTATAGTATATTAAATGTAGTTTTTCTGACTCAGTACCACTTGCTCGTCACAGACAGGTGTCTAGTGTTAATTTGCTTCTTTTGTTAAATTTTGAGGGGACTACTGTCAAAGGTCACCAGTGAGTAATTAACTTGCAGCTCAAGGTTGGTGGAAGGCTTCTGCAGCTTTGAAGGCTGTAATGCAATGCCACAGTTGGAGCCTCATGGTTGACCAAGGGAGTATCTGGGATCTGCTCATAATAATAGCAGCAGCTGCCATTCTTTTCCCTTCCCACTAATTACTGCCCTGTGCTTCATGTTTTGTTTCTAACATCTCAATGTAGGTATATGGTGTTTTTGTTGGTGTGAGCATAGGAATCTCTCTGCCTGGCTGCTCTTCCAGTGTTTTGGATGTGACCTTCTGGGTTGTCCAAAAAAGGAGCCTTTGTCAGGGTTTTATCGTGCTGGGTGCTGAGATATTTGTCTATGGCTGTATGGTATGTCCATTACTTTTGGCTGTTTTTAGTAGTTCAGACTTAGTTATGGCGTCTTGGTTCAACCTGAATAAAGGTAATAAGTTCTACGATCTTTTAGAGTGTATCGAATGGAAAAAAGGCAATAAACAGGTTTGTGTGTTTTTGTTTTTGCTTTGCATAGAACACAAGCACAGTGGACCACAACCCAATTAAGATTAACAAATACTATTCATTAGGGCCAAGCGAAATGGCCTTTATTCTCCCACCAGAAATACAATTTTCGTTTTGTTTTTCCGCTTCTCCTTAGCAAATGACAATGACATTATTCAAACCCAAGTTTCACTTATGTTAATTAGTTTTTTCCCGGCACTTTTTCTCTAGTGAGAATTAACTTCACATTTTCACAGTCAGATTTTTGAATAACTGTTGATAAAATGGTCAGAAATGGGGCTAAATATAGCCCCCGATTCGCTACGCTATCACTATGCTATCAACGTTGTTGACTCCACTTTTGCAGACAAGCTCAAGCTTTACGAAACCAGCTCCTGTTTGTCGCCATGCTGTTCGTGCAAGCAGTGCATGTCAGTGGGGATGTACAGGCAGGTGCGAATAAATGAACAAAAAAACACCCAACAAATGATCTTTAATCAATCCATAAAAGTGATTAATCAGTCTTTTTATTATCTAATCCAATCCACTTTATTTCTATAGCACATTTTATAAAAAATGTTTCCAAAGTGCTGCACATTAAGATCCGCACACTATCATACACATAAAAATCTAGTAAAACCAACTATAAAAATAAAAACAATCAATAAACTAATAAAATACAATAGGTAAAAGAATAAATTTAAATAATTAAAATAAATAAAAATAAAACATAAAAAGACCCAGAGGACTAGACAATTTACGCTGAACTAAAAGTGGGTCTTAAGACGCAACTTAAAACACTCCACTGTGGGAGCAGTTCGAACGCGGAGAGGCAGAATTGTTCCACATCTTGGGGCCAACCACAGAGAGGGCCCTTTCTCCCCTATTAATGTTTTAGTCCTCTGATTCATGACACACTGACATAGCAACTGCCATTGCTTTTGGCCCAGGGTGTAATTTGTTGTTTTTAAAAGGCCTTACACAGCAAATCTTTTGGTATTGTCTGTCATCTCAGGTTTAGGGCATCATGCATAGAAAAGAGTACCAAAGTATACATATTTGTTTAAATGTTGATAAAAGTGTGTAAAACATTTAGCTTGAGCTGTTCCAGAATGAAAGTAGGTCATGGGTCCGAGGGTGGCACACATTGTCTCCAATCACTTACTAAGAACTGGATTGTCTTGAACTTCCATTCCATGTATTGAGCCATTTAAATGGTTGTTTGATAATCAAAATTAAACATGAAATGGCACACATGTACATGTGGGTGGTGTCCATGTACACCCCTTGATGCCTTGTGACTTTATTTTTGTCTGGTTGTCGTTCTCCGATGCTTTTTCTCCCTATTGGTTGCCTGGAGACATGCAAGTAGGATGTGTTGCAACCACAAGGAAAGGTCAGGCAAACCTGTGCAATATTAGTCATCTTCTGTGTGGAGGTGTTGGTGGGCCTACAGTGGATGGATGTGAGTCGAAAGGTGCTCTCAAGCACTCCACTGCAGCTTGTTCTCTTAGTGTTATCACAATTGCTAAAATAAATGAAAACAAAAAAAGTGACCTTTTTCCATATTAGAAAATATTGTAAAAAACAAAAATGTATTGTATATTTGAAGACCACACCTGTAGTTCACTTTCTCTGGTCCGAATCATGACGGTCTTATAATCAATGTCTGTGTCCCCGACTGTTTTAGTCTGTAATCACCAAATTCCAAATGTACCAAAATCTGTCATAACACACCATGTGACATCAGTCTCTTCAGTTGTTGGTCAAATGTAAACAAGAACAAGCCTACTGATAAGCGAGTAGTGAACAATAAAGTAGTGCTAGTAATAAACATAACTTGTGCTCCCAGAGTTGGAGGAAAGGAAACCTGATAATGCTTTTCCCTTCTTTACAATCAGCTTATCTGTAGACTCAACTTTGTCAATGTTAGACAGCTGTTTAAGTGAAAATACAAGGAATTTGTTCAATAAGGAGTCCTGAGAGATGTTTTAAAATGTTTAGGAGCAAAATATCTTAAAATTAAATCTTTATGCACCCTGATGTGTGTTACTTTTTAGTCCAATTTATGGAGCTATCCATCTGTCCATTTTCTATAACACTTAGCCTAAGTATGGTTGTTCTAATTAAAGGGATACTTGACTCATTGATTATTTTTCATGTACAATTAATACCTTTTAAATATAAATTTTTCCACTTGCTGTCGACTAAAGATGACATCACCTGTGCTGAGTAGGTGGATAATGACCAATCATGGCTCAGTTTGCTGACCAAACCCAGAAAGCAGGTGAGTCATGATTGGTCATTACCTACTTCCCCAATACAGGTGATGTCATCTTCAGTCAAAAGCAAATGGAAAAATGTATTTACAAAGTAATCAATTGTACATGAAAAATAATGAAGTTTTCAAATTCATTCTGGGCAAAATATACTTTTTTTTACTGCTGAAAATGGCTCGATGAGTCAAGTATCCTTTTAAATACTAAAATGATATTCCATGGATTTGTGTTATTGACCACCATTGTTTTTTCCCCCTTTTGCTTACAGGTATGGCCTCACAAGTCTTGGTTTACCCACCACACATTTATCAAACCCAGACAAGTGCCTTTAGCAGTGTAAAGAAACTCAAAGTGGAGCCCAGCAGCTGTGTGTACCATGAGAGAGCACATCCGCGGACTTATCTGAACAGGCGAAACCTTGGTATTGTGCACCCGACGAAAGCCTGCTCTTTCTTGAGCCAAGACTTGACGGCGGACGCAAAAGTGTTTGGAGGACAAGTGTACCCTGTGAAGACCGTGATTGTGCGGGGCGTCCAGAGACAACAGCCCGGGAAAAAAGGTGGGGGATCCGGCCCAGCTGCGGCCCATCAGCAGCAGAGCACAGGGGTTGTCCACAAGCAGGACCGGGATCATCATCAGCCAAAAAAGACAGTCACAGCAAGTGGAGCCAGCAGTGGAGCAACAGGGGCAGGAGGAGGGGGAAGGGGAGAGGGCTGCAGTGGAGGAGGTGAGGGTGGTGGAGAGGCGAAGGAGGAGGAGGAGGAGAAGAGTGACAGAGAATCGGACTGTGGAGGTTTGAACTCGGCTGACAGCTCTCAGCGATGTGGACTGAAACGTAAAAGTGAGGATCTGGATAATCGTGGGAGCACCATGCAGATTGTGGAGGAACTGTCAATGTTGCCTGCCATGTTGCAAACAACGAATGTAGGAAACACAGCAGCAGCAGCAGCAACTGCGCCTGCGGCCGTGGGGGCTGGAGGGGGGGCTTCCAAGCAGGTTGCAGGACGCGTGGGCGTTGGTGCAGCAGGGGGGGCGGGAGGATGTGACGGCGACTACCAGGTGGTTCAGCATGAAGTTCTTTGCTCCCTGAAGAATACTTACGAGGTGCTGGATTTCTTGGGACGCGGCACATTCGGACAGGTTGTAAAGTGCTGGAAAAGAGGCACGGGCGAGGTAGTGGCCATCAAGATCCTTAAGAACCATCCTTCATACGCCCGACAAGGTCAAATAGAAGTAAGCATCCTTGCCCGTCTGAGCGGGGAGAACGCAGACGAACACAACCTGGTGCGAGCCTTTGAATGCTTCCAACACCGCAGCCACACCTGCCTTGTGTTTGAGATGCTTGAGCAGAACCTGTATGATTTCTTGAAGCAGAATAAGTTCAGTCCGCTGCCCCTGAAAGTGATCAGACCTGTACTACAGCAGGTGGCCACGGCTCTGAAAAAGTTGAAGAGTATGGGTCTGATTCATGCAGACCTCAAACCTGAGAACATTATGCTGGTGGATCCAGTAAGGCAACCCTACAGGGTGAAGGTGATTGACTTTGGCTCGGCCAGCCACGTGTCCAAAGCAGTATGCTCCACGTACCTCCAGTCTCGGTACTATAGGTGAGTGAACACTCTTGACAATTATTATGACATTGATTGTTTTAACAATTTACTTAAGTGCAACTGCAAACTGTTTTACTAGTATCATTTGAGGGTAAAACTTAAGGTTTAAAAATGTCCTTCCTCTGGCAAAACAAGGAAATGGCTCCCATGCTTGCACAACATCCTGCCAACTACAGAGCCACATACTACTAGAGTCTGAAAAAAGTGACGCCGCAGTGTTCATTATAAAAGATTTTTCAGGCACTAGAGCCTGGGAAAGAACTTGTGTTCTGGAAATAAATGGGTTTAATCATTGATTATTTTTTTTATTTTAAAGCAACACTAAGGAACACTTTCAGTTTATGTTGATTATGGCGGCGCCATATGGACAAAAGCAGTAATGTTATGCCTGAAGGAAGACCACATTTCCCATGAAGACAAAGCGCATTGTGTCGTTTTTTAGTTCAAGGCGAGTGAAATCCGGGCCAATGTTGATCCTTGACTGTCCTTTTATCCAGGTAGTTTTATTTTTTGTCTCCTCAGACAAAACCGTTGTTTTGCAGCTCTGCCAGGAAAGCAGTAATCATGCGTCGACATTCAAATTGACTTCCGTCTTTGTAACGAATGGGTAAAGGGGGAAGTGACGTATGCCATAAAGCAGTCAGCACATTTGTAGTTTTTTTGTGTGGCAGTGTTCCTTCCATCCACCTCAAAGTTGCTTAGTGCTAGTAAGAATGATATAGACCCCCTCAGGCTATGGCAAAGGTACTATTCAACTAGTTTTAAGTCATTGTTTTATTAGAAGAGTTATGAAAACATTTTATTAAGGCTAAAAAGTTCCTCAGTGCTACTTGAATGCATGAATTTCCAAAAGGATTTATTATGACTTTATGGTAGTTATAAATTTCATGCATCGATTATGTGGCAGTATGTGCAAGCTAACCCCAACATTGTTTTTGTAATTAGATAACGTCAAGAAAGCCTGGCCAAGAAATTACTAAATTACAGTACAGGCCAAAAGTTTAGACACACCTACTCATTCAATACGTGCTTTATTTTCACGACTGTATATTGTATATTCTCACTGAAGGCAAACTATGACGACAACTAACGAACACATTTGGAGTTATGTACTTAATGAAAATAATAAAAATAAATACATAAATAGCCACCCTTTTCACTGATTACTTTTTTGCACAGTCAACTGAAAGCGTTTTCCAACCGTCTTTAAGGAGTTCCCAGAGGTAAGAATGTCAAGAAAAGTAACCAGAGCAAAGGATGGCTATTTTGAAGAATCTATCATATAAAACATGTTTTCAGTTATTTCACCTTTTTTTGTTTTGTTAAATACATAACTCAACATCAGTTCATACATAGTTTTGATGCCCTCAGTGAGAATATCCAAAGTAACCAGTCATGAGAATAAAGTAAATGCATTGAATAAGAAAGTGTGTCCAAACTTGCGGCCTCTACTGTATATTCCTTCGAGGTAGTTTCATGTTAATAGCCCAAACTATTATTAGCTGTGTAATTATTTTGGCTTTTTAGTTGTGGACATCTGAGGTTTTCACATCAAAGACGAGAGTCGCGTTCGCCTGAACTGAGGCTACATGCAGGTGACATTCATTTGGCCAGTTGGGAAATGTGTAGTTTGTTTATTTTCCCAAGGCCTTGCGGGATGTACCTGATGTACCAATTCTGCATGCACGGTCCTGCTTGATAAACAACACCACATACATATTTTACGTTGGCTTTTGGTGTTTTGCTGGCAGCATGCATGCTCACAGGTACCAAAAGCGAGTAATGAAATGAATTAATAACAACGTACAAAATAGCACAAAATCCCCTTAAGATCATTTTCTGAGAAGCAAGAAAACAATAGAGGACGTTTGTTGCCTAAATACTCCTCCCCAAACAGATACACTGCATGCTTAATACATACACAGTACAGCAGAATATCTGTCGATGCTGTACAATTCCGACAAGAGTTTTTTCCCCCCCATAGTTACACTACTTTGACACTACATTGAAAGTATCCCAAAATTGATTGGTTTAATCACCGTGGACATATCCACACATGAAGTGTGACTTATGAGGAGGCGGGTGCTTTTTCTGTCCTTAAAGTTTCTGTTTCTTGCATGTGCTTTGCTCCACAAACTTTAAAATAATGAGGGAGGAATCTAGAGATGTGAGCCAGACCCTCACATCCAACATCATTGACCTTTGACGCCACTAATGCTCTTCTAGATTAAACACCAAAAGTTCACAGACTCTCCAAAATCTTGTAGAAAGGCCCAATTCAAGATTTTCTTCCGGTTTCAGTTCCTGTGGGTATAGTCCATAGATTTAGAGTTAAAAAATAGGATGGTTTGTACTTTGCTCTACTTTCGTAAGGCAGGAAGTGAAGAAAGCAGCTGCTTGTCAACGCTGTCTTTTCAGCGCTTTTGTGTTCATTCATGACATTCTGCTGGTCTAGTTTCATATGCTGGTGCATACAAATAAATGTGGCTGCAATTAGCAGATAATATTACTATATTAATATTAATATTATCCCTTTCACCAATAATATAAGTAGTATTTTTTTTTATTGAAAGGCAACCTGGATGACAGACAAGGCAATCCATTTGACAACATGTAAAAGAGAGTCCTCAAAAAGCTGCCCTCCAATCCCAACAAAAACTGAAATATTGGTGAAATCAAATGACTACTATGTAAAAAGCTGTTGCAATAAAAACACACAACTGTGCATGCTTTGTGGAAACCTTGCAGAGCATACATCAGGGGAGAAGAATGTTTAAGCACGTGAGTAAAGAACTGCTTAAAATAACTCAAGGGATGTTGACCCGCATGCTTCTATAGATGGTTAAGCAGCTAGAAGGAAATGAAAGGAGAGCTTGACGATGCAAGTCACGTCTCACTTCAATCACTGACGAATCAGTGTGTTTTGTCCAGATTTGGATCTGCTAAAACTCAAATTTAAAGAGGAAAATATAGTAAATTGCAGTTAAGAAATGAAAAATAAAATTAAATGTATTTAATTTCAAGAATTGTCTCCTGTTTATATTTACACGCAGTATGTATACATTTTTGACTTTCAGTCCTTATGGATTCTGTATTAAATTACTGGAAAATATTTTTAGCTATGTTTTTTCTCTCTTTGCAAGTCAATTGAAAAAAATTTAAACATTCTAACTGTACTCCTCTGTCAGAAAACCTGCACCAAAAGGCTAATACTATATATAGCACACCATATACTAATTTCACAATAAATGCCAACCTTTCTATTTTTGTGCATGAGTTGCTGGTTTAACAAAAAGTGTGTGCGCACATATTGAGAGGAAATGAAAACGGGACAGATGAACTTTACATTCCACATTATTACTGGTTTTTCAATAAATTAATGGATTTAGGGCAACATGTCAAAGGAACTTGGGAGGTTTCACTTGAGAAATGAGATCAGTCATGACTAAAGGCCCTATGTATTAGTTGGCAACCACAAGCCAAGATTTTTTTGCCAAGGACAGAAAAACATTCTCCATGAACTTGTGTGTACTCCGACGACTATTGGAAGATTGTACATAGCCTTGTTGTCTTGGAAATGTAATTTCCATAACACCACAACGTACATGGAAAAAAATTAAGTTGAACTGGGGATTCACTTTTAAATGACCTCTTTTAATTAATTTCTTCAGAGGTGTGCAGTGAAACTACACATTTATTAGACTGCCTGTCACATAATAATAATAATAATGCATCGGATTTATGTAGCGCTTTTCTATCTAATCAGATACTCAAAGACGCTTCACATAAAGATTTTGGCAATTACCAATACAGTACTTTAAGTCTAGGGCTGCTATGACATTAACCTTAAATCGACGGATGGCTGGATAAATGGTTGGGACATAGTGAGACATAACTGCCGGCTGAAACAGGATTCAGGGAGGCTCTATATGGATGATTTTCATTACTGAAAACGGCAACATAATCTTAGATCAGTAAAAGTAGCATTCTATACCGTCCATCCGAACCGCTAAAAGCAAAATAAATTAGTAGCAATATTTAACTGGACACTAAACATTCTTTCTGGTCAAAGTAGTGAAAAAAAATCACCTAGAACTTAATTTGGATTAGAACCAAAGTGCACTCTTAATACATACTAACCTCCTCTATATACCTAAATCAATTTAACATTTATGTATCATCCATAAGGGAAAAGGAAAAACAAAAAATCCCCGATATAAAAAACAAACTACAACGCAGTGGCCCAGATTTAGGTCACTCATATTAGGCAATTTGTATCGTGCATTGTGGCATTTTAGGGCATTTCTGAAAGAGCACAAAAACAAATATGCAGTAGATTACTGTAGTGACAAAATTTGTCCTTTGCATGCAACGCAAACACTGGAACAGTGGTCGACTTGAAGTGTCCGGGGACCCCTATTGTGACAGGTGGTGATGTCACAGTACCAATACAATAACCTCTCGGCCACGACTACCAATTGCCCAGTCCAATACAGCCCTGTGTAGTGTTGTTTCAGATTTGCACCCAGATTCAATGAGTTTCCTCTTTGTAACATATCCGGCCTTGTTCAAGTGAGTTCTAAATGGACAAATTGGTGCCAAAATTCTCCCAGTGAGACATTACATTGTGCATGTTAATGCTGTGGACACCCTTGTTCATTGGAGTTGAATAGGTCCATTATCTTACCATTAACTCTTTGACTGCCAAAAACGTTTAATAACGTTTAGTAAAATCCAAATGAGGACTGCCAAAGACGTTAAAAGACGTTCACTGTTAACCATTTTCTAACCATTTTCTATTGTTGATTACTGAAAAACGGAATAAGGTAGAAACAAACTTTTGTTTCTGATGAAAGATGAGAGTTTAATCTTTCATTTGGTAGTATGTGTGTTTCCATAGTCCAAACACAGAATTTTCTGCGGACCTTGAAAGATCAGTCAAAATGCTTAAATCAGCTGGCACCCACAGCATCCCTTTTCTGAAAACGGTTGGCAGTCAAAGAGTTAAAAATGTAATGAATTTACATGTGTGTCAAAGTCTGTCTGAACTGGGACAAAAATATTTCTCTAACTTTGGCTCCATGTCAGCAGCACATTAAGAGGTTTACATTGGCTGCACACGCGTAAAGCCTTGTACCCTTAATCCAAGGCCTAGGCTGATCAGAGTGCAACTGCTTCCAGTGTTCCACTAAATAATGGTGAATGAAATAGTGAATGAAAAGTTAGTGTGTGGAATTAGTTTTATTTTTTATTTTTTTTATAGAAGTTTCACAGAAAGGCCCCATGCTTCCATTAGGACGTCACCATTTTGCTAGGTTGTCTTTGTGATGTCACATGTCTACCTGTGCCTCCGAAAACACTTATTTAACTGAACAAGCTGTGTAAGACTTCTAAGCACAAAACAACAATACCCCTCCCTCATGTGCTGCCACCCTTATTTGCAGGTCAAATTCCACCTTAAACATTGGTTCTCCCCAATAGGACACAGGCAAGAGGATGAGGGAGCTATTTTTGTAGTGTGAGATAACAGCCTCACTTAAAGTTCTGTAAAGGGAAACAAAAATAGTCATGCTACCTACATGAAGAGTCATGGGGCTGTCGTGACTTTAGGTTGTGTCATTTCACAGAAAATCGGCATCTACAAGACACATACATCATAGAAGATTACACAAACATGTTGAATTCATTCATTTCGAATAAACTTACATAAGTGCAGTACTTACCTGATTATGAAAGCTCAAATGTGTTTTTGGAGTCTAATGGGGATTGTAATGTTTTGTTCAGTGCAACTTTACCTGTCAAGGAGTTAACTACATCAAAAACATACAGGACTGCGGCTCTCTAGGACCGAACTTGCCTACCCCTGCTGTATACCAACTCACAAACACTAACCATGTTAAACTGTGCTATTTGTAAATTAAATAAAATACATTTTGAAGCCATATTGCCCAGTCCTGCGATATATTTACTTTTGCTGTGGTGTGGGAGTCATGGTGCTCATCAGAATTCAGTTTCTCTTTCACGGCGTATTTTCAGGATAGAAAATTGATTTGGTTTCACCAGAGGGCAATGAGGCTTTGGTTGCAACTTTGGTCCAGAAACGGTATCCCCCATTCTTCCCTGGCAACATTCTATTTTCTTAGTATTTTCGACTTGTTGTATATCGCAAGGGGCACCAAACAACCCACCCAGCGCAACCCCAAGTCTAGCTTTATCCTCCGGAAAATCCTCCCCTAATACTAATGGGATGAGAAATTGTTGACCTGACTTCCTGTGGTGTTTTTACTATGTTTTGGACTGACCTAGATTTGGTATGCGTTTTGTTTTGCCGACCTCCTAACCTACTGGCCGGGCCTGCTCATGCATGGCCACTCTGGCTCAATTCATGCATGGCCACTCTGGCTCAATTCATGATGCATGCTATTTGCCACTCTAAAACATCTGACATTCTGTAATACTACGTATTAAGAATGTTTATCTTCCCCAAACAGTAATTACCAACAAGAGATACTGTTTGTAATAATGTGAAATCTGTGTTTTTACCATTCAAGATTGCCCAGTGCCACTTTTTGATGACATTCCTTTTAATATAGTCTTAATAGCCTCATGAATGTAATTATTTTGTATGTTTTTTTACAGGGCTCCAGAAATTATTTTGGGATTGCCATTTTGTGAAGCCATAGACATGTGGTCCCTCGGATGTGTGATAGCTGAGCTTTTCCTGGGCTGGCCCCTTTACCCCGGGGCTCTGGAGTATGACCAGGTAAACAAACATTAGCATGAGAGTTTTTAGCTTACACTGCCTTTTTTCGTACTTGTTATATATTGCATTGTTTTTGCCTACATATGCTTTTTTGTCTGATTTAAGTCTGTATTTTGAAGTTTTGTGCATCTCCCCCCATTTTGAGCAACTTTATTGCTTTAACCCCTGTCCCTCCTTAAAAAAAAAAAGCTCTATCCATGCCAACATTACACCATCCAAGGGTCTGTCTGGGGCCACCTTTCCATTTGTTTTTCCCCGTCCTTTCCTCCGTCTTCAGTTTGCTTTTCCAGTGTTCGTGCATCTTTCCAAATGTGACACTGTGCAGTGAATTCAGATTTTCCATTCCATGTATTTCGTGTTTAAAGATTTTAAGTTTGTGGAAGCTTTTGTTTGATGATGCATAATTTCTCCTGTGATGTTATGAGATGGCTTATAGCTAGAAACAAAAATCAATGGTCTTCTAATGGAAAACTGTGTTATTTAGATGTATATTGATAGATTTTTCTTTTTACTAGAAATTGTGAAAATACATTATCGGGTGGGAAAGGATATTTTTTAGATTCAGCAGTCAGGTTATGTCTGCGAGACTGAGCAGAAATGGGCTTTGCTCCTCCCGATGGACCCATGACGGTGTCTTCCGGGGACCAGACTGATCAGGGCTTATGCTGAGCCGCTTTCCCCTATCCCTTCAAAGCCTGCCAGCAAAGCCTCTGTGTGCCATACTGCACCCTACCTGATGATGCTCTGCCTCCCTGCACCCTCATGAAGTATTTTTATGACGAGCTTTAAAAAATTTCTGTCACTGGGTCATGGGAAGGAGAAATCACTCATCACCTCTAAAACAGATTTGACCTCGGTCAACAGCACAAGTCTCAAAATGAAAATCTTAGTTCACATTAGCCAGGCAATATGTCATGAAGCTGCCATAGGGATATTTAAGGAGAGCATTCTCACTTCATGAAGACACACCTTACAGTCTCAAATCACAGACGGGACGGATGAGTTTGGATAAAAGATGCCTAAAATAGGTGGTGTGAGATTGACTAAAATAAGAAGCAAGATAATAGGTGAGATGGATCTTGAAATACAGGCCAGTTTATCAGATGTGACTGAAAAATCCTTCCGAGTGCAAATGCGTCACAGAAATGCTTTTCATATTTGGTGTGATGGAAGTGGATCCTCGATGTAAATATGACTAGCGAATGTCACAGCACGTGGGATTTCGCATGTAACATGTTGCTGCCAAGCATCATCTCTGGATTAAAATACCTGCTAGTAAACATCATACGTAGTTTAAGATTTGGTTTCGTTATTGATTGCTTTACATTCATGACATGTACAGTGATCACCGTAAACAAGAGCTCCACAACAGATATTTTCGTTAATGCTTTCTTTCAGAATTAATATTTTCTATTGTACTTAATCCAAACAGATTAGTTCTAGCTAAAATAAATTTAAATTTAGCACAAATGTGTCTGATCAGAATCAAAGTTCAGAAAATTTGGTTCAGTGAAAAATGGAGGAAAACCATATTTTTCATAAGGTCATTTATGGTGAGCATTGTAGTCCCATGGTGTGGCTTAGTACGCAATGGAAGATGCAGAACAAACACTGAGTGAGCCATAGACCTTAACTAATTCATTTGCAACCACTGTTCTCCAAGCCTGCCTACTCCCTTTCACCAATTAGGTACAACAAGTATTACAATCTGGTCACATGAGAGTTCACAGAGAGAAAGATCCACTTTGGGGAAACAATTTATCTAATTTTATGTAGTACATTTTCAAATAGTTCCCATCAATGTTTAAAAATAAATAAATAAAAAAATTACAAAGAGAAAGCTGCATTTCCCAAGTTTGAAGTTCCACACAAATGAACCAGCTCCAATCAACTAGAACTATTAAATATATAAATACAATATACAAGAAGACAAGTGACTACGTTGGGTTAGGTGAGCTATACACAAAAACTCCTTAGCCACTTTAAAAAGGAAGACTTCAAAGAATGGCATGGACCACAAATGAAGTGAGGGAAAAAGGAAGAAGAATCCAAATTGGCGTTCTGAAACACAACAAAACACACCGACTAAAACATTTTTTTTGAATGATAGAAAGTTCATTTGTTTTCGAATTAGGGGCATTTCACAAAAATAGCATCAACAAAAGAACCATTTGTCATTTCAGTGTTCCCTTGTCTTAACATACAGTGAATACACAACTTGCAAATGAAGTTGACTAAAATAAAGAGGCCACAGTTGGAGGCAGCTGCATGCTGGTGTGAGGTGTCATCCACTTGCCACGGAGGGGATCTGGATGGAGCCACCCCTTCCGTTCCATTTGTACTTATCTTTCTCCTCGGGGTCTGGTTCCATCTTACACAGCATAATGTATTTATAAGTCAGACTCCTCCTTCTCCTCTCACTCCTCTTAACTTCCTCATCCGATATTACACTACCTTTTAGTTCACTTTTAATTTCATTAGCCAAGCATGAGAAACTCCTCTGCTCTGGTCATAAGGGGCGTGATGTAACATAAGCACTCTACAGTAGTTTTCAATATTAAAAGCTTTCTACTCAGCTCCAACAATCCAAAACAGATATTTAAGAGTAACTGAAGAATCTGAGGGTTTTTTATATTTGTAAGTTCTGCACGTAAAAATACATGAGTTACTTCATGTTCACACTGAAATGTTTTAACACAGAAAGCTTAACGTTTATTTTCTCTCTAATAACTATTTGGTTCACTGTAAAACGAGGTTAAAGGTTAAAGTACCACTGATTGTCACGCCCATCTAAGTGGGATGAAATTCGTTCTCCGTATTTGACCCATCCACTGAGGGAGCGGTGAGCAGCAGCAGGGGATTGCGCTCGGGGATCATTTGGTGATCTAACCCCCCCAATTCCAACCCGTAATGCTGAGTGTCAGGCAGGGAGGCAAATGGGTCCCATTTTTAGAGTCTTTGGTATGACCCGGACACTCCAAACCACTAGGTCACTGAACTAAACATAAAGACTAAAAGATTTAAATATTGAGGATTGTTAACCAAAATCACATTTAAGGAAAGTTTGTTATCTTAACGCTGTAATATTAACATACCTTATTAGTCGTTTATGTTTCATCATTAAATTTAAGTGTAGTATGTCTGTATGTAATATACAGGCCTCTGGTGGCCTCGGTGCATATACACCAGAATGAGTAGCACAATGCCTATTGAGTAATAATTCATGCACTAACGGCTTCATATATCAAGGCTTGAAATTAAGTTTGTTTGCATCGCAGTTTGTGAGTCAGCATTTTCATTTTTCCTCCTCATGTAGACACATTGAAAAGTAAGCGGATGTGTACGTGGCGCAACGCTCTTATGTCACATACGTACGTACAGGAAGTGGGGAGGCGGAAGCGCAGCCATTGGGTTGATGACAAAAGTGTGGGTGGGTGCATTTCATATTGAAACCCAAGGCGAGCACCGTGTGATGAAATCATAACACGGTCCTTGCTCTCCTCCTCAGAGCCCAGCGAAAAGCCGCGTAGGAACCCTAAAAAGATGAAATTATATGTTCTGCAAATCAATGAGATTCATGTTGCTTTTACCTTAGTAAGGTTTTCTTGGACACTAGAACGGATAGCATTTTCCATTGAATCCATTTCATTCAACTCGTTAGTTAAGGCACCATAAGTGAACTGAACCACACTAAGAGTTCAATTGGAAGTGGACCAAGACCACTTCGTCATGCTGACAGCATGTTCTAATTGTCTTACTAGGGAAATGACAAGGTCTAGTGTCCACAATTGTGGAGACCAAAGGCAAGTTGAAGTCACCTATTTCAGATGTGTCCTCTTTAAATTGTTTAGTTGTGAAAATTGTAATATAATATTCAGAGAATGAGATGTGCCTTTTTGTTGCAAAAGCTAGAAGCAATAGAAATACAATCAAATATGTGTTTGTATCCGAATTAAATAAAAACAAAGGTTTCTTTCTTTAATTCTGTTGGTTATCGTGTGGTCTCATTGTCTCTGCCAAGGGACGCCTTTTGGGCAAGAAGCAAGGTTTTTTTCGCCCACAGACACAGGCTGTTTTTTTTTATTTTTTATTGTGCAGACTTTCTTGTTTATATAGTGCTGATGAAGAGATGGAAAATTTAATTATTGTGCTTTTAAGTGACTGCTCAGTATTGCATGGATCTCTTACCACTGTCGTCATCGTATGAGAGGCAGTGGAAAGCTTTTTTGGTTGACATGCAGTGCTTAAAAAAAAAAAAAGAGATTTCAAACCATCCATCAATTGGAAAGTCTGGTGGGCCGCTGGGCTAATAAAAACTCTGGGCTAAAGCCTGTGATGTATTTCTTTAAAATAAATAAAACCAAATTTATAATATCTCGATTTTGATGAACACTTAATACTACACTATTTACATATTGGTCATGATGCATGCCGGGCACAGCGTCGCCATTCCGAATGAAGTTCATACATGACGCTTGTTTGAATTGACGAAAGGAATATGCCACCACTGTGAATCCGAATGAAATTTCATTCGGATTCAGCTTATTCATTCCGATTAAGGTGTTTATATGGAGCATTTTCATTCCGTTTGGTCGTTCGGATTCATTCTAATCGTAATACATGGCTCCATGTAAACCAGGCTACTCATGTCAAGCTCGAGCTCAATAAATACCCCGACCAGAGACGCATTAAATGACGCCAGCACAAACATTCTCATGGCGTATAGTAAACTTTAGGTCACGCAACATGTTTTCATCGCTTATACAGAGTGATTCTACTACGCTAAATTTACTGTCAATATTCATTTATTAAAGCATGCAGGATATTAGATCACCCACACAGCCAAGATTGAGCATTAGCAAATACATTTGATTTCCACCTATCCATCTAAGGTTCTTGAGAAATCTTGGTTTTTCTATGTGTCTTTACAATTTTGTAAGTCTCAGCACTCTTTGTACATCTAGACTAGAGTCTGCTTTTGGAGGCTGTTCAGCAATGTCATTGTGTCCTTGTTCCACTTTTTGTTTTATAGCCTTGTTTTTTTTTTTGCCATGGAAAATTAACCTTGTTTTTTAGCCATGGAAAATTATTCCAAGACTTTTTCCTCCCATATAATTCTCATTTTGTAAACAACTTCCACTCTACTGATGTTTCTAAAATATAATCCCCAAGAGCTGAGCTTTTAGCAATATTACATTTAATTTCTGCCATACTGGAATTCGCAAATAGTGTGACATAACAGGATTTTAGCATATTAAGGGTTATACTGGCGCTACAATGATTGACATGGTGTGACACATCTTTGTCACTGTGTGGCTCCATGCTTCTTTGCAGTGCTGAATCTGTAATGCTTGTTGTCCTTAACACTTATGTGTGATTGACGTCAGCGAGGCTGCTCACTGGCCTCCTCACATAAACCTGTGTGTGTGTGTGTGTGTGTGTGTCACACTCCTCCGAAGAGCCATCATTACCAAGGAAGGCGTCTGGCATTTAGCGCAGGAGGGACCTTGTTATCACAGCTAACATGTAAAGACCCTGACACCTGTCATACATCAGCACAGGGATATTTGGGTTTAACTGTTTGACATGAACTGCAATCTTCAAGGTCTGTGATGCAGTGCCCAGATGGAGGCAATCTGAACCCAGTGACTCTTGACTGTCAGTGATTTTACAGAAATAATGTCACTGTTATTGACCTTTTTAATGCTCTTAAGCACAGTTTCTTGTGTGTGGGTATTAAATATAAATTTTGCTGCCTTAATTTCCTGCACTAGATTGCTAACGTACCTGTGAATAGAATTGTTGTTCATTCTTGTCTTGTTTTCTTTCTCCATTCCTCTTTTCTGCCCAACTAGATTCGCTACATTTCTCAGACACAAGGTTTGCCTGGAGAACATTTACTGAACGCAGGGACAAAGACAACACGTTTCTTTTGCAGAGAGTCGGACTCGCCTTATGCAGTCTGGAGAATAAAGGTGAACAGTTTTTTTGGGGGTACACAACAGCACTGAAACCTCATCTCCTAATTTAACTCCAATGGCAACCTACTAATAAACATTTTCTGTCTCCACAGTCTACAGATGAGCATGAGGCAGAGACGGGGATGAAATCAAAGGAAGCGAGGAAGTACATCTTCAGCTGTTTGGATGACATAGTGCACGTATGTTCAACTCTTCTGACTTCCAAAGAAGTTCAACTTCAGATGTTTACAGGATGTGCTTCTTTATCTGCGTAAATGAATAGAAAAGCAGAATACAGAACTTCTTAATTAGAGAGGACATTTTATAATCTAAATTTCTCAATTAAACATTAACCCTGGAGAACCCACGAGGTCAAATTTGGCCCCTATAAATTCTGCTACTCAAATAACAAAGAACTTTTTTTTTTTTTTTTACTAATTTAACTTCAAAAGTCCAGAGTGCCACTTCTGACCCCTGCATGGGGCCATCTAGTGGATGAATATTGCACTTACATGAACCAGAGTGGTGGTGACAAGATGGCTGGCAACATGCTGTTTTGTTGAGCTGGAAATCAATCCAAACAAAACCATCTTCTCAGCAAACCATCAGATGGTAAAATTGTGTTTTTTTTGTTAATCTATTTCATATCATGTTGCAGAATGCCTAAGAGTATGTTTTATATATATATTTTGATAAATTAGCAACTCTGAGCTAGTTAAAAAAAAAAGGGTTAAAATTGAAAAAAACATATTTTGGTGTTCAGTGAACTTATAGCAGTCATTTAATGTATAATTCATAATTTTCCAAAGAAGAAAAGGGTTCTTGGGTTCTCCAGGGTTAACAGAAAAAAAGCCTCTAGGTTTTAGTCATCCTTTACTCAGAACACGGGAAACTCCCACACAATAATAGGTGCTAATCCTTGTCTCTTCTAAGTCTGAATTTGTGTCACCATTTCTAATTTATGGAAATCCATATACCATATTACAATATTATTATCACGACTAAAAGTGTACATTTATTCCAAAAGTACTGAGTTGATATAAATAATTTGTTCCAGGTAAACCTAGTGATGAATCTAGAAGGCAGTGACTCGCTCGCAGAGAAGGCAGACCGCCGGGAGTTTGTGAGTCTGCTGAAGAAAATGTTGCTCATCGATGCAGAGGAGAGGATCACCCCCGCCGAAGCTCTCAGTCACCCCTTTGTGACAATGCAGCACCTTCTCGACTTCCCACATAGCAACCAGTCAGTCCCCCTGAAACTCACTTCCTGCAGACGTGACAAAAGATTGTGCATCGGTTTGACCTCTTAACCTCTTGTGTGCACAGTGTGAAGTCGTGTTTCCACATCATGGATATTTGCTCAACCCGTCCCAACACGTATGAGGCAGCCAACAGGAGCAAGGGACCCTTTGTCAGACCCGTGGCCGCTACTGCTGCAGCCGCAGTTAATCACCCCTTCAACAAAATGACTGTTGTCCACCCTCAAGTAAGGCAATTACAACCTGCTGTCCATACTTGTCTGTCTGTATTCTTACATGTCTCTCAACTTTCATGGTGGTGTGTCCCAGCTCGTTGGAGGAATGGCTACAACGCAACAGTTGGGGGATTTGGGCATTAGAGCGCAAAAGAAAAATGGACAAGCGAAATAGATAACCAAGAGAGATTATTTAAAACATAATAGTCAGGGTGTAAAACTGAACCTACGATGTTTCTGTTTCTGGATTGTCAAGAACCTCTCAATTCATGATCCTCCAAATGCTTGCAGTTATGCATAAAGTATTCCTACCACTCCTAATTAATGCTCGTGAGAAACTTTTGCATTTGGGTCAGAAATGGATGAAGATACATTTTCAAGTGCTTTTGTCTACTAATGAATGCCGCACTACACTGAAAGGTCCACATAAATGGAGTTCAGGATGGGTGGTGAATGGCCAACATGTAATACCGTTGTTGCTGATTTCAAAATGTATTTGCTGTAAATCACTCTTGACTATTTTGGAAAATAGGCACACAAAAAAACAGCATATTGGATTGCAGTGTTCAGCCTTAGATTTTGAAAACAAAAATCATACAATTATCATGAAAATATAGACTTTTTTTTTCTGGATTAGAAATGATGCAAATATAAAAAAAAAAATGTTATGTTCTCCTTCCTTGTCTGAAGGTTTAAACATCTCCTTGCCCTTGTTGCCTTCAAAACTGCAGACTTGCCCCTGCGACTGCCTTGTAGCTCTGCTGTCATGGCAACAAAATCACGTCATGTTGCTGAGGTCATGGCAACGCTGCAAATCTGTTGTTGCTGAGGAGAAATAAGGAGCTGACCCTTTTTCCGTCAGTGCCACCTTTTATGATAAAAATGTTCAATCAATCAAGAATCAGCAAACTTAACATCCTCTATTTTGACCCAGGCTGAAAATGACTGCTACCTGCTTCTCCTTGTCTGCCTTTATCAATAATAACAATGCTTATTAGATACAAAGCTTATTTTCTGCTACATAGGTGATGGTAGTTACTTAGAGGAGAGGTGTGGTGCAAGTTAGGCTAGCACCTAGCATTTTTGCCATAAGAGCTGCCATCCAAACAAGGGGATGGGCAACTGTTTGACACACCGCTTTTTTTTTTGTCTTTTTTTTTACGGAACTAGCTCTGAGCAGATTTATTTGGGTGACATGTCACCAATGGCATGCCGCTTCTGATTGGTTCTCTTGGTCAGAGAGGAAGAAGACGGGCGTGTATTTATAAAATTATTGACACAACGGATTCTGGGTCAGTCAGTTAGTTCAGCTTTGGCGATCGCATGATCGTGGTTTCTGGAATTGTGATTTCGATCCAAAACCAATAAATCGTCACTTGGTGGAGAAATGCTGTTTGGAGCAGTATTATGTAAATGACCCAATTTGTCATTTCACAGTTCGACAAAATTGCTTGCTTACAGACACATTTTCGGAAAAAGCCCCTCACAAAAGATACATTTGGTTATTAATTTGTCACTTGACGGATGGGCAGGCACTCCAGAGACCCGATATTTGTATACAGGCAATTAAAAAGCCAATTTTTCATATGCCCCTATGCAAGGCTGACATTTGCATTTTAAAAATTCAAGCAGGCTCTCTGATGTAGTCACTTTATTCAATCTCAGGAGACCATATTGAGTGACGTGCGCTGCATTAATAAGGACTTGTAATTCTTTAACCTTCTGACGTGCGGCTTTGCGTTAACAATCATGTGCAGCCACACAGAAGCTGGTGGAGAACAATATAGGCCTGGTTCTAAGTATCCAGTGAATGTAATGATAGCCACTAGCCAGCATTAGTAGTGAAGCAGAGGCACATGCTTAAAAGGTATGTGCGCAATACTTGACTCAAAGGCACAACCGAGTCTGTCTTTTATTAAATTACAATTCATTCACATGATAAATATTTTAGTTGTACTTGAAGTGGTTGGATGTGGTTCAATCACACTTTGTTTATTTATTTTTAAAGGCATTAGCACCATCTGCCCCCTCAGTGTTGCACCCTGGAATACCATTACAACCAGGAAATGGACAGTTTGGGGGCAACGATTCATTTCAACAGGCGCTGATCTTATGTCCACCCACCATTCAAGGTAGGATGTTTATTCACAGTATAAATTGGACTGGTAATGTAATTTATTATAGGATAGATACATAACATGTGATTCCTTTCAATTCATTGTGTTACTAAAGTGCCAAGTCAGTTCCAAAAAGAAGTTCCATGTTCCCTCTCAAGGCGCTTTGCATTTGTAACCAAACATTCTGTATTTTATCCTTTGCAGGAATACCCACCAACACTGTGAAACCAGCTGGCTACTCTGTTCGAATGGAGGCCTCTGTGCCCCTGGTCACTCAAGCGCCCCCAATCCAGCCCATCCAAATCAGACCAGGAGTTATCACGCAGGTGCTGCAGTCACACATTTTATTCTGCATTATTCACAATGAGACTTTTACTTCTTGTACATGAAACTACAACAGTATGACCTTGACAGATAAGATTGCTTAAGTGACGGCCATCCCTCAGGGTGTAGAGACAGCCGTTCAGTAACCAGAAGGTCGTCTGTTTGATCCCTGCAAGTCATGTGTCGTTGTGTCCTTGGACGAGGCACTTCACACACATTGCCTCCAGTGCTACTCACACTGGTGTATAGAAGGTGCGAATGTTTGGTGGTGGTCAGTGGGGCCGTAGGCGCACACTGGCAGTCACGCTTCCGTCAGCCTGCCCCAGGGCAGCTGTGGCTACTTAAGTAACTTATCGCCACCACAGTGTGAATGTGTGAGCGCACGAATAATGCAACCACTGTGAAGCGTCTTTGAGTGTCCAAAAAAGTGCTATATAAATCTAAAGCATTATTATTACCTCCTTAACCAGGCTGCATAAGAATCTTCCCATACTACACACTCCCTCACAGACCACCATTTAAATCTTCAAATTAGTGTTGTTTTATTACCTTTTTTTGGCCCCCGATTCCGATGCCCAGTTTTGCAGTATTGGCCGATGCCAGTACCTAGTTTTTTTTTTCCCAACATGAAAAAGCTGCCATGCCATTGGTTCAGAGCATTCAAGGGCCAATAGGAAATCTTGGCTCAGCATGCAGTGAACACGTCAAACATCAGTGAATGTTGTTCACAAGCAAGAAATAAGATGCTACCTCCAAAGTCCTATATTAGCGTTGGAAATAATAGTATCGTCATATTACTTGATAGTACTTGCCGATAACACTGTTTTAATGCAGTATCGGGGCTTCTCCCGATACCAGTATCGATATCGGAACAACACTAATTCAAATATAAAGAAACCCAAAAGACAATTTTTTTCCCCCCTGATATTTTTTTTTTATTGATCTCACCTAATTACTGAAAATTCCAAAACAGAGGCTATAATGTGGAGGTTTTGTGAATGACATGAAAACTGTGTGATGATCACTGATGAGATAAATGTGTCTTCTTTGGATTCTCTGCGCCTAAACAGGCCTGGTCGAACCGAGCCCAGCAGATTTTGGTGCCCACTTGGCAGCAGGTGACATCAGTTCCCCCACCGCCAACCACTTTGGCGTCTGACACAGTGGCGGGCCCAGCAAGAGTGGGTGACTGGGGGTAAGCTAAATATGAGTTATGCTAGTCATACTTTCTAATAATAATGAACTTCAACACAATAAAAAAACAAAATTTTTGATAAATACTATCATAGATTATATAGAGTGAGGGTGTTGTTAGCTTACATTGTTTTGCTATCATGTGAGATTTTGGTTGCGCTGCAACACAGACACAGAAAGCTGTCTCCCTTGAATATTAATGATTGGTGAGTCATATGCGTGTCCTTTTGGACTGAGACCATTTTGTCAGTAATGGTGCTAAAGGCTTTTGGCTCAATGTGCAATGTTCTGTTTTCTTAATACAGGAAAGTGCGTCCCCATGGTAACCATTACAGCTCAATGATTGCCCACCCTCAGCCGTTCTTAACCAACCAAATGACCATGCCCGCCCACCAGCCAATAAACATAGGCATTGCACACGTGGTGTGGCCGCAGCCCGCTGCCAACAAGAGAGCGAAGCCTTGCACCAACAGGTATGTCATGTTAGTTGCTTTATTCAGTAAAATTAAAGCTACTATTTTGTCCCTCTTATGCTGCTAAATAAGCTAGCAAGACTTTTAAAAGCACCTCTAATTCTGCATCACGCAAACTGCAATCACGATTAGAAGATTAAGGTGTCCATGGAGTGAATGTTGAATGCCATGTAAAAATCTTACCAGTTGTTTATCTACAAATAAATAATTTTGCCGTCAAAAGCCCTTTTGAGGTGCCAGAAAAGCAAAAAAAACACTTCAAGTCTTGAAAATTTAAACCACAGTTCTGCTCAACATGTTTATTACAAATAGCTAGTTTTTTTTGTCTGCCTCCTGGTCAGTAACCAGTGTTTTTAGTGGAACCTTTGGAATGCTCTCCCCGCTGAACTTAAATTGGAGACAAATACAAATGTCTTCAACAAAAAACTGAAACAGTGGCTGAAGTCGGACTAAAACTGCTCTCATTGAATGAGAGAGATTAGTTAGCTCTATCAACTGTACAGGAGATGTACTCGTGTAATATTATTGTATATTGTTGGAAATTGATTTGGGATTTTAATGACTCTCATTTTAGGCTGTCTCTTACATCCGCCCAAGGGACTGCCAATGAAAATTAGCTTAACTTAGCTAACATGGGTACACTTACTTACATTGCAAAATGTTGATTAATGTGCATTGTCCCTTTCAAATTTTTGACTGCTTATAAAAAAAGTTAAAAGTAGAGAGTCTAATTACTTTTGGCTGGTTCGATGTTTATACAGTATTATCACAGAACACAATATTATGAGTCTTGAAAGAGCAGCCAAAAAATGCTCTAAATTGGCTGGCAATATGAGGAAATCTTGCTGACAGTGAATAAGTTAATAAACATTGTAAGATGTTAGGCATACCCAATGAAGATTTGACTTTATTATGAACGCCGTTTTCTTGATGTAACAGTGACATGTTTCGTCCCTCCCACAGAGGCAGCAGCTTTTCCCAAAACACAAACATCCCAAATTTACCATGCCAATCCCCAAAGATGGCTGACACAGCAAAGAATGTGGAAGAGGCAGCAGGGCAAGAAGCGAGGTGCCCTGAAGAAGGGCATGCTGTTATACGGCAGCAGGAAACAGAGCAGGCGGAAGAGGAAGACGACGACAACTGCTGTAAAGTAGAGCCGGACTGTGAGGACCTTTCGGTTTCGCAAGGGCAGCGGCACGCCATGGTGATCTCGGAGCTAACCAGCCCGTCTGTCAGTGTCATCAGCATCAGTAGTGATGAAGAGGAGAGCGCACAAAGGCACTCAATGGGCGAGTGAGTACAGCGCTAGGTCCCCTGAGCGAAAAATAGCTATAGCTCAGCTGTAAATGTCTTTTTGTCTTTGTCAGATGTAAAGGAAGTGCAGATTGCGAGGCATGCCAGAGCACAGTTAGTATGGAGCGAGTGTGCTCCCTCAGCAGCCCCGACAGCACGCTCAGCACCAGTTCTTCAACCTCCGTGCAGTCCAGCACGTCACCCTGCAAACATCCCAACAGGTATGATCGATACAGGCTTGCTATCGCCACGAAGCCCCAAGCGACAGCGTTTGGCATGAGTCAACACAACAAAGTATTGCCCCTCATGTTTTTCTTCTCTTTCCTCCCGCCCACAGTATGTCTGATGACGAACAGGAGAGTGGGTGCGATACAGTGGACATTTCACCTGCCTCCAACGGCAATAACAGTCCCTTCCCCGAGCGACGTTACTTGGCAAACAGCAATCAGAACTGCAAGCCTCGTGTTTCATGCGTTGCCCTGGAAACCGAGCCCAGCAAGCCAGCCGTGCGTACGGCCGCGGTGCCTCCGATGAGGGTGCAGAACAACAACAATGCTGTCAGTGAAACACCTGGCAACATAGGTAATGCTGACCAGTGTGACCACATATAGTCCACTAATTAATATGTCATGACTGGGTTTAGTATTCCATGTAGAGCTGACTCAGATTAATATTACATTTGTGGAATATAAGTTATGCAGCCGTCATTTTCCATCTCAGGGGGCGGCTATTTTGACTGAAGATGACATCACAGTTGCTCAGGGCTCAGGCAACGACCAATCACAGCTCACCTGTTTCCTGAAGCTGAGCTGTAATTGGTTGTTCCCTGAGACCTGAGCAACTGTGATGTCATTTTCACCCGACAGCAAGTGGCAAAATGGCCGCCTTCTGATAGTGATAAAAACTGCTGGATCTTGCTGCTTAACTCCTACTCCAAAAATGTTATATTAATCAGAATGTCATGTTTAGACTAGTGAGGTCACGTATACCATATTTTTGTCAAAAAATGTTTAAGGTCGATTTCCCCTTTAAGCGAGTAATGAGCCCTGGATTACTTACTTGGCCACACAGGAGAGCAGCGAGTGCTAGGTCATGATAGCTCAAAAGTCTAGTCACCCCTGCTGCTGTCTGCTCTACAGGTCACATGGCCTGGGATTACGCCATCTTAGTCGACCACAGAGGTTCTCCCAGGTGATTATGGGTGACCTGACTGATTTATCTGAGCACATCTCCGGAATGGATTTTTTTTTTCTCTCTGCCAATAGTCTAATTCCAAAATGACTGCCAGCCTGTGTATCTGTGTGGGTGTGAGCTTCGTAACACGCTGCACATGGCATGTGGGATTTGCTTTGAATGAAATATTCAAAACACGGATCTCTACTTGTAAGCACATTTCCTGGCTGTCATCAATACAAAAGTTTGAATATTTCATCCATTCACGTGTAAAAGAGTTTTTACGCCACACGCCATGAGTAGGGTTTATAACAGCTGTGGCCAGTGGGACGTCAATGTGTCTTCTACTGAATGTTTATTTAACTTCGCCGCCCCACACTATATTTATATTCTAAAATTGGGCTTAGCGAAGGTTGCTATGTAAATCTTTCACAGAAATCATTCAGTCATATCACTTTTCATGTCAAAGTCATGTCTCAGCTCCAACCAGCAACTGCGGCCCCACATAAAAGGGCACAGCTTGTTATTCCAGGGCTACCAGCTATATTTATAGCTGATGATCTGGCCTCACTATAAGCTCTATGAAAGAGCTTAGTTACCAGTTCCTCTCTGATCCCTCAAACATGTCTATTTATAATCATAGAGATCAACATTCAAAGGGCCGATGCCACCATGTTGAAAATTTGGAGCTGATCAAACTTCTAAAATAGCAGACAACTGATAATGCCTCCTGCCACAATTGTTGTTTAATGTCATCTACTTTTAGCAATGACATGCTTTTGCCCTTCTGTCTTTGCACAAATTATATATATATGCAAGAAATGAATATCATCCTCATGTCTTTGGTTCTCCCTCGCTTCTTGCTCAGTTTTGGAGTCTTCATACCAGTCCAAAGGGAGAGGCCCTTCTGGGCGACATCATCACCACTCCACTCCTCTCCTCAACCGTTCCCAAAAGATCACCCCTTCATTCCAGCCCCAGCAGCAGCAAGCCTTAGGCTTTGGGCAGGTGAGAACTTGCGGCAGCATGCGTTAGATAATATACAGTCACACCCTCACGCGTGCATGCCAATAAGCGTATTGTTTGACTGCAGTGGAGATTTCCCAGAATAAGAATGAGTTGGGGAAAACAAGTTTATCTTAAGATAGCAGAAATATGATATCAGTCAGTGATTCTCAGCGTGGTATGGGTAGCATTAGGCACGCGAAAAGAATCACTGGATTAAAAGCAAATAAAATTTATTTTGACAACATAAAATAAGATCAAACGTATGTGGAAGAGGATTAGGGCCAGTGAAAGATAAAAAAAAAAGATTGGCAGGATTCTCACTTTATTCTCAGAATTCTGACTTTAAAGTCACAATTCTGTCATCAAAGTGAGAATTCCAAGATAAAAGTGAGAAACCTGACAACTTTTTTCTTCTTCTTCACTCTTGTGTTAACATAAATACATTCCAATACATTTGCATTTAATCTTTTAATGGGAAGCCAGCCCAAAAATGTTCTTTACTATAATATCTTGAATGCAGCCCCACTACTGTATTCTGTTTAATATTGCATTTGAGGAATATGAATTAAGCAGCAGAATCCACCCATTTTTATCCATCTCAGGGGCGGCCATTTTGCCATTATGCTGTCGACTGAAAATGACATCACAGTTGCGCAGGTAATGACCAATCACGGCTCACATGTTTGCTGAAGCTAAGCCGCGATTGGTTGTTACCTGAGCCCCGAGGCACCATGTGATGTCATTTTCAGTTGACTGCAATGTGGCAGTCAAAAGACAAAATGGTTGCCCCCTATTATGTATAAAAACAGGTGTATTTTTCTGCTTAATTCATATTTCACAATGCAAAATTAATCAGATGTTTAGACTAACGCTAGGCACATACAACATACTGTAAAGAGATTTTTGGGTTAACGTCCTCGTAATGAAATGTTTGTTTTTACACATTTAAGTAGACTTTTACAACTTTTATGTGCAATACATTTGAACTGAGTCAGTATTTAAATTTGAGTTTTTTCATATTTAAGCGCATTGTTAATGTTCAAACTGCATAATGTCACAGTGGCTTACTTTTATTTACTTGGGAATAAAATACTATGCTGTGTATTTTAGTGTTGGTTATTATGCTGGTACTTGTAGAGCTAAATATGTTTTGAGGTGGCCCTTAACTAGTGTAACAAGTTTGATAACCACCGATAAAGATGATGCCTACCAGTGTGCATTTAGCCATATTGATTCCATCCTGCAGTATTTCAAAAGTTGCAATGAAAAGCCTTGGATACAGCACCATCTAGTGGCAAACAAACGCACAACATGTTGTTGAAAAGTGATCCGTGTCTCCTCCAGGTCCAACATTTCACTTCCTGCCACCAGGAATGGAACGGCAACTTTGCCCACCGCAGACCGCAGGCCTTCATCCCCCCCACCATACATGGGCCCGCCTTCACCCTGTCCCACAGCAGTCCGAATCACTCTGCAGGCCATCCCCACCTTGGGGGACACCCGCACTCCCAACCCACCTTGTTGTCCTATCCCCCAACTGGTCCTCTGGTTACGGCTGCGCCCGTGGCCCACCTCCTGGCCTCCCCCGGCGCCTCCCGTCCCGTCCTCCAGCCCACTTACAGCATCTCTCACCCGGCGGGCATCGTGCATCAGGTCACAGTGGGCATCAACCCCCGGCTTTTGCCCTCCCCCACCTTGCACCCCCAAGGCCAGTTCAAGCCCCTCTTCCCCCCGCATTCCTACATTGCCTCGCCGGCCTACGCCAGTTTCCCACTCAGCCCCACCAAAATAAACCAGTACCCCTACATCTGAGCACGGGTACCCAGGTACTCTTCTCACTACCCGAGGGCTAAAGCGCACGGGGCGAATCCTGTCTTAAACCACGAGCAACATGGTTTTTCATTTCCAAAAAAAACCATGGCACAACCACAGAGAAAGCAAGCTATTTTTTGAATCATGTCAACTTGGGTGTAATTGAACTTCAAGCTTTAAAAAAGAAAAGAAAAAAAAAGGACGACGTTGGAGATGATTATTGGGGCAAAAAAATCTGAAGGAAATAATGTATGAATGATGGAATGAATGAGTAGTTGAAATCACACTTAATGTGTTTTGCACATTTGATATACCTTTGCATTGGATCTTCTACGAATACTCCTCAAAACAGGTAAATAATTGGGGTGGTGTTGAATAGTTCGACGTTGCACCCCCGATCCCAGCTATTTTTCTATATTGCCTTCTTACATGAGCAAGACGCATCCCACATTTGTAAAGCCATCCCAGTCTCTAGCTCTAGATCGCCAGATGTCGTCTAACGGTGTGTCGTACCGCGTTGCGAGTATTTGTACTTTTTCAGTGTCCGTCGCTGTGTGCGCAATGTCAATTTTCAATAGTCGTTCCTCACGCGCTGCATGTGGTCTTTGCATGAGCAAAAAGTGTCAACCCGACGATGCGTATATCGTTTGTGTCACAAGACTCGCTGCATTGTATAACTGTCCCCAGCCATAGTGCCTTACATATTGTTCACGTTAACTACTTATATGCGACTATTATACAAGACTATTAATGTACTGGACTGCAGCACTTGAAATTCCAATCGCTCGATGCATCCTATGTGTGACGATATATCTATATGCACATAGCCTGCATGGGTGTGACGTATCGCGGATAGCGGTGCTTCGACTTTGGAGTCGTCGGTGTATATTTCAGCGTGACGTCGTAAGTTCCTTTTTCTGTTCGTGCTAGAAAAAACGGCATGCTTTGCTGTGGCGAATGCTTTGCTGTTTTTATTGAGGAGGAGAAAAAAAACAACAATTTTTGTTTGTCCGAATGAACTAGTGTACTAGTACTGAGTATTGCTTCATATTTGATAATCACTTTCTATTTAGTGAAACTCTTATTACTAACAGTATTTGTACTGTTTGAGGAAACTGCAATACAATCGAAATAGTCGCCTTTCCCCTCCCCCCGCCCGTCTCCGTATATTTTCATTTGGACTGTTTTCACTTTTGTTTCTTCGGTGTTTTCGACGTGCGCGGGCATGGCTTTGGCTAAGGTAAGGAAAAACGATGCAAATGAATTCACAGTATGGAATTTTCTAAGCCTGAGCAAACCATGCAGTATTCGATATACACACATATATATGGACGTATATTGTAGAGCTTAGAGTATTTAGTACCAATGCTTGATGAGGTGTGAGTTAATTGTGTGCAATTCTCTCATTTATGCATGTGTGACAAAAGTTAACGTTTCCCTTTACATTTGTTGATGGCTAAAAGGCTTCTCAGTGTCGACTGCTTCTTTTAAACATTCCGTCAGGGAGGATATAAGAATAAATACATATATAAATATATACGGTGGGAGCCGGTGTCACCAGTCTATATACCATATATCTATATATGTAGATAATCCGTGTGTGTTTTTTGGTTTGGTTTCTTAGTTATTTGTGTATCATTTTGTCTTTTAATTTCAAATGAAGTTGCTTGGCAGCACCAAAGACTGTAATTCATTTCCTGAGCAAGGTAGCTTACTCTTTGCGTCAACCTCTTAGGATGTAGTTTGTAGAATCGGGGCGGATTAAAAAACAAACAAACATGTATTTAAACACGGCCGAGGTTTTGTCTAGCTTATTTGGGCAATTAATAAGTCGTATCATTTCTTTCTTGAATGTATCATAGATAAGCTGCTAAATGATGATTGCCACTTCCATAGCTGTGAAATTAGGTGATTTCTCTGAGTTTGATGCTAGCGTTGCGATTTTGTGCGTGCGTGCGTGTGTGTAGGTCCCGAATTATCTAATAGAAGTGGTTTTGATTTGTTTTTGGGTATTCTTATTTGGAGTGTCATTGTAACTACTGTATTGCTGATAATGAACACTAGTTGCATTTGTTGTTTCTCGGTGTGCGCGCGCGTGTGTTTTTGCATCAGTATTTAGATCCTTTTCGACCGATCCTCTGGGCTCATAACGACATATAGGTGATGTATCGATGTATTAACTTCATTTTTGTATGTTTTCATATTGACTTTTCGTACACATTTAAAAAAACGTAGATTACAGTGTCCGTTGTACTTGTACGTTAACAATAGTCTACCAGTGCAGGAGCACTGAGAGATTTAAAAACATCATTGTGCATGTTCAAATTATTTACACTCACAACAAAGGAAGGCGGATTAGAATACATGGCCAAAAATGGTTTTCACCCCCCAAAAAAAAGGTTCAACTGATTTGACCTAGTATTTATTATTAGAATGTTTTTATCTGTTCAATGTTATAAGAATATCAGCTTTGCCTTGCGTTCTGATGGCTGCCCCCCCTGCTGGTCTCAATTTTGTTTTGAATTGGAACGCGGCCGTTGTGGTGTGGTCCTTTACTGAAACTGAAGCAGTGTGAGCAGCACTGCGTATGTGCCTTGAGATTCACAACATTCGAGATGCATATTGAAGGAGGAAGACTGAGAACACATTACGTCTGTCAATACTATTTATGGACAAGTGCTGGGAATCAAAAGTATGGCATCATACAAAATGACCTCATCAGAGATGTGGCTGTGATAATAAGAACTCCCATTTTATTAATATTTATTAATGGAATAAAGACTTAAGTCCTCATGCAAGGAATTGATTTTGAACAACTTTTTTTTCCAGACCGATACTAGTACAAGTACTTAACTCTTGAGTAGCCACCGTTACCAAGTACTAGTACTTTTGATTACTTTTGATACAAAAAATTCCCCCCCACAATTTTCTATTCTGAAATCAAATTTCTAGTTCCTGATTGTAAAACGGCAACATGGCCGCTTTCGTAAGTACCGATATCTTGAAATAAGCCCCTTCTATTGGCCAATAGGGATGTAACGATATGAAGCTCATGATACGATAATTATCACGATATTGTGGGGAGGTTGGCGGTATTAAAGAAAGGTCACAATATTGTAAGAAAAAAAGAGCTCGTACTAAAGAAAAGCACAATATTGTGTTTTTTGTACACAATCTCCAATAACACTTAATATTGAGACACTTACTTGCTAATGCATGCACACATTGAGTTCCTCCACATATTGACTTGGTTCACAAGCATGTTACGTTCCCCTACATCTGACGATTAGCAAAGATTTGAAACATAGAAGGGCCAAAACATCCCTTATAAAAATTTAACTACAAAAAAAAAAACTAGCTACCAGAGGGCGCTAGAACTGCACAAATGGAAATCAACCTGACTTTTTAAACATATGTGTTACTTTTAATATCGTGAAATGACGACGATGTTATTGTGGCAGTTTTAATATCGCAATATAACGATATTGGCGTTATTGTTACCTCCCTATTGGCCAGTGCCGCCAATCACTATTTCAAACAAAATCCCACTGTGAGATTGGAAAAAAAAAAGACTAAATTTCTAATGCAGCCAGTGGAGGGAATGCAGAATAAGAATCGCATGCTCCAGTTAAGAAGCTCGTAGACGTGTTTTTAACCAACTGGAGACCTTTGAGAGTTCTGGCTGACTCCAAAGTGAACTGTGTTACAGTCATCTATTTGAGGTGTGATGAAGGCATGGATAACTGGTTCAGGGTGCTGCTATGTAAGAGAGGCTTCATTCATCCTTGCCAGGTGAAAATAAGATGGGCAGCATCCAATTGTCGATCCAATTAAAAATCATTGCCATTTTTTTTTAAAATCAAAATTTGCCGTGAGGATCGGCGGTTCCGAAAATGGATGGATGGATTCAATTGGCTTTATAGCAGGCGATGTATAAAAGTACGGTTGAGTGTTTGAGGTTCAGGTCAGGGCTCTGGCATTTTTCCAAACTCATCCAGCCATGCCTTTATCAAGACTTTGATTCATGCGCTACTAACCGGAAGAGCCACATCTGTTCCCACTGTAAAGAATTACACGGAGCTGAGGAACGTTGTCCACTCCTGATTGATGACTCATTAGGTGGCGTGTCCCAAGACTTTTGTCCGTATAGATGAGTGTTCAAAGTGTCTTACTGACCAGAACATAGAAACCCAAGATAAGACTTCATCCTGTTCTCCTCTGATCAGCTTGTATAAAAACATCAGAGGACAGTGCATAGTGGTGGATTGTACCAATAATACACGTATGCGTAATAATCATAATAATAATCACGTCTTTTGGATCGTCACTGGCTTGAAACAGCAGATGCAATACTTTAAAAACATTTTTGCATTCATTGCACCACACAAGTGTTCTTAGATGATGTGTACTTTACATGAGCTTGCATGTGCGTCGCTTAGTTTTCGTCAAGCACATTTGGTAACACTGGCTTTGAAGAATCATCAACTTCTCTCCTTTGCATGTTGATTTTTTTCTCTTTATGAATCAAGGAGATTACGATCGTGGTTTGGCAGCACGCTCACAAGTGCGATACGTTTCAACACTGATATGGTTGTATGCTTTTTTTTGTTACTGATTCTAATCGTGTATCATTTTGAATGCGAAAGCTTTCGACAACAGGACGTGAACTTGGCAGAGGAAAAGTTTGCCAATAAGGCGCATGGGAAAATGTCATCCGTGTTGTGGTTCCTCCCAAAGTATTCACCAGCAATGCGACTCAAGAGGAGATGAAACCTTTTGTTTGGATTTTTAAACATCACCTTGCTTTAACGAAATGTGTTGCTTTCTTTTGGAGGATTTGTGTAACATTTAACAGATAAAACAGTTTGTAAACTATTATAGTAATGATTTTATGACGACAACAAACAAAAAAATCCTCTGCTGCGGTTTTATCCTTTTTAGAGCTGTTAATTCAGGGTTGGTATTAGTCTCAATGTGCTACTGTGTTACTGTTTTGATTTGTTTCGCTCTATTTTGTTTTAGCTTGTGTTCATCTCTTTCCGCAGAGTTAATTCATGCCGTATGGAATTATCTGTCTAGATGGCTCATCAAATACACTTGATTATGAAATCTGAGCTATTACTGTTTTAAAAACCTGTAGATTATTTTGTGGCTTTGATGTTCTTTTTTTTTTTTTTTTCTCATTTGTTTTATTTGCTTTTTTATTTGTATGTGCTACACTAGTTTGCCATGTAGCAATTGCACTGTGCAATATTTACAGTATGAGGACTGGGAAACTTAACTATGGATGTGATGTCTCTTTACAGTTTGCGTTAGTGTTTCCTCTCTAGTTCTCAGTGATTTAGGTGTGACCAAGCCTTCTCTACTTAGTCACATTATGCGGGTTTTCCAGGTGACTCTTTTGGTGAGTGTCGAAGTAAGACTTATAAATGGTGTATTATTGTTAAGATTCACTTTGAATTAAAAACAAACCTATTGACGCAGTTTTTTTTGGAATGTCTGCCTTATTCATTCAGTTATGACAAATGTTTTCTCAATGACTCAGATTTTGTGTTTCAATAACTTGACCTTGTTTATATTATACAGCGGAACCTCAAAAGTTCAGGTTTTTTTTCGACAGTAAAAAAAAAATTTTTTTTTAATTCAGCCAACATTACAGATTATTCTTTTTTGTTCCACTAAATAATTATTTTCTTTAGCATACCAACGATTTTCTGCAACGATACAGTAAGAATGTGATTTGTAAACACATTTGGGTCACTGATAAAACTCCCCATGCTGCTTCTTTCTACACAGCAGTCACACTGATAACATCACAGATCTAAAACCTCTGATCCAAAAATTCACAAAGTACTCATTTTAATCCATGACATTGCCTGCCAGATCTGGGAAGAAACTCTGTTTTAACGCCGTGACGTGGCTTCAGATAATGCAAGACGTGTGGCAAAACCATTTTCTGGTTTGACATAAAATACTTGACGGACAACGACGACCAAACCAGGCGGGAAAATGATTTAAAACCATTGGCAGTGTAAAATTAGATTATCTTTTTTTTTTCTTTTTCTTCTGGAGAAAAATTTGATTATCAAGTCAAGGGCTCTGTTAAATGCTGTCTATGGTAGTTGAGGTCAAAGGTCATATATGCCTATTCTAATTGCACTTATTTCAGTGCTAGGGGTGAAGGTAGTAATTACTTCATAGCAATAGTTGACTGAATATTTTCCCACATTAACCATTAAAATAGTAAGATTAATGTGAACATTGAGAGAGACTGTATATATTTTTTATGCAATGAAGCTCCTCAACTCACTCTAATTATTGACTTTTGTTATAGTGAATTCTATAGTGGTGACCCCCAAGGGATCTTTAATTTTCTTATAACAAAGAGATGAGAGAGATCAAAGGGTTGGAAGGCAGTAGCTTTTTGTTTAATGTGAACAGGCAGTATTTTTATGTGGAGTAAAAGAGACAACCTGCCTTCATCTCGTCTCGTCATTTACTGCATCTTTACAATTGGTGAGTGTCAAAGCAATCTCCGTGGGAAAAAAAGCCCATCGAGTAACAAGAGTTTAGGCTAAATGCTGCAGTCACACCGCCAGGCTGCTTGTTGTTGCCTGGCGCTGTGCTGACCCCGTGTGGACAAAAGCAGGTACAATCAAATTGTTATTCAGAGAGAATTTTAAAGACGAGCCCCGCTTAACACGTTTTAAAGACCGTTTGCAATTGAGATTGTTCCCAAAAATACTCAATTAACATTTTATGGTAGGATGCAGGAACACCGGAAGTTGCAGGCGCAATTCTAATATTTTGCAGTATGTGAATGAGATATGCA
Organism: Vanacampus margaritifer; assembly: GCF_051991255.1. Lineage (NCBI taxonomy): Eukaryota > Metazoa > Chordata > Actinopteri > Syngnathiformes > Syngnathidae > Vanacampus > Vanacampus margaritifer. Next base: position 18,196,909 of record NC_135435.1, on the reverse strand, counting down.
CCACGACGACGAAGATGATGATGATGATGTTCATGATGAGGATGATGGGTGGACCGAGCGGAAGTGGACCGGTAGGGCTCATTTCTTCATCTGGCTTCAACGCAGCGTCAAGCACCCCGAAGCCCTTGCACCCTGCGCCCCCCTCCCTCCTCCCTGCAGCCCTGGCCACAAGACCGGATCACAAGCCCGCAGAAGCCTGATCCAATGTATTATTTACGCGCCAAACTTCAGCAACTCATCCGCCGGATATGGCTGCCGGTCTGAGGGAGCGTGCGCCGGGGGCAGCCCGGGGAGCGGACCTTGCTCCGGTGAGGGATGCCGGAGCAAGAGGAGGAGGATGCGGAGGAGGTGAAGAGGGGAGGCGCGCAAGAAGAGGGAGCAGGTGGCGGAGCGGAGCGGTGGGAATGCCTGCAAAGTGTGCGCTGTCTGCGGGGATGTTTTTACTCCTGCTCCGGTGTTCTTTGGCCGCAGAGGGTAAGACACACACTACACACTACACACTACACACACAAACCATGCAGATGGATGCATCATCACCATGCGTCTCCTGCTATCTCCCTGCACTGTGTGTGTGCGAGTGTTGTGTTTCACACGGCGTTGTTGTGCACACTATTTGCTGCAGGCTGCACGGCTCAGTGGATGAATCAGAGCTCACCTGAATAGCTGGAATATAACACGATACATGTCCATGGTTTCTAAGATGTGACGTTTGATTAGGGACACCTTACGACTAAAAAAATCCCGCACGTTTATTGGAGATTGTGGAACTGCACTTCATCATACTGAGAGGCTGGGAGTAGTCACTTGCGTGTGTCGCTTCTCGAACCAAAGTAATAGAAACCACTTTCTTTGTGATGCAATGCAGCAGTCAATAATATTTTCAATTTATCGTTGGATCTCAGTAGGGCAAAAACTGAGATGAAACCTATGGAGAGCTGTTTGTAATATTTTGGGTGGTGAATTTTTTTTCATATGAAATCCTTTGAGGGCTACAATAACCAACAATGAGCAAATGTCAGCTGTGCATCCATTTTCTATACTGCTTGTTCTCATTAGGGTCTCGAGTAAGCTGGCGCCTATCCCAACTGACTTTAGAGAGGGGGGGGGGGGGGTATGCCCAGGACTGGTCGTCATCAGTCAATCGCAGTGCACATACCAACGTTGCCTTATGATACAAGTTAGATTCATTAGGACACAATCATAATCTCAACACTTATATCTGAAATAATCTATCCACATTGAAATGTATGGAAATGCCATTAATGGGTTTCGGTCTCCTTCCAAAAATAAATAAATAATAGGGATGATAATAATAATAATGCATCGGATTTACATAGCAATTTTCTAGACACTTTAAGACTCACATATTCACACTGTGGTGGCGGGAAGCTACTTAAGTAGCCACAGCTGCCCTGGGGCAGGCTGACGGAAGCGTGGCTGCCAGTGTGCGCCTACGGCCCCGCCGACCACCACCAAACATTTGCACCTTCCATACACCAGTGTGAGTAGCCAGATGTTCGATACCAGTACAAGAACTCAAGTCTTGAGTAGTCATAGATACCGATACTAAGTGCTGATACTTTTGATACGGAAAAATTGCCCCTCCCCCCACACACACACGCAAAAATGACAGATAATTTTAAAGAAAGACCTAGATATATAATTTTTCATTCGATTTGAATGAAATTAATGGCATTTTTCTATTCTTCTAATTTCTAGTTCCAGCCGCATGAGAGCAACCGGCACTGGTATCGGCAGCCTCTACCAGTATGATGCCTTAAAATAAGGCTGATATCGACCAGATACCACCAATACCCGGTATTGGTTCTTGCCCATCCTTAATAAGGAAAAATATAACAATATAACATTGTACTTTAAGAAGAGAGTAATAGCATAATTACAGATAATGTAAAGAAGTAAGCAGTTGTACATCCTGATTTAATGCTGCAATCCAGTTGATTGTGCTGCTCCTTCAGGTGTGTCTAAATTCTTCATCCGGCTGTGTACCGTCATGTTTGTATACCGTGTTTTTTTTTTTTTTATGTGTACACGTGCAGCACGGTGGCTGACTGGTTAGCACGTCCGCCTCCCAGTGCAGAGGACGTGAGATCGAGTCCGGGCTTCGGCCTTCCTGGGTGGAGTTTGCATGTTCTCCCCGTGCTTGCGTGGGTTTTCACCGGGTACTCCGGTTTCCTCCCACATTCCAAAAAACATGCATGGCAGGTTAATTGAACACTCCAAATTGTCCCTAGGTGTGAATGTGAGTGTGGTTGTTCGTCTCTGTGTGCCCTGCGATTGGCTGGCAACCAGTTCAGGGTGTACCCCGCCTACTGCCCGAAGCCAGCTGGGATAGGCTCCAGCACCCCCGCGACCCTAGTGAGGAAAAGCGGCCAAGAAAATGGATGGATGGATGGATGTGTACACGTGTTGCTCCACCATTTATCCCAAACATCCCTTGCTTCTAAAACAGCGACTATTGATCCCAACCGTTAGCATGTCAATGGCGTTTTTGCATCGTTTGTTAACATTAAGCTAAGCTAAGCTAACTAACCAAAGGAAAAGCTAAGTGGCCGTTTTAAATACTCAAAGTGTAATTTAGTTTAACAGTAAACTTGGACTTGGGTTATCATTAAACAGTTTGAGGGCTCCTTTTGTGTGTGGATGAATTGCCAAACTGCTGCTGATTGTGGAGTTGGATTATGTTCACTGCCAGCATACTGTTTCTCAAGTTTGTGCTGACAAGACAAATAAAAAAATGACAGCTTGTATGTGGAAAAACTTGTAAGTAGTATCGCGAGGCACCACTAGCGTTTTTAAACGTATAAGAAAAACTGCACAAAACAATATTGTTTCAGTTACACTCTTCTTCTGTGGTGTTTATTGGTGGTTGGCAAACTAGCTTGATGGTGCATTAGCGCCACCAACTGATATTGTCCTTCCACTGCAAGGGAAGCGATGTGAATTGATGTTGCTCTTTTGTCACACTCACTTACACAAACCTTTCATTTCCTCAGTCCAATTTTCTTTATTGTCAACTTCTTGAAATTGCTTTAAAATCCGCCCCCATGACATTACTATGATCATTGTCTGTATAAGCTGAAGGGAGTTATTCTGGGATTGCAAAGCAGTGCCGTCGCATGCGTTTGAGAGCATCTGGGTCAGCACTAATGACACACATAATGTTGCCAAGAGTAGGTTTATCTCTGTGGTCAAGGTCGCCTGTAAAAAACAAGCGTGCTCTATGATGAAGCTGCATATTGTTTTCATTCTAATACGACTTTGACACAACACGGTGCGCTTGACCCAAGCAAACAAAACAAGCGAGCGCTGCAGGGGCACATGTTTAATACTACTGGATGTGCTGACTGTTCAGAATGAGGTTGAGACGAGAGAAGCCGTGCCTCGGCAGCGATGACTACCATCACTAGCGCCACATCACACAGCTGCACACACACTGCAATACTGTCAAATAGCATTAGAAACAATGGGCCGCAAAGATGTTCATTAGACTGCACTGTTTCTTGTGCTGACAGTCGCCAATACTGTAAGCCCCCGCTTTTTTGGAGAGAGGGACTTTGCACCATTTTCTTATATTTTAATAGCAATGAAATACTGTATGTTGAATTGAGATGAGCAACTCCGTTTAGACAAAAGTAGGGCTTGGCTACCATCTTGTGGACACTTTGTGCCAATGAACTACGTTGAAGTGAGTTTGATGAGCAGCTTAATTTAGACAAAAGTAGGGCTTTGCCGACATCTCGTAGCATCTTGGTATCAAGGAACTATGTTGACTTGAGTTGAGGAGTTTCATTTTGACAAAAGTAGTGCTTTGCTGCCATCTTGTGGCATGTCGGTGCCAAGGAACTATGAATGGGAGCTTCATTTAGATAAAAGAAGTGCTTTGACACCATCTTGTGGACACTTGGTACCAATGATCTATGTAGAAATGAGTTTGATGAGCAGCTTAATTTAGACAAAAATAGGGCTTTGCCGCCATCTTGTAGCATCTTGGTATCAAGGAACTATGTTGACTTGAGTTGAGGAGTTTCATTTTGACAAAAGTAGTGCTTTGCTGCCATCTTGTGGCATCTCGGTGCCAAAGAACTATGAGTTGAGGAGCTTCATTTAGATAAAAGAAGTGCTTTGACACCATCTTGTGGACACTTGGTACCAATGATCTATGTAGAAATGAGTTTGATGAGCATCTTAATTTAGACAAAAGTAGGGCTTTGCCGCCATCTTGTAGCATCTTGGTATCAAGGAACTATGTTGACTTGAGTTGAGGAGTTTCATTTTGACAAAAGTAGTGCTTTGCTGCCATCTTGTGGCATCTCGGTGCCAAGGAACTATGAATGGGAGCTTCATTTAGATAAAAGAAGTGCTTTGACGCCATCTTGTGGACACTTGGTACCAATGATCTATGTAGAAATGAGTTTGATGAGCAGCTTAATTTAGACAAAAGTAGGGCTTTGCCGCCATCTCGTAGCATCTTGGTATCAAGGAACTATGTTGACTTGAGTTGAGGAGTTTCATTTTGACAAAAGTAGTGCTTTGCTGCCATCTTGTGGCATCTCGGTGCCAAGGAACTATGACTTGGAGCTTCATTTAGATAAAAGAAGTGCTTCGACACCATCTTGTGGACACTTGGTACCAATGTTGTATTATGTTGAAGTGAGTTTGAGCAGCTTAATTAAAAAAAAAAAAAGTAGGGCTTTGCTGCCATCTTGTGGCATGTTGATGCTAATGAGCTATGCAGAATTAATTGAGGTGCTTCATTTTGATAAAAGTATAGTTTTGCCACCATCCTGTAGCATCTTGCTGCCTATGAACTACGTTGGATTGAGTTGAGGAGTTTCATTTAGACCAAAGTAGGGCTTCGCTGCCATGTGACATCTGGGTGCCAAGGAACTATGAGCTATATTTAGAAAAAAAGTGCTTTGTCACCATCTTGTGGCATCTGTATGCAATTCTAAGCCTTTTTAACGGGGCGGGTGACTTACAACGTAGTCACATGTTGAGCTAACTTGTGAAAGTACTGCATTGGCGGCATTATGATGTCAAGGCACTATGTTGAAAAGAGTTGAGGAGATTCATTTACCAACAATTTGCCATCAAGCTGCCTTTTCATTTTATAAACAGTCTCCCTTTAACCACCAACGAATCCTCACATGATTGGACTATAGCTACGCTAGGTGTATTTCTCCTACGTTTCGGATTTTATTCTCGGAATATTGCCCCCTCCCTCTAAAAAAAAAAAAATCATACGTGGCCCTAATACACTGTCGTACATAAGAGCCACTAAACAACATTGTGGTAACAAAGTGGCAAAACCCCCCAAAACAAAACTAGTTGACAAGTCTATACTAATAATTTTACAGCAACTGCCATTTCATTGCGGAATGGAATCCTTGCATCTCCAAAACCATCACTATTTAGTAAACAAAATAAAATAAAATAAAATAAAATGCATATTTATTGAAACATTAACACTGAATTTGATTGGTCAACAATTTGTCAAACTAACAGATCCACATAGGGACTGACTAATAGTATCAATTTGTGAAAAAAAAGGAAATTTCCGCCCAAAAGTAACAATATATTAATCCGTTTTTTTTTGTGTGTGTGTGTCCATAATACTCCTCCCTGTTATGTAAGGTCCCAGAAGGGCTGATTGGATTAGTGACACATCTACTGCATGCCTGCGCATGTGCTCACCTCGTCCAACTGTGCTGAGGCCAAAGTGTGGCACAAAATGATGTTCACACTCGTCAAACATTTTGTAATTTAGGCGTCAGGTGTGTTTAAGCATGCTAGAGATTGCCTTGCATGAGTGCTAACGGCTCCAGCTTCCCAGTTGGTTACTTTTTACTTACATGTTTTTCACAACGGTACTGATGGTGCTTTAGATACAAATGTCTTGAACATTACCCTCACTAAAAACATTCAGTAATGAAATACTGTAATTTAATACAATGAGAAAAAAAAAATTCACACTGGGGGCAGTTTAAGACACCGGGGCGGATATGCTGCTCATTGAGACGTCTCAACTCCTCTTTCAGATTGTCAGTATTCACTGTACTATGCAGAGAATACAAAAAATAAAATAAAAAAAACATAACTGTGAGTATTGTTATATTGTGTGCCTCAGTGTGTTGCTGCATCATTTGTGTTCAATTCATGAAACAATCACAACATTTCGGACCGTTCTCCTGCCACGTGTGTGTCATTCACACAACAATCCTGTTGTTTTCCCCCAAACTTAGGTTCTAATTGAGAACTTATAAGATATTTATTGTCTTATGTTAGCTCTGCCTGCATATATAAGTAGTTTAGCTTTTTCGCTTCACTTCTCAGAGATATTGAGGCAAATGGAGTTTACCTCAAAACTGTAAACTTTGAGAGGACAAAATAATGGAAAATACAACATCAACTAACAACATCTGATTTAATGTATCCTACAATTGTTTTTTTAATTTTATGATTTAAGACTGCTCTGTTGATTTATAATCTGAAATATAAAGTATATAGGAAACAATCAATTTGATTTAAAAAATATTGTCACGTGTGTGACATCCGATTTGTAAAGTTTAGTTTGACCCCCTAATATAAAGCAAAATAAAATAAGACAGAAGAAATAAAACGCTTAAATCCATAAATTGATTTTAGCGTTCATGCGAAATTCATTCGTGCATGGCAAAACCCTTTTTTTCTTGCAAAAAACCCAAACATTCCAATTAAAAGCAATTTCTGTCAACAACAAAATAAATAGCATGTTATCGTTAAAAAACATTTTTTACCCCCCGAAAATCTACATTTATAAAAGTTGGTGGCCATACTAGTAAAATATCATATATTGTCGCTGCTATGCAAAAAACACTTATGTCAATTTTTGTCATTTTTTTCTACATTTTTATGTTTTTGGGACGCAAATAAATGCAGATGTAAAACGTAAAAAAAAAAAAAAAGACAAAAATGGACATAAGTGTTTTCTACACAGCAATGACGATATATAGCTTCAAATATGATCAACAAATACATCACACCAGTAGTTTTAACATTTTGTCATTCAGGCTCTATTTTCAGACAATCGACCTTTAGCGTTAGCATTTAGCTTGTGGACCTGAAAGGCTAAGCTAGTTAAATACACAAAGTGTAGTTCGATTGAAAAGAATGACTGCCTAACTTCAAAAGCAGGATCTGCACATCGCTTGTCTTTTTGCTCCTCTTATTTTCTTCTGCCTCTGCCAGCATGAGCCCTTTCAAAGCTGCCACCAATGTTCAAACAATTTCCTGGAAGTCAGTTTACACAAACAACAAGTGTGACTCATCCTCGATAGCATGCAGCCGACCCCGTTCCTCTCATTTCACCTCGCTGCGGTGATTTAGCGCACAGCGGTTAATTAACTTGGGAGGAAAAGCGTAAAATGAATGTGGCCGGTCCGGATCGATGTTTACCGTCACATCGCTAGGTCAATATGCAGACGCGTTAAAAACGGCGACGCGCTGTTCAAAACGTCAGCGTTTAGATTCCGCTCACACGTCTTCATCCGTCTGGATTCTTGCAGGCCAAGCGTTTAAGACCACAAATTGAAAACGCTGGTGTCAAACAATTAAACGTTTATTGGTGCTGGAAATTATCTTTGAGAGGTTCTTTGTCAAATCCTAATGAAGTTTAAAAGCTTGCCTGCGTTGAATGCTAGCATCCCTTCTAGAAGCCATACGTGTAACCAAAACAGCAAACATGCCTTCTAATTAGTTGAGCCGACCATCTGCTCCGTATTATCCCCAGTATAGTTCAGTGCCATCAAGGGAATATTCGTTTTTGTGTGTTATGAGCTACATTCATGTTTCTCTCCAGCATTGCTCTGTGCATTTAGGGGCTAGCTAGCACATGCTAACGGAAGACAAAGATTTCGCTGTGGCGCTTCAGCACACATGCAAGAAAAAAAACTAAATAAAAAGTACAAAAATGTTCATAGCAATGAAAAACTGAAACCTAAAGACTACAATAACCGTTACTAATAAATATTAGGACCCGAATCGATATGGATTTTTGTTAATTTAATTAAAATCTTGATGTTGGTCGCTTAATGCTTACAACAATAAAAATAAAATATAAACGATAAGCAAAATATACAACTATTTTACAATAATTTGTTCTGTAGTATATGTGTAACTTTACTACAAAGAAAAATATCAGCAAAAATGGGCTATTTCTTACCTTTTTTTGGGGGGGGGGGTGCTCGAATGTCATTATTTCTGTCTTATTTTCTAATATTGAACTATTTTACAATATATTATTCTGTAGTATTTGTTTAACTTTACAACAAAGACAGATATCAGGAAAAAAAATGGGCTATTTTGTTGCCATTTTTTTGGGGGGGGGGCTGGAATGTCATTATTGTTGTCTTTTGTTAATATCGTGTTGATGTGTAAAAAAAAAAAAGAAGAGGTAAAATATAAAATAATCGCTAATATCAGCTGAATAATTGACCAGGCCCTATTTGTATATTATTTTTATTTATATTTGTATATATATTTTTGCTCTGTAATCCTTTATTGGACAAAGAACCATAATACTGTAGAAAATTAATGACCTGAACTATTGGATCCTGCATTATTCATTATAAAGAGAATGACATATTTCCTCTCAGCCAATCAGCAAAGAAATAAAATGAAAGATGTTTCAATCCATTCCCTATGGTCTTCATTTTTGGACCATGGGAGGAAGTTGGTGTACCCAAAGAAAACTACCACAAGCACAGGGAAAACTCCCAAGACTTGAACCCAGAACCCCGTGACTGTGACACACCCTAACTGCTCCACTCTAACCTATTTTACACTAAATGTAGCCTGGTGACAACATTTTAATTAGGGATGACAATGAATGGAACTTTGTTGGTCTGGGTCCTGACCTATTTTGGGGATTCTCACAACCACAACAAACAAAGAATGATCACATTGTCATGTAAAAACGTAAAATGGAATTCTTTTGTGTACATCAGTTGTATTGTTTTATAAACACGTGCGGATGGCGTTCCTGGGGTCAGTATCTGGCCTGATAGCATGGTATGTCCGGCACTTTTAAAAGGAGTGGGATCGAGGTCCTTGTCTTTTTCAGTCTTTTAAATTAGCAATGGAACATATCATGAAAAGCATCCTGGCTGGACCGATCATTCAAATTGATGATTCCGATCACCACTGCAATGACAGAGACAATGGTCCTTCATTGCAAGCCTTATTATTTCCCCCAGAGTTTTCATACCGTGGCTTTAAACTAAAAGGCAAAAGGAAATATTCATGATATTGCAATATTAATTTCCGCCATTTCACACAGTCTTGAATTATTCTGCGCTTGAAAGTTTCATAGGATTTCATGACGTGAACCAACACGTAACCTCAAGAAGCCATGAGATGACCTCGTGATGTCCTCATCAGTCCCTAAAGTTTGACTGAGGGGGCCTACTTGTAGTTTAAATAGCAATTTCTTTTCTTTCTTTTTTTTAATTTAAAGTTCCATTATTCCTGGCTGCTAGCACTCGTGCGCAGGAGATGAGTGGAGGAGGCCATTTGCTACATTGGTGCCAGTGAAGCATCACAAACTGAGTGCATTAAAGGGAGAGTTGGACACTTGTTGAAGTGTTATTAATGAGTAATCTCGCTTTCCGAAAAGTCCTGCAGCCTGCACACTTTTTTAGCGCATTTCACATTTGGAGGTAATTTGAACAACTTTCACCAACTTCATTACAAGATGTGAACTGTGTTTGGCTCGTGTCCACTCCAGGTCGTACCACGCCCCAGTTAAACAGGAAAAAATGTGCTAAAGAAAATGAGGCTGGAAATATTGTTGATAATGATAAGCAAACCAAAATGGCATTCACCTGATCTTGGACCAAGGCTGAATATTTATTTGCATCTGAATGACATGGATAAAATTATGACATGCTAGGTTAAATGGTTCCCCTCAAGTATTAAGTACTGCCACACACAACAAACTTGAATCAAATTGCACCGGAACATATCATGAGATGACTAATAATTTATTTTTATTATTATTATTTTTTCATCCATTTATATTTTAATTTTAATTTATTTTGTGTAAGGTCCTAAGAAGGGCTTTTTGGTCCTCCATACTTACCCCGTGAACAGCTAGAAAATAAAACATGACACCATCAGTCATAATAATGCCATACATATAAAGTGAGATTAATCAAAGTCAAAAACATCAATTGAAAGTTAAGCATAATTCTTTACCTTGTTGAACACTTTTAACCGGGTTAAGTATCTTTTTAAACTGTGAAATTTGCCGTCGTTTTGTCTCATTGCGCACTTTTAAAGTACCGTCTAATATGCCGTCATCCTTTTCCGTATTCCTTCAAAATAAAACGTCCACAATGCAGGAAGTTAGAAAATAAGAGTTCCAAGATGTCGAATAAACCTGCAATCGAATGGAAAATAATGTATTTCGACCTGCCCTCGGGTCGACAGATGTGTATTCTTGTAGCATGTAGCATTTGTTTGATTCATGATTCATGCTTTTGCTTCAGTATTCAGTTGGCACGGCTGTCTCCCAGAAGACCAGTTCATCCCAGGCTAAATCCCAATGTGCTCCTGGACCGCCTCTCTGGAGAGCTGCCTCTTTGCACGTCGTTTACAAACAAATCAATTCTGCACTCTGCAGTGAAGCAAATGGCACCGTTTTCTTCCCCTCATCCATCAGGGACGTGTTGTTACATCATTTCATTGTGTGGGTGTGATGTTTGTCTGACATCACCACTCCCATGACTTTGTGCAGAGAGGAGGCATTATGGTGTCCTCCCTGGATGCGTTGGATTTATAGGTACTTATTCGCCACTGCGGTTTTTGTCTGCAATATGTTCTTGTTGCGTATATGTGTTTTTAAATATATTAAGGCATAAAAGGCTTGTGCCAATCCCCATATAGAGTTTTTTTCCCGGCTTTTGAAACAATTTGTCTTGTTGTGTCAGGGTAGTTAGCAAAGAATCTCACCTAAAGGAAATAATATTAACAATACTTTTTTTTTTACAGTTCAAATGGCATCTGATGTATCCATCCATCAAACATGACCTAGTTATTATTCAGAAAGAAACCTACCATATGGGCGGGTTCCTGTGAGGACACCTCTTTACAGTGTCTGTCTACCTTAAGGCTCTGAAATAAACTCGCAACACTGCTATTGCTACACCGGGTGGACATGCAGGATGTGATATTTAAGATTGAGTCCCGATATTCACTTCATTCGTATGAATATATATTTTTTTAGAGGGTGGGGGCAAATTTGCGAGAAAGAAAATCATAAATTTGCGAGTTTATAAAGTGGCAAATTTGCAAGAAAAAAATACTACCACTAGCGTACCACTCATTTGTGCCAACACTTTTTGGTTGGGTTTTCAAATAAGAAGATAGTAATTGCTTTAGTAGAAATTAACCATATGATGTTAAGCATTCGCTCTTTGAAACGTCGGGTACTGCCAGCGACAAAGATGCCTCGCTTTTGCGAAGGTCTACACCCTGAGGATCAAACATTTAAGTTAATTTGTTAAAAAGAATATTTATTTGTACATTTATGTTTCCAGAATTATTATTTACACATTCATACATTTTGGTATTTTTTTTGTACAAGTAGCTAAATTGATGTGTCGAATCTTCTGCTCTTCGTCATTCACATGCATTTACCTAAAGTATGCTAGCTTCTGATTGGTTAGTGTTAGTCAGCTGATCAGGAAGTGTTGTCGTTCGAGCTTCGATAAATGATGAGTAAAGTTTAAATTTAAGAATGAATCCGTCTCCATCCTGCCTTTTCATTTTATAAACAGTGTTCCATTAACCACCAACGAATCCTCACATGATTAGACTACGCTACGTGTATTATTTCTTGTAAGTTTTTTTCTTACAAATCTGCCACTTTATAAACTTGCAAGTTTTTTCTCCCAAATTTGCCACTATGGGTTTTTTTTCTCGCAATATTATCCCACACTTCTGAAAAAAAAAAATATACGCCATTGTAGATTAATTGGGCTGACATTACTATTTATTTTTATTTTACAAGATCATCTCGAGGGCCAAATTAAACCCCTTTGTGGGCCTGATCTGGCCCGTGGGCCGTATGTTTGACACCACTGGTCTATTTTCTTCTTTTATTCGTTAATGATCTAATTTGTTTTTCAGTAGTAGTCAATGAGAAGCCATATCACATATATATTCATATCGGACTCGATTTCAGCGTAAATAATACTGGAGATTATTTTGAGCATCTGTTATGCTATGTTGAGTATCTAATGTGGTGATATTTAGTAAAACTAAGGCAACAGAATATTTGCGGGTGGTGTCAATGTGCTTAAAAGTTTTACTAACATGTTTTTGTATAACACCATAGAATAATATAATATCATATATTTTATGTATATTTAGAGAAAAAAATATTCACTTAAAGAAAGCTTAATGAAACCTTATTCCTAATCGACACCTTATACTCTTTGCCTTTGAGTATATGAACGTCACATATAAGGAAATACAGTAATATACATTTTTAATACAATCTTATCCTATCCAATCCATTTTCTATCGTCCATCACCTCAGCTGACAGTGCCGTTTCCTTTGACATGGACTCAGCACACCTGTCAATTGACTAACTTTACGTCTGCTGGAACCACATCCAAGTATTGGCGCAGGTAGTGTAACGTGATTTCTGCGAAAATATCAAAACTAAGTCCAGCCCGCCCCTTTGCAGATTTACTCTGCACTTTACGCCAGATTTGCATTGGGCACGAAAATTAAGCTCAATGTTTCATCTATTGATTTTGCATTTGATGTCACCTTTTAATGTCCTCTGTGTAGAAGTTGACAACGTTAATGAAAAAGTGTCAGATTTCACATCTGGTATTGATCCACCTATGCATTCAACTGCCTACTGAATATCCCAGCTGACTGTGTGAGAGGCAAAGTACACCCTGGACTGGTCGCCAGTCAATCATTTACACTCATATTAACACCTACTACGAACTATTTAGTCCTTGATTGACCTAATTAGTTTGCTTTCACAAGTACAGGGTGAACATGCAGAAAGGTCCAAGTGAGATTGAAACTCACAACCTTTAACTGTGAATCAGACTTGCTATTTGCTAACCACATACCGCGCCGTCCGCCTCTGGCGTTGATTTGAAACAAAACCTCTGCTTTCTGTTTGAAATTTCCATGTCATTCTCATAAATATTATGCAGACCGCAGGGAGCTCTTTGTTCTCTAAATGAGTTGTTAGTTTCATAATTATATTGAATAATTTGATTGATTACTGCACAGTATGAGGTGGGAAAAAAGCCGACAAATGTTACTGCCTTGTCATAGTCGCAACATAATATTCCAAATATTGGTACAGTCCCGCTGTTCAGCATTGTGGTGAAGGTTGCAGCAGTGTGACGTGAATCTGCCTATCATGCAGTGTAGTTGTGAAATGAGCATTTGAAATTGACCTCATTAGGAAGATGACAGTGAGGTGTCCACTGGCGTCACAGGATCAGCTGCATTAACGTGTGGTTTGCCTCACAGTGGCCGAGGCTTCCCTTGCAGAGCAGATCCATCATTCTGTCAGCGAGAACCTACGGAGATTTTGTTTTGCACCAGCTGTGGAGCATCAAGGTTGAACACATGATCGTTGTGATGTGACGCACGAGCGGGGATGTTGTGACGAAAGAAGCCATTTGCTTACACACATGGAATTTTACTCCCTTTTTTTTCACTATGTTGCTGCCGATGAATGATACAAGTCAACTCAAATATTTTCTTTACAATATGTTCTATGCAGCCCCCTTTAGTCTAAACATATATTCTGATTAATATCGCGTTTGTGGAATATGAACAAAGCAGCGAAAGCCAACCCAGGGGCCATGGAGGACCAAAACTGCCAACATTTAAAATACATAAATGACCAAATTTAAAAAATAAAAAAATAAAAATAAAAACGGATATATAAAAAATATAATTCAAAAATTAAATACAAAAAATATATATATAAATGGAACAAGATATGCCAAGGCGGAGCCCAACCCAAGACACGCTTAGGACCACCTGCTCATTTGAATAACATTTTGACTAAACAGAGCGTCTGCAGCATGAAATAAATAAATGTGAGCAGAGCGTTTTTATTTATTGATTGATATTTAATTCTATTTATATATTTATTTTTGTATTTATTTCGACATTTATTTGTATATTTATTTTTTGAATCTCGTATTTTATTTTTGTATTTATTTTTACTTTTATTCATTTATTTATGGATATATACATTTTTGTTGTTTTTATTTCCTTTTGAATTTAATTTATGAACATCCGTTTTTATTTTCACTTTTAGTCATTTAGATATTTATTTATTTTTAATTTTGGCAGTTTTGGTCCTTCATACGGGGCGGCCATTTTGCTTGTCCACTGAAAATAACATCACAGCTGCTCAAGTGACGACCAATCACAACTCACCTCTTTTTTAGTTTAGACACAGCACAGCTTGCGAACGTCCCATGACATTGCAAAGTGATGTTCAGGCATACAATTACAACAACAAACAATAATAGCAGAAGACAGACAGACCTCCACCAAGTGGCTGAATTGAACTGTCCCAATGCAAGCGGACTGTAACGGCGAGAGTTGAAAACAAGTCATTGGAGCCCCACCAAAATTTAAACAGGTCTTGCTTGTTACATGCAACACCACTCCATATAGTTTAATGGAAGGTGATTGTGTAGTTTGTTCATAACCCACAAAAGCAACAAATAGCAAAACAAGACTCCGCTTTATGCTTCAGAAGCTTTTGCACAACATATCCTAACCGAATGTTTCAAGGCTACAAGTCAATCTCATTTCAATTTTTAGTACAATATGTGCAGTTCTTTTTGAAGCCCAAATCCTTGTAAATGTCCTGCTGTAAAGTAGGCTTGTATTTGATTGGGCCTTGCAGCTTGCAGGGACCTCAGACTACTGAGTATTTAGCCTTAGTCAGTATTCCTATGCTCAAGATTTCAGTCGGCTTGAACTAAAAGCTTAGCAGGCTTTTCTCACCTTATTATCCCTCATTGTCTGCTTTCCTTCAACCTTCTCTGGCCTTGAGCAACCTCTACTGCTCCCTGTTGGAAACGGATTGATCTGAATTAGTAGGAAATGGTGTTGGTATTGCGGTAGTTACGAACCTTTAAACAACTTATATTTGTGCAGGGGCATAGAACAACACTTGCAGGCATACATTCTTTATCATCATTTACTATTTACTTCGTTGCAGAGGTCTTCTTCAGTGATTCATTATACTGCCCCCTGGTGGCCTAGATGTTCGCAGCAGAAGGAGCAGCACAATGTCTGTTGAATAAAGCATGACGTTATTACTAACAAACTATTTAATTCTACATTTTTTTAAGTTCAATCATTTTCCTATTTAAAAACATCTTACAGGAAATTTTGTTGGTGTTTTTTGGAGGGGTGGGGGCGGGGCCGGCTGGTTAAATTGCATTTTCATTCATTCCAAAAGGGTAAGATGAATTTTCGACAATGGTAACAAAAGACATGAAACTCATAAATCAAGGCATTACTGCACTGATAATAAACAGGCTGTCAGTTGACTGGAGGAGAAACTCTGACTTCCTCTGAAGTGTCTCCTCGGGCCCAATTAAAGAGTCAGAGGAAGGGACATGTGACCGCTCTCACGTAGTCATACCCGAACATTTGCTGGTTTGCCTTTGCACTCATTCTGTCGCCGCAGATGACCAAACCTTGAGATCACCTGCACACATCACCCTGTGAAGAGACTGAAGTTTTGTCTTGCATCAACAAATGTGACATTGTGGCCAGTAAAAAAAATGTCCAGTGCTTCTATTGTGTTACTGTGAAGACACCACAGACTTAAACTAGGACGGCTACTTTTTACGCCAAGCACTTACTGTACATTATGCATGCGGAGCCCGTGCTTAAAACACTAAGCTAACTTAATGTGTGTTGGCCTGGGTTCTACTCTTAAGACACTTCACTTTTGTTGTGATAGCTTTTGCATGTGTAAATCCTGTAAACAAATAGCTATCATGCATTATAAAAGACAGAGTTGACATCGCTTTTCAAATGAGGAATGCCAATTTCGTCATATTACGGCTTACTATCTCTTTTATTTTCTGTAGCAGAAAAATAATCATAGAATAATTACTGTGTAAATGCAAACAATAATTACCGCAAACAATCTCAATTCTCAACCTGTCTTCCCAGGACCCCTTAGCTGCCTGACAAAGTGCCAACCATAAAATATACGAATTTCAGAACCTAATAATAATAACAGGGAATGACTCACTCTGTTTACTTTGTACTGCCTTGTTTATTTCTGTCTTATATCTTTATCACAAATATAGACAGCCTGCTGTAAATGAACTCCGCACATCTTCCCGAGGACCCCTTAGCTGCCCAGAAAAGTGCCTGATGTAAAATACACATCATTCATTTTGTTGCTGCAATGCAGAATTCCAGCCTAGGAAGCGACAGAAGTTGCATACTGAAGTTACATAATTTTTATGCCATTTAATATTGTGTTTAAATTGTGTGGGAACTGCTGTAACTGTAACTTCTGCCGCCTCTTGGCCAGGACTCCCTTGGAAAAGAGGTTTTTAATTTCAATGGGACATTCCTGGTTAAATAAATAATAACCTACTTTGCTTCAAATTATTTCTCCTTCCTTGTTGAGTCACATTTGTTAACTTTGGTCGAAATATGCATCGCAATCAATTTCATTTGTTGTGTCGGGCATTTTACCCTACTGTATTGCGCCTGCTACCATGATAACTGCATATCTTGTGAGATGATTATGTCACTCTAAAAATGAATTTTCCAATTAATGAAAACGTCCCCATCAAAAGTATTAGGTCTGCCAACTTAAGTAGAGCAAATGCATAACTCGGAAGGTGACAGTCGTGCTCACCTTGCACGTAATCTCATTAGCTGGCGCCCTCCCTTGACCCCAGCTGCCATTTCACATCCACCATGTCAACTGGCGGCCGCAATCCCGAGATCCATCACAGTCACAGCATGCAGTTATCTTATCGTCCTGTCTCCTCTCGCATCATGCACGCACGCGGCAGACGACCATGAGTTGTAATGTCACGTCCTCCTCTCTGCACGCAGATGCGACACACAGAGCCGCACTGTGACAAGATGTTATTTGAAGTGGCACAATGATGTGTTTCTGTTGAATTTTTACTAATTTGAAGAATTAGTTTTCTTAGCCCAAAAATGAGCAGCAATGTAAAGACAATTATTATTAATATTTTTATTACACTCATTATAATCCCCCAAGGGGAAATTTAATTCACATGCTGTATATTTGTATTGGACATATTTAGTTCGGCACAGAGGTTTGTTGATGAAAACAGGGCTATTTTGAATTTGCCTTTATACTGTACACCATCACAATGGATCAGTGAATCCAAATGTGATTGAAGTTTTTGTCACGTGAGGTGCAGAGTTAGGACCCAACTGCAAACATGACACAAACTCAAAAGTATAAAGTAACCACAGTGAGCAGGACTGGCTGTAGATGCAGAACACATGGAAGACATGGAAAAGTATAAATGGGAAAACCTTGACATGCTGACAACATTTTCATTCAGTAACTCTCGCTTGGGCAGTTTACAATCCTATATGACTGAATAAAGGCCTATATGATAAAATACGTTTGTAGACAAACAAAGAGTGACTGTTGACTAAGGGACAAACTAGAGTGACTAATATAGTACCATAGCAACTGCATAATAACTGACAACCGTATCACCATAATTGACATAATAACTGCATAGCAAATGCAAAATAACAATGACAAAATAAAAGTGACTAGACACAATAAGATTGACAAATACATCATCATCACAAGGGAAGTAGTGACTGCATAGCAACTACAAATATCACAGGGGATGTAGCAACTGCATATAAACTGACAACATCACCATTGTAACAACACAGCGATTCCATAGCCCAACAGTTTTTCTATAGACAAACTAGAGTGAGTATTATAGTACCATAGTGACTGCATAGCAACTGAACATTATCTGAACATTATCACCATAAATGACATAGTAACTGTATACTGTAACAACCACAAAATACGAGTCACTAGACACAATAAGAGTCGCAAATACATCATAATCATAAGGGACATGGTGACTGCATAGTAACTACAAATATCACAGGGGACGTAGAAACTGCATAGAAACTACCCAACAGTTTGTCTTTAGACAAACTAGAGTAACATAGTACCATAATGACTGCATAACAACTGAACATTATCATCATAAGGGACATAGTAACTGCATAGCAACCACAAAATAAGAGTGACTAGACACAATAAGAGTGGCAAATACATCATCATCATAAGGAACACAGCGACTACATAGCAACTACAAATATCACAGGCAGCTGACAGCAACTGCATAGAAACTCACAACATCAACATCGTAACACCACAACGATCCCATAGCCCAACAGTTTGTGTATAGACAAACTAGAGTGACTAATATAGTACCATAACAGCTGCATAATAACTGACAACCTTATCACCACAAGGGACATAATAACTGCATTGCAACTGCAAGATAAGAGTGACTAGACACAACAAGAGTGACAAATCCATCATCATCATAAGGGACACGGTGACTGCATAGCAACTACAAATATCATCACAGGGGATATAGCAACTGCATAGCAACTGACAATGTCAACATTGTAACAACATTGTCTACAATTGACAAGTACATGCCTGCATAAAGTCAACAAAAAAAATCTGTCACTTCTATTGCTTTTAATAGACACAGGGGACTTATTTTTGCTAGTTTTAATGCTCCTTCCTTCTTTCATATCATTAATTTCTAATGATGAGAGGATCCTCAGGAACATGCACCCATTTTTTTTTTTATCTTAACCCGTCCATTTGAATTCCAATGACTGTCATGACAGTGCTCCATATTCAGAATGCGGATGAGCAAACCTTTTCAGCGCATCTGACAGGTTGTCACTGTCCCACGATGGAAAATGATTGGATTAAATTAAGAAGAGTTCGTGATCAGGAAAGACACAAAACAAAGTGAGGCTACATCACAAGCTTACTGTGGAGATTGAATCAACTTGTATTATATCTGCATATGTAATATAAGTAATATATTACAGTGACCGCTTGGACATTTTTTTATATTTGCAAGGGAAAGTTTCTAGATTTTTAATGATTAAGTAGCATTTAATTGATTATATGCATGATATTTTCTTTACTCTTCTTATCTGATTGGTAAGGAGAAATCACCTTGTTCTACCACCTTATAAGGCATGTGCCTCCATTTTGTTAAATTCCCAAATATGGCTCCTTGGCCGGCGACGGGCTACTGTAAAAACTTTCCTGGAATGGCTCGCTTTGTACACCTTGTGCCCCATTTAGAGAAATTGCATCTTTCTGAATGTGCACATTGAGGCCAAAAAATCAATAGCCTCAGGCATCTATTTCTCTCTCTCTCTCTTTTTTTTCTTCCTCAAAGCGATTGAGCCAGCAGATAAATATAATCTTTCATGTAAGAATTCAGCGAGAATGTGTCCCGTTACCTTTTGAAACTAACTTGAGTAATGGCTTTCTCTTGTCTGTGTTGGAAACTGCTTAAAAAATACAACACTATATTTTTAAGTGTTGTGCTTGATTCTTTATCTTACCAAGGCATTTTTTGCCCATTCTGTGCTTCACAACATTTGAGTACATCCATTTTTGAATAAACAAAGCAAGTTCCATACAGGCATGCTTGGGGTGGAGTCCTGACCTCAACCCCGTCAAACACCTATTGGCTGACCTACAACAGATATTGTGAGGCAGGCCTCCATGCTTATCACCACGTGACTCAACCCTAGTTGAAAACCTTCCTTTGAAACCCCAACCCTAGTTCAAAACTCAATTTGCAACGAACCCTTAACCCTAGTTTAACACCCATAACCCGAGGATCGTTATCCAGAGCTTACTTAGGATCTCATCATGTGAATCACCTGTGTTAGAGGAGGGAGACATCTAAAACACGCAGGACTGTGGCTCTCTAGCACCGGGGTTGCCTACCCCTGGCATCTGCCATCAAGAAAGACTCAAAAGTCTTGAAAGAGAAGATAAACATCTCGTTTATGGAGCACATGTCGACATCTCTGCATGACTGCAGTAGTTAAGTGTTTCCCGGGCCGAGGTCCAGACAGCTGATGCATGTCACTGAGCAAAATAGAAAGCACTGCATTGTGTCACCTCAGCAGTGGCCATCACTGCGCAGCACACACAGGACAGGGCGCAGGATGTCAGGACCTTCCAACCGTCCCACCGACTTAAAGTCACACCATGAGACATCTAGAACAGCTTGGTTGCATTAGCGTCCAGTAGGGGTGCGCAAAAAAATTGATTCTCCTAAGGATCGCGATTCTCATTTAGTACGATTCAGAATCGATTTTAAATGTCCCAAAATTGATTTTATTTAAATTATTTTATACTGTCTTGCCCTTGTTTGAACGTGCCTTTATTGGGAGCGCTGTTCATGTTGTACACGATTTGGCCACTTAGGGGCAGTGTGGTTCTGCATGTTCTGATACACTGTTAAGTTGTAGCCATATTTAGAGTAGAAGGAAAAAGTCCCGATCAAGTTATTCCGATAAAAGTTTTTTTTTTCAAAAAAATGGATTCTTCTAAGAATCGCGATTCTCATTAAGTACGATTCAGAATCGATTTTAAATGTCCCAAAATTTATTTTATTTAAATTATTTTATACTGTCTTGCCCTTGTTTGAGCGTGACTTTATTGGGAGCGCTGTTCATGTTGTACACGATTTGGCCACATAGGAGCAGTGTGGTTCTGCTCGTTCTGATACACTGTTAAGTTGTAGCCATATTTAGAGTAGAAGGAAAAAGTCACGATCAAGTTATTCCAATAAAAGTTTTTTTTTCAAAAAAATTGATTCTTCTAAGAATCGCGATTCTCATTTAGTACGATTCAGAATCGATTTTAAATGTCCCAAAATTGATTTTATTTAAATTATTTTATACTGTATTGCCCTTGTTTGAGCGTGCCTTTATTGGGAGCGCTGTTCATGTTGTACACAATTTGGCCACATAGGGGCAGTGTGGTTCTCCACGCTCTGATACACTGTTAAGTTGTAGCCATATTTGGAGTAGAAGGGAAAAGTCCCGATCAAGTTATTCCAATAAAAGTTTTTTTTTTTTTTGCAATGTAGGAAGAGCATATGCCGGTGAGTAATGTTAAGATGCTTCTCTGTATACATTCCTGAAACGTTTTGTATGAATAGCTGTTCTTTTGAGTGATAAAAGTGCCACGAGTAGCGACCTAATTAGCATTAGCAAGTCAGACTGGAGTAGATCATGACGATTTTTTGCGCACACATGAATTGAAGCAAAAATCATTGTCAATCAAAAATCGTTCCGCATCGAAAATCGATTCTGAATTTAATCGCAGACCCAAAAATCGGAAATTGAATCATGAGACTCATTCCCACCTCTAGCATCCTGTATGTGTGTGCGTCGTCCATGAAAAGAGTCCAAACCTGAGGGATGCCTCTGGCACCTCATCAGAAGCAGATGATCCTAGTTCTGAAATGTGTTTCTCTGCTCGCAGGGTTCTCTGCGCCTCTCTTTGGAAATGTACTCTCTTGTTTACCATTTTCTGCACTCAAAAGCACAAAAACAGCTGAGAGCAAAAGGAGAAGTAGTGTATAATGGAGCACGCAGTGACATGTCGGACTGCTGGTTACTCAAACATAGTGCTATCTGCTCAGGGGATGAATATAAAGCATTTGTGTGGACTTCTGAGAGAAAGTTTTAAATTGGAAAAAAATGACTGAAGGGGTGGAAAAAGAAAATATTTTTAAACATATTGTTAGAATATGTTTATTCTTCTTGTGTGTCCCACTGTGCCGCTTTGCCAACCAGATAAAGTAACCCAAAATATTCAAAACAGCTCCTTGACAATCACAATGTACAGTGCCTGACAAAAGTGATTCGAACCCGAACATTTCTGCAGATATTTAATTGTATCTTTTCATGACAATGACACTTTAACACAATGAAAAGTAGTCAGTGTTAAAAATAAAAGTGTCAAAATAACTCAAAAGACGGCCATTAATAGCTAAACAACTGGCAACAAAAGTGAGTACACCCCTACATGAAACTGCCCAAAGCGTCAATATTTTTGTGGCCACCAATGTTTTCCATTCTTCATTTCCTTCCCTCATTTCCCAACTGCACTTACTCACCCGAAGTTGTCAGCTTCACTTTCTCATTTCCCTCCTGCAAGCCAAAACTTCATTTATCTGATCACCTTGCCCTCCCTGGCCCGTTGTTTAAAAAAAAAAAAAGCATCCCATATGCTTCGCTCCTTTAGAGCAGGTGGCTAACCGGCGGTAGCCAACACCTCAGCGAGGATTGGCATGCCAATCCGTGTTAGCAGAGCAGGAGAGGTGCTAGAACGTCCATTTTGTTAGTGACCTTATGGCAGTATTGAAGCAGCTCACACATTCTTTGGTTTCCATAATAGCTTCACATTTAATAAATGTTTTCCATCTTTGAATAACAGCTTAAGATTGTCATACAGTGATGATCATAATATTCAGTTAATCACAAGACAGGAAATATGCGGGAGAAATAAAGGAAGGCACTGTGATATTAATCAATGTTCTCTTATTACAGTTTTAATGTAGAAACCTCATACACACGTGCAAGTCATTTTAAATCGACATGAACAAAAATGACTGTGCTTGACAACGCTGCGCATATTTCACTTAATATTCAAAGTTCCCCTTCAAATGCCATAATGTGCTGTGAAGGAGAGCTATCTGGATGCACTTCAGCACGCTGAGGGGATGGAAGATAGTCACAGGAAACCCACTGATGGATCTGTCGGTGATTGGATGTGAATAAAAGCGGAGAATGGGATCAGCACTAGAATAGATTCTGAGCTGGGAAATTGTTTCCTGCAGTTTTTTGATTATTATAACGTGAATGGCAGTTTCTTTCTGCGTTTGACCCGACAAGCAGGTCTGACTAGAAATGAGTCCACCATGATCAGGGTCTACCTGAATGCTAGATGGGATAGCCCGCATGCTAATTGGTACAGTGGCTACTAGCTATAGGGATCGAGATTGGGCATTTTGACGAATATCGGTATCCGCATTTAAAAAAAAATAAAAAATCTGACAGAAGATAAAAGGTCAATATAAAACCATTTAAATCTCAGGGAACTATTTATTTACATTTTTTTTGTTAACTTTATAAGAGATGCTGCTGACCCTGGGAACTTTCTGAACCTTTTGTTTTTGTTCAACATTAAAACTAAGGATTGTCAAAGTTAAGATTTTAGGTATTTTTAAATTTAAATTAAATTTTTTGGGGGGGAAAAAAATACTTGTTTTAGTTTCCATTTAACTTTTTAAAACGTACTGATAACCTTTGGAGCTCCCTGAACATTTTGTGAGAAATTTAAAAGAATGTCTATTGTCTAAGATTTAAAAAAAAAAAAAAATCAACAATTTGAAAGTTGAATTTTTTTTTTCAATAAACATGCTTTAAGACATTGCAACAAAGTC
Source organism: Vanacampus margaritifer (assembly GCF_051991255.1). NCBI lineage: Eukaryota > Metazoa > Chordata > Actinopteri > Syngnathiformes > Syngnathidae > Vanacampus > Vanacampus margaritifer. The sequence continues at coordinate 18,173,278 of NC_135435.1, read as the reverse complement.
AAAATTGGCATTTGTATTAAAAAAATTTTTTTAAGCCAATATTCCCCAACTCCCCCCCTCTTTTTCGGACTGAAATTGAATATCGGCTCCAAATATCGGTTATCGGCCTCCTTGACTACTAATAATCAGCATCGATATCGGCCCTGAAATCGGCCTATCTCTACTATAGTACTGTAGAGAAAGGTCTGCATCAATATTTGTGTCAGGGTGTTTTCATTTTTTAAAGCCTGAGAAACCAAACTATTTAACAGTAATAGTAGCCTGTATCTGGAATATTAACCTTACATGGCCTTTGTATTCAATTAACAGAAAAGAACACCTATGATGCCTCTGGCTCGTCCTTACCAAGCGACCCCGCAGTCCCGGCTGCTCCTGCTCATCCATCGGCTGGCCAGCGGGTGCCTTTTGCGGCCCCCCATTCAGAGGCTGGCTCAGAATCTGCGGGGCAAGGCCTATCGGGCCTACCTGCCTTTTCGTCTGTCTTAACTGTCATGGCGGAAACTGTCAAACACCCAGAGAGCCTTGGCCGTAGTCGAACTTCCCCGACACTCTCCACTGATATCAACATCACCCAATGGCCTTCACACAATTCCAGCCGAGTCGCAGAGGCGCCGTCTTCATCGTCTCCAGGAAGTTCATGTAAGACTGTCTGGCTACTCACACCACTTTTTTGCTTTTTCCATGATGGTGAATGTTAGGACACACGTGCTCTTTGTCGTCTCCATCTGCCATTCTGCGGAATTTTCCTCTCAAGGTCATTGAATAGTTCATAGCGCTTGTTCCACTGAATTAAACAGTATCCTCCATCCATATTCTATATCGCTTGTCCTTATTTGTGCTGCGGATGAACCTATCCCAGCCGACTTGGGACGAGAGAAACAGGGTACGTCCTAGACTGGTCGCCAGCTAATTGCAGGACACGTATTGACTAACAACCATTCACACTTTTATTCGCGCTTCTGGAAATTTTAGCGGCCAATCAACCTAAGATTCATGTTTTTAAAATGTAGGAGGATGTTGGAGTACACAGAGAAAAAAGGCCAGATGAGGCAAAATGTACTAACCACTAGGGGTGTGCCAAAAAATCGATTCTCATAAGAATCGCGATTCTCATTTAATACGATTCAGAATCGATTTTAAATGTCCCAAAATCTATTTTACTTAAATTATTTTATACTGTCTTCCCTTTGTTTGTTTGTGCGTGCCTTTATTAGGAGCGCTGTTCATGTTGTACCCGATTTGGCCACTTAGGGGCAGTGTGGTTCCACGCGGTCTAATACACTGTTAAGTTGTAGCCACATTAGAGAGTAGAAGGAAAAAGTCACGATCAAGTTATTCCAATAAAAGTGTTTTTTTTTGCAGCGCGGAGCCATTCTTTTGAGTGATGAAAGTGCCGCGAGTAGCGCGCTAATTAGCATTAGCGAGTCAGACTGGAGTAGATCATTACAATTCCTTGCACATCTATAGATTGAAGCAAAAATCATTGCCAATCAAATCATTTTGAATAAAAAAAATCGTTCTTAATCGATTCTGAATCGAATCGCAGGCCCAAAAATCGGAATTGAATCAAATCGTGAGACATTCAAAGATTCCCACCCCTACTAACCACCTTTCCACCATGCTGCCCCAAACCATAACGTTTACATTGTTATTGGCTCTTGCTTAGAAACTGTATTCCAATCATTTTTTTCTATGAATTATCTAGTCAATCCACCAATTTCAAATCAGGTATCACAAATCACACCGTCTCGTTACCATCATCATCTCCAGCGGTAAAAAGGGCAATAAATTGAAAGTACACCTCATTGATTCATCACTTGATTATGTCCAAGTAGTAAGTAGAGACACATCATTCACTCAATGGACAGCGTTCAATTGAAAGAACTCACAAGCTCTCAGTTAGGATCAATACGAGAGTTGCGTATACAAACATTGACCGTTATAAACATCTGTCTGCGCAGTGATCTGATTCATCTGGTGTCCGTAGAGACATCTAAACATGATTTACTCGTGACAGATGGACACATTCGGCCTTAAGTCCCTGACATCAAGGAAGAAATATTATGATGTCTGCACAAATCTGTTATCTAAAGCTTACCTGATATCTCACCTCTAAAGCCCGAGTCCACCAAGGCTTGAATATAGTGTCGGATAAATTCCACTAGTCGAGTAATCAAGTCATAAATGTGAAGTGAGTGGAGGATGACAAATGTACTGTCGTGTTTTTTCTCAAAAATGATAAGACTGTCTTTGAAGCAGAGCTACGCAAGTCATTTAATTGTGACACGAAGGAAGGATCACAATTCTCTGTCGAGTAATCAACGGACCAAATTGATGGGCGCTCCAATGAAGAGTTCGGGCAAAGTCATAAAATGCTTATTGGAATGAAGCGAACCTAGTGTGCTTGTTTCACAGATAAGTCCAAAAACCCTAATAGTGGTGGCGGCGCCAATAATGGCCAGCATACGAAAGCACTGAGGTATTAAGAGCTATTTTCAGCTTTGGCACAAAAGTAGTAATGGCAGCAAATCGAAAGTGGAGCACCACCAAAGATGAACCATTTTGAAAAAAAATGCCTTTTATCGGAGTTTCTGGCTTTTATTTGTCAAATTCAAATTTAGCAGCAGATGGAGCATCACGTGAAGATCCAAATTCGGACACTCGTGCACGTGCATGCGTAAGATTTGATTCATCAAATAGTAGTGAGTAAGTAATTGTTCTTGTTATCGATTGTGGTTCTTTCCTACACGAGAATGAGCTCATCTTGAGAGGAGCCATTCTGGATGTTACTTCGAAACAAGCCTTCCTACCAGGGTTAGAATAGTTTTTTTCCCCATTTCGTTTCAACTTTTGATTCTTTAGAGTTGTTTTGTTAGACCATCCTTCGGCTGTACAGCCGTCAAGTAATATGGAAATTAAGGGTGTCAAAATGCATTCATTTAAAGTTCCTTTAACGCCACCATGTCAGGATGGGGGAGCTTGAGGACCCAAATGCGGGAAGACAGGGCGAGGAGGCAGAGAGGTTCAATCAAAAGAGGGATTTAATTAAACCAAAAACAAGAAGGTAAACGAAAACTAGAACCAAAACATGAACCAAAACATGGGGGGGGGAAAAAGACAAGGCAAAAACGGGCAGCATGACACAAGGAAAAACAATGAACCGACACAGACAGAGGGGAGACAGCAGACTAAATACACAGACACTAACGACACAACAAGACACACCTGGGCAAGACACCAGTGGCCGAGGGCACTGATTGGATCACACGAGGAAGGGCAGGATCACACTTAACAAGACAAGGAAGACACACAAGGAAAACAGATCCAAACATGACACACCATTTTTTTTAACGCGCGATTAATCACTGCCCCTTACTACGTCCCCCTCAAAATTTAACAGCAGTAAATTTAATAATAATGCATATATTTGTGGAGACTGGGGTCAAGTTGTATTTTACAATTTTAAAAGTGTGCAGAATTTCCCAAGTTACATGTTAAAGATAAGCTAGCTCTTAATATGCAAAGAAAAATGCATTGAGCTGTCACCAATGTCTTACAAATGCAATTATGCCATCTAGTGGCAGAAACATAACCAACACAAATCAATATCACACTCGTTTTTTACAGTACAGCACATCTTTTTAATTTTAACTAAATTTGATGAATTATTATAAAAAATACTGTATCAATGACTAAAAGATGCAGCCATTTTTGTATTAGTTTAACATTTTTTTCCCCACTTTTATGTTAACAAGAGTATGAAAATATTTTATTGTACATTTAGATGTAAAATTTGCGATTAATCGTGAGTTAACTATTGAAATAAAAAAATTTAAAAAAGTAATCGCCTGACACCCCTAATCAAAATGAATACTGAAATCAACCTCACAAGCTCGTGTTAAGAAGGACTACAAAGACCAAATTCCACTTGAGTAATCCCTCCCGCTAATGCTTGTCTTTGCACAGCTGCGGAGAGGGACAAGCTAACCGCCGGGACATCTCGAGTGTCCGCACCCGCCAGACTAGCCCCTTCCAAACCCACCGGAATGACTCCTCCTGGGCCCACTGAGAGGACATCTCAGGTATCACCTCTGACTGCTGGACAGGAAACCACAACAGCCTCCGTGAAGCTCAGCACCACAAGCGTGGCTGCAAGCGGCACTACAAGATTGCCCCGCAGTTCAACGCCTTCGCCAAGAGTCACCACCGCCACGCAGTCCGCCCCCATAACCACGCTGCTGCCCGTGACAACCACCACCACCATCAGGGCTCCATCCACCAGGAGAGTTTTCATACCCCCAATCTTGAGGACGAACCCTCAGAGAGGAGGAACTACTGTCTTCATCTCCCCTTTCACCACCACCACCGAAGCTCCACCTCAGCAGTGCAATATCACTGAAAGAATGTGGGTGAGAACAGGTAAATATGACCCTTGTTGATTTGCGGGGTTTGGAGGGTTACTTTTAAAATGTAATCCATTACAGTTACAAGTTGCCTGCTAAAAAAAATGTAGTTGCTAAAAAAAATGTAGTTAGGAACGTAATCCAAGTACCATAATATTAAAGTAATGTAACTGGATTACTTTTGGATTACTCCAATATTGAGTATGCTCATGAAGACAAAATAAAAATAAATATCACCACAATATATATTCTATACAACGTGCCCCTGCTATTTGCGGGTCATAGGGACCTGTTCAGCCTACAAATAGCAAAAATCCTAGTGTAATTAAAATTGATTGTTTGCTTGATTGATTGATTGATTGATTGATTGATTGATTGTCCATATGCTGTTTTCAAACTGTCACTAAAAGCAACCACACCCCACAGTTATATAGCTAGATAGCTATATAGCTAGCTAGATAGATAGCTATATAGCTAGCTAGATAGATAGCTGGATGGATGGATGGATGGATGGATGGATAGATAGATAGATAGATAGATAGATAGATAGATAGATAGATAGATAGATAGATAGATAGATAGATAGATAGATAGATAGATAGATAGATAGATAGATAGATAGATAGATAGATAGATAGATAGATAGTCATCCAATGAGGATGGCGATATGTGACATCAACTGCAAAATGAACTTTTATCCCAGTCACAAGTTTAGCCGTGTATATGTTGTGCATGATGTTTAAATAGTGAATTGGTGGGAGGAAGATTTGTTTGGAAGGCGTAACTCACATTATGGTTGTAGGCTAGCGGGCTAGCTAGCAAGACGCTACAGCGCGTAGCATGCCGCTGGACTCTCAGCTCAAACTTTCACTCCGAGTAAGTTCCAGTGAATACCGGTCGCCATTTCCTCCTACCGTCCGTGAAGCTTTTTCAAACTGCCCGCGTGTGGAGGACATGACTAGTCACTTCGTTCGTTCGTTCCCACCTCCCCGACATGTAGCAACGGTCCCACTCGCGCGGGCGTGCGCGCGCTCTCTCTCTCTCTCGCCCTCTTTCGCACTCTCTCTCATCGTAGAAATTGTAATCCCTCTAAGTAATCCCTATTTTTAATAAATGTACCTGTAATCTGACGACATGTTTTTTCCTGTAACTGCAATGGAATACAGTTACATTTTTTTTGCAATCTGATTACGTAACGGCGGTACATGTATTCCGCTACTCCCCAAGCCAGTTAATTTGTATGTTGTAGATCACCTCTCAGTTTTGAATTCATCTTTTCACTCCTGTGTCATAGTTGTGTCCATCTACGTGAGGAGGAACAGGCTGGACAGCATCCAGAGGCAGAATCTGCGCCGGGGACTCAGTCAAGGCCTCCGCAAAGCGCTGAATGATAGCTCAGCCCAAGCACAGGTTGAATCACTTAACTGTTATAAATTTGCTTTCTTGAAACAGTGCACGTAGAGTACATTTTTAAGCAGAACGCAGACTCCCTCATGTATACATTGGGGTACGCTCTATCCAAATCCCTGGATAAGAAATGTTGCTCACAAGATTAGCACTCTGTAGGGTGCATGGTGAACCTTTAACAAAAGAGTTTTGAGTTTGTTTGGATGTCCACGTTATAGCAGGCATTTCCTGGTTTACAGAAGGCAACAGGATTTTTAGTTCTGTAGAATAGGGAACGGTTCCATTGTTACCCAAACCATCACATTCTTGACTTTTTTTTGTGCAAGTTTTTTTTTCCAAGTTAACACTATGCTCCCCTTTGCGAGGATGGCTCGAGCCTTGTTTTTTTATTCCACCCTCTACCTCCTTCACGTCTTCCCTTCTTGTCTCATTTACTCCCAGTCATTTTCACTGAAGCAACCCCCTTCGCTCCCGGCTGTTTTGACTAAAGGCCCACAGAATATTGTGCTCTACCAAAGAAGATTAGAGTAGAAAGTATATTTCTATATCTGTTTCCGTTTTGCAGCAATTAGCATTAGAATATAGCTAAGTTTCATCATTGTTGACAAATCTGTTTAAAACAGTGGGGGAAACAGCATTTTGCAACATGGCCCTGGTCGATCTCTTATACTCTGCTGCCACCTGCTGGCCGTTTTTGTAATAACTACCATTGCTTCATGCATTCTCTTCAGTTCAGAGGCTGCATCAAAGCCTTTTGTATGCTCTAGCATAAAAAAAACGACTTTGGAAGCATTGTGATATTTAAAATAGAACATATTTATAGGACTCTTTTTAGCGAGTACCGAAAGGGATTTCCATCCTGTTTCCCTCTTATGGTGAAATTTCATTGCTCTGTACTAGTGCATGTGTAATGACAATGAAGATTTTCCATTCCATTTTTGGATTACATTGAGTAGGTATAGCTGATGAAGTGTCCAGTGGGTTCAATATGGTTTCAATATATTAAAATACAACTCTGTTTTTCGTTGTAATCATCATCCACCTTTGCATGAACTGCTTGCGGGCTTTCATCTTCTCAGCATTCGTCAACACTTTTTGTTGTTTCCCTTGACACACATTTGAAAGTTTACTAACTCAAAGTAAATTGCACACTTAGACCCAAGGACCCTCATATAGGCTAAGTGAGGACTGATATAGAAATGAGGTTGAGTGTTGCGTCCCACAAGGCAGTGGGTGATGAGGTGCGGTGTCTAAATGAGGATTGCAGCAGTCATCAAACTGACATGTCTTCTGATTGGCAATTGAAACAACTTGCATATTGATGTTTGCCGTCTCTACGTCACACCAAGAGCTTTTTTCGTGTCACTAAATGAGGTTATTATAACACTTCTACACCACTGCAACCTAGCCTAACATATTGCTGAATAAATACCTCATTCAACGCTACCTAACTGAAGGTCAATGCTCTCCCATGTCTCCTTGAAGCTCACAAAGTGTCTTGCCTCACTGCACTCCCCGCACCCATTTCACCACGGGATCCGTGGGCTCCTTTTAGTGGCGCTGCGCTCTCACTCAATGGGACGCAAGCTGCTGGCAAGGGCAGTCAGTCGCCTGTGTGTTTAATTAAGGCTTATAAATGGTTGGGAGGTGAGCAAACATGCAGATGTGACACTGATAATGGTAAACCAGTTTTGAGGTGCCAACTATGTCAATTTTAATGTATATTTCTTGGATAATTGCTTTTACTTGCATTGGAAGTTTGAAGTTAGCCACTGTTAACTCATTCACTGCCATTGACGGCTATAGACGTCAAAAATTACTTTGAACTATTTCTATTAGTTTAACTTTTTTTTCACTTTTGTTAACAAGAGTTTGAAAACCTAGAAGAAAATTATTGTACATTTACATTACAAGTTATGCGATTAATTACAATTACAAATTTTAATCGCCTGATGCCCCTAATTTTTAATAATTTAATCGCCTGACGCCCCTAATTTTTTTATAATCGTTTCTTTAAAAACAACAAAAGTTACCAAAAGTGGAGAAAAATGTTAAACTAATAGAAATAGTTCAAATCAATTTTAGACGTTTATAGCCGTCAATGGCAGTGAATGAGTTAAAATAATATTAAGACCCAGTTATACAAATTAATTAAACACATTTTAATTATGATGAAATGTAAGTCCTATGACTTCACATTATTTGTGTCATTATTTTTATTTTTTTCGGTAGTCATGGACAAATGAAGCTTCATGAAGCACTTGTGATATTTTTGTCTCCTTTAGTTTAAAGATGCTTCATTTGTCCATCACTACTGAAAAGAGAAAATAATTATGTGAAGTCTTAGGATTTACATTTCATCATAATCAACTGTGTTCAGAAAAGAAAACCCCAACAAGTAGTGATGGGAAAATGAAGCTTCATGAAGCTTCATGAAGCACTTGTGATATTTTTGTCTCCTCTAGATGGCACTCTTCGTTTAAAGATGCAGTGGAAATGTAATCAATTTACATCGCATGAACTTTCATCTTTAAACCAAGAGCACCATCTAGACCAGAGGTGGGCAATCTCGGTCCTCGAGGGCCGGAGTCCTGCAGGTTTTGTAGGTTTCTCACTTCCAACACAAGCTGATTCCAATCAACAGGATCGTTATCAGGCTTATGCAGAGCTTGCTGATGAGCTGATCATATATCAGCTGTGTTGGAGAAGGGCAACACGCAAAACCTGCAGGACTGCGGCCCTCGATGCCCACCTCTGATCTAGACGAATCAAAAAGTAACACAAGTGATTCATGAAGCTTCATTTTCCCCTCACTACTTTCTTTGTGCAGGAGCCACAAAAAGGTAAAACACAGTTAATCATTTAGTGAAGATGTCTGCTTTAGATGCATTTGGCTGATATCTTGGTATATTTACGTGTTAGTAATGAAGTTAAAACAATATTCTTATTCAAATTAGAGGTGGGATTAACTTCTGCTATTAGCGGCGTATTTTACCAATGACACCAATCATCATAATACAAGGATAATCCATAAAACTATTGCCAGGAAGCACCTTAATGTAATGTAAATCCACAATAAAATGTGTTTTCTTTGGCTGTTTCTTTGGCAGTTTCACAATACATGGAAGAGAAACCTCCAATCTCATTAAAAGTACAAAATCATCATAAAGCATCCGTTGGCCTACTTCTATATTGGACAGCCATGATACAGATATTTGATGCTATTCTATATGTGCCACTGTACTGCAAGTTCTCCACTGCTTCTTAACATATAAAAGGATACAACGTGAAATGGATTGGATGTTTTTTTAAATAACCTATTTGTAATGTTTTTAGGTGGAGACTGTATTTGGTTCACCCAACATGACGGTGGCTTATCACGTGACTGGAAAAGACATGGTTTACGTCCCCTCCATGGTGCTTTCGGGCTTAGACGGGTATGGTCGCGATAAGCTGATCGCAGACCTGCGACAGTACCTCCCCATGGTTACAGCCCTCCCCATTCCCATTGCAATGTGGAGAACCAGCCCGGCTCCTGGCTTCCAGCTGAAAACAGGTCAGGAAGAAAAAAATAAAATAAAATCATCTTAAGACTTTCTGCTATAGTTAGATTATTATATTATGCTTGTGTGGTGTTCGTGCATTGACTTTTAAACAGGAACAAACTATGAAGAATTTCCTTTATCGTAACACTTAATCACAATGTAATAGGAACAGCAATAATAATACAGAGGTGCCTTAAGGTATGAGTTTAGTTTGTTCCATGACCTCACTTTTATGTCAAATCATCTTTTCCTATTTAAATAAATGGATATGCAATTAATCCGTCTCAACCCCCTCAAAATGCCTGAAATATTTTTTTACAAACATGTTTTTCATCAGTATTGTACTGTACTGTATTGTACTTTTTTTCTGTTGAGTGACCTTTTGGTGTTTGGCAGACCAATTAAATGATACATTACCGCTACCAACTGATCATTTCCTTTCACGTCAGTATCAAGTCAGCGGTTAATATAGCAAGACACTTGTATCTCAAGACACTACTTTACTGGTCAAATTGGTTAATGGTTATAATAATAATAATAATAATGGTTTTGAAAATGGATAAATGATAATAATAATAATAATAATAGTTTGAAAATTTGATAAATAATAATAATAATAATAAATAAATAAATAAATAAATAAATAAATAAATAAATAAATAAATAAAAAATAATAATAATAATAATAATAATAATAATAAATAATAATAATAATAATAGTTTGGAAATTGCTAAATGATAATAACAATAATAATTTTTAAAATTTACTATTTATATTTCTCAGTTCAGCCAGTTTTAGGGTATATTTTTTATATTTTTATGCATTTCATTTTGTATAACATGAACTAGAATTGCAACAAATATCTTGACATGTGTTGGATGAAACTACAGTGAAGAGTCAGATTGTGTAACAGACTGAAATAAGACCATGTTAAAATAAAGGCTAACATCTTCCACTGTTTCTTCTCCAGTTCTGCAATTTGTGGGAGCAGCTGATGATCCACGCTCATGTCAGTTTTCCCAAATGATGGAGGAAAGGCTGAAGAAGGTTTTTTCTGAAGCACAGGCCAAAGTGCTCAGTGTCAACAGCAAACTGTCTGTACAGGTAAGGAAACTGTAAGTCTTTCTATTTTGGATGTGGGGGAGTAAAAATAATGGATTTATGTATTTATTCTATTTAAAAAAAAATGCATTCTTGCTTTTCCATACTTTTCCCCTAATGTAATTTTCTGTTTCGCCTCGTCTTAATTTGCCCGTGCCCAGATGCTGAGTGTCTCCCAGGCTGCCGGCTCTTCTGCTGTGTCATTGGTTTACAGTGTGAAAAATGGGACTGTCTTTCTTAATGGCACCACTGCTTCAAACCTCCTTGGTCAGCTGTCTTCTGAGCTGGTGGGCTACTTCCTCTTCTACCCACCGCTTATCGTCGCTGAGCGTAAGTCACAATTTGGCTGGTGAAGCACCTCAAATGCAATTTTATTTTTTTTCTGGAGAGCTCAGTATTGTTCATTCGGCAATTTTGCCGATTTGACATGTCATCATCATTGCTCTCTCTTAAAAAAAACAAAAAAAACAAACAAACAAAAAACGTCAAATGCAATTTTACGGTACCCCCCCGGATTGATGCCACACTATGACCTTTTTACCTGTTTGTAACAAAGCAGGCTCGTCGTTTATTTTTCTGGAGCGTTGTTTAATATGAGGTGATACACTGATCTACCCTCCCATGATTCAACCTTATTGCGACCTTGCAGTGTTATGGTTGCTAAAACACAAATTAACTGTGTGTGTTTCATCTCAGGCTCATTTGCAAGCCAAGTTCTTCGTTTATGTTTTAGATGTACTTAAAGGAGAAAAAAGCAATGATGACAGGGAATCAGCATGAGCCTAAACAGCATTCCCGTAGAGACCCAGTGTGCCGTCTGTTCTCATCCCATATGCAGCCTCAACTGCTTTGAGTCAAACACAAAATCCTTCGGTCTAATAAGAAGCAAATTTGAAACTAATTTTTTTAAGCCCAGAGAGAAAATCATTTATTTAGTTTTATAAGATTGTCTACAAAATTCATGATTCTGCTCGCAAAGCTGGGGTTACATACTCTGAGATGCGATAGAGTAGTTTAGTGTCACACACAAACGACATCGCCCGAGGGGATACACTGAAAGACTATAAAAGAGTGCATAAACTGTATTGTTTTGCATTTATTTCTTACAGTAGATATTGAAATTGACCACAAACTGCTCTGTGTGGCAATAGGGAGGTAGATATTTCACACTCCAGCGAGTTATTTGGAATAGTGTGCCAAACAAAAGATTGCTTTGTCTTGACTGCCACAAGTCAAATTGTGTCCGCATGGAAAACAATTTCAAGCTTATCGGCAACGTTTTTGTTCACGCTATAAATGTTGGTCCTTTTAAGTGGTCTCAAATGCAATATGAATCAGGAGCTTTTAGCTAGAAGTGATTCTCCAATACATTAGGAGAAGATATTTGAATGGAACAAGTTGCATTCAATGCACTTTAAAAAAATAATAATTTTCACTATGGCAGATGCTACAAGCATTTGAACCAACTATTGACATATGGCAGTTTTGTTTACATCTAGCGTGACGATGTATCTGGATGGCGTTAATGAGCATTGAATTAAGCCCTCATTAAAATGACATTAGGGAGTGAAGCAGCCTCAAAACACTTTTTGTGCCAGCAAGGAAAAAAAGACTCCAAAGTCTAAGAAAAGAGTAAAAATGATCATGAGACAAAACTGCAAATGAGGGTATGCTTGTTTTTCACCACGTCCTTCAGTGACATCACTGTTGCTTGCAGGAGGCGTGACTCCCTCCTCACCTCCAAGTCAATTTGTACCGGAAATAATTAACAGCAGGGGATTCTCTCACCACCTTTGGACTTTGCTCTAACACCGAGTGCTTCTGTCGTGCCGCTTGTGGGCTTTTTCAGATCAGGTCAGCGAAGTACCCTGATGCCTTTTGTTTACAAACATTATGATAAGGTGTATTGTTATGGGTGAGAGATGTAGTGGAATTTGAATCATTCAGGCTCAGATTTAATGCTCCTTGAAGCCAAATCCCACCAATGGGCAGCTATTTTCGCAACGCCCCTAAGCTGGCATTTGGAGGCTTACAAGATCAGCTTCCCATTAAAACAAATTGACACAGAGCCAATTATTAATGGCCATGAGAAGGTAAAAACTGCCTACTTCGCATCACCAAATCTGATACAAACGCATCTGCTGACATTGCCTTGACCTAGCGATAACCTTCTATAGATGTGTTCCCGCGAGTGTTGTGATGATATTGTGTGCTACAGCAATTTGAACAATACCCCAGTGCAGTTGAGTAGTTAAATGAACCTGGTCCATGTGGAGTTTTGGCTAGTACGGGTCTGCATGCTTTAAAAGGTGCATTCAGTAGCAAACTGGGATAGGAAGCTGATACGGAGGAACTTGCAAGACTTGATCACGCCATGGGTTTGTCCCCAAGAATTTCTATAATCTGACCATGACGAGTCTAGATGAAGATGAGCATACACCGTGAGAATTGGATGAATGCAGATAGATGACCAAAACATCCTATTCTTCTAGGTTGACAGTTTGTAGTGATGGCAAAATGAAGCTTCATGAAGCATTTGCGATACTTTTTGACTCCTCTAGATGGTGCTCTTGGTTTAAAGATAAAGGCAAGTGCAATAAAAATTGATTACATTTGCATTGCATCTTTAAATCATGAGTGCCATCTTGAGGAGTCAAAAAGTATCGCAAGTGCTTCATGAAGCTTCATTTTCCCATCACTATCTACAACAGCTTCAAATTTAGCTTCCCAACACCTACAGGACTAAAGTGGAACAGCAACATCCCTGCAGCTAATCTCTGCTTTCAATTCTGAATCCCCCCTTCCTGTTTTCCTCAGCCACCATTCTGTTGTCATGCCTGAGTGTACATCAGTCTGCTCTCACAGGCCAGCAATGCAGCGTCCCTGCAAACACTGCAGCAGCCCACAGCACAGGAGCTTAATCAAGCAGGAAATAGATGTAAAAAAACAACAACACACACAGCATCAGCCAAGGCTTTGGCAGCTGAGCGCTCTCCTTGCTGCTGTGTTTGTCTGACTTGCAGCCAGCTCAGATTTGTATCTCACTAAATCAGATATTTTACACCTCATAACCAGATTAGAGTGATTGAATCTCCAGCTCACACAGAACATCGATTGTTAAAACGACTGTTGATGTTAGCGCAATGTGATTAAACAATCGTTGTATTTTTCCTGCGTCTCCTAAAAACAATAGAATTGGTGACTGAAACAAGAAAGCAATTTGTTGACAAGCAGTTTGAAATTATGTTCAGCCATAGAGGAACTACAGCACATGATGCATTGACTTCATGAGCTTTAAGGAGTACCTGTGGTGATCAGGAGGAAAAATAATTGTGATCCAAACGAGTTTTTGTTACAACTGGTTGTATTAAAGCCAGTTTATAATAGCACCCGGGACCAATTATTCAGAGACATCGAGGAAGCTGATGCGTGCATAATATCCTTGGCCTGTAGGAGGCGATGCCGTGACATAGAGTCGTTGAAACGCAAATCTGGATCGCGATAGAATTCTCGTCTTAGAAAAAAAATATAATGGCGAAATGCAAAGCTTATGGACTTCTCAATAACAATAAAAAACACGAGGATAAGCAGGTATTGGCGGTTAAAATAGAACACAGAATTAGTATTTCTATATCACACACAGTTATCTCATGTGATGTGCCGTGATGTATGTAGTGGGGGAAGCGCATGCGCAGTGTGTGACACGGTCACACCAGCTGCTTCATTTGACAGCAAATCGCGGAAGGTGTTTACATCTATCGAACATTAAATTCAAATGCAGTCAATGAAGCCCAGCTAGACAGTTTATCAACAATTTTGTCTTGGATACTTATTTGCTTGTCTGGCATCTTCACAGCGGCATCTGAAGGGAGTTTGGCCGCTTGCACGTTATAGAGAGGACACGAAAATACGCTGCTTATTTTAGCCCAAGCTAGCAACTTAGTTCAAATTGATGCACTTTAATAAGTTGTCAAAAACTTTAGATTTTAGTCAGCTGACTTAAATATATATTTTTGTTTATCTTTTCAGCGCTAGAGTATCACAACCTGAACACCTCTATTGCCACCAGGGATTTTTGGGTTATCACAGGTAAGAGCGTTAATTAATAACATTGTTTTTTTTTCCTTCTCACCCTTTGTGTGTAGAAATCAGCCTAACTTGTTGCAGTGTGTACATATGCATTCTAGTTTTCTTTCTCATACAGTAGGAGGATAGATTCTTACTAGTATTTTCAGGTAAGAACAAAGGCTGCTAATGGACCGAAATGTTTGTCTCCTGCACTTCCTGTGATGCAAGGCCAAGTCTGTTCAAGGTCTTCCCCTTAATAAGTTTTGGGGACACTCAAGATATACAATCTAAAATATGGTCTTGTGACCCTGAATAAATTGGAACAACCTTATGCTACATAAGGCAATTGTGTATATCAGTGATCAGTGAGTGAAAGTAGGTAGTAAGCAGTAGGGCTCACTTCCTGGTTGTAGTTACGGTAATTCCTAGATCATGTAACTAACTAATATTTGCAAGCATGTGTCTAATTTCACTTGTCATGTGTCGTCCCCCTTCACAGTTATCCAAGATGTGGATAACGCCAGCCTGGCCGAACTATACCAAAGCTTTGCCAGTCTGATGGAGCAGCGGCTTGCTGAGTTGTTTGTGTTGGCAGGCCAGCAGGGCACTCGCTTCAGACGAGCTACCGCTGTAGGCAGCTACACTGTCCAGGTATGATAAAGATCATTGTCCATGGGGATTAGCAGCTCTCAGTTGCTCTGGAAGAAAGACTCATATATAATAGATGCTACTGAGTGCCTCACATGAATTTATAGCATGCAGTGAGAATGTCTGCCTCGCAGCATGAAGGGTCAGATTAGGATGTTTCAAATCTCAGTTTAGAACATACTTTTTGAAGTTTGCATGTTCTTCCTCTACTTGGGTGGTATATGTGACTCTTTGGGTACTATGACTTCCTCACACAGTCCAGAAACATGTTCGGCTAATTTACCTTTTTCCAATGCATGGTACCCACTTGAATTGGCATGCCCTACTAGCTATTGATTTTCAGCCATACATTCTGTCATATTTATATTTTGCAATGGAAAAATAACAGCTTCAAACAGTTTTGCGTAGAGCTGAGCTGAGCCAAGCCAGTGGAAAAGATGTGTTAATTGCCCATAGGTATAATTGTGGATGCGAATGGCTGGTACAGTTCAGTTTGGTCTATGATTGGTTGGATAGGCTACAGTGTGCCTGTGACTCTCTGCTCTTGAAATGTGATAACTAAATTAATTATGAATATAGTTTTACTTTCAACTACACAAAATGTTCAGTGGCATCAGACCTCTCTATACATATATAAAAATTATAATTTATAATGGAAGTCAATGTGACCAAAATCTGCATTTTATAAAGAAACACGCTATAAATCTCCCTTTCCCATTTGCAACAATTTAGAAATTACCGCATGGTGCCATTTTGAACCTCTACAATACATGTTGTGACAATCTGCTGAAATGTTTTGCTTCCTAGTGTTTTTTTTTTTTTTAGACATACTTTTTCTTTTATATAACACATCAAAAAAGCCCAAAATGCGACAAACACCACCCAGGAATGAATCATTGTCTATTGGGTATCTTTGCCTAAATGTGAATACACCAGCACATGCAATATTTATTGTATTGACTTGTTCTTGTGTTTGGTCTGGTCAGATGGTGAGTCTCAGAAGAGTTCCGGGATTGAGGAATCCAGCAGAGATGACCTACTACGTGCAGCACAATGGCATTCCGTTAGCGGGCGCATCAGCTGCCAAGGTCCTCAACACAGTGGATTCTCAGACCATGGCGCTCACCCTGGGCTACTTTGTTCAGCTGCAAGCAGAACGTAAGCAACAGCATCCTGTAAGCGTTTGACAAGTGGACGTTGACAACCTCAAACCACATAGCGGGTTTAGAAAGAAGAGCTTTGTGTTCTAAAATCTCTCTGAAAGGCTGCCGGCAGGTCATTGTTTGCTCAGGCTGCAGAGCTGCTCGGTGCTTGGTGAACAGTACGAGAGGGAGACAGTCGAGGCAGTTAAGAGCTGGTAGCTTTCTCTCATACAGTAGATTGTTGCCCACAATAAACTCGCCATTAGGTTGATCTGAATGGCGAGTATTTTAGCGTAGGTGTAATGGCCACATCTGCATGTTTTAGTAGGATAAAGTAGACTATGCAAAAGTGAACATCTGTAAATAATCGACTGATGCCACAAGATGGCGGCAAAGCGCTTCTTTTGCCCCAGTGAAGCTCTTCAACTCACGTCACCATAGTTTCTTGGCACCGAGATTCCACAAAATGGTGGCGAAGCACTACGTTTGTCTATATGATGCTAAAGTAGAACAATTTACCTTCCTCATATCTGTTATCTATTTTTCTATGCCCTCCATTTTCTATCCCGCTTATTAGGGGTGTGAATTGCCTCGTACCTGGCGATTCGATTTGTATCTCGATTCATAGGTCACAATTTGATTCGATACCGATTAACCTCGATACAAATCTATAAATTGATTATAGTGATTTTTTTCCCACGCAAATTTAGAAAATACTAATCCGTAAACTTGTACATGTACACTGTAAGATTTGTACGAAAATGTATTTATTTATCTGAAACTTTAGGCTTATATCGGTTAGCCACTTTATTTAACAAACAATCTGTTGCAATCTGTTTCATGTTTGAACAGCACTGAAATAAAATATTAAGGCTTAATGTTCCATTAATATAACATTCTTCCATGCTTAACGTGTGAACCCTAACCCCAAGTAAGACGTTTTGTTGAATATTCCCATAAAAAAAATTATGTTTAAAAATCGATTTGGCCGCATATCGAATAGATTCGAGAATTGCGTGCCGTAATATCGCGATATATTGCCGAATCGATTTTTTTTTTTAACACACCTACCGCTTATCCTTGTTGCCAGTCAGTCACAGGGCCCATCTGATCTCTATCTAATAAAACATGATTTTTTTTTTCAAGTTCCTATTTATAGAGATCACACAAACCATGCAATTGACTATTTGACATTAACATGAGTAATGCGGAACCAATCATTTAAAAACGGTGGCCATTTAATTAAAAAATATGATTGGTGCAATAAAATGATGATGGAAATGATCATGTTTTACATTCCTCAGCTGTGGTTAAGAACCCTCCAAATAACCTTTGGATCATCGCTGCAGTGTTGGCACCCATAGCTGTTGTGACACTCATCATCTTCATAATCACAGCTGTGCTGTGCAGAAGAAACAAAAAGGACTACAAAGCGGATGCAATCGGGAACCTCAATCCACGAGCTAAGGTAAACTTCCATGTGTTGAAGTGTATCCTTTCCATCTCAACCATCAAACACTCCATTAAAGAAGTAAAAAGGATCGTTGCAACATCAAAGTATGATTCATCTCAGAATTTATAGCTTTAATATTCATCCCACCATCCAATCAATCATCCAACTTGAATTTATTCTCCCATGATTAAAATGAGGTGTCTGTAGCTACCTTCTAAGTCCTGTTAAAACCCTTTTCCTCACTTTCAGATGGCGTACCGGAGGGATGTCAACTACTATCACCAGGTACGAGAATTTCCGTCTTTGCATGGTGCCAAATGAGGGGTTAGAAGGAACTATCTCCACTACTTTATATTGCACCGTCCTGATGAAAACTAGCGACACAGCAGCCCACTGGAGCTATAACGCTTTTTACAATGGGATTCTCTGGGATGAAAGACAATTGGCTTCAAGCAGTCTCCAGATGTTACTTGACAGATCCAGCCATCTTTTACACAGAGTGTTTATGAAGCACAAGTGTGTGAACTTACAAGATTGCAAAAAAAGGCAGGGTGTTGATATATCCCACTCAAACACCTCTCGGCACCTCCTGTGTTATTTTTTGCTGAGTTTGGCTTCTCTTCACCCGAATGGATCAGTGTAGATGAATGAAAACAAAAAGTGACACCCTCAGCACATTCCGCTGCTTTATTGATACTAATAAAATCTTACGCTACCGTCTGTAATCCACAGTTATTACAGTACACAATTGATCCCTCTGCGATCTTCGCATTAAAAAAAACATGGTGATTTTCCCTTGGAGTGAAAATTGTGATTGGTTTATTCTGACAGATGTTGTGGTCAGTGCATACGTTAGCTGCGCTTGTAATTCATTTCGAGTGAACTGAATATTGGACATGGCTAAACATTCAGTGATTTCTATAGACTGTGAGGGTGCACTAATACAAAGAGAGAGCTTGTTCAGTGGGATGTCACATTGATTTCGCAACGCCGGATGGATGCATTTGAAGCACTATATATTTCACTCTTGAGTGTGAGTGCGCATGGGATAGCTACCTTTCTCTACACAAACAGTAAGTCATTCCTCTTCGTTTCCACCCCCCAGTGTATTTTAATGTTTAAATCCATCATTATATGTTTACGAAAACTTGCCAATCTCGTTTTATCACCACCCACTGTGAGTGTTTATTGGACACGAAGTTGGAAGAAGATGAAAAGGGCTTTAGTTAAATCAATTTATTTTCTGCAGTTGAAGGCACAGCAGCGGGGGTAAACACAGCCCCCCTTAATTTCTCTACAAATATAAGTAATTTATTTACAGCTATTTTTGGACACCCAAGTTCATGGCATTCTTCTAAATGCCTTGAATGTATTATACTCAACAAAAATATAAACGCAACACTTTTGTCTGGTCTGGGGACTCAGAAAACCAGTCAGTACAGACCTGTTTTTCTGAATCCCTTGACCCCCCCTCCCCCGCCCCCAAATAAAACAAAACTGTACCTTTCAGAGTGGCAGAGGGCAGTCTAAGGCACACCTGTGCACTAGTCATGGTGTCTAATCAGCATCTTTATATGGCACGCCTGTGAGGTGGGATGGATTATCTCGGCAAAGGAGAAGGGCTCACTATCACAGATTTATATTGCGAACAATATTTGAGCGAAATGGTGATATTGTGTATGTGGAAGAAGTTTTAGATCTTTCAATTCATCTACTTTTGGAATATTTTAAATACCTTTTAATAATCCATTTCTTCCCCTTAACACATAGAGTTATATACATGACACATGTAAGTGTGGGAATATGTTATTGTGATTTTTCTTCTCCACAATTTTTTTGCCGTGAAACAACTCCCACTTAATTGTTCCGATTTATGCTGTTCGAATTTCAACTTGCTTAACAAATTCACGCCTCTCGGGGTATATATCGTCTGATTCCACATTACATACAGTGTTCACGCAATTTAACGTTAAATATCAACTTTTACCCATTCATTTTCAATGGCACTGACATCGAAGTACCATTTTCCACGCCCACTAGTATAGATACAACTGATTATCATTGCCAGATGCCCAGTACTGCTCTGTGGCGCAGTTGGTAAAGCGCATAGTCCAGTAACCAGGAGGTTGCAGGTTCAAATCCCACCTCTCACTGTACATTGCAAATATATACACTATATAAGTGATATGTATACCAACTGACCATCATATCAGGATTAGAATTTTACTGAAATGATTAAATGCATGTTAGCTTTTAGCATCAGATGACAATTTTCAAAAATAAATACACCATTAGCTATGAACTTGAACAAGTCAAATGAGTGCTTAGAGCATTTGCCTCCCACAACGAAGAACCTGGGTTCAAACCTTGCTTGGACCACATTTTAGTACATTTGATGGTTCAATACCAACTGATTATCATACCAGGAATGGATTATAATTTCTCAGAAATGATTAAATCCCACTTTAGACAGATTGCAGTTCAAGTTTTCTTTTTATTTAACTATAATTATTTTTATTTTCACATGAATTATCTTTCAATTTACTTCATAAGCACATGCATTCAAATCTTACCATTTAGCTAATAGCATTCAGTTTTTTTTTTTAGCACTCTCACACAATTATTTCAGAAATTTCCCTTTTCTAGTTGACCAATACATTTCTACAGATGTCCACTTCTATATCTTTCTGTGACTCTTCCAGTCTTTCTGTATCTCTGTTGACAGTCCAAGTGGCCACTTCCTCTGAGAACATTGTTTGAAGCCTTGTAGTGGTGTGGAACTGTTGATCAGTTTCTGGGTTTTGTTTTGGTTTCATGATGTCAAATTGAGAATGTGATCAAGAGAAATGTTTGAAGAGTAACTGGAATTGAAGCAGGACATTTATTATTCCATTAATGGATAGAAAGTGATGTGGAATTTGCTGTTCAGCTCCTTGTTAGAGAACAGAAAGTTGTTTAAAAGTACTGAAACACGATGTGCATTCAAAGCTTCAGAAAAATTCAAATAAAATGTATTTGCAAAGGCTTTACTGTATTTTAGGTCTGTCAAAGTGGAACACTACAATTTAGCTGAAAGTCAAATGTACAATACCTTCTTGCTAGTCAATCTGGTGACCAGTTGTTGAGTTATTACCTTAGCTAATGGTTAAACTAATTTTGAGTAGCAAAACGTACAGTAGTTACATGCTAAATGCTAACATAAGTTGTCTGTGTTGTTACAGATTTCCTAACAATAAACATTGTATGATCGTTTTAGTGTGCAACAAAGTTTTAACAAACGGTGCAAACAATTTTTTATGGTAATATTTGCATTGACATTAATGAGGTGTCACCACCAATACAAAATGAGCGAAAATAATTTGATGCTAAATTGCTAATATATGTAAAATAAATTTACAGTTTTATATTGTTCCTCTAATTTAAACTTTTTCATCTCTTTTTTTCCCCCCCTCAGCCAGTTCAAGGTTTTGACTACGCAAAGCAACATTTGGGGCAGCAGGGAGGAGACGAGGAAACCCTACCTGCTGGTCAAGATACTTTGATGTTGTCTCTGAAAATCCGTGATGCGCCACTTTCGCTGGAGAAGACCTTGAAACACGAGGGCACAGTCAACAAGGCGAACCTCACCAGTGACAAACACAAAAGGTATTTTCACCGCCATTCAAGTGCCCTGCATCAAAATGGAAACCCGCAGCATGCGCAGCCCATTCAGAGAACTCAAAAAGTGCCCTCCTAATGCCATAAAGTTGAATAATACACAGGCATGAGCAGAGATCGTTGTGTGGCCAGGTCAGATTGAGCGGTTCACTTATTTGATAGCAAGTGCTGTTCTGGAAATGAATTGTCATGTTAAATCATGAGTGATTGTTTAATGCCACCACAAATAGGGCAGAATCTCTCAAAGCCCGGATTCAATTTCAGAGCAGGATAATAAGATTACATTTAAATGCATACAGAAGAATAGGCAATACTAGGACAAAGCTGGTCGTGCGTTTGACGTCAAGATGACTCACTGTCGTCAATCAAAAGTCAGACACACTTTAGCCTTACCTTCATATTTCAATCCTAATTGGACCATCCATTTTCCATGTTTTTATCCTGTGCTGGGAAGCAAGAAAGTTGAAACTGTCACCGACAGCTGACTAAGAACTATAGGTAGGGACAGAGCAATGTCAATCACTGACATGCCCAGGTCATCCCTTTTATTTATTTATTTATTTTTTTAAAGTTGGGGGGGGGGGTTACTGGCGCGTTTGCAGTGTTTTAAGTTAGCTGCTAGCAAGACTTGAATGTAGCCTCACTTCACTAATCCCTCCCCCCCTCACACGGCCATTCATAATTCAGTGCGATTTTAAAAGTCACATAGTCACGATAAATAGTCGCAGAGAGAAAATAGCAGTGCTAGCAATATTAAGCTAGCATTATAAACAAGCCAATTAGCCACGGCTGCTATGCTTGTAGCATGATATTCATAATGGTGTGTTAATTAATATAAAATTCTATGACATGTTTTCAGCTTTTAGTTTATTTTTTGGAATGTACAATCAATTAAAAACTAATAATAGGTGATGAACTTACCCGTCAAGCAGAAATGTTGCTACAATAATTTCTGGACTATAAGGCGCAACTGACCATAAGCCCCACTAGCTAAATTTGGGGAATACTCGAGTTTGTTAGATATATAAGCCGCACCCGACTGTAAGCCGCACGTGTTTTAATGTTACCGCACCGGGTTTCTGCTACTTTCTATTCCATAATGAGGGCGCAAATTGTCTCGCTCTCGTTCTGTCTCGCCTCGTATTTGGGCTCACTTGGTTTGGTTTGCTCTGCCTAAGGCTCTTGCACTTCCTTTATAGTGCGCCCCCTTGTGATCTGATGGATAAGCCGCAACTTTGTATTACCCGCAGGGTCGAATGCAAGTGAAAAAAGTAGGAGCTTATAGTCCAGAAATTACTGTAATTAGCATCACCATTGAATCTTCTCAGCTGCCTGATGCCTCCACCTCTGAAAGTAAACTTTGAAGTTCTCCTCTAAATTCTATGTTGCGTCTTCACTCAGCTTCAGTGTGCTAGTTTTTTAAAGTTTTTTTTATTTTTTGTTTTTTTATTTTTTTTTAAATCTTACTGCAGGTGGATATTAATTATTATAATTAATTAATATTGAGATGTAACTGTCACGGGCGTATAAAACATAGCATATTCATGCAATGTACTGTTGTAGGAGAACAAACAATATTGTAATATGATGCTACTTTATATTATTGCATCAAGTTTTAGAATAGTATAACTTGGGGCTGCTTGATTATTAGAAGAAAAAAAAAAGTAATCAGAATTATTTTTGGGTTTCCCAGAAAAAAAAAAAAAAAAAAGAATTATTTTTGGTAATAATTGAAATCACGATTAGGATGATCATTTATTTTTTGGTACAAAAAAAAACAAAACTTATTAATAAAAATTATTAAGACAAAATTCTTTGAAACACTTTCATTATGCAAGTTCCTTTTGGATGAAACACAATTTATTAAATTAGTTTTAAAATTTTATAAACTAAACTCAAAATTAGTATTATTTTTTTGGCGATCATGCTAATTTTGTAACTGTGGAGTGTAACTAATTGAAATTGTAACTAAATTATGATTAATTGCACAGCCCCAGTATAACGTGTAGTAAGTGTTTTTCCATCTAATTCTCATTGAACACCTAAAGGCATGTTTGTTAACTGAATAGGGTAGGTTAGGGTACGTGCACAGTAATGCACATGCACAGTAATGGACAAATGGAGGGGTGGCTATAACAGAATAGTAGTTAGAGGATGACTTGAAAGAAATGTGCAATATCATGAGTGACGTTAGGAAGGCTTAATTTTGACCAATCATTTCAAATACTTACATAATGTAGTTCCTCTCCTACGCCAAAAGCAGTCACCGTTATCTGCAGTAAGCTTCCTCCTCCCGAAAGGAAAGATTTTTTCACCCTGCCATTCCCTTCATCCCATTAGTCACGATTCCACATATCTTTTAACCTAACTTCCCCCTCTTACGCAGTCAATGTAAATGTATTCTCTACGTCTTTATTAGTTATCACACAGTGCACGTCTTTGTTGAGGCCACGGTGCGCCGCCTCAACGGGAGCAGGGCGGGCATCCTCTGTTTCCGTGTCTCTCTCTTCGCTGTTATCATTCTTAGCAGACAAATAAGGGATGGACTGCGGCGCTTTGAAGTCCCTGTCGGCGCGGCTCTAATTCCAGCCTCAGTGCAGCGTTTAAAGGCCCTTTAACACGATGCGGACAGAGCCAGCGTTTGTCTAATTAGCGAAATGATGTTCTATTACTTCATCCTTTTAAATGTAGCGGACACGCCTATACATGCACTTATTTAGATGATTCATTGATAGGCATCTAAGATAGTTGTTTGATTTAATACTAATTTCAGTCCTGTACTGTAATCCAACTGTGGTTGGACTGCTGTTGATAAAAATAAAAAAAAAGAGCCAGAATGTAGTGTCTATTCTTTTACCAAACAATTGCCATCATAATTCACTATGTTACCAAAGGTGAGACTGTTAAAGAGAAGCGTGACATAACCTGGCTGCGAGTCCGGCTTTTTGGAGAGCTCACCGCCTCTCCTGTTGCTATGGTTACTTGCAGCAAGTTGTTGAGTGAGGACGGTTCCGTCATCAGCAGCGAATCAGAGCGGCGGAATTCCGTCCGGGGCTTGGCGGCGCCGAAAGTCACAGCGCAGCAGAAAGCCACAAAGGAGGAGACGCGCAAGAGAGACGGTGAGCGTCACGCGCACACACGGGGGTGTAAATACAAAATCATTCATGCTTCTTACGACAAGGTCATGTGGTGATCACATCCTGGTTTGTTCTCCACATAGAAAAGTGTGCGTCCCTGCATTTGTGATAGTAGAAACGTTACCACTCAGCTGTATGCAGAGATGGAGGTGACATTTTTGCATAAAAAGGACACATTAATTATACATATCATACAGCATGTCAGTAGGGGATGCTGTGAACCTCGCCCCTTGGCATGCTATGAACACACATGTAGCATGCATGAACAAATTGATTTAAACAGGCTCAGATTTTACACTCAGTAGATACATTTGTAAGATGAGGTCAACATTATTTCAGCGTATCAATCCTTGGCGCCTTGGCTCAATAAAGGTTGGGAAATTACTGCTTAAGACGGCAGGCTAGTTGAGACTGAATAAACAGCATGTCTGCTGGTTGCCGCCAAGTGCACTCCATTTTGCTTCATCTGCTTTTCTCAGAAGCAGGGTCAGGAATTCCATTTTCATGCCACGGACTGTTTTCTGTGATTCACAAAATACTGATGAGTTATTTGTAGTTGCTTTGTGAATGAATTCCTTTTCTGTTCTTCAGATCCATATGACACGTCCTCTGGCTCCCTGCAGCTTATTTCAATCAAGCCCATGACGGCTCAGCTTAACTACTCACAACGTGTTTCTTCTGACCATGACTCCTCAGCCATGCTAAATGGAGAGGTAATTAGTTTGCATAAATGCAAACTAAATTTGTTGTTTGTGTCTTTTATAATGTATGTTTTGATTGCAAACACACTGTGAACACACATTTTTGTTTGCCGAGGTGTGGATCCCTTTTATAGTATGAAGAATGAACCTAAATCAATAGATAAATGTGCATCTGAATTAAATTCATTGAATTGATCTCATCTCTTATTCAAACATAGATGAGAGTCCTAATCCAGATGACATATTTAGTAGATTCAATCCATCCATTTTCTATGATACTTGTCATTATGGTCATGGGTGAGGTGGGGCCTATCCCCTCGTTGGCTATATTTTGATAATAAAATAATACACACATACCTTTTCACCTATGGACAATTTTTACAAAAAAGGATTAGAGCCAGTGAAGCGAGAAAATAAAAGTTTGGCAGGATTCTCACTTTATTCTCAGAATTTTGTCTTTAAAGTGAGAATTCTGACTTTATTTTCAGAATTCTTACTTTAATCACATAATTGAGAATTGTCACAATTCTGACTTTAAAAATCAGAATGACTTTATTCTCAGAATTCCCCACTTTAAAGTGAGAATGATAAAAATCAAAATTCTGACTTTCAAGTCAGAATTCTAAGAATAAAGTCAGCATTCTCACTTTAGGGTGTATTCAGACCTGCACTGTTTGGACCGCTTTAAACGGACCAGAGTTTGTTTCCCATGCTGATCCGGGCTTTTTGTGCAGGTCTGAATACACACAAACAAATCCTGTTGCGGACCTAACAAGCGGACCGAGACCCACTTTTTGAGGTGGTCTCGATCTCCTTCCAAATGACATGCGCTTTTTTGGGCTTAACAAGCCACCGTAGCCAAGCATCGTGGGTTGAATATTGCCCGGTAGTGAATGTTGTGCTAGATTTATTCATAATCATCCGTATTCTGTTTAGCCACGGTGTTGTCAGCATGTTGTGATGGGCACGCGGAGCGCAACTGCTCCTCCGGTTACTGCACGCAATCGACGACGCCAAAATTAGAAACAGCGTCGCGGAACCTCCGTTGAATGAGCTGCAAATACCTTGCATCTGATAACGCCACAAATATGCAAGGGCATATGCAGCATGTCGGAATTTCATGTTTTCCTTTATTTTCGCACAGTGTGAATATGAACCGCACCACACGAAAAAAATAGTCCGCTTTTGGTCCGGTCCAAAATAGCGGAATAAAGGACTTTTCTGGTCTGAATACACTGTAAAGTCAGAATTCTAAGATTCGAATGAGAATTCTCACTTAAAAGTTATAATTCAGAGATTAAAGTGAGAATTCTGAGAATAAAGTCCAAATCCTGCCAACCTTTTTTTTCCCTCTTCATTGGCCCTAATCCTCTTCCGTACAATTTAGTCTTGAATTAACCTGATTGTCATGTTTTTTGGAACGTGGACATGTTTGGCATTTTGTGGAATTAAAGGAAAATTTTAGTCAGAATCTGAGTCAGAATCACAAGTATGTAAAAACACAAAAGGAATTTGTCTTCAGTCACAAAACATACGAGAAACATGCAAATATACCAATGACCACCAGAGGGAGACAGAATGGGAAGCCTGGCGGTTCGCTAATTAGCACCCTGAGTTTCTTAGATGGAAAAAAAGTAATAAACATGAGGAAAAAGGGAGGGGACAAAAAGGTTTTCTCTGTCCAATCCCATTATTTTAGCAATCCCAAATTGAGTTTTTACTCTGCCCCTCTCTCCTCTACTCTCACAGGTAAATTTAGCCCTTAAGCAGCGGTCGGACATCGAACAATATAGGAACAAGCTGAGAATCAAGGCCAAGAAGAAGGGCTATTATGACATTCCTCCCATGGATGGCAACAGCTACAGTAGCCAGGCCCTCTCGCAAAGACAGCGGCATGGCCACGAGAGGGTGGAGCTTGACGAGGAGCGGAATTCCACCTATGTCAAGTCTCACGTGAGGTGAGGAAAAGTGGAAACATGGATGAATATTGTGTGAATAGAAAGCTAAATTTGGGATTCAAACTAATACAAAAAAAGCACATACCCTATGCATTATATGGTACATATGTAGCCACACTTGCAGACCCCCCCAAAAAGTAAACTTTAATTTAACTAGTGTATTAAATCTATTTTACTATCACTTTTTTATGTGAGGAATCCTTCAGTGAAATCCACATAACTGCAATTAAATCATACTCTACCCCAACTTGTTTATGTTTTCTGGCATCATAAACCTCCTGTCACGCTCAAGGGACACTAAAACAAATGAATGGCTTTTAATTGATTTGTTTCTCAATGCGCGCTCTTTACTGCTAGGCTGTTCCAAATATACTAAAGCTGTGCTTAACGGCTCAGTTTCCTAAATTTGGAACCAAAACCTGCATAATCGGGGTGGAGAAATAATCCTGTAAAACTCTAAACACATGGTTTTATCTTTTTGCTATGGCTATTAGCTACTTTTTTCCCCGAATGTATCCTACAGGCACAATCAGGTAGGGCAGACATCGTATCGTAGCAGACAGAGCCTGAACAGTCCAAGTCCTGGAGGAACTGAGATGGATTTGCTTGTGATGAGGGAGAGACCCAGGAAAGGCATCCGGAACAGCGGCTATGATGTAAGCCAATCGAAATTTAGAATCTTCACTCCATTTAAGAAGCATTCATACTACATACTGTACTATATTTGTCATTCATCATATTTGTAATAGTCTTAAATTGTGTGTAACCCTTTTTAATCTAGTCACATGCATGGTTAAAAAAAATAAAAAATAAAATAGGCCAAAAGCTTATCAGACATGACATGTCGGTGCTAAATCTGTGTCTTCTTGGCCTATTTAACACTTCCAGCGAGACGTTGGGTGTTCAGGTGTGGTCACTGTGTGCACCAACAAGCTGCTGGAAGACATTTGATTCATTTATAATCCCGAATGAACATTTATAAGGTTGTGATATATAATGCATATCCGTCTGACTGCTTCGCGCTGCCATCTTTTATTGTTCCATTATGGTTCCTGGCTCCCTAGTGTAATGGAGCAGACTCTCCCTCCTTGTGTTTTTACTGTGAGCTGTTCTTTTGTAAATCATAAGCAGTGATATCAGTGACTTAAATGCCATTGCCCACCTCTACCCACCGCCACCTTTGCTTTTTGTCCAGCTTTAGAAACAGAGATAGCTCTGTAGCGTTATGATTAGGGGTGTCATACGATTACTTTTTTTTTTAATCGGAATTAATTGCATGACTTCAATAGTTAACTCACGATTAATCGCACATTGTATATCTGCTCTAAATGTACAATAAAATATTTTCATACTCTTGTTAACATAAAAGTGGAAACAAATGTTAAACTAATAGAAATATAGCTGCATCTTTTAGTCATTGATATTGATAATTTCATAATAATTCATAAAATTGAGTTCAAATGAAAAATATGTACTGTACTGTAAAAAAACAAGTGTGATATTGATTTGTGTAGGTAATTTTTCTGCCACTAGATGGCATAATTGCATTTGTAAGTTGGTGACAGCTCAGTGCATTTTTCTTTTCATGTAATCTTTAACATGAAGTAACTCGGGAAATTCTGCACATTTTTAAAATTATAAAATACAACCTGACCCCATAGTCTCCACAAATATATGTATTATTATTGAATTTATTACTGCAAAATTTTGACATGGATGTGTCTGCAGCGTTGTGACTGTAATTCCCCCAGTACAGGCTTTCCAAGTAGGCTAAGGGGTGATAAAGGAACGTTAAATTAACTCAAAATTAACACACTAATTTTGACACCCCTAAACTCACTCATTAGTGTAATCCAACAGAATAGTGGTATTATTAACATGGAAATGTATATGACAATTTTTAATGTCTACCATCCATACTGATTATGTGCATTAAACTCCATATTGAATTTATGACAAATAAGACTTTGATTAAAGAAGAAAAGCTCGATAAACCATTTAAAGACACTGACCCTTCAAATTATATTTTCTTTTCATCGCTCACATGCGTTTTTTTCAACCTATGCTCCCCCACTCCCCCACTTTCCCAGCCTTGTTGATTACAATGTGCCCAGTGTGTGTAGCTGCAGATGTTTCTCCCTTTTCATGTTCCAGGGGGGACTGATTTATGAGGTGCACGACGGCAGGTATCCCATGGCAACCTTTTATTTGCACAGGAAGTAGGGCAGCCTCTACTTTCATTTCTTACCAAATATATAGGCTAGGTGTTTTGAAAGAGAGAACTGTGACACGTATGGAGCGATGTTGAGGAGAAAAACATATTACTGTCAATACTTTGTCAACATCCATCCACTTATTGGCTGTATTAATTATTCTTTCCAGATTGCCCACATTGGTGTGATTTGTGTTCAATAGCTTTTGTGTTGACTCAAATGTTATGCATTTGGAATTTGACAGATTTTCTTGGACTATTTGTTGCAGGAAACACACAATGCTTTTACCATGTGATTTAGTACGTTTATAGTTGATTTTCATTGATTTTCACATGTCATGTTTATCACAGACCGAGCCCGAGTTGATTGAAGAGACAAACGTGGACCATTTAATGGATCCGAGGGACTTCGGGTACGGCCGCGGTCTGAAAGGCCAGTCACAGACGTCCACCCTGAGCTCACAGCCATCCATTGATGAAGTGCGGCAGCAGATGCACCTGCTCCTGGAGGAGGCATTCAGCCTGGCCTCGGGGGGACACTCCACATCCGGGAGGCACTCCCACCACCACCGCCCCCCCGCTGATCAATACGCCGTTCCAGCTTCACTTCCCTATGCAGATGTGGTGACCAGTGCCCCGGGTACAATCAGCTGCGGTCGTGGGGGACATCAGTGGAGCCCGTCTTACGGAGAAGATGTGTACCAGTGCAGTTTACCCAAACCAGTAAGCAGGATGAGATAATATAGTGTCTCTAAAGCCAGGGGTGGTGTCCAAGCTAGCACCCCGGGGCCATCTGCGGCCTGCCGCCTGTTTTTTAGGGTCCCCCATGCAGCTGTGACGATAGTCACATAAATTGCCTGCATCGTTCTATATACTTTATACACTTGGTGACAGGTAGTAGAAGATAATATCATTTGTCACTTCCTTGCTTTCCACCAATCAAAAATCATTTATCAGAATTTTTGGGGACATAAGCCGTCATTTGTATCCTTGCCAGCAAGCTGAATTCTCGCGGTATATGTTCACAAATACGACGAGAATACATCTTGTGCCGCTCCCGCTGATACGTTTGCAATTAGGTTGGACCAAGCAGATGTTGTTTAGGGCCGGACGTGGAGCTGTGACGAAACCAGGAAGTGCAGATGCCGGGGGAAACAAACAAACGTAACATAGACGAATGGACGCTGAAATTAATTCTGTTCTTGCGGAATTAATTGCTGTTTCCTTGTTGAATGTTGAGCAGGGATAGGCGCTAAGTGCATTTTTTATCTGGTAAAGATGTTTGTGCTTTTTTTTCTTTTCTTCCTAAGACGACATTTTCATCCGTTGCCGTGATTGGTCAAAGCCTACGTGCAAAAGATGTCGCATCGTCCAATCAGCTTGAAGTATTGTACAGCAAGTCCCTCCTTTCCCGAACGGATCTGCCAAATGAAGTTCCAGATTGATAATGTGAAGAACTCCCTTGCGTGAATCACAATTATCAATCTTATTTGTGAGGTTACGTCCCCTTTTTTTTTTTTTGCTTTGATTTGCAAGCAGAATTTTTGTTTAAATTTAAAGTGCAGCACTTCAATCAACTCAGAAGCAGCAGTTTGGTCGACAGAGATCAAAGAAGAGGCTTCAAACTGTTAACTCATTCACTCCCAGCAACCCCCTTCGCTCTTGGTTGTTTTACAAGATTTTGACTGATTTCTCAAGGCCCACAGAATATTGTGTTCTATTGCTATAAAAACATGGAATTTACCAAAAGAAAGATTAGAGTCTCTTTTTTTCATCAGGAAAAAAAGTATATTTCTCGTTTTGCAGCAATTAGCATTAGAATATAGCTAAGTTTCATCACTATTCACAAATCTGTTTAAAACACTCGGAAAAAGAGTGTTTTAGCAACATGGCCCTGGTTGAGCTCTTATACTCTGCTGCCACCTGCTGGCCTTTTTTTCTTAATAACTACCATTTCAGAGGCTGCATAAAGCCTTCTGAATGCTTCTGTAAAAAAACAAAAAACAAACGTATAAATATGTTTTTGGGACCACGGTAATATTTAAAATATAATGTTTTTACACGTTTTTGGGAGCAAATGAGTGAATTACTACACCTAGTTGATGTATATTGTCACACTAAACATAAAACAAAGAGATTTATGTGTTTAAAACAATACTCAGAGGCTTATATTATTTATCCTCAACAAAGAACCACTAATATTACAGCGAATTTCAGCGAGGCTGCGGCTGTTTCATGAACTCGTTTACATTTTGGACAAACATAAATTTAACGTAGTCTATTTGTGCCTGATAAACATTAATATGAACCAACTCATTCCAGCATCTGAGTGACAGGTTTTCCAGGAAAAAAACCTGACTAAACACATTGACCGTTTCTCAATATCTAGAATGCAGAGTACACTCTCGTTAGCGTGCCTTCCCATGAACGTACTTCCCATCAATGTTTGTCTCTTTGAATTCGGAACGGCAACATGAAATGTATCTCATCCCAGTCTTTACAAGTAACCAACCGATACACCCTTGGTTTAAAATAGCAGACAACAACAACAGGCTATTCCGGACTTGGGCAGCAGCTGATGAACATTCACAAGGTTGTAAGAACAGACAAGAACGCTGATTAAAAAATAGCTATTAGAACCTTCATAACGTAGAGTGATAAACGCGATATTTGGCAACCCCAGTCACCAACAGGCGCACACATG
Organism: Vanacampus margaritifer; assembly: GCF_051991255.1. NCBI lineage: Eukaryota > Metazoa > Chordata > Actinopteri > Syngnathiformes > Syngnathidae > Vanacampus > Vanacampus margaritifer. Next base: position 18,141,141 of record NC_135435.1, on the reverse strand, counting down.
CAAAAGTTTGCACACCCCTTCGCTAAAGAAACATGTTCATGTGAGTTTCTCATCATCTCTTGTAGGCCTTTCACTTCACCCAGCTGCCTGATCTGGCAATTAGCACTCCTCCTCCTTTACCACCTCGCACTGGACCACCTCCTGGCACCTCCTTAAGACGGTAATGCTCATTAGGTTTCACTCAAATGTACACATGCTGTCTGTTGCATAGCTAGCAGAGATACCCATTCACATCTATTTTCAGAAACTTGATATTCTCTAGGTAATGTACTGTGACTAGTGTGATTTCAGGCCCTGTATACATTTTAATATTGAACTAGTGCAGTGTATGGCAAGAATGTTAATGAGCTAATTGCTCATCCACATGGAGCCGGTCTGCCCTCTAGTGGCAACTGTTTAATAAAATCCAGCATTTGTGTCTCTGCAATCCCGCTCAGTTCCATCTCTGACCTGGGGCCCAAGGGAAGAAGCGCTCAGACATCTGTCACTGAAATGCAGACTTCACATGACAACAACCTGTACGGGCCAAGCTCCCGGGCAGCACTTCCATCCATCACTATAGAGCAGCCTGTGTCCAACTACTCAGGTGGGTGGACATTGAACTAAGGTGACATTTTAAAAGTAAGTCATGATGCGGTTCCCCACTCTTCATGTTGACCCTCTCTCCTGTGCTCTCCTCAGGAAACCCAATAACGGCCGTTTATTCCACCCCAGCCAGCAGGCCGGGCTACTCGGACTATTTTGTCTCCGCCTCGCCCACTTCCTACCACAGTCCCTCTTGGATGTCCTATCCTCCAGAACCGGAAGATGTGTCGCATCAGTGGGCAGACTCTGTACGACGATTTTAATTCATTGAATTCATTAGTTTGTTTGTAATGCGTATTTTAGTGAGGAAAAATAACACTCTATAATAGTGTATTTTATAAAAACATACATGACATGATCAAATAGAATGAAAAATAATTAAACACTTTTTATCACACTGCATAAATTGAAAGGCCATTGTGCTCCTCTTTCTGGTCTGAAAGACAATGGCCGTTTCTCCATATCTTTAAAAAAAAAAAAAATTATTATTTTTTTTTTATTGAAACTTATGCTTTTAACAATCACAGCATTAGGACATCAGACGTCAATTCAAAGGTTCCGTCTTTGCTTATTAACATTCACAATTATTTAAACACAAAACAAAACAACAATTCGACATAAACGACAAAACCCAAAGGCCGTTTCTCCATATCAAGAAGACAGTACGTTCTTGTGACGCAACGAGTCGGGCCTTGGTAAGCCCGGTCTCAAGAACGTACTTCCCAAGCACGCATATCTCGCAGTTTTATCATGTGACTAGCTTTCAATCAATTTGTACTACGTTTTCGATGTTTCAAAATGTGTTTGTACAACATCGATGGGTTAAAAACCATACTTACATCCTTGTGATTTTGTGAGACGGCATCAATGGCAGGCCAAGTACTGTTCCAATCAGAAGTGTGCATAAGCCACGTCATCTTTTATGAGCGTAAATAATGAGAACTATTTAACGTGTAATTTACAACTTTATTAAATCTAGTCCTTTTTTTTTTAAACACAACTTAATTAAACAGCTTCAATTTACAATATTATATAAATATATTAATATCTATTAAATATGATTTACTATATGTTCAAAGATAATTTTTATAGATGAACCACAATTTCAGGAGAATCAGATCAAAATCTGCAACACACATCGGTGTCTTTCCAAAATGTTTTTTTCCCCAATCTAAATTTGATAAATACGGACAACAATGTAGATTGAGAAACAACAACTGTTAATTGAGAGCCCTAAACAACTGTGATGTCATTTTCAGTCGACAGCAAGTCGCAAAATGGCCGCCCCTAAAGGTGTATAAGAATAGGTGTTTTTTGCTACTTACCTAAACATAATATTAATCACAATGTCGTGTGCAGACTAGAGGGGGCACATACAACATATTTATATAAAGAAAATATTTCGCCTTTTAAAAGTTTAAAGCTATTTAGCATTAGCATTAAGCGTGGATGGACTGTAAAAATAAGATAAGTGGTTATTTGAAATATACGAAAGTAAATTTAAACTGTAAGTGGTAATAAACTGCTTGTGGCAAATTCTAACTGCCAAACTTTTGTTGCTGTGAAGTGAGTTCAGTCACTGCCACTAAATAGCGCCTATTCAGACGGTATCTCAAGATTTTGCTCGCAAGTCAAAGCAAAAAAAAAATAAAATAAAATAAAATCTCACATCTTGAAAAAATAAGCAATTTCCAAGTGTTTGTTCACACCAACATATTTTGCTACCTTAAACTGAAAATGGAAATAATTATTTGTCAATGTCAAAACAACTGACTAAACAAATGGTGATGATAGCATTTTATGCTTGGCCAAGGTAATAAGCTTTTAAGTGTTTTGGATTATATCAATAATGCAGAATTTCCTTTTTTTTTTGTATCCATTTTTTCCAGCTTCCTTTGCCAGGTTATGTTGAGGCTTTTCCTCATCCTCGCTACCCCCAGGGGAGCCCCTCCATCCTTCCCCTACAGTACACACAGACTCTTGACCAACGGCCCGCCGCCCAGAGCGCGGCGTCCCAGAAAAGCTCGCAGCAGGTGGAGACGGACACGGACAGCATTCCCCTGAGCAACCTCTCCACCTCTGCACTTGTGCACGCTATACGACAAGAAGTGGCCAAGCTGGCAAAGAAGCAGAGTGACATGTTTGACTTCTAATATGGATCCTGCCACCAGGCCGCGACGGACTCATGAAAGTGGCACGCTTTCAGACTGATTTTTGATGTTTGTACTCTAAAATGAGCAGATCTAATCAACCCCATTGACTGATTGATTTATTTTCTTACACCAGTCAGCGGCTGTCAAAAAGCAACAGAGCAATTGTGGTTTTATTTTGGAGAGGAAAATCCCACCTCCTGCAATGGATGTCTGTGACTGCACACATGTCATTGTAGATATGTCTATAGTACGAGCATACAGTATGGGGAGGAAAATATGCTTATTTAAAAGGAAGTGAACAGTCCAAACAAGCATTATTTTTACTAAAAAGGACCCAACACTTCCTGACAGCCTGTCTGTATACAAGCATGTAAGACGATATTTTATCTCATTTGATGGCGTCTAACAGATTTGGTGGCCTCACCGTCGGCCCTTTTTAAGCATCGCGGTATCATAACCAGCTGCCTCATCAGACTCAACAATTCCAGTATGTTTAATTTTGTCTTTTATCATCAAGTTAGGACCACCATAAAACCCTTGCTGAGGAATAAAAAAAACACATTAAATCACCGCACGCATTTAGCGATTCATCTGAGTGGAAGAGACACTCGTACTTTACTTTGGGATAAAAGCCTTCATGGGTAAACTCAATTGTTACTGCAGAATTGCTGTCTGGGGATCATAAAGTGAGTCTGGGTGCCAATAAGCGCTTGGAGGTTTATAGCAGGGATGCTGCGTAAACATCCTGCTGCTACAGATTGCCTCCTTGCGATGTAATATTGCTAATAACATGCAGGGCTGTATAGCAATGGTATTAGAAGAACACTTTGAGTTGTGAAAAGGGATTTGACTCAAATGTATCAGTCACATTTCAATTTATCACTGTCTCTCACTCCTTAAATGTTTTGTGCGCAAGTTGCCCCCGAAATCAACCTTCCAACTATTAAGGTGTGAACTGAACAACATACAGTCAAAGTCATGTTTGTGAACATCAGCAGTGAATGAAGGCTCATGGCGGAAATATCCAACTAAAGGTTTGTACATGGTCATTGGCTGAGCTAACAAAGTAAATGAACATGAGCTCAAACATTCAAAAAAACATTGTCTTTTTGTCTTCCATGACTGATTTTCTCATTTACAACTAATCTGCTCATTTAGTGGAGTGTGAGACCGAGTGAAAGCACTAATAGCCTATGTGATTAAACTTAAATAAAAGCGTTTTTTTTTTGTTTTTTTGTTTTTATAAATTATCAGCATAACGCTGTTTCCTTCTCCCTAAAAATGTCATTTTCCACAGTTGATAAGTGGATTTCTCACAGCCAGGTGAGAAAGCATGCCGACTTCCGTTGAGAGAAATTACATTTGTAGAACACAATTTGTGACAATACTGATGTGATTTCCTTTCAACGAGCTTCTCTATCTCCAGGTTCCTCCAGATGACGGGGACGGCAAAATTAAATACATCATACATAGTTGATCGGATTTTTTGTCAAACTGAGATTGTGTTTGGACACTCCTGTAGAACGAATTCAGTGTGTGTGTGTGTGTGTGTGTGGGGGGGGGGGGGGGGTAGAGGATGCATTAGACCCGTAAATTCCTCCTCCATCACAATCACTGTCTACATCAGGGGTGCTCAAGTTCGGTCCTCGAGAGCCCCTATCCAGCCTGTTTTCCATGTTTCCCTCCTGCAGCACAGCTGAATCTAATGATCAGCTAATCAGCAAGCTTTGCCGAAGCCTGATAACGATCCTGATCATGAATCAGGTGCGTTAGTGGAGAGAAACTTGGTAAACAGGCTGGATAGTGGCTCTCGAGGACCGAATTTGAGCACCCCTGGTCTACATGGTGTGGCAGAAGGATTCAACGATGCAACTCCCATTTCTTTTTAAATAATGTTTTTGAAAGGGGAAGTAAAAATAGTGTGGTTGCACAACTGTGCACACCCTCTACTGGGTATGAAGTTTCATTCATTCTTAAATGGGAATCAGCACACAAGTACCGACAGTGAAAGGGTCTCCGCTGATTGACCCAAAATAAAGTTCGCATGTTCTAGTAGGCTATTTTAATTTTTTTTTCCAGTTCCAGCTGAAAACAACCTTTACCCTGACCTGAGACCCAGCAAACACTTCAGGAGTGAACTATAATGGTGGTTGAGACCCTGTGTTGTCCAACATAATACAAGATTCAAAATAATGATGCTCGTATAGTATTTTAACGACACTGTCATGGAGGGATTCAAATTAGTCACGTGTAGTTCTACATCTGTCCACCAGGACGCAGTATCGCACCGTACAAACAATTGCCAGCATTAAGCGCGTCCTTGGTCCTTATCAACAGTAAACAAAAAGTTAGTGGGTACCGAATTAGATCATTTAAGAGTAACATGCAATATATTCTGTTAGATTTAGTATGTAAGATGTGTGTGTTCTTTGTGTCAGTATATGCTAACGGGCAGTGTATAATGTAGCCTAATCAAATCTTTATTAACTGGGGCATTTTTTTTTTTAGAAAAAAACAAACAAACTAAATCGATAGTGTAGCATCAACTAGTGGCCTCTGCAGTTAGCTCTAAGTGATGCTGCACAATAATGCATCACTTTGTCCATTAGAACAAATTAGAACCTTTCCTCGAATGGACGCCTAATTTTTTCCCATCAAGAATAACAGTGCAATTAGGATATCTTTAATTACCTTACCAGGGTTTTTCCTAGCTCAAATCAAGGTACATGTGGTAGACAAACATTCTGATCATGTGCACGCATACAAATTTAAATGATTAACATGAGCATTAACAATCATGTAATTTCTGTAATTAACTTAATGTAAATAATTTACATTCAAACCATCAAAATAGCCACACCCATTCATAGCTTAAATGGTGTGACCACTTTTGCTTTCATTTGAAGCAGCCTTCCACATCTTTGTGGTCCATATTTATCTGTCAAAACATACTGCAGTGTCCCCGCTAAAATTCCCTCTAAAATGAAAAGACACAATAAGCAATTATAATGATTAAAAAAAAAAAACACTTTTCATGGGGTGACATTTAGACTAAAGTGTTTTTCCTCGTCACCTTTGTTAATGCATTTTTTTTTCTGTACGTTTTTTGACTTTGAGCAACTCTTACACGGGGACCCTGTGAAAGCGGACAGTTGGAGTCGGGAATCAAACTGCCAACCTGCTCTTCCAACTCAGCTGCCGGCAAGCAAGACCAGCATGCTGCTGTTGCCCTTCTGGTTGCTGGTGACAGCAACAAGATCAACATGAAAACAAAACAATTGGCTGGTTATGTTACGTTGGTTAGCACAGATGCTAGCTAACAGCTTTGCTGTTTCCTTCCTTCCTTCCTTCCTTCCTTCCTTCCTTCCTTCCTTCCTTCCTTCCTTCCTTCCTTCCTTCCTCCCTTTCTTCCTTCTTTCCTTCCTGTGACAGAGAATTCACTTTTTATCCTGTTAGCTACTAATGTTAGCTTTGGGCTAATATGTATAGATATACTCTTCAATTGAAACCCTTCACTTTAAAACAATACTTGCCAAAAATAATTCACATATTCTTTGTTAAAAAAGTAAACTATGTAAAACACACTGTCTCCTACTTCTCTTCTTTGACAGTTTTAGATGTGACTTCCGAATATTTGCAATAAAGGGCAGCCCACCTCAACTGCCCTTAAAACTAGCACACAACGAGTGGAACGCTGGACAGATAATAACAGTTTTCACGATGTCAGAGCTTTTTGAGTCGCAATTCGGCGGAGGTGACCGCCTGCGAAGTTTATGAAGGAAAAACACCAGTTTCCAAAACACCCTAATTTGATTAGCATTTCCACTGTCGGTGTGTATGTGGGGTGCCCTTAGCTGCATGAGCTCCGAAAATAGCAGGGCAGCAATTTCAACATTTACAAAAAAACACAACTGTACAGTGCTGGTTGTGGATCTTATCATGTAAACATGAAACATGAAACACAAACATCTTACATTTATCTGAGGGTTATAAGAAATGAGTTGAAAAGAAACAAAGTAGTACATATCAGCAAGTGCAAAACTGAATAGCCCTGACCTTGACCAGTTCTCTCTCTTCTGCCTTGCTGCTCAGATGATGTGTTGATTGTAGAAATGTGTTTACTCCTGTCGTATTATGAAATGTCCAATGAGCATTATGTACACACCGATGTATTATTAAGGGCATTCCTATGAATTGACGCTTGTATCCATAGTGACATCCGTTTTTCTTTACGGTGACTCTCTACTTTAATTCACTGACATAGTTCCCATTGCGTCTTTTTTCCCCTCCCATGTAGGTAGAGCAGTGTAATTGAATGTGATCTTGCTCTGAAGGCCAATTATCTTCAATAAAAGCCACTTAAAGTAATTATCACAGACATTTGAGCAGACATCAGCGCAGAGCTTTAGAGAATTAGCACATGGAGCGCAAGGACAGGTCAAGGGAAAACAATGGATTTGCAGATAGCTAGTCACTGTAAAAAAAAAGAAAGAAAAGTTATCTGAGCCTTTATGATCCTCTGGAGCGGTACTAAACTTTCACATCATTGTCTAACTGTATTGTGATTGAGGCCAAGCTTTAAAAGCTGAGGGTCGATCTAATTCCTGAAATGAATCCGTGGTATTAAAGTGAGTCGGAGGTGGACTCACAAGTTAACGCTCAAGTGATCTGCTATTTCTTTTTATCATTTGCCTTTGGGTTGATTTTTTTTTTCCAATTTTAATATACTCAGTCAGGACACGATTATAATGACATCTTAATTCTTCATCTTCAAGAAATTTCGGACAATTCTATGCACCCAACTTTATGGTTTTGGGGAAGGCTGTTTTATCTTCCCAGTGCACTAAAGCAAAAACCATTAAGGCATGCTGGGATGACTTTAATGTGAAAGCAGAAGAGGTGATGGAAAGGCTAAACCTTCCAGAAAGACACAATCTGCTCATGATACCAAACATACAAGCCCACAAGCTCATCTGTGAAACGGCGGAGGTCATGTCTGGCTTGTGCTTGCATGACAAAATCATTCATCTTGATGATGAGCATCATGATGGCAGCAGCGAAATGAACTCGGCCGTCTACAGAAACTTATTGTCTGCCAATTTAAAGAAAGATGAAACCAAACTGGTACATGCATTCATCATGTGCCGAGATAATGACACGAAGCTCACTGCCAAAACAGTGAGTTCATTTGGGAAGAAGTGGAAGGCTGATTTAATACTCAATTCCCAGACTTGAACCCGTGAGAGTATGTTTTTTTTTTTTTTCAGTAAAGGAAGAGCCTGGAGTGAGCAACCCTCCAAAACTAACAACTCAAAGGAGGAATGATTGCCTGGAAAATCATCAGAAAAAGAAAAATGCAAACGTTTAGGTGTGTCAGACGGTCTCAGGATTGTTGTAATGATAGCAAGCAAATGAGCCCAAACAAAATATTACTTTTTTTAAATTTTTTTTTTACTTTAAGGCTTATCTAATAAAACTGTCTTCCTTTACAAATGACACTATCTTCTAAGTTTTGTATCAGATTCAGACATAAATACCTTAAGACAAAACCTGCAATGTTGATCTCTTGCCTCATGTTTTGATTGTCAAACCCAAAAGTTCTCAATCTATAGGAAGAAAAAAAAAATCTTTGGATCTGCAATGACAATATGTCCCCGTGCTTTTATACTTACAATATGTGAAATAATCAATACACTGTTCAACAGATAATTCCAGTTATATCAGTTAATGTTGTGCCTTAGCAACAGTTGATGAGATGACTCATATGTTTACAATCAACCACTAAAAACTTTTTGTCTGAGTTCTGTTATGACTTTTAGATGTTTTTTTTCTTAAGCCTGAGTCTTCGTATCATTCTATTGATCGTTTCTCTGCCTACACTGGCTGGTGCATCATATCGTTCTCCAGTCCACAAAAGTTGTCCTCCTCCTCCTCAAAAAAACGACTACTTCGCTCCAATGACCTGGTTACTGTGAGATCAGGTTTTATAGATTGTACATTTAGTGAGATATTTCTTGGCACTTTCCACTCTACCTACACACTTTACGGTTGTCAGTTGCATCTGGCGAACAGACTGTTTTGGAGAAAACATCCATCAGAAAAGAAAGGGTTGCTTAGCATCAACAGAATACATATTGATGGCACCAGCTGCTTTCAAGTGCCGCAAAATAACTCTTCACTTTTAATAAAATATATTGAAAAAATGCATAAATAAAATAAAATTTAGTATATTATTATAATATAATTAGGGTGTCAAAATGAGTGTGTTAATTTAGAGTGAATTTAAAGTTCCTTTAACGCCACAATTATTTGTTAATGCGCGATTAATGACCGCCCCTTACTTGGAAAGGCTGTACTGGGGGAATTCCAGTTGCAACGAAGCAGACACGTCCACGTCAAAATTTAACATTTATTTGTGGAGACTGGGGTCAAGTTGTATTTTACAATTTTAAAAATGTGCAGAATTTCACAAATTACTTCATGTTAAAGATTAGATAGCTCTTACTATGAAAAGAAAAATGTACTGAGCTGTCACTAATGTCTTACAAATGCAATTATGCCATCTAGTGGCAGAAAATGACCTCAACACAAATCGATATCACACTAATTTTTTACAGTACAGTACAACTTTTTAATTTGTACTCAATTTTATGAATTATCATGAAATTACTGTATCAACAACTATAAGATGCAGCCATATTTCTAATAGTTTAACATTGTTCCATGTTGTTATGTTAACAAGAGTATGAAAACATTATTGTACAATTGGAACAGATATAATTGGTGATTAATTGTAAGCTAACTATTTTTTTTCTTTTTTCTTTTTCTGGAGAGCTCAGTATTGTTCATTCATCATGTCATCATCATTGCTCTCTTTTTATTATTATTATTTTTTTATTTTGTATAAGGGTGAGTATGTGTATGTGTAGGTTAAACAATAAACATTCTGTCCAAATGAATTCAAAGCAATCAATTATTCTTCACATTTGCAATGCCAAAGTGCAATGAAATGACAATTGGCTGTCTTCAAATCCATTGGCTGACACTGATGTAAACTACAAGTAAAACATTTGCGTTGATGAAATTAGAAGAATGGATGGTGTAGCGGATATTAGCTTGCCTCATAAACGGGTTTGTGACCCGCTGTGGTGCATTTATTTTTAGTTTATTCAATAATTGATGGCTTGCGTGACCAAATGCAGAGATCTAGCAGCCCGTGAAATTTTGAGTCCATTTTAAAAATCGGCTTAAAACCTATCTATATGTTACGTGGCGTGAAGCAGCCGGTTCGGACGACGTCATGAGAGGGGCGGGGCCACAGGGGGAGAGAGGCGGGGTTTTACTGAACCGGGAGTTTGACTTCCGGGTAAGAAAAATAGCCACTGAAATAACTCATATGTCATAAGAAATGACATCGCGATTGTGTCAAAAGTAAGATTTCATCATTATATTCTTATATACCCTACCTCACTGTATAGCAATACCAACTCAAGAAACACAGAATAATTCGGAATGTTTACGCTGATAGGCGCATTCAACGAGCATGTAGCAGCACCAACGGCATCCACACTAAACCGATTCCACTCTTCACGCTTCGGCTTTTCTTACTGCTGCAGTCAGGAATAAGGAAGTGAAATGAGAGCAGGACGCAAATGAAAGCTAGCCAGGCTTATTGAACACGTAAATCACTTCCTGGATGGAGGGTATGTTGTGTCATTGTTAATGGGTCTCAGCCACAGCTGTGTAAATCACACTACACATTCGCAGGCCTACTTGGATGAGTTTATGGAAGAAAAGGTGGAGGATTTTATTTGCTCTTTTCCATTCCATTCTTTCCATTTGTTGCTACTGGGCAATTTCAAGATATGCCCTGTTTGGATAACTGCCTCATCAACATCAAAATATTGCCTGACCGTGCAGGTTAATGTGTCCCCTAATTATTTTTAAGTTGAATGAAAGTAGAAGGTAGTGTAATTGAAATTCATGTTTTTATTTGCGAACAAGGCTGACAGTTTGCATCTCGCTTGTGCGATGCTTGGTTGCCACAAAGGTGAGCCTTTTTATATGCTAATGCAATCAAGGGTGACTGTGTGTTATATGACAACAATACAAAAGGAGAATGGGCCGATACAAATGTCCAGCTTTCACATTGATTTTTCTGAAGCCTTGGTTCCATTTTCTCTTACTTTAGAATTAAATGCAACAACAAGATGTCCTCTTTCCCTGGAACATTCCACTTCGGTTAACATATATTCTTGGTCCACTGTATTATGGCTTGAGTTTCTATTCCCTTCCACTATGATCCGAATGACCCATCATTGGTTGACTGTTTGACACGACGTGGCAGATTTAGGACTCAGACGCAGAGATAGGGGTTTGAGGCCAAGGCAGATATTTATTACACAAAAAAAAATCCTCGTTTAGAGGGAAAAAATAAAGGCTATAAAATGTTAAACTAAAGGCGCTCCAAAAGGGAGGATGTCTAAACTACAAACAAAACAATATCACTCCTTAACTAAAACTATACTGTGGCTATACAAAGTTACAAACTGACGAAAACACTTTGGCACAAGACAGGGGAGACGCAGACCATTTAACACATGAGGGTAATGGGAAGCAGGTGGACGCAATCAGGAATCAGAGTTGACACTGACACCACACGAGGAAAGGCAAGTGACCTGAAACGAAAGGAGTCAGAATTTTCAAAATAAAACAGGAAATGACAAGCCAACCTCACCGCGGTGTAACACTGTTCATGCTGTCTTTGAGCGTTCGACGCGTAAATAAATATAACAGTCGGTGGACATGTGAATCATTGCTATCGCTTTTGTCGTCTTATAGGCAATTAATATAAAAGAGCAAAATGTCATTAAATATAAGCATCAGAAAGGATGACATTGCTACTCGATCGGACTCAATTTGTATTCTGGTTTGGTGCTTCTGGCCCCCTGACTCCTTACACTTCACTGGCCTTAGTGCAGCAATTGATTAAAAAAATCCTTCATCTGGAAAAACGCTTCATTAGAAGAGGACCAGGATGTTTAATGAACTTTGACCTGATGTCCACATCTGACATATTTCCCGTGTTCCCAGTTTTCTCAAGTTTGTCTTTGAGCTTTGGCTTTCACTAAACCTCTGTTGGAACGTCACCACAATAAACATGCACAGGTCTTAGTTAATATTTAGGTAGTATATTATAAGTGACATAGTATATTATAAGTGACAGGTCACCATTTTTGAATGTTTGTGACTTGCGATGTCACTCACTGTGTGTTATTACGTTATCTTTAAGGATTATGATCAGATTTTTTTTAAATTATCATTTACTAATAAACTAAATTGCTTACTTTGGGATTTAAAATGTAATTTTTATTTTACTCGACTGTACTATCACAAGCCGTTTCATAGAAGAAACCACGGCAGCCACAAAACCATTGGACATCTGAAATGAAGATGGATTTTCTTATCCTTTTTATTTCTGCTGCAGATACAGCTTTGTGCCCGATGTATGTCCGCCATATTGGATGTGGCCACGTATAAGCCTTATTTTTCCTCTGATGCTTTTTTTTCTTCTCTTTTGTTAATGTGTCAACTGAGGTTATGTGAAGCTCTTTTGGTCTCTTTTGTGATTAACGGCTATATAAATAAATTGGACTTGTCTTGACTATGATATATATTCATTAAATTGAGTTAGATTAACATAATAAGCATATTCAAGGTGGGGTCTATGTGCGTATACATGCTGTAAATGTTGTCTATGGTAACACTTACCAGCATCACAAATATGAAGTACTGTCTGTAGTAATGAAAATTGATGATGGGTCTGTGTCCTTTTTATGTATTGCACATCGATATACAGCATTTAAATTGAATGCCACTTAAAAATAAAAAATAAAAAAATAATTATATATATATATATATATATATATATATATATATATATATATATATATATATATATATATATATATATATATATATATATTTTACAGCAAACTAGTGTAGACTATGTAGAGGTGCCGTAACACGTAAGAACTGAGAATCTTGTTATATAATTAATTACCTTCAAAAGACAGTTGATTATAATATGTTGGTGTAATCATTTTTCCTGTATAACATTCATATAAAATACACCAGATATATTTTTTTCCTGGAATGGGCAGACTAGTTTAATAAGCACGGGGCATGCATGTAGCAATCAAATGACTACAGTGACAAGCCTAGACGAAGACTAGAAAAACCTTCCTTCTTTTATGGAAATTCAGTTTTGCAAATTACCACTGTTGCGTGATTTCAAATTGGCTCTAGTATCACTGCCAGCCTGCTTGTGTCCACAGAGCTCCATAATTATCTTGTGGATTCAAAAATACCATATAATTGGACTTGCTGTCCAGTTTTTGTATCCCCGGCAGCTGGTAATGTGAGTGTCTGAATTGTGACAGAAGCACACATTCTGCTTTGCCGTTTTTGTTTGTTTGTAATTATTTAAAAAAATAAGTGAATTCATTTTTGCTCCATTGTACATTTGAGATTCAGTGTATTATTTTTTTGATTAACAAATACTTTAGCTTTACCTAATCAGATGCTTTTTGAGCCACCTCCCTATTTGTTCCGTTTCCACTTCTTATAGTTGACCCAATGCTTTTATGCTTACAATGTATGTGAAATATTATGTGAAAGTGGGTGCTTGATCAATACACTGTCAAACAAATAATTCCAGTTATAATAGCTGATGTTGTGCCTCGGCTACAGATACTGCTAAGATTTAGAATTAGATTTTTTCATCACAAATTGATTAAAGCTTAATTACAGGGCAAATCCATTTATATATATATATATATATATATATATATATATATATATATATATATATATATATATATTTTTTTTTTGACAATCATCACTGGTCTAAATATGGTATTATGGATCATATTGTGTTAGTGGAATGTGAGTTAAGCATAAAAAATCCAGCAGTTTTTTTTATCCATCTCAAGGGGGGGCCATTTTGCCACTTGCTGTCGACTGAAGATGACATCAATGTTGCTCAGGTCTCAGGTAACAACCAATCACAGCTCAGCTTGAGAAAACAGGTGAGCTGTGATTGGTCGTTGCCTGAGCCTGAGCATCTGTGATGTCATCTTCCTTCGACAGCAAGTGGCAAAATGTCCGCCCCCTGAGATAGATTAAAAAAAAAGGCTGGATTTTACTTAATTTTTTCCACAAATGTAAAAATAATCAGATTGTCGTTTTTAGAAGAGTGAGGTCACATATAACATATTATTGTCAAGAAATGTTTAAGGTTGACTTCCACTTTGATCATGAGTTAATCAATGAATTTATTACAATGCAAATCATATTAACAACCCTCATCGCTTTTCCAAAGACATGATATAAATTTACAAATAACAAGGAAATTAAAACGATCACAACCAAAAACTAATATACGTGTATAATCACCAGCTCAACATGCGCACAAGCCAACGTGCAACCCTTGTTACCGTTTTCAGACCTGCAACAGACCAATGGTGACAGGGATAAATTTGCTATTGATCAGTTTCCATTTTGTAATGCAAGAGCTGCTTCTTTTCCAAAGAAATGTTTTTACGCACTGCTGCCTCCCCTTCTTTATTTCATATATTCCTTTTATCTAAATGGGATCTTAAGAGCCCATCATCTTAATCTCACACAAATTCATCCATTTCCATTTCTTTCGACTTTAGAAAAAAAACATCAGCTCCTCACCATGTTTTTTTTTTTTTTTGCTATCTGAATAAATTCATTCCCTCTCCGTGCAGCTCACCCCTCGGAGCAATGATTGGCACAATAGGTGGCCTCCTGCCATTGGGGAGGGGGTGAGTTCTAATTTCCAGAGAGTCCACAGCTTGGAAATTGCGGCTGTACACCACCCATCTCGCTGGTGCATGCTGACAAGCCCATATCTAACACTCAAACAAACTAACCCTGCCCAATAGCGCAAAGATGAGGCGGATGCAGATATGGCTTGAGATTGCGCCGTACACAGTTTTATCAAAAGAATGGAGGACACCGCCATGTCCTTGTAAAGCTGCGGATGCTGGCATTTTATGTGCTGCACCTCGATATCTAGTGACAATGTAATATTTTCCCTCTCAGATACTGGATACGCATCTGCTTGTGAGACACACGGGCAATTAGAAGATCATGGACTGGTTTTTATGTGAGAGGTTGTAGGGTACTTAGAAGTAGGGGTGTGCCAAAAAATCGATTCTCATAAGAATCGCGATTCTCATTTAGTACGATACAGAATTGATTTTAAATGTCCCAAAATCGATTTTATTTAAATTATTTTATACTGTCTTTGTCTGTGTGTGCCTTTATTTGGAGCGCAGTTCATGTTGTACCCGGTTTGGCCACTGAGGGGCAGTGTAGTTCCACGCGGTCTAATACACTGTTAAGTTGTAGCCACATTAGAGAGTAGAAGGAAAAAGTCACAATCAAGTTATTCCAATAAAAGTAGTTTTTTTGCAGCATGGAGCCGTTCTTTTGAGTGATAAAAGTGCCGCGAGTAGCGTGCTAATTAGCATTAGCGAGACAGACTGGAGTTGATCATTACAATTCCTTGCACATCTATAGATTGAAGCAAAAATCATTGTCAATCAAATCATTTTGAATCAATAATCGTTCTTAATCGAAAATCCATAAAAACACCCAAAAATCTGAATCGAATAGTGAGACTAAGATTCCCACCCCTACTTTTTCAAGTTTTATTTTCACTTTTATTCTGTCTCCACATTTCCATGAATCATTTTCCCCTTCCAAATGGATTTATCAATGATCAGTCAAAAAATAATAATTTTCAATTTATGGCCGCATATGAAAAGAGGAACTATCTTGACCCGTGGTCCTTATGAGGCTTTCTATAATCACTCACAACTTTGCACCTTTTAGTCACTTTGGGATTGTACATACTTTCATTACAGCCCCCCCATTCCCGAGATGGTTGAAACATGATCATTTATATTTTTGATTGCTTTGCAGCGATTTAGAACCTGATATAATTTTCTAATATGGAAGAGATTGAAGCAGCCTAGCGGTCCATTCCGACAGCAGTCAAGGTCGCTCTTGATTGGCACACTACCTGTGATGCGCTTCAAATTAACCTGAGGCATACATTACCTCGCCTAGTTAGTATGGAACAGGTGGGAAATAGATTACTCCATCTTCTCTGCTCATTTTCTCATGAATCTAATTTAGTATCTTAGAGGTGAAAGGGAGGGATGGATGAGTCCGGAGAAGACAGTTCACTTATGGCTCATTTGCCTTCTTGGTTACAAGAATCCATCTGGGCACGGAAAACCTTGACCTAATCTTCCCGATGGTGTTTGAAGGTAAACTCTTGCCAGAAAACTTACAATGCTTCATTTGTAGTTTGGAGAAACTGAAATGGCCATGTAAAAATTGTGTCCATCAGGTTTAGGCATAATATTGCAGTTGGCAACTCGGTCATTGCCTACAGTAGAATTTCTAATATTGTCAGCCGTTTTAGTGTCGCAATAAAAACTGAACCTACCAAAAGTTGGTTTCACCAAAACACTAACCAAAAAGTGTGTGTGTGTGTGTGTGTGTGGGGGGGTGGGGGGGGGGGGACTTTTTATGGATATAAGAATTTCATGCTTCTGTGACACCTCATACAACAAAAACACAACTAAGAAAGGGCTTATGATGGCAAGATGATAATTATGCGTATTTTTGTTTTGTATTTGTTTCTACGTTTATTCAATATCTTATATATATATATATATATATATATATATATATATATATATATATATATATATATATATATATCAATATCACGTGCCACCACTATACGCATTTCCATCACTTTGCTTCCAAATCATGGAATTCTAAAGAGTTCTGTATCATCCAAATTGTTTATTTTAATAATTTTATTGGTAAGCTATTGTATTAGTCTTGAAAGTTTTTTATGTGTTGACATCAAATAATGAAATGTAACTATTTCATAAATAGATGATCTACATGTCGACCAGTGTGAATGATTTTCAAAGAGTTTTTTTCCCCCCTCTAAAATAAATATAGGGTGTCTATAAGTTTTGCATGTTTGGGTCTTATAATTATGATATATTAACAATGCACCATTGCTTCATGTAAAATTATGTTCATGTAATACTGTTGATTCAGGCTCAACTAATCTATAAACGCCTACGCCTAAGAATCGGAGAGATTTTTTTTCCCTAACCCGCTAACCGGTGCATAGTTTGCCGCCCATTAAAAGCTGTTAACCAAGAGTGTCTCTCCATTGAGGGAATATTAAAAAACACGGATGGACTAAAACTTTCTTCCTGTCAAGAATCTCTTTTAATAATGATAGATGTTTTTTTTCCCCGTATAAACTCTCTCACCAGCCCCCTGTTGTGTGAGCGAGCGCTGCCTGCAGCAAACCCAGCAGGACCACAACAGTTTGCCTCCAAACAGGCGCTATAATGACCACTTAGCACTCCAAACATACTTGAGTACCTCCAACGCAGGCACCCCAAAAAATAGATTTCGCATGAGCTTCCAAGTTAATTCCTTTGATTCATTGATGTCTTGCTCATGGGTGGTCACC
The DNA here is from genome assembly GCF_051991255.1 of Vanacampus margaritifer. Taxonomy (NCBI): domain Eukaryota; kingdom Metazoa; phylum Chordata; class Actinopteri; order Syngnathiformes; family Syngnathidae; genus Vanacampus; species Vanacampus margaritifer. The sequence continues at coordinate 18,123,795 of NC_135435.1, read as the reverse complement.
TGTTTTAATAGCTTGTGTTTTTAATGACGGTCATTACTTGGATGTCAACAGCATGTTTAATGTTAGAGCTGTGTTCCTTTCACAGGTCTACCCATAAAGAATCGGTGCTATTTTTTGCATTTCATCACCCATTTGGGAATTAATCAGAATATGCACGTTTTTTTTTTAAAAATGTATTTAATGTACATATATATATTTGCTGCAAACTAAACTAATTTCTGCTTATGCAAATGGGAGGTGGAGGAGCATAAGGTCTTGAGGCTCGGCCAGCTCCATGATGTCATCATGGAGGAGTAGAGGAGAATTCCAATGGCAAGCTGGTGGCCATACAAAATATTGACACTTTGGGCATTTTCACTCAGGGGTGTACTCACTTTTGTTGCCAGGGGTTTAGCGTTGGCTGTTTTCTGAGTGACACTAAATTATATAAGCTGAACACATACTACTTTTCACTGTTTAATTTCTTCAGTGTTTGAAAACATGATGAAATATCTGCAGAAATGAGAGGACTGTACTCACATTTGAGACATACCGTTTATCCATGAATGGAAAATAACCATGGTTTGATATGTCCTCATGTAAGCTCTTATATAAGGCTGAACTGTTGGCGGAATCAAGCCTGGGAACTCTTAAGTTGAATGCCTTGTTTATACTGCAGTCCTCCCTATTTCGAAAATATGTTTTCGAGGCAGGACACCTGCAGTCCTCCCTATTTCAGAAACATGTTTTCAAAGCAGGACACGACTCATAGGGAGGGTGCCTGGGAGAGGGCTTGGCCAGCCCGGCTTCTCACGCTCATCCCTACTTGTTAAAGAATAAAAGACGGAGCGGCGCGCGGTTTGGGTAGAGTCAGCTGAGGGAAGCGTACATTCGCCCAGCCGTTAAGCAGATCGTTCTACCCGGACCGTCGGCTCTCCGGTCTAGTGTCAAGGTAAGCGCTGATGATGATTATATTATGCTGCTTAGCGTTGAAGTGTGTTGATTGCGGGGAATAAAGGACACAATTATTCTAGCACAGTATATCAGTCTCTGTGTATTCATTGTTGCCGCCGATCATTCACGATCCTGCATAAAAATATAAAAGTAAAGTAGTGTTTTCCACAACATTTTTTTTTTGCTAGTCTCTTTTTCAGAAAAGGGTCAGAAAAGTCGCTAAATATAGCGAAAACATTGCTAAGTTGGCATGATTTATTTCCTGCTACCTAGCTTGTACTAGCATCCACACATGTGCACATAAAATAAAGTACAACTTAGCACAGCATTTTTTGCATTTTACTGAGACTTCAGGGTTACTGTGAGGCCCAGTCAGAGAGTGTGGGAGGGCCGGATATGGCCCCCAGGCCGTACTTTGCCAAGTCCTGACCTATCAGGACATAGGCTACCAATGTCCATTTTGGGAGGGTCAAGAGGACGCCACCTGTGCTCAGGGATCTATGGAGTGCCTGTTTAGGTTTTTTGTGTGCAACTTTAGAAGCACATTTTCACTGAATGTTTTGTTTAAATTCTAAATGGTACGACATTAGAGACATTTACTGAATTTTTGTTTCGTTCCTATAGGCAGGAAACCATCTACATACTGTTTGTTGCTGGATGAAAATATCATCTACATTCACGGGTTTATTACAAACTCCGTCTCAGCCCCTGAAAGTGAAGTTCTGAAAACGGAGTTTTCTCCTGCATCGCGTTAATGGAATCACCTCACCAACAAAGAGGCTATTGATTGTTTAGTGGCGTCACGGTTGCTTCCACATGTTAGATTGAAAAAAAGAAAGAAAAAAAAGAAACCGTTGCAAATGATGTTGTGCTGTTTTATGTTCAAGAACAGGCTTTTGGATTACCCTAGGTGATCTAAGGGACACAACTTTAAATAAGTGCCCACTTTTCTCTCTTGCTTTTAGTGTTGAGAATAATCAGCCTAAAAAAAATGAAAAAAAACAACTATGATTAAATTGTCTCAAATAATTGAATGTATCAATCAATACATGTTTTTTAAGGGTCACTCCATGAGGTAAATATGGAGTACATACATACATCACCTGTTCCGATCAGGTACTTTATATTACAAGTTTAGAGTAAGATTGTGACGAGTACATAAAGTGCCAGCCCCTTTTTTGCCATACGGCCCTTTTTTAATATGCTAGCCCAACTTTGTGTTGCATCGTGTCACCTTGTCGTACATGATTCAATATCGCTATGACTTGGAGATAAGTGCACCCTCATTAGGATAGAAAATGACATTGGTTGTTATCAAAGGACCGTACCTCCGCTTTGACGGGGAGTGATTTTGTCAGCGCTGATGTGATGAGCTTCATTATTGGAAGGACAATGAGTGAGAAAGCGACTGGGAAAATTGATGTAATTAATAACGACTTTCCATGGGATTTCTCGAGCTTTGTTCCGTCGCAGTGTCAAAGTTTGAGATTAAAATGTTCTCTTTAACTTTCTCCATTGAGTGGAATAGAAAACGGACTGATGGTGCTTGGAGTCAGATATTTGAGATTGTCTGTCTGTTTGTGTGTCTGTCTATCACACAATACTTAATCACTTGCCCCAAGGATCTATTTTAAGGCCCATTTCATTGTCTTAGATTTGTAAAGATATGGCTGCATAATGTTGAAAAGGGCTATTTATTTATTTATAGTTATTCATAACCAACTCAAAAATGAATAACAAGGACCGGAGATGACAAGTATTTTACAAGACTAAGACTTAAACGAAGGAAACAACTGAAATAAAATTCAATCTGTGTTTTGAGTAGCGTAATGTGAAAGGCAGTGATGAGAGTGATGACTTTTGATCTGTAAAGTGGGGTCTCGCCGCTGGATTAATCACGCTTTTTGCACCTCCACTGGACATTTATTCGCATTAGTGAGGTAAAAAACACTGTTCCATAATTAAGCAGTTTAATACCTCAGCTAATAGCTCGTTTTACTGTTGGCAAAATTAAACACACACTTTGTGGTGGATTGTGACCAAAGGCTGTCACCATGAGGTTTGGCTCATTGGATAAGATATAAACTATTAATCTATGGCCCATTTAATTTTATTTCTTGGGGGGGGGGACATGATTTTACACTCCATGCCTTTTTTCAAGGGATTGGTTTATTATGGCATCCTGAATGCAACCTCCTGTTATGGTTGATACAGCACCTGGGCTGCTATTTTTGTTCAGATTTTGAAGCGAATCAGATATGTACCAGCATCAATCTTTACTGTCATCAAAGATTGATGTGCTCAACCGTGCCCGCTGCTCTCGAGTGCAGCGAGCACCAGTGGGAGTCAGCATAGCCAGCAATCGAAATCCACATCAAACGTCCGTGCTAAAAGTGATGCTGGCATGTTTCTAAGCAACACACAAATGCTCAAGCACACACAGATCCCATGGTTTGGGAAATATATCCCTCGTATCATATCTCAGCCTCTTGTGATCGCCAAAAGTTTCCAGCTATAAACCGTCAGTAAGGCTCCTCCACAGAGCTGCACACCTCCAGTCTCAGGAGGGTTCGATCAACACCCTTGTACACGTTCACGTTAGCATCAGGCACAGCTGTTCCACTTTTAGCATTGGAAAAGGAGAACCTGTATTATATATAATAGAACAGAATATAAATTGTACCAAATACTTTTTCAATGATTCTAGATAATTACATAGTCAATTCTGTAGAGTAAATTTGACTCTAATATTTGGAGTAAATTTGACTCTATTTAAGGGTGGGACCAAATAGACTCAGTTTTAGACTTGGAAGAGAGTAAAGTATTGAAAACAATCAAATAAAAGTCACTAAAGGGATTGAGGAACGAACTCACGACCTTCAGCTTGGTCGACTGCCACACTAGCACCTAGGGGTGTTAGAAAAAATCGATTTGGCAATATATCGCGATATTACAGCGCGCAATTCTCGAATCGATTCGATATGCGACTGAATCGATTTTTTTTATGGGAATATTCAACAAAACGTTTTACTTAGGGTTAGGATTCACACATTAAGCATGGAAAAATGTTATATTAATGGAACATTAAGGCTTCATATTTGATTTCAGTGCTGTTCAAACATGAAACAAGACTGCAACATGTTTGCTAAATGCGGTGGCTCAGTTATAAGCCTGAATTTTCAGATAAATAAATACATTTTCATACAAATCTTACAGTGTACACGTACAAGTTTACTGATTAGTATTTTCTAAATTCGCAATAATCAATTTATAGATTCGTATCGGGATTAATCGATATCGAATCGAATCGAATCGTGATATGAATTGAATCGCCAGGTACTTGGCAATTCACACCCCTACTAGCACCTGCACTATGGCCCTCCTACTGTTTGCTTATATCCAAGAGGAGACTCTTGGAGTTACAAAGATTCCATCTTACACGAGCGATATACTAACAACATATTTATTCATTTATTTCTACTGGCTAACATAATGACGCACGTGATGTGGCGTCCATTTTGACTCAAGTTTAAGCTACCAAATACGGTTTCTTGCCTTGTGTAAATATCTACTTTCCAATCTGTGTATTTTTGTTTTAGTAATCCTGAAAACATTATGAACTTGGTCATAGTGATAAAATCAAGAGGTATGAAAAAAAAAATGCCTCAGTGGATGGCTGAGAAATCAACATTGGTGCCATCTCACCATTTTGTCTGTTTTTTTTGTCCACATCCCACACAGTGACACGACTGCGCAGGGAACCGTCTCACTTGCCAGGATGCTCAGTTGAAACTAATGACTCAAAGAATTGAGGGTCAAGTCTGTATTCAAGTCTCCAGCGTTTTTAAGTCCCACCCACCATATGTTAAGAAAGTAAAAAAAACAACAGCAACTTTATTTTTTTAATAAAAGTCTTTGTGCAAAAGTGTTTGCATTGACAACTCATAGACTACATATATGTTGGTTTGGCACAAATTGTCAGATTTTTTTTTTCCTTTTTAAGGATGTTAATGGTTCAGGTATTCAACACACCTCTGGGAGATATACAACCATCCATCTGGGTCACACACACATGAAAATGCCCCAAGCAGGGATTTTAACACAAAGTAAGAAAGGGAGGTGTTATATTGTTGTGATGATGTGTGACAGTAAGAGCCACCCTGGCATATATGTGGTGTGTGAGATGTATTTCTTGCCTGAAGGTTGTTGTAACATGCAGCCCTGATTCATGTTTTTGACATTGCACATGAATGTACAATCCATGATTTTTCTGTTAGAACTGCTGTTTCGATGGAAGCATGTTTCATCACACAGGTTTAAATTTACAGTTGGCATATAATTACCATAAACATCCCTTCTATCCATAAAAGAGAGATATTACATTTTCCTCAGTGTTTCCAGGTGTCTTAATAAAATAACTGCAAGATACTTCATGTGTCCAAATACCACAAGGATCAATAATTGCAATCAATCCTTCATATACTTCAGGGTGTGCCAATGTGACTACAACTTTTCGTTATGATGCTAATTATGGAAACCAATTACACAGCAGCTCTATGGCTTTCACATGATTATGATTCTGTGTGGTCGTGCTTGCCATGCGAAAAAAAGAAAGAAAGTGGCAGATCTTCATCCAAGTAGTGTTGCATCATAGAAGGACAAACACAGTTTGAGACCAGTATTTAAATGACACCAATTGCTAAATCACAGCAGGAACAAAATAGGAACAGCTTGCTTAAAGATACCTTTTTAAACATAAAAACTTTAAAAACAATGTCAAATCTTGGTAGTAGAACACAACCCAGACCCAATTAGCATGTTTTGAAAATTTTCACAAGTACATATATATATGTATATTATGTTTTTTGTTTTTGTTTTTTTAAACATAAAAGGATGGTATTATTTGTGTGCATGCAGTTGTTTCACTGCTGGGCATGGAAATTAGTTATGGTTGCAAATCACTTCTTTCAAAAAGTAAGTACTGCCTTGTAAAGGTAATTGGTTACTCAGCAAAGGAATTATGATAAATATCAGAATGAAGAATAAAACATTTTGTATTTATTCCGTACACGTATGCATTCCAACAAACAATGACCTTCCAGCCATGTTGTTTGCTCGTCATGGTGTGAAGGCAATGATTGTGATAACCATCGGCTGTAAGAATCAAATGATTTTTATTTATTTTTCTTTGAAAATAAATATCAGAGCATTCCCGCTTGACGCTCAACGATGTCCAAATGTGGCTGAAAGCTTGACAATGTGGCACTAGTAACAAAGCACTTTACAATAGCAACGGTAAGACTGTTGTAACAATAGGTAAAGTTATAGTTAGATTACATAATACACAAAATAATGCGTGTGACTGGTTTGGAAATATGGCTCCGAGAAGCTGAAAGGCATGGGCAGAAAAGCAATGGTCTCTCAACATGGCCTCAAAAGCACTTACTTAGCATCCAATTGCTGACCTTGTTGCCATTCCCAGGCTGCTTACAACTACTAGGGGGGCATATTGGATGTTATGCAGGGATTGCTATGATGTGCTGCTAAATCAATCTGTGTTTCTTTCTTTTGCATTTGAAATTGTTGACAGCTTCTATCTATAATTGTATGCCATATCTAGATTTCATGATGCCTTTCTTGCCACAGTACTTTTTTTTTTTGTGTTTCACATTTACACAATATTCTGATTTAATCCAACGTATGTGAATGGAAAATAACCATGGTTTGATATGTCCTCATGTAACCTCTTATATAAGGATATGTTGTTGTCCTGAACTGTTGTACGAGTCCAGGTGCCCAACAATCTGGGCACAAGTGTGGAATCAACCTGGGAACTCTTCCTTGTTTATACTATTGTCCTCCCTGCTTCGGAAACATGTTTTCGAGGGTGCCTGGGAGAGGGCTTGGCCAGCCCGGTTTCTCACGCTCACCCCTTTTTGTTAACGAATAAAAGATGCAGCGGCACACGGTCTGGGTAGAGTCAGCTGAGGGATACGTACGATCGCCCAGCCGTTTTGCAGCTCGTTCTACCCGGACCGTCGGCTCTCCGGTCTAGTGTCAAGGTAAGCGCTGATGATGATTATATTATGCTGCTTAGCGTTGAAGTGTGTTGATTGCTGTTTTGCGGGGAATAAAGGGCACATTTGTTCTAGCACAGTATATCAGTCCGATCACCCACGATCCTGCATAAAAATATAAAAGTGAAGTAGTGTTTTCCACAAAACAGTATGTTATACTGCTCCCCAAGAACTGTGCATGCAACTCTTTGCATTCAGTCTAGAGCTTTTTTTTAATTTATTTTTTTATTAGTTGCCCCTTTTAATGTACCAAAATTTCAGTTTCTCATTGTGCATTGAATGCTGTGAGAGAAACTCATTTTATTTTGCAGTGTTGGTGGGTCGTGGAGGGCTTTGAAGTAAGTTATTGTGGCATTGTTTTGAGCATCGCTTGCAATTAAAGGCGACATGCAGGACCTTCACAGCTCTCAGGCACTACATTGAAAAAAAAATACGTACACAAAAGCATCTGAAGCTTACGTGTGCAGTTCCCTTGTTAAAGGTCAGCTGCAAAAAGGTTGAAACCCTCCTGCAAACAACCCCAACAATAGTCATCGTAAACAAGTGGAACATATCGGACCCTTGAACTGTTGAGCACCGAAATAGCACCATTAGTTCTACGTGCAATTTGGTGTGTTCCAATGAGAGACTTGGCAGCAGAATGGAGGATTTTTGAATCTGTTGCCCGCAAGTTTGTTAGAGAATGTCAAAGCACTTATGGCAAAGGCAGTATCGACGGTAATGTGACATTTAAGCCAAACCAGCTGGATGTCCTGGCCTTCACGTTTATATAGACACTGTGTTCCACTCACGCGGAACGAATCAAAACTAAATTTCTGCCTTCACAAGCATGACCTAACATGGTCACAATTTGCAGATTATAATGGCACATATACAAACAAGCAAAGTTTCAAGTATTATTTAAAGTGTGGTGATTTAAATCTTTTGAAGTGTGTTGGGGCCATCGAGTCATGATTCAAGTTAAAAATGTCACATATTGAGCTTCCTAATTAAACTAAACAAGGCTTCAGAGTTTATTTGATGCTAATACATATGTGTTTTGTGGCAAACACTACTTCACTTATATATTTGTATGCAGGATCGTGAGTGATCGGCGGTAACAATGAATACACAGAGACTAATATACTGTGCTAGAACAAATGTGCCTTTTATTCCCCGCAAACAGCAATCAACTCACTTCAACGCTAAGCAGCATAATATGATCATCATCAGCACTTACCTTGACACTAGAGCAGAGCCGACGGTCCGGGTAGAACGAGCTGCAAAACGGCTGGGCGATCGTACGTATCCCACAGCTGACTCTACCCACACCGTGTGCCCCTCCGTCTTTTATTCGTTAACAATAAGTTGTGAGCGTGAGAAACCGGGCTGGCCAAGCCCTCTCCCAGGCATCCTCGAAAACATGTTTCCAAAGCAGGGAGGACTGTAGTATAAACAAGGAAGAGTTCCCAGTTTGATTCCGCCCTTTATTCACAAATTGTTGGGCACCTGGATTCGTACAACAGTTCAGGACAACAACATATCCTTATATAAGAGGTTACATGAGGACATATCAAACCATGGTTATTTTCCCTTCAATATGTAATAGTTGTCCTCAACAGATCACCAAATAAATGTCTAAAACAAGAAATAGCACAAATAAAATCCAATTTTACACATATTGGTGAATACTCGTGATAAATGTACTCAACTTTTATTGCTACAGTGTTTTCTCAAATTACAGTCCTGTATTTGGGGGTACAATATTTCATGTAAGCCTAAGGGAGGGTGACCACTTGCACTCTGCAGGGTTAAAAGTAAAGCTACTGAGTTTAAATTAACTTTGGATGAAATACAGTAGCTCAAAAGGGACTGAACCAATTCAAGGTTATTTATGATAGGTTTTGACATGATCAGTCCCAGGACAGCATTGTTAGCCATTGATCCCTCCAACCACACATGAAATTAACTTCAAATTGAGTACACAACGACTAGCTTCAGCTCTACGGCCCACCGCGATCAATCTGCTGGGTCAAAATAATAAACCCAACAATGGGTAAAAATAACTCAATCTGCTCAAAAACCACAACTACCCAGCAAGTGAATCACAAAAACAACCCAATATATTTTAGTATATGCCCTATTTTCCCTGCATTTGACCTCTTTTGTGAGGACAGAAGTGTATCTTTCCATGTTTTGAAAAAAAGTCCATTATTTCATTGCCCTAGTCAGCACGACATTGATTTTTTGTTGTTTTTGCCTAATCTTCTTCTCGTCTTGGCTTGTCCCATTAGGGGTCACCAAAGCGCATCATCCTTTTCCCATGTATTCTTATTTTCTGCATCATCCTAATTTCTTCCCTCACTACATCTGTAATATTAACGTTTCTTAGGTCTTCCTCTTGCCTAGCAGCTCCATCCTCATCATCCTTCTGCCCGCACTCGCTCTCCTCTGGATGTCTAATTTTGTCCCCATAACATCTAACCTTGGCTGTTCCCTCTAATGAGCTCATTTCTAATCTTAATCAACCTCTTCATTCTAAAAGAGAACCTTAACATCTTCCACTGCTTCCTGTATCTCTTCAATTAATGTCACTGTATTGATATACTGTACTGTAGCTCACTAGGATGTTAGCTATATGTTCTTCTTGTACCTCAGAAAGATATCACATAAGATCTCAACCATAAAAATGTAAATATATATATATATTTTTTCTCTTTTTCTCGTGAGGCCGTCAGGAGACCCGAGGAAGGACCAAAGAAAAGAAAGGAAAGTGAATATTTCTGACATATGCAATAAAGGTGATTATTATTTTGGGGATGATTGGCACAATAACGGAATGTTTTAAAACAATGTATATGTGTTAAAACTTTGTTGTAAACTTCGAAAAAGTCTCTTTTTTTCCAGAAAGACCCAATAATGTACAACCTTGTCACGTTGTCAACAGTGCTTGAAATTGCTATTGAGGGATATTGATCTGCATTAAACGTTTTTATTGATTCTGTTGTAAATCTTTCAACTGTTTCATTGCTTGGGAAATAGAAAGATCTAGCTTTCGTAAAAGTGTAAGTGGGGAACCTCCAAATTCCCCCAAGTGTGTCTCAAAAGTACAAAAGTTGAAATTCGCACCTTCATCGTGCTTGACATCACATAAGATTTCCCCTCAGTTACCATCTGAAGGATGAATTCCATCCATCCATTTAAAAAAAAAAAATCTTCTTATACACTTCGGGTGGCAGGTGAGCTGGCGCCAATCACATCTGAACACGGTCGAAAGGCGGACAACACCCTGGACCGGTCGCCAGTCAGTCGTGGGCCACATGGAGAGACAGACACTCGCAAATTGTCACTGAGTTGGAAGTGAACCCATGCAGCCTGCACTGAAGTCAGAGGGTGGATTAACTCCATAAGTGTGTTGTTGTTTCTTTCACCCAAAGGAACGTGTTAAGATTGAGTTTTGTGATGAAAGGGCTACAAAACATTTTTGTCCTAAAAAAAACAAAAATTTCACATCCCAACAAGTCCAGAAGAAGCATAGAATGTACAGTACTCAGCTCACGCTATTTTAGTGTTGATGTGACAAGAGTGACCTCCCAGGCATGTGCGGTTATCTCCCTCTGCACGTTTGACCCTGTGTCACACATTTGCAATCTTGACCGTCATCTGAGTCACAGTGAGTACGCAATTGAAACGGGTTTCACTTGTATGACAATGATATGACAGTTTAGAACGTTTAGGCAAGGCAGGTTTATTTATACAGCGCATTTTATAAACAAGGTAACTCAATGTGCTTTAAATGCTTAACAGTACACCATTTAAAATCAGTTGAAAACAAAGTAGGCTACATAAATAAAATGACTAAAAGAGCATACTGTGCAGTAAAAAAAATAATAAAAAATTTAAAAGACCTCAATCAAAACATGATTTTTTTTTTTAAGCATAGTTTTTTAACTTAGATTTAAAAGCTGACTTCACTTCTGCTGGCAGTATATTCCATTTGTGCGGCATAACCGCTAAATGCTGCTTCACCATGTTGAGAATTGTTACCGTACTTAAAACATAGCATGTACAGTTATGTTAGTTTGAGTCTGACACATATTTGAAAATAAAATTCAGTTGCATTATATGATTTTTTAAATTATTTTTATGAAAACACAGGTACCTTAGAGCCTCCTCTCCATAACATTTTTTTTTACGTTACATCTAAGAATTGGAAGTTTAAAGTTCTTGGCTATAGGTTGGTCTAATACTCATCATGATAGTCTTTTTCTTGCTCTGGTAACAAATATTTATCCTGAGGATCAACAGCAGCCCTTTTTATATTATATCATAATTTTCAGGGAACTCATGCAGGCAATGATTGAGTCGCAACAATATTGTCGATGGCGGTTTTATGCTTGTGTGGCATCACGGATTAGCATACATCATTGTCATGCTGGACCAGACGAGATGTACTGTATTGTGGCAGCTATAAATAATGGATAACTGTCACTGTGCTTTCAAGGCATCGGTGAATAATGTCATAATAGATCACCTTTCATTGTCATATTTATCCTGTACCTATACATGGGTTTGTGCTAGCTCACCGGGGAGACTGGATCAAAAGGATTTCATGGGTTCTCATACAAAATGTAAGGCATTTTTAGTAAGTATTGAGACCACAGAGGGGGGAAAACAGTAAAAAGAATTAAAAATAAAATAGAAGTAAAGAAAGTCCTAATTTTGTGAGAAATTGTCAAATGTTAAATGATTGGGTGGTGACAATTTCAGGGTACACCCCCACCTCCCGCCCCCTAGTGAGGATAGAGAGGCGCTGCAGAAAATGGATGGATGGAGTTCTCTGTACATTGGACTATGGCATGGTTAATAAAGCCCTAACGACTGTGCAGCAGGGGGCTCGGCTTTTTAATCAGCCCTCTCTCCGGCTTCACCGTGATTAAATTTGGGCCCAATTTGATTTTCCCTTTTGACCTCTATTCCTCTCAAAAACAAAATGGTGTTTTTTCTAATAATTGCTCTTGAGATCCAAAGGACTGACATTTTATTCATGAGCGTTTTATTTAAACAAAAAGTCCTTTGAAGTCGCTGATAGACACTTGCAGGAAAATTGATGGTTAATGCTGTGATTCGTTAAAACAATGTTTACATATTTTATTTCCTTACAAATGATTTCACATGGCAGAAAATGACTACTTTGAAGAGTTCTCATAAATGACACAAAAAGACTCAAACTTAGTAGATTCTAGGAAAGGAGTCAAGATTTGCTCAGATCTTGAAAAAAGGGATAAACAAAAAAAATGCACCCATAAGAACAATTGGAAATAGAAATAAAGCAATCTCTTCCGTGGTCAAACTGTTGCCATTATTGAATCTTGAAATATGTTACATCATATATTTCTGACATATTCCTTACAAACAGGTAGAATGTGTCCAAAAAGCCACACACTAATCCAAGCAAAAATCAAATCACAGACACCTTTTTAAGATTCTCTTACACTGCACTGTATATGTGTTACATCTGCAATCCTTGTCATGGTAAGTTTTGCTTTTACTTCATCACATGTAAATTCACATTGTTTAATCAGCCATTGTAACACTTTTTTTTTTTTAAACACTCTTATCAACATAGCCAGCCCCAAAGTTTTTACATTAAGCCAATAAACTTTCTTTGTGTCATCCTATTTTGGTCCAGAAAAAGGTCAGACAAAAGTGAAGGCTATTTTCAGCACTGCTGTGGTCCACAAATGCGCACACAGACAGCTCCGACACACTACAATGACAGCGTCGCTGCATCACAACCGCTCCCCTGGAGCTGCTGCAGACTAAGTGGCCCACTCAAAATTAGCTTTTGAGGTTTTGACGGATCGTCAACCGCCTATGTGCATATTTTGGACTCGGAAATCCATGATGAATATGAAAACTTCTTACAATGTATTAGGCAATAACATCATGCCCAGAATAATTTTTCAATATCTTAAGTCATAAATTGTGCATTTGTTCATTTGCTACGAATGCTGAATATGGAAAGGGCAACGGAAGTTTGGCTATTTTAAGAGATCTATTCCACAATCCAGACATGTTGACAACAAGTTACATTTGCATTCAGTACACAGAAGCTGTGTTTCCATCACAGGACGTTCGGGTATGGGGGTGTGGGGAGGGACTTTCAGCCGGCCCGCTTGTGGCTGCGTCTCCACTGTGGAATACGACACATTTCGCGGCGTCACGGGTTTTGATCGACACGTGACGTCACCCAAGCACCGCGCGACGAAAATCACAACGAGGAAAGAGAAAAACTTTAGGTGGTTGCTGTTTTTCTCTCCTTTTTATTTGATGTACTTGCCGTGGATTGATAGTTTGACTGAAAGGAGATGGATACTTTTCCCACTTTAACTCTTTCACTGCCACTGACGTTAAAAGACATCAAGTAAAAACCTACGGAGGGCCGCCAATGACGTTAAAAGACGTCATCCATTTTTTTTTTTTGAAACGGGTGCAGGCAAGCCTTCCGCAGCTGTAGTGAAAGTTTCAAGCAGGTCTATTGAGCCTAATGACTATTTTTGGCCCCTAGAGGGCAGCGATGACTCTCTTTTGACAAGATTGGGTGGGCGTCAGTAGAAGACGTGAGGCGGGGCTAGAGTGTTGAGGGTACAATGGCTGAAGAAGCCATAATGGCGGCCGCTTGCAAGCAGCTCACGGTCGAGCCGTTTTTTTCAAAGACATCGACCAACGATAAAGAGCACATTGATGACGACGATGATCATCATCGATGATGATGATGGTGACTCCGAGGTTGACGGCGAAGTTGGAAGCGCTGACGCGGCGGCTATGATGACGTCATAAAGGTTCACGGGCGAGCGATGCTGACACCGGAAAACACGGAGCACAACGCTCAGGCGGACGTTCAATCGGACGACGAAGAGTGCCCCGAGTCCAATGCATATTCATCGAAGGAGTGTGTACAGTCTTCTACTTGCTATTTATTCCCCGGAAAAAAAGGCCGTCAAGAAAGTGTAACGTCTGCACGCGAAACGGACAAAGCGAAAGTGAAACTAATCTGTTGTGCGAATCCTGGTCCCTCTCCTTGCACGCAGGAGAGCGTTATAAAAACAAAAACTGTATTTCAAACATCCACATAATTGTAAGTAGTACCACAGTTGCACACATTTGTAAATAGTTTGCGAAATTGTTTTGTCAAATGTTTACACTGTTGAATGGAAATAAACGTATTTTGCAAACTAAAAACACTTTTTCATTGTTGGTGAAAGCGTTTTACAGAAGTAAAGCACTATTTAGGTGTTTGTGGCATCATTCATGGACAAAAATAAGTGTACAATTCACTAGAGTGCATGAAATAACATCGTTTCACAAAAAGCTCTTTTTCTCCGCTTTTTGTTTCAAAACAGAGAATTTCGGTGAAAGTAACCATTTTCTATCGTTGATTACTGAAGAACGGAATAAGGTAGAAACAAACTATTTTTTTCTGATGAAAGATGAGAGTCCAATCTTTCATTTGGTAGTATGTGTGTTTCCATAGTCCAAACACAACATTTTCTGTGGACCTTGAAAGATCAGTCAAAATGCTTAAATCGGCTGGCACTGGCGACATACCGTTTCTGAAAACGTCTGGCAGTGAAATAGTTAATGTTTAAAATCATCAAACAACTGTCAAGTTCATACAATGGCAACTTAAGTAATCACTGTGGTTTTGATGTCCAGTTTTGTAGAAGTACTGCAGTATTATGTTTAATGTTGTTGTTATAGTAGAGCTTTTTTTTGGGCTGGATTTCTCCCCGTTATATTAAATAAATGACACAGGCAAGATCATGTGTTGTTTTGTATAGTTATTGCAAACCAGAAGTTTCTTCGTACGCACAAGGAAATGCAGCGCATATTGTTCATACACAATATACTTATATTCTGACAACAGGGGAATAACCTGAAGGCGTAGAAAAAAAAAATCTGCTCAGCGTGGGCTAGACAACAAAATGCTTTCATGACACCTGCTGGTATAGCATTCTATGGCCTAGTCTCTTTTCCAGCATCTCTCCATCAAACCAACAGAACAATGAAAGCGCACACACGCTCGGCATTTATCAGAACTGGTTGCATTCTCATTCCACACCCGCTGACCCTGTTTTAAGACTGAAATAAACTGCGGGGATGCTGCAAGAAAATGTCACATGTAGTCCACCTCCCGAAGCTGGCTATAGACCGTAGGAGCCCCCCCCCCCCGACTATACAAATTATGGTGAATGTCAAGTATTAAAAATGACAGGAAAGTCTGGAAGTCCTCTGCATGTAAAACAGGAATTGAATGCTGTTATGTTTATTTTTTCATGATAGCAATTCCTAAACATTCTTTCGTGTTTTTTTTTTTTTTCAGCACCTTGTACCTGTGGCTGAGAGCAAGCTTTCTGACATTGGGCATCACACTTTCACTCAGAATAGTCTCAAGATTTTACACAGATTTAAGACACCCTGCAGCAAATCAACCCCTGATCCGAACCAAGCCAAGGCCCAGTGTTTTTTTCTTTCGCATGCTACATTTCCTTTTGCCTGTAAACACGGAGCTGATTTGACTTGCCAAAAAACTCAAAGTTTTGTATCATCTGTCCAAATGGCAGGAGAGAGAGAGAGAGCGAGAGAGAGAGAGAGAGAGAGATGTTTTTTTCTTTATTTTCCCAAACCTGACGGTCACACAACCACGAATGCTGAACGACCATGCAAGCTGAAGATCTGGCTCCCATCACCGCTCACATTTAATCCCTACAATGGCTCTATAAAGCTCCTCGAGATGAACGAAATGAGTCCAATGTACCCCGTAATGAAAAACCAAATCCAAACATGTGGCTCGGGGACATTTGCGATCCGTGGGATGATATTTTGCAGCCCCCTACTTGACATCAAAGTTTTTGGCCGTGTCTTTGCCATGTGCTTTTAAATTTTTTTGTGGGGGGATTTGTTTGTTTGATTGATTTTTATCACCTTTGGGCTACCATAGCTCAGATGAAATATAATCCTGGAATGACCCAAGTGAAGAGAAATTTTAAGAAAACAGGAGACATAATGTCATTTTTTTGATGAATACAAATGTATTGAATTCACAGATGAAGTTGTGATACTCTAGAAATCAGACGTCTTTACTCAAGAAGTACGCAAGGTACCAGAGAGGTGAAAGGGCAACTTGTCCACATTTTGAAGAACCGTTCCTGTTCTGAACTGGTAACAAAAAAGATTGCGAAGATTGAATGAGATACTTTTTGTGAAATACTTGATGCAGCCCAGTCACACCCAGACTTTCTCCATCGGCCCCCACATAAATTGAGTTTGAGACGCCTGTGGAAAATAATGATGCCTGCGTGCAACAACCAGTGTGCATACCTTCCAAAATCCAGCACCGCACATGGTACACATCTTGTTGGCCCACGTGTTGATCTGGGTGGTGCTCTGTCTACTGCTACAACATCTGGATGACATGAAGCTGCACTATACATAGACGGCCTAGGCACCCAGCTTCATTGGAGAAAGACGGACGAGGGGTGTGTCGAATGGCTTCCATAGCTTCTGATCCGTCGTATGTCATGTCATGGGTCTTGCCAAATCTGTTCCTCCTATACATGTCCACTTGGTACACGACCTTCACAACACTGTGGACATTGGCTACAATGACTACATAGGCTAACATTTGAAGAGGAATAAAAAATATTTGTCCTCTTGTTCCAAAACTTGAAGACAGATTTAATGTAAGAAAAAACACCTTTGCAAAAATGATTTTAATCTAACAGAGATCTCTGGACATCATGACATGCTCCAAACATCACATAACAGGTGGAATTTCAGAGTGCCGAATGTGCCTCTTCCGCGTGTAAAATGGCTTCTTATAGTTAAAACCGACCGCCTCTCTTTCATTTGTAGACAAAACATACTCTCTGGGTACTTTTCCATGAGCGATGGCGAAAACAGAGTCAGGGGTGCGTGTTCGAAACAGATTCTGTTCTCAAGGACCAAATGTGTTTTCCCACAGAGAAGGAACTTCTAGACCAAATAATATGTCCCAGCTTAAGGTCAAATTATACTGAGTTCAACACTACTTGCTTTACACGTCTATAAAACCTTTCAACATGGTTAATATAAAGAATTAAGATGTTAATAATGTATAACAATGGTTAATATATGAAAATAAAGAATTTAAATGTTAATAATATCTAACACTATCAAAATTGAGATGTACTCTTGATGGTGAAGAGGGTCTTCTGCCCAGATTTAGTCATAACTATTTTAATTTCCTCATTCCCTCAGTAGAGCTTTGTTCTGCGAATGTATCTTTGTGAGTGTTATCACAATTTCTGCCAGGTACAGTCATGACTGAAAAACCTCCTCTATTCCTCAAATGTTTACTGGAAACTGTGTGGTACCGCCCTTCAAGATAGTATAAGAATATTGTAAGTCCTCTGTAATCTTCACACTTGTGAGAGGCTACAGCCAGTGTCTGTAACTCACTTGTGCCCGGAATATTCTGCAGAAATAAAAGCTTTGAAGGAACTGTTCATTGATCTCCAGCCTGTATCCAGATAACCAACATTCTCACTACCCGAACCGAACACGCGGAGGAAAATATCTACTCCACAACAGTGGGCTGCAGTGAACAACAGCAACAATCCTGAAGATAGTTCAGAGGAGAGCCCTCAGGATCATCTCCAGAGGCTCCACTCCACCACCACAAAAACTCCCAACACTGTAAAGCAGAAGGGAACATGCAAGCCATCAAACTGATTAAGAGCATGACACGCAAACTTCACCCACTACAAGACCGACTACCACAAACAAGGGCAACCCACACACAAAGACTGCTGAGAAGTCAAAGAAACATCACTGAATTTCAGAGCCGACAGACAAAGAGACGCTACTTTGCCTGCAGCAGTCAGACTATACAATATAACACAAGGCTAGAAAACATGGTGTGCTTGTTTCTTTTCTGTGCTTTACGTCAATGTCTGTGTGCACGTAGAGACATGCATGTTATATATTCCCTTTCTTGTGTGGGTCATGTTTTTATTATTTTTCTCACTGTACCTGCTTTTATGATGCTTTATTTCTCCAAATTTCAACACAGACATATTTTAAGGTATGCATTATAAATCTTGAAGTTATACCTTAAGTGTCAACTGATTTTTAAAAATATATATATAATTAAATAAATCAAATTTTCCTGTTGGCCTTAAAGGTGCATCGCGGAACTTGACTTGCCACTTTTTTACTCGCGAGGGCTACCTCTGGCCTAAAGCGTAGCTGCAGTCTTTGTGTCAAGCACTTGCAATGCACCACTCCGCCCCTCCGTCACTTAAAGGGAAGATATAAACTGATATGCAGTCACAGTTTAAAAGTCAGGGTTCTTTTTACTCCTCTGGCTATATATGGAGCATTTTAAACTTCACAATGCAGCTTTAACCTATTTTAAATGTAATGTCAATTATGTTTTTTGTCATGTTCATGAAGTGCACTTAGAGGCTGGACGACATGATTTTATTAATTAACAATTACAATTAAATTAATGTTTAAAACCCCTGGGCGTTATTTTATTTTGAAATGGCTTGGTCAGAACCAACAAAAAGCCAAACAATGGTCAAATAACGCCCAGGGGTTAAAATAAATGTCTGTATTTGAGATGGACAATTATTTTATATTTAATGAAGATAAAAGTCTGTGTTTTCAGATTTTGTAGTACACACACAAAAAACCTTCTCACTAAAACCTGTAGTACATTGATTGTGCCCACTTTCTGCACGTGTTCAGACAGTGACATGTAAACTTCCGGTTGGTGTTATTTGCTAGAATTAGCGACAACTACCACTTTTCTTTCTAACTTATGAATACTTTGTATGCGCGCTTGTGTGCGCGCGCCCGCACCTGCGTGTGTGGCCGCGGCAATCTGGCGCACACGCGCACCGAGTTCGGCATGTCAAACGCATTGCCTCCTTTGTGAGGATGTTTGCCTTTGCTGGTTGGTTGGTCAACAGGACGAGCTGTGCTCTTGGAGACAGCCACGCAACACTCATTGCACGCTCGGCCATTTCCACGGACCCCGAGCTTGCTATCTTTCCACTCTTTCGCCAGACGCCTCCAGTGTGCGCGTCTCCCTCGGAGAGTGCACATCGTCGCTCCCCACCCGGTCCTTGCCATCTCCCAGAATGGATCCAGCCTCCTAGCAGACGGCACTTTGCTCACATTTTGGAGTAAAAGTCGGAAGTTTGTTCCCCCCTCTCTGCTTCCCCGCAAGTTGTTTTAAGATTTAGGATGGCATCGCGCAGGCTGCACCCACGCGTCACGCTGCTGCTGCTGTTTCTGATCTCCACGGCGGCGTGCAACACGTTCATGTCCACCGAGGAGCCCTCCGACGCAGGCGCTAGGTCGGACGGCTACTGCAGCCGCATCCTGCGGGCTCAGAGCGCCCGAAGGGACGGCAACAACGAGTTCAGGCTTCGCGTGGAAGGAGACCCTGAGAACTACCAGCCAGGGAGCACCTACAGAGGTTAGCGTGCGTCCTGCACCTTTTTTAATGACGTTGCACTTCTGTATCATGTTAGATTATGTTGGAAGTGGTTTCAAATGAAATGTTATTTCATAGTCAGAGGCAATTAGATGTGTGTGTTTTTTTTAAAGAGCAAAATTAGTAGAAGAGGTTGTAAAGTAAAAGCACATGAGATAAAACTGGTCAAAACAACAGGGTTGATATTATTACAATATTCGAGCACAGCTCTATCAGCCAACTCTTGAACAGGCATTGACATTGTTATTGCTGTCACTTTACTATATATTAACACAAATGAATGCACACATTTGAGAATATCTGTATTCTTGTCTCTAATTTATTTAATTTGTTTTTAATGTGTTAGTCCTGCAATGGCAAAGAAGATGCTCAAAATTGGGACAATGGTAAATTAAACTACTTAAGTGTTTCAGTGCCTTGCTCAATGGCACTAACAAGTGCTTGCAAGCAAATGGATCCAGTTCCAAATAAAATCCATGTTTGTGATGTTGTATGCCAATATTTCCCCCATTGTTCACTAATATATATATATATATATATATATATATATATATATATATATATATATATATATATATATATATATATATATATCAGTGAAAGAAAATTAAGATATTTATGGCTTTCATTGGATTTTTGGGGGATTTTGTCATTGTGCATCTTGGGTGGTCCTCTGCCCCATATTGACAACTCACACCCCTATTTCTTTTTTTCTCCCCCAAATGGGTTTCAAATCTAAATGTGAAATATTAAATATATTGACTGTAGCTCAACAAAGCCGTAGAAGTTCCTCTATTTTAACGTAAATGTTACATTGTGTAGGGGGTTGAGCCCTGATGTTACCTTTGTTCCATTGTTATGTTGCTGTTAATATGATATTTTTCACATTATAAACTGACGTGTTCCATATAATTTTGGTGATTTAACGTCCAACTTGATAAACAATACTTCCTGTTAAACATCTTTTCACACATCTGTAAATCTGAAACATACTTGCATCCTCAAGGGAAAAAAAATAATAATATCTATATGTTATGTTTAGACGGTTGTGGCATCTGAATAAAAGTTGATCTTAATTCCTTGTGCTGCTTTGACTCCCTTCCATCCAGTGAGTCTGTTTGCGACCAACCCCTCCTACTTCAGAGGCTTCACCCTCATTGCATTGAAGGACGGCGCAGCAGGAGACAAGGAGGAGGACTACATTGGAAATTTCCAGGTAAGATAAAATAGTCAGAAACATTCACATTATTATTAGTCACGTCGACATTTCCAACTCCTCTAACAAGCTGAATTTTTCATGCCAACCTTTTCTTTTGATGTATTCTATGGCTCTGTGACCATAACGAACACATAGAGGCAGTTCCGTTTGTGGTTTACTGTACACTCAAAGGAACTGCTGGCGTTTAGAGGCTAATTAAGCATTTTATTGAGGCAAATCCTGCCTGAGGAAGAAGAGGGAAGGAAGAAAAGTGTTGAGCTGACAGAGACAGCGGGGTGTCGTTACACACACACCTGACAATAGCGACGGGTCCAAATAAGTCTTTGCAGTCTTTTTTTATTTTTTTCTGGAGAGCTCAGTATTGTTCATTCGGTAATTTTACCGATTTGACATGTCATCATCATTGCTCTCCTTTATTTTTTATTTATTTTTTTTTTTATATATATATTTTTTTGTACGTGTATGTGCGTGTGTGTGTGTATTCATTAGTTCACCTAAAACCTATTAAAAAATCCCATACCGTACACCTAAACCGAACACTTCCAGCCAGAGTCGTGAGGCCGTCAGGAGACCCGAGGAAGGACCAAAGAAGTCTTGGTCTTTGCAGTCCTAATGCGGTGCAAGTAGCAGATAGCAGGAGAATATTGGTTGATGGTGTGAGAAATAACGGTCACGCAATGTGCTTGAGTCACTTTTATCGTTCTCTGTCTTCATTATACATTTCAACACGGATATTTAAATTGATATAGATACACTAACAGTATGCTTCGTTAAGTATACACTTGATACTGTAGAACTGGAAGTGCTAAAGCCCCCATCATGCAATGTCTTTGTAATCTCAGTTAAAAACATAATTAGAGACAACCACATGTTTGTGCGCCTAGCATGATTTTTGTTGTTGTTGATTTATTGAAACTGCAACTCACTCTGCTGTGCACACTGACCACATATACCGGAGTTACACTGCTCTGCGGTGGCACTCGCTGTGAACTTAGCCTGTCAATTTTGAGGTCATAAAAAGTAGAATATTCTATTTTTGCCCTGCAGACTCCTCACAGACTCGTCGCAGGAATTCTTTCTATTCTCTTACATCCCGGCCTGGAGTTGCTTGATGTAAGAGGATGCTAAAACGTCATGCTGTAGAACGCTACTCAAAGAAACATACATTGCCCCAAAGGGGACAAAAGACATTGGGCTCGGCAAGCAATTTTGTGGACGGTGCATCTGCGCCTTGGCACAAATGCCGGCGGATCCCGATTTTCATATCACTGCAAGGCCAGCTGCACATATTTGCCAATCTGTCTTGTTTGCTTTTTATCTTGCAAACAGAAACGTTGTACACATACAGTGGTGCCTTGAGATATGAGTCACTTGAATTACGAGCAATTCAAGGTACGAGCCAACGATCAGCTGATTAATTTTTTGGGGGTTTGACTTTTGGGTAAAAATTCAAGCTACAAGCACTGTATAGGCGGTAAAGTCAACTCAGTTCACTTCACAACAAGTTGCCACGAATGTATTCAATGATTTCTAGAACCCACACATTTTAGTGTCAGTAGTACCGCATTTTAAACATTAAAAATAATATAGAATTCCTATATATGTGTAGACCAAGGTTATAGTTAACGGCACACAAACTATATGTATAAATAAAACCAAAATGAAATAAAAACCGTGTGTGTTATTAAAAGAAAAAGTATAACTAACAGAAACTACATTTTATGTTTATAAAACTAACTCAAACGAAAGATAATTATAGCCGAAATGTCCTTTGTCTTAATCCTTGCCAATAAATATCACACATGAGCTTTTAAATGTATTAATTTATTGCAAAGTCATCAGAAGTACGAACGTCGAACAATCTAGCGCTCGTCAAATACTCCATACATACACGTATATAAAGCTAATACCAATAATAACGAAACTAAAATGAAGCATTTGGAAAAAAATAAGAATACAAACGAACAAACTTGCACTAAAAACTAATTACAACCATCCAGCCATTTTCCGAACCGCTTATCCCAAACTATTCTAACCCTTGTGCAGACTGGTAATAGGGCTAGGGGGCCTAAATTGTCCGAATTGCTCCAGGCGTTGGCAACCCACGCTGCACCACTGCAGAATCTTCACTGCTATCTTATCCCTGATGTCATGTGAAAATAACCTGCTGTCAAGAAGTACAGTACAGTGTATTCTTCTATTGTCACCATCTCACTTAATCTTTTGCTTTTTATGCCTTTTGTGAACCCCACACACATCTTGGCCAACTACACACATTTAATTCCTCCATTCTTCTTTTCCTACATGGGTGGGCAGGCATCCAGGCTAGGAGAAAAAGCGGAAAGCTTCAACACAAGATGTTATTTGACGCGCAGCTCATTGGAAATCTCAGTGTGCCTCGTCGCGTCATCCTCTCAGGACGGCTCCTGACTTCGTGAGAAACACTTTTATCCAACACTCAGCTGCCACCGCGTGTGCATGTTAGAGTGGCTAAACTGGTGGGCGGTATCTCATGGGACAATACATTTCGGGAAATACTGTGGTGGGGGGTGAGGGTCAGGCGGGGTTCAAGACAGAGTCAAATCAGAGGTTGGCAACATACCTCATGAGGCTTTAGCGCAGCATGGAAGGGATGATGTGACATTGAAATAATAGAACGTGTTTAAAGCCAAACTTCTACCACATGCTGTGATAATTTTTCCCGATTGAATCGTTCCAGTCTGTTTTTGCAGCATCCGACAGGAATGAGTATGTAAACAAAAAAGGTCGAATATAAACCCCACTTAGCAATTGGTTGCTTTTTTTTTTTTTTTTTTTTTAGTGTAGACTTTGCTTAATTAATACCCATGAGGCTTCACCGATTTTTAACATGTGCTGACATCCAGTCAGGTCACTCGAGGATTCCTGTAAGAAACCACGGATATATCGAGTGGGTGTAATCTGACAGGCAACCCACGCATGTGCGCACACACAGACACACACAAATGCACTATCACATATTACTGATAAAGTGGAGGCTGTTGAAAATGTCTTCACTTTCTCTAAATACTCTACAAACTCCCATGTTCTTTAAGGATGTCCACAGTGCACACATTATCATCACCCCCCCACAAACTACCACAACTTAGTGTTGTTTTCAGTTGTTCCACCCATGATCACTATCAGAATCGGATTTATTGGCCAAATATGTAAAAACACACAAGGAATTTGTCTTCACAGACGCAACCCATCCGAGAAGCATGAAAAGTAATAATGACCAACAGAGGATGCCAGAACGGGAAGCCTGGCGGTTCGCTAATTAGCACCCAGAGATTCTAAGATTAAAAAAAAAAAAGTACGCTTGAGGAAGGAGGGAGGGAAAAAAACAATCACCTAATGATCATCTAATAAACAGTCTGCATGCAATTACACTCACCAATGGCCTGTTTTATTAAGATGCAAAATAACATGCATTTAAGCATTATGGGGAGACCAGGGCTAGTTGTATCACTTTTTTTTTTAAAAAAAACTTTTAGATATTTCTCGTTACGTTCCTGTCACGGAGCGTCGTGGTGTCTGTCGGCGTGTGAGATAGAAGACCCAAAATGCAGGGAGGCAGGAGAACCACAGCAGGAGTGCGGGCGAGACTGCCGTGCTTTATTTTACAGAAAGCACTAACCGAGGAACTGGTTAGCATAAAATAAACAAGGAACTGAAAAGATACAAAACCAATGTGACAGACAAGACTCCAGGTGACCGTGACAAGCGGCAATGATCCCACATGGACTGATCACCACCCGGGAACTACACCCACACTAATTGGGTAACTAGCCACACCTGGGGCCAGGCACAAGTGGCTGAAGGCCCGGATTGGTCAACCCGCGGAAGGGCAGGAACCAACTCAGGACCAATCGGGACCCTCAACCAAAGCCAGATCTTCCCAGACATGACAACATCATATATAATCAAAATGTATACCAGATAAAAGACCAAAGTCTTTGGTATATTTTTTTGTATTCATGTCATTTTCATACCTTGTTTCAGTATAGAGTTATAAGCCATCAAAAAGAGGGAGTGAACATGTGACATGTTGCCACACCAATGGGTAAGTTGTCACACCATACGGGGTAAGATGGCACACTGGATTTTGCAAGTAATAAAACAAGGACAAAAATATCCTTATTCTCTTGCTTTTTGTTGTTTGTTTGTACAGCCAGAGAAACTGTTCATCATTGATCTTGAAAATTTACCATAAAGTCATTGAGCAATCTTTAACATGAAATATTATGAAGTCCTTAGAAAATGCCGGCATGCAAGTCATAGCTCTCAGCCTCAAGTGCCTGTTTTGCTTCCCTTAATCAGGACATTTTAGATTAAATTGAATTCAAAAAATAAATAAATAAAGCATTTTGATTCATGGATGGATGGATGGTTCATCATGAAACTTAAACCAGTCCTGACATGTGCATACTGTAGTTCCAACAACTGGAAAATCAATTTTTAAACAATGAGACAAAACCTGGCAAACTATTTTCCTCACTCTTCAGACTCATCATCTGAGGAACAATTCTGGCATACGTCAACAGAGTTGCCACAGGTACATTTTAATTGACCCATTCTTTGCATATGTGACAACAAACCCCAAAATGACTGAGACAAGTTGCCCCAAACTACCATGTTGGCTAATTATTGCTCTGGTTTAAAGTTAGCTTAAAACAGAGCAGTGACTGATGCTTAAATTGCTCCTCTAATGAGTCCACATGATTTGCTGCTAGAATGTACGACACCTGTTTCAAAATATATGAAGTTGAAAAAATTTACTTTGGGTTGTGCAAAACAGATAACTGGCACTTATTTCCGCTCACAACGTTCTATTCTCTTCTTAGATAGTACACAATCCCTGACCATTTATACGAAGAAAACTAGTATTCCACTTTTTCGTTGTGCCTTCTGGTAGTGAAGAAAATTGTAATGTGACAACTTACCCGTGATGCAACTAGCCCCGGTCTCCCCTACATCTGGTGGTTTTCACAATGGAACATTTGAAAGAGCATCATAAGCACAAAATCAAGTTTGAAGTGATGGAATTGAAAGTGTTGCTTGAAGTGATGGAATTAGAAGTGTTAGTGGAAGACAAACAACATAAAAATAAATCTATTACTCCAATAATTTTGCGGAAGTGAAAAATAAAGGTGTTGTTTATTTTATTTTATTGAACTCTCACAGCACTTGCATGTAGAGTTGAAATAAGTTCAGTCATAGGTGATATGGCATGACTCCTTCTTGTGATTGTATCAATCAGTAGCTCAAGTGGTCTCTTAAAAAAAAAATTTCTGGCATTGCACACAGTTGGTCTCAAATTTAGTAAATCACATTATGTGTGCTAAATTCATCTCTTTGCATAAACGCCTTTGAGAATGCGCAAAAAGAACTGTGTGGCCATTTGTAGGACACAATCCTGAGTACACTTTCGTAAATCAGGCCTTAAGTGAGGGAAGACATAATGTCCTCCATTCCAAATGTGTGTGGTTTCGGGAACATGTTCTTCCAAGTCTACTATGTCCGCATACAGAGACACACACTCAGACAAAATACACAAAGTCCAACAGACTTTTCACATTCTAAAAATGCATTCACCAGTGTGTTTTGAAGAGTATGTCCTCACATTGATATAAGTCCACTACACGTACTCACACCTATGCGCACATGCACACTCACACAAACACGCACACACACATTAAACCTTGCAGCATCCATTTTCCAGGGGGAATCATTCATAACATGAACTGACAAAGAAAATTCCCTGCTGACAGCTTCATGGCGGCAGGAAGTTCTTGCTTTTAGAGCCCTGATGTTGCTTGCCTCTTCGAAAATATATATTTTTTATCCTGTAGTCAGTATTGACTTTCACACATTTTTAATATTCTATACTGATATTGTTTGTGATGTGAATTTTACTTTATTTCACCAGTAAAATGCATTTAGGCTCTGGAGATAATTTCCTCGGAGTCCAGCAAACTAGAAAGTGTCAGTACAAATGTGAAGACTCACATTTGTGTATCCTTATTATCCCCACACACCCGATTGTTGATGATGATTTTTTTTTTTATGATTTTTTCAGCTTTACCTTACGGTTGACATTTGAAGAGCATGAAAATGGAACGACTGCAATATTTTTCATCCATTGACCATTTTAATTATTAAAATTTAATAATAACATTTGTGGCATGAATAATCATTTAGAAGACTGATGGGCAATTGAACTCACCTCAAGTGTGATTACGTGCATACATCTTTTGTACATGTCACACCTCCCAAGGGAAAAAAAGCTTCTATTTCAAGATGATTCAATAAATATCGAATATAGACAGGTCACCTTTATGTCATGCAGTTAAAGGGCTCCAATGGCAAGAAATGTCGATGCAACTATACTAAATGTGACAAGTCGAAGTATTATTTTCATCTAATAAAAATGTGTTGTTTTTTTTTACAGATAATTGATGAGGAGGAGACACAGTTTATGATCAACTGCCCACCTGCAGTGACCGAAGGGACACCTCGCCGACGCACCAGCATTCAGGTGTTCTGGACCGCGCCCCCTAGTGGCTCTGGATGTGTATTTCTCAAGTATGTATGTCGAGTATCAGCTCAACTTTATTCTATAGAGCACTTTCAAAAATAACTAAAGCTGTAACAAAGTGTCGCACATAAAATTGAGCATAAAACATAATAAATGACATATTCTTTCCTCATTAAAGTATACAAGTGGAGTGTCTTTCACATTTGCATTTGACATACAGAAGAGTTGATAGTTACGGGCTCATCCCAAATGCCTTGTTGGGCAAACATAGAGGACATTGTCCTTTTTTTGAGGTTGTTTGGTTTATACACTTCCCAGGTGAATACTGCTGCAATTTTTGGTTACTTAAGAATTGTGTGTCATTTTGTGTATTTGCGGTGCCCTTTCAATCCATTGTAATATTGTGGAGTGCTTGATGGCTCCGTCTTATAAGTGTTTTTACCTTTTATCTTCTCAAGAGGATGTTAAGTTTATATTCCTGAAAGTAGGTGCAAGATCATGGTCAATACCCTCTTCAAGATGAAAGGAAAGTGGTAATGTTTTGATTGCAAAATCCCATGTGATATTTTTATGACATTCTAAGAGGTACTGTAACGTTTTTTTTTTTATGTTACAAATCCGGACACAAATATTTTACTATGTAATTGTTTCCTTTAGTGTCCTGCCCATCATAATTCAACAGCTTGCTTACTCCCTTCCCCATCATTTTTTTTTGGGGGGGGGGGGTCGATATTCCCCAGAATAAAAAAAAAAATTAAGAAAAAAAACGAAAACAAAATTTCTGTCCCATCTGTTCATTTTTAACATTACCCCACAATTTCCCTTACTTTTCTGTTGGTCAACATTTTGCTGCATTGACGTTTTTCTTTTAACTATTTAATTCAAATCTGCATAAAAAATAGAGTAGCCTACAGTATGATACAGTTAATGTAAAAAAATAATAAGAAGAAGAACATCAACAAATAAAGATGAAATCTCACCAGCAAAACTGAGTTAGACATATTCATTACAACAAAGGTTGCTTACGCATGTTCAACGTGGAGGAGTAGCACTTCAAACTCTTCTGCAGTGACCACTGCTATTAGCACATATTAAGTCTTGATAATAATCCTGTATCATTACATCGTCCCCCCCCACAATTGAAGCAGAGTGAAAAGCATTTTCTTTCCCACTTGACCTTTCAAGCTATTCATTTACCTGCATTGGTTTTTGCAGTTGATTGACAACAATAAATGTCTTCATTGTGTGTCTTCCGGGCCCACTCAGAAACAATGTTATGCATGTTCAGATGAAGACAGATCATGGCAGATATCCTTTTATTAATCCACGAGCATAGGGAAGTATTGAGGGGTCGTTTGCTAAAAGATACATCAGAGCTGAAAAACAATCAATTGCATAATTGTTATTTGACCTTTTTTCACCGCATTGTTTTCATTACCGCTGTTTATTTGTTGAAGAGCGGTAGGGATGATAAAAGGCCCATCTTATCACAACAATGATGTTGAATAGGAAATGATCTTGCATAAGATGCTAATGGCTAATTCAACACATCTCATAACTGGTCATATGTAGTCAATTTTTTATTTTTATTTTTTCATCTTTGCTTGTCAGAGTTCTCTCCCAGGACTTTAAGTGTGCAGCCTGGATGGATACACTCAAAAGAAGAAAAAATAGCAATACCCTGACATTGTGGGAGGAAAGAAGAAGAGCGTGAAAAGCTTAGCGTTCAAAAGAGATACCTCTGGAAATCCTGATTACAGGCTGGCACTGGGTATTTATCTCGGCTTCTTCTCTTACCTGCAGATGTCAAAATGAAGGTTGTTGTGTGCCTCTGGGCAGCAGCACAACAAAAGTTTTAATAAAGTCGTATTGATCGACGAGGTCCGACACATTTAACGTCCTTTCAAGCCTTTTTTTTTTTTTTAATAGGAGAGCTATTCATAGAGACAGACGGATGCAGTCAACAAATATACACAGGTGGTCACACCTCAACCAATGTTGAAACACTGTGGTCCGTAAAAGTTTTTATCTGTGAATACACAAATCAACCAACATTGGCGAAAATAATGCAACTCATCACAAATATCGTAGGGTAACTTTGGTTAGCCTAACACACGTCCAATACTTGTTTTTCTTTCAATGTTGTTTCCTGAGCGGAGCTACACATCTGTCAGTCTAAATGTAAGATGTCATTATAAAAAACAACATATGTCCTTGAAATTAAAAGCATGTCTGTTAAAAGCTCCCGTGACTCACATGTGGCCCCTCCCGAATGGTTTACTGCAGCATAATTGGTGGGCAGTTGCTGTCTTTCAGATGGAAAGATTGAGCGTGGTGGTTAGGTTGGGCTTAAGGTTGGATCATGATGACAGAGTTGGACTACGATGCTTATTCTTGTCCTAAGTCTTGAGCAATAATGTTTTTAAACCATTCAGCATCCAGTTATAGCGCCATGCGTCAATGTCAAATCTGGTGATGCAACGTACTATTTGCAGTTTGCAAAAGGACAGTAGATTAGTTTGAAACTGTCAACATGAATTTATTGATCACTGAACACTGCCTTAGTAGCAGGATACTGTTGGTTAAAAATGCGTGTCTGGTCGGTGCTGGATTTAATTTTCCTTTCTTTTCTTTGGTCCTTCCTCGGGTCTCCTGATGGCCTCACGACTCTGGCTGGTTTAGATGAACGGTATGGGATTTTTTAATAGGTTTTAGGTGAACTAATGAATACACACTCACATGCACGCGCGCACACACACACACACACACACACGGACATGAACATACTCACCCACATACAAAAAAAAAAAAAAAAAAAATATTATATATAAAAAAAAATTATATATATATAAAAAAAAAGAGAGAGCAATGATGATGACACGTCAAATCAGTAAAATTACCGAATAAACAATACTGAGCTCTCCAGAAAAAAAATCTAAAATAAAAATGCGTAGCTGTCATCAACAGCCAACAAAGAGTTTGTTTCATATTCAACACATTCCATTAAAAACAAACATCCCTGTGGAGTGTTTTGACCATTTGAAACAGCTGTTAATTTTCAGTGTGGTAGCCCTCCAGATTGGTCTCTAGACTATTTTTAGGAAACACAGTTTTATTATTTGATTTCATCTTGGAATCTCAGGACTTGAGATTTATTCTCAACCAAAACTGCTGGGACTTAACTTGAGCTCATTTTCTGTATTGTTGGTTGAAAACATTATTATTTTATCTACCGCTGAGGATGTTGAGGACTTATGCTTACGTATTGCGCAATGTGGACTAAAGACTCGTCTGGCCGATTGTAAATTAGTGGGAATCAGTTCCAGCTAGTCAATTTATGCTATGGGGAGCCGCTTTGATTGGCCGGGAGTCGGCTGCATTCCACCCCACAACAGCGCAAACACACTCTTCTATGTACGCTAGTCTGGCAAAATATCAAAAGAAAGCAAACTCCATCCATGCGCTTTGCACTAGACTTGTGCTCGGTACGAAAATAGGGCCTTCAGTGTTACTCTTTCAGACATGTGCTGCTTAATTTGTGGGCTATAACACAGTGACATGATGCTATTCTGACACCATCTATGGCTTTTTGCATTTTTGAAGCAATGTTGTTGTAAATTAACATTTATTTCCCTGTGTTATGCAATTTGTTTTGTCTGTAAACTTTAACCGGGGATGACATTAAATGTCTTGAAGCTTTTTTTTTTTTCACATTATTCACAATCTCCTGCTTGGTTTGAAGTAATTTAAGCTGCCACAACACAGCACTGATATCTCGTCTCATATCGCGAAAAACCCAAGTCGTGTCACTTGTATATCTCAAGGCACCACTGGATAAGATGAATAACATAAATGACATTCTGTTCACTGTTCGCAGCAAAGCCAACACTTCAATTTTATGTGTCTATGTAGTGGACTGTGAATAATTGCATTCTATGCATTTCACCAGGAGCCACCTCTTCGTAAAACTGAATGTGACCTGTAAACGCCTAAAGTGAAACTACTTTGCCACAGCGGAACCTGCAGGCTTTATTCATCGCGGTCCTTAAAGCCTGAATAAGTCATATGCGAGTACAGCAGTCACTTGTGAAGTTTCCGCCATCAATTTTCTCTCCATTTGTAGGTGGGAGGCAATTTATTCCTCATCTCCGTCTGCTGTGAGATATGCGGGGTCGTGTGTTGCACTCTGATGGGCGGTCTTAGTGAGACAGCAAATCAGTGAACATCCCACCACATGCAGGTGTCAAACTCAAAGCGGCCCCATTATCGCATCCCTTTTGTGCACTGTTTGCAACACATTTTCTCAAAGGTGCTGTTTTGTTCTTTAATCTACAGGTGAAGCGAAAATAAATAAATTAATTCTCTTAATCTCTGGTAGGGTAAAATGAGAATTGAATTTTCTTCTTCACATCTCTTTAGCTTGTAAAAAGGAAGGAGTTTTTGAAAGAAAATGATAATTTTAACTCTCTCTCTCTGGACACACACACACATATGCACTCTTTCAAATCAATGCACTTTAGGCATGATTGTGATCGGTCGCGGTGTGGACCTAGCAAAGTGAGATAGAATTTAAATTGGATGTTAAGTAAGCATTACTCCACTTGATTGTCTGGCCAGCCCAGTAAAGTGGACGAGGGTGAAGCAGTGTGTGCGACTCTCCATGAGATATATGAAATTGAGGTGAGATTAAAGTGGGAACAATTAGAAGTGAGGGAGTGGGGGGGGGGGCATCATTTAAAGGGTATCTTTTTTTCTCTTTTCCACAGAAACAACATGTTGCCACATAAAAATGAGCAGAGTTGGGCACTTCCGTTATTAGCTTCCGCATTTTCGGAGCATGCTTAATGACGTGAAGCCTCGCAAAAATACACGGAATAAAAAGGACCGTCATTACTCCCCCCAATTGACGGACGTAAACCCGGTTAGTCGGTGCTCAGTCCGTGTTTTTTTTTTTTTTTTACTTTGCGTCATTGTGCACTCACCGAAAAGTGTGCATCGTCATTGAACGCAGTTGGCGATTGACAGAAGTGCCCAAATCTGCAAATTAGACACATTATTAGGTACACTTGCAAATTCTAATGTGATTTAAAAATAAATAAAAAAGGATGCTTCCATTACATACATTTTGCTGTCATTTAACCTATGTTAGAGTGGCTCGGTACAAAAGTAATGCTATTTCAGTTGTGTTGTCATTGGTCAGATTTTCACTCACTGGTGATGTGTGGTCATTGGCTAAGATGTTGTTAGTTCTTGTAGCAGCAGCAGCAGCAGTTGTGATGTCACTCTTTGCAGGTTAATCATTGCACACAGTTGCAAGAATGACCATCTGGCATTTGGCAAGTAAATATAATTTGTTCGGTTTTGAATAAAAACAGCGAAACAAGATGATTTGACTAACAATCACATTCTGAAAGTAGCCTATAGAATAACGAAGATTGGAAGTGAAATTTTAGCCCTTGGCAAAAAAAAAAAAGAAAGGAAAAAAAAAGGTCATAATTAGTCTTTAATTTGAAAACAAAACAAAGTTTACTGAAAAGTAGGTCTATTAAAATGTGTCATTCGTATTTTGTAAATTATTTGTAACATTGATACATTTGTATAATTAATATTTCTTTAATTACTCTTATTTCAACAGCAATTAGAAATACAGTATTTAATGTATTATATAGGCTACTTTTTGCACACTGCATTAAACCTAACAAACTATGTATTGCAGCGGTGTCAGACTCATTTTAATTCAGGGCCCACTCACCCAAATATGATCTAAAGTGTAAATAAATATTACGATTTATTATTATCTTATTCTAGAGCAAGTAGAGTGCAAATTTTTTTTGCGCCAAATTTCAGAATGTGTGCCCACTCGTAGACAAAATTTGCAAAAACAGGCCGACCGTATATATGCAAGCTCTTATGTAGTGTATATGGGAATGAGAGCACCGGTGAAAGGTGGCAATGCCGCAAAGAATTGATGAAAATGAATGTGCAATATAGTATGTAAGCCCTTTGTCTGTAAGGGAAGGAAGTTATGACTTCCCAGTCTATTGAAGCCAAATCCAATATCATCTTGTCTTAATGGAGGAATATATAACACGTGGCAGTGCTTCAAAGTCAATATTAACAAGGTCCACCAATACTGCTTTGCTCATCTTTTTGATGTGGAAAACTGGAATCCAACCAAAACGATGAGGCTCTCACTTTACAATTGTAAATCTCTCAAACAATTGATCAAGAGAGGAACGCTATATCTGTCAATATACAATTCACTTTGTGCATCTCATTTTATGCAGCGTGTTTATCCGTTCTCTCCGGGAATGTGAGTTGTGTTCAGCTAAACTTAGTTTGATACTCCACAATAATTGGTATGCGACCAGTCCAGCTGGACCATCCAGGCCCTCCATTCCCATTCACACACCACATTGTTTGGGGTTCATCGCCATGGGAACATCTCGGCAGCCATCACCGTCTGAAGGGCTTGTGTTAGAATGTCAGATGGCGGGGGCCTTGTGTTCTACCCTCAGCTGTTTGGTGTCTGAATAGGTTTGTTTGGGAGCGATTTACATGTCAAGACCCTACCAGTTAGACGAACAAGTCTCTTTGACAGCTCAATTTGCACAAGGTCTCGACTTCCATCTCACAGCGTATTACTTTTGCGTCGGGTACGCACTGCGGTGGGCTTGAGTGTCGGAGCAAATATGAGCAAACGCTTGATTTACTGACGTATGGTTGAACCTCAAAACCTCAAAGTTCGTCAGGTGAAGTACGTCAAACTCAAAGTTGAATAAGCTAAAAAACTAGAACCTTGTTCATCTTTGCTTCCCACCCGCCATTTTGTATCCCACCAGGGTATACGTTGCTGCAGAGATGATTTTGTGCGCAGAACAGGTCACAGTTTTATTTGGGTCAAGTTCAAATTGTGTGCAGTTCTAACAGTACTGATTCAATGTCGTTCTGGACACAGCTAAGTTTGAGCTGACCTAAAAATTATTGTTTTGGTGACAAGCATCTATGTATACAGTATACGATACACAGTATACATGACTGAAAATAAACAATTGGAGAATGCGTGATGTTTGGTTATGTTATTTGGTTATGAAATTGTCTCTATCACCATCATTTTGTTTTACGTGTTTACGCTTTCACAAGTTATCAGTGACGACACATAAAACAGATAAGTGACGACTATAACAGGACAACAGCAAAAATCCGTACTTAAAATTGCTAAAATGTTACTTAAAAAAAATACTGTGCATTAATTAGAAGCTTTATGGTGGCAAAAATTGGGTCTTTTTAAGGGGTTATTTCTTCATCCTTTATTTCAGGAAATTTTTGAAATCCTAACTAATGAAAAGTTGGACAGTCCCCAAGAAGGGTTTGTGTTTTAGAGTGGTAATTCTCATAACATACATTATATTTTGGGGTATTTTTTAATGACTTAAAAATATATATTTATGGAAAGTTTGGTGCACATTTTACTGCGTTTTACTATGCACATCTTGTAAATCCCTGCATTTGCCTCACCTAACGTTTCCCTCAAAGTTCATCCAAATATACAGTATTTATAATTCCTAATATTTCCCAATGTGTTCCAATAATACTCACAAAGGGGTCCTATATTCATAGACAGGCACACGTTTCACTCATTTAAAAAGTGGCACATCTTCATTTTTCGTGTCCAGGCAAGTCTAGTTTACCGCGTCTGGCGTACCAAGGGTGTTTTCTATTACACCCCCACGGCACACCTGACAATTTGGCGTAAACACCCATTTCAACTGCGCCCATCCACGAAAATGATAGAAATGAAAGAAAATTCCACCCATGCAAGCATTTAGACTGCACTTTGCGTTGGGCACGAAAATAGGGTCCCGGGTGTTTAACTGTCCTCGGGGAAGCTTCTGACAATCTTCTCACTGCCATCTCATCTCTTGTGCAGGGCAAGCATTGTGCAGAAGAGGATCATCTATTTCCAAGATGAAGGCTCACTCACTAAGAAGATGTGCGAGAAAGGTAGGATTCCCCGCCAGTTGCTGGATGCTTCAGCCTGCCAGCGGGATTTCACTTTGGCTCCACATTGCACTCTGCTTGCTTCATTCTTGGTTTTGATGATGTTCCACTCAGCCGCCGGGCTTTGGCGTGAATGACTGTAATTGGGATTGACCCCCGGGATATGTGTGACATTGGATGCTACCCTGACAAAATCAACTATGCTCCTTTCCTCATGCCCAACTTTCCCCTTCCTGGCTTCCCACGTAGTGAAATGACCAATCTTTTGTATAATGATCTCGCTGAGTGCCTGTCAATCTCCCCAATCCTTCATTTGAATGCAGAATCCCTGTATGGAGATGCTACAGATAAACCCCTGCTTGACTGCTGTGCCTGTGGAACGGCCAAGTACAGAGTCACCTTCTATGGGAACTGGTCAGAGAAGATTCATCCCAAAGACTACCCACGTAAGCGAAAACTAATCTGTTCTTCATCATGTCGTTTTATCATACATTTCATCTTGATGTGAGGTGTGTGCGTGTGTGCGCTCATAACCTTGTGCCTCACCACCAGGATGTGAATGTATGCAGGGATTACCGTGCCTCTGTCTTGTTAAAATTCCTCCCCAGTGGATCAATATACTGTTGAGAGTGGAGGAAGATAAACCCTGAGATCGAAAGGGAACCCTAATTCACTATCTAACAGAGAGACTAGTATGGAACACATTCTCACATGTATCTAGCAATTAGTCGTTTTATTAGGTACACCTATATACGGATAAATTGTTAACAGGCAGTAAATTGACATGAGCCCTACGCGTTGGCACAGCAAAAAGTTCTGCTTCACTTCCCTGAAGCATTGCTGCCACTTCAAAAAGACAGATTTTTGTTGTTGCTCTGCTCTAGTTTTTCATTCAGGCATTTTAATTTCTCTCATCTCCCTTTTTGTGTGTTTTCTTTTCACACCGGCCCGCTATCTGCTTTTATGTGCTGGGAGAGTGTTTACTTATGCTAATTAAGACCAGCTGGCACGTATTTGCAATTTACAAGAATTGGATTACCGAGTGCAGGTGAACTATTAATTAAGCCGATGTAGACTTTTCTGAAGATATTGTTTAATGTGCTATTATTTGATTTACTTCAAAAGACAAATAGAAAAAACAGGTGGTTTTAATGCTCCTTTTTGCTCCTCTCTTGCTTTTAGTAGTAGAGTAGAAACCCGTTTTTTTTGTGTGTGTTTTTTTTAATGCCATTGCTATGAAAGTTCTTGAGAAGTATCCAAGGACCACTTCTTAAGGGCATTTTTTTTTTTAAATGGCTCACTCATGCCCTGAAGTTTACATTTGGGATATCTCGAAAACCATTAACTGGCATCACGGCTCACAATGTGTGCTCATGGTGTTGGCATTAAGAAAAGATAAAAGTAAAATAATACTTACAAAACAATCTACAGACAGACCCTTCAAATGGTTTGCTGGAAGCACTAAACAGCTTTTGAGTGAGTTAATTTGTGTGTGTTTGAATAATGTGCAATTTACCAAGGGATGTCCACACTGCAAAAACTGGCCGGGTCATGCCTTATAAGACAGGAATGAGACAACACTGTAAAGCAGAGGTGTCAAACTCCGGTCCTCGAGGGCCCAAGTCCTGCAGGTTTTGGAAGTTTCCCTCTTACGACACAAGCTGATTCCAATCAGCAGGATCGTTATCAGGCTTATGCAGAGCTTGCTGATGAGCTGATCATATATCAGCTGTGTTGGAGAAGGGAAACATCCAAAACTGCAGGACTGACACTTATGCTGTAAAGTACTTGGAACCAGGCCTACATGAAGGCTTTCCATTAACCCATACCCATAGAATTACCAGTTTGGTGTTGGTTTAATTGAAAAAAAATACCATTGAACATATGACGCGCGGAATAAGGACCAATTGAAGTTAACTAAAACCCCAACGGATGTCCACACTGCAAAAACTGTCTGGATCATACTAAAGATGATAAAAATGGGCTCCTTAACCTCCCAACTTAGGCTAAATTGGCTAAACATGAGTAAATACTTATGTATTTTAAGAAAAATAGTTCTATATTACAGCTTGAAAAAAAGTCAATATTACTGGTTTTTAGTTTTAAAATACTATTTCCAAGACCACTGTTGTTGATATGGGCCTAGTATTGTTTTTCTTATAAGTAAAATTTTCTTGTTCTGTTGGCAGATATTTTTTTTCTTATTTGAAGTAATATTTTTCTTATTTTACTATTTATTTTTCTTAAATTTTCTACTGTCGTTTTTGCAGTGATGCACAGAAATATGTACACGTAAACACCCAATGGCATTATTAAGTAAGACACCGTGTAAGAATGTAGAGAAACGTGTTGATGATGAACTAATATGCACTGACTGAGTTCGTGAATCAATCCTGGATCTTTACTTACGATGCCAAAAGTAAAAGAAAGACATCTGGTCTGCTACCAACTACCACAACTAATTTATGTCGATGTCATGTAACTGGTCAACTGGAAAGGCACAACTACTTAAATATCTTCAAAGAGTGCCTACTATCACTTAGCTTTGCAGAGGCATGGAACCTAATTCGTCTCAATCCTTGAGCTTGTGCCCCAACATTTGTGGAGAACGGCTAGGGACGGACCTTGTGTGTGCATGCTCAGCTAATGAGATGACCTTCTGAACAGGTCGTGCCAATCACTGGTCAGCAATTATTGGCTCATCCCACTCGAAGAAATATGTGCTGTGGGAATATGGAGGATTGGCCAGTGAGGGGGTCAGACAGATAGCTGAGCTTGGATCCCCAGTCAAAATGGAGGAGGAGATCAGACAAAAGGTACGTTTTTTTTTTTTTTTGTCTGCCCATTACAGATGTTATCCGCTCTAACAGCTGTATTCACTCTTTTAAGAAGTATGCCTTTACAAATCTTGTTTTGTGCACTGAGAGCTGAAAAGTTGATAGTAGAAAATTATCAAAATTTTGATTTTAGGACAAATTGTCCAATTGCCCGAGTAATTAGCAATTGTGTCTCAGTATATACTTTATGTAAAATGCTCTGAGATGGAGCATTTCATATACAGTAGCAAGCGAAGGAACGGCTATTGATTTGCTTGGTCTTAATAAACCTGCCAGTATTGAATTAGCGTGACTCTATGCTCCAGACTGGTTAGCTCATTCACAAAGATATCCTGTTCTTAAAATATTCCTTTGGGAACCAACCCAATGGATATCAAGGGAATCCCTTTGATGAAATGTCCTTTGTATATTCCAAAAGTGTGGACTCAACATAAATGTTTGCAAATCTGCCAGCCATTGCTGAAATTCATGACTACACATCTTTACTTTGGAATGGTAGTTTTTTCCCCCCCGGCTTTCATAGTCGAGGTCTGCATGCATTTATATAGTCATTTCCAAGTCTTGTACTCGCTCCCTTCTTGGCCTCATGTCTTTTTATTATCTCCACAAATAGCACGTTATGTTCTTTCCCTTCTCTCCACGGCTGTCTCTCCCACCCGGTCCTAAAATAACCGGTGTTGGCAAAGCAGATGGTCCTGCGGCGTGCTTATTGTTGGCTAATATTGAAGACCTGAAGTCACAGCAGATAATGAGAGCACAGTGTGAGCAATGGGGTCTCTGCCATTGCTGACTTCTGGCTGCTATTACTTTTCTTTCAAACTATGTAAAGGCAGGGATTAGGCACTACAGTAGATTCAAATGAGCGCAATGGGCGGTTTGGATTTTGACATTTTGTCTCTGCAAGTTTCATTGTAGAAAAAATAAACTGAAATGGCAGAAAATAAATGACCTTTTTTTTTTTTTAAATGTTGTTTCTGTACCTAAGTGTAAAAGTGATGCATAACGTGAATCTGGGGTAGTCGGGAGCAATCCAAGTTGGTGATTACACACAAGATCCATGTTGGTTCGATACTTGAAAATTGAGTGTTATTATTTACAGTATATCCTTTAGCAATCAATCATTTTCAGTACTGTTTTATTTCAAAGTAAAAAGACACAATTTTGTGAATAATTTCCTATTTGTATGTAGTCGGCATTCCTCCTCTGATTTCAATTAAATAAATCAGAAGTTATTCATTAGTTACATCTTTAAAAAAAAAAAAGATTACCTAATCTTACACTGTTTATTATTTGGAGGACTGCCTTTCACGTTTACTTGAGTCAAATATTTTTACACTTATACACTGTAAGAAAAAAGGAATTAAAACTTTAAAAAACCTAGTTAAGTGTTTTCATTCAGAAATTCTAAGTACATTTTACAAGGAAAGTATTGAGCACATTTTTCCAATTTATTTTTTTATTTTTTTATTTTTTTTTATTGAGAAACAAACTCATGACCTTCAGCTTGGGGAGACGAACACTCTACCACATTAGCCATGCTGCTCCTGCAATGTATTACAGTAGTATATTTCTGGTGTCAGATGGAATCAACATACCTCCAAGAGCATTTTTGGTCACAGCAATGCAGTATAATGGTTACAGGTGTTTGAAATAACAGTTACGTTAAATAAGAAGTCTGAAGAAGCCGTAGTTAAGATCAGATTTCTCATCAATCACTTTGTGTGTTTGGGCTGAGGTCAGCTTGAGTGAATGTACATTGAGTGGCATGGCTCATGTGGTAGAGTGGTTGTCTCCCAAGCTGAAGGTCATGAGTTTGTTCCTCAATACTTGAGTTGCTTTTATATATATATATATATATATATATATATATATATATATATATATATATATATATATTTATAACTAGTAAAATGTACTCAATATTCTCCTTGTAAAATTTACTTAGAATTTCTGACTGAAAAAACATGCTATTTTTTTTTTCAAGTAAATATTACTCTTTAAAAAAATATAGATATTTTACAGTATATTATATCTATCTCCGGCGTACAAAAACTGCAGCCTCAAGACACCCAGAATCTAATTGATGATTAGGTGAGACTAGCATCACATTCGAATTGTAACCGGTAAAATAAAAACAGTACAAAAACATAAAAAACAAACTCATAACACACACAAGCTGTCAATGAATTTGAGTATAGTAGTACATTTGCGGGAGTTTTCTCCTTTTGAAGTGCACAGAATGCTGTCCCACAAAGGAAGCTGATTGGCTTTTGTGTCAGGTATGCCGTCCGAGTGGCGGGTTTGTCGGAAGGGTCGTTGGTGGTGGCACAGTCAATGATGAGTGCAAAATTGATATTCATAGTCATGCTCCACTCCAGCCATGGGCCATGCGGATCACAGTGTTCATTTGCAGACATGCAAACAGTGCAAAGACACACACATACAGACACGCACAGTGCAGAAAACACACACATGGGGTACCACAAGCGTTCATGTCGACTGCACAAAAATGTACTATTTTCTTCTTGGCTATAATCTTCACCTGGCCTTTACTTCTGCATGTAATACTTTTACATTTAATACTCCAGCCTGCGACCTGATTGACTTTCACAATAAGGTACAAATGAAATACACACATAGTATCCTGTTTTTAGACTTTATTCTACAAAAGGCAATTTCCCTAAGTGCAAGAATTCTATTTCCAGCGTATGAGCTTGGCCCACTCATTTTAAACATATACTACAATGTGATGGCCTGGTAATAAATATAAAATTGCATGCCAGCGCCCTCTTAAACGTAGTCTAGCCTTTACATTCTTCGCACCCCTGAAGTGAGCAATCATGCCTCTGTGCCGCGATTTTCACCGAACATAGCAGACAATTGTCACTTCAATTTAATTCACAGCAGCTTTCCACCTGAGATGCTGCCCACATTTGAATTTATTTAACACATCCCATAGTCAGTAATGTATGTCAAATAGATATCTCGGGGCAGGATGCATGCAGTCACATTGCTAGGTGATTTACATGGTGGGATGTTTTTTTTTTTTGAATTGTTCCTAGCATACAAAGCTGTGTAAGCACGCATTATTGTTCAAATGTTCTAATCAGAGGACTTGGCAGCAATGAGATTGCCTGGGTCCATCGTTGTCAAATCCCCTTTTATGTCTGAGACGATTTGTGAATGCAAGCAGTCATTACAGGAGCTCGCTGGGTCTGTAATGAGAAGTCTAATGAGACTCTCTCCAAAGACCAGACACCAGGGCCAAGAGCTCATGTGGACTATGAAATCTCCCATTTCCTCTCGCAGCGTGGGACTCTTTTTTTTTCTTTCTTCGAGATTGCAAAACACAGACGTCGACTGATCCCTCCATTGCACTCACTTCCACAGGTGGAACGTCGAATGAGGATGCAGGATGAAGCCAAAACAGAAATTGCAGATTTGTGCCATTGAATACATCTGTTAGGGACTTTGTGTCTGTTCTTCAAATTCATCTGGTGACTTTCTGTGGTCAGTAAGAACTAACCATTGAGTGTCTTAAAGGAGCATATTATTATCCAACGAAAACAATGTACAAGGCTCTAAAGTCAGCGTAACATTTTCTAAGAGCCTCTTGACAACCTGCAATTTGTTTGAGCACCCATAGAAAAGAATTCAAATTCCAGAGTCAAGCTAAACAAAATGTTTAAGTACCACACCATTATCACATTCTTAATGCTGTTCAAGTGAGAAAATAAATGATTATTTCATATTTCTTAAACCGCTAATAAAAAATCTGTTAAACACTCAACTTGATGTATAACAACAGTTAAATTAAGAATACCTTACAATACACAAATCAAGTAAGTTGAATAAAACAAATCATAAAGCATGAAATAAAAAAAAAAATACTACCTTGGACAAGAAATAGCAGCTATTCTGTGGCTAGGGAGCGAATTGCATATGTCAGCAGTCAATGACAGTGCCTGCGATGCATGACATGATATATGAGGAGTATTCGACTTGGCATTGTGTATAAAGAACAAAAGTGCAAATATCTCTGGCAACTTATACCCTGGATTTTTCCCCTCCCAGATGAGTACGGAGAGACCTAACTGTTTTACTCTGACTGCACTTATCAGCTTTTATCTTCCCTTTATAGTAGAGTGTGCGAACCCTGCACACTCCACAGTTTCTTTGGGGAGGAGAGGGGCGGAGTTTTTCCTACCTTATTTGAAGTCATGTCGTCCTTTTGTCAAATGTGGCTATCACTTTAAGATCATGCACGTACTCGCACGCGCGCCACGAACAAGCCTGATACAGATGCTGCAGTTACACTTTTGGGCCAGAGGTGGCAGTCTACGAGTGTATCTAAAACTGGATGGATGTTTTCTTATAATTCCACTTCAATTATTATTATTATTATTATTCTCATTATTTATTTTATTTTTTGGGTGGTGTTTTTGTTTTTTAATAAAGCTTCCTTCCGTAAAAGTCATTGGACGTACCAGTTTTTTCATCAGACAAAAGTGTTCTGTTAGTTCTGCTAGATATTTTGGGATGAATCTGAAGCTTCCAAGTCTTTCAAGCCTCTGCACCTTATTCACACCTAGCAAAGATGTAAAGAATTATTTTGTAGTTCATCAGCCAGAAATAACATAAAAAAAAAACGCTTCCTTTGGGTCCTTACCTGTCAGTGAGCTGATGTTTATATTTTGTTTGTGCTTGTGCACTGATGTTATAGTTTCACAAGAGCACTAAAATGCGTATCCCTTGTGTATTATATTGCTGCTATGTGGACAGACAATGGTGATATTATACAAGTACTTTACATTTCTCTCCTCTCTTGTAAAGAGAATAAACTCGGGAAAATATAGTAGCATTGGTTCCTATTTTTGAATTAAAAATAGGTGGATGTGCATTCAGTGCTTTGCACAAAACAGTCCAGACATTTGAATATTAGACGTTGTACTTGTAGTAAAATAAATGTTGCACAAAGGAGATGGCTTTCATAAGAAGTTTCATAATGGTTTGGATGGTTTAGAATTTTTCACAGGAGCCTTTCTTCTGGCTAAAAATGTTAAAGGGTAGCTTGAAAGTGAACATCACTATGTGGTTTAAGAGAAGCATCATCGTTAGTCTATTCAAAAAAGAAAAAAAAAATGAGACAAGGGATAGGATAATTATTTTATCTCAGCGGGAAGTCTCCTCTGTTAACTTACTTGACGAGCCCTGCAGATATCTCTGTTTGGTAACAAAGCACTCCAAAAGCCTACGTGCATGCTTTGGATCCCAGGACGGTCATTATAATCGCTCAAATCGAGTAGTGGAGCCAGAGGCGTGTACAATTTGAAACGGATGAGGGAGCCAACATGTGCATTGTTGGCACATTTAACATTCACGTGAAG
Organism: Vanacampus margaritifer; assembly: GCF_051991255.1. Lineage (NCBI taxonomy): Eukaryota > Metazoa > Chordata > Actinopteri > Syngnathiformes > Syngnathidae > Vanacampus > Vanacampus margaritifer. The sequence goes on along the minus strand of NC_135435.1, from coordinate 18,080,253 downwards.
TTTTTTTTTTATCGTTTATTTCTATAGTACAGTATAATGAATTATACTTTTTTTTTTCATTAAAAGGCATTCTGCTTACAATACAGTAGATTCCTGCATAAGTATTTGTATGTCAGTTTTTGGGTTGCATGATTTCATGTCAGGTATTGTGTGTTTGGTTGGTCTTTCACATTTGGCCTTTGGACTGGTTCTACATGAATGAGTGAGTCTGGGCTCTATTAAACATGGGGAACTAAAGGACATTTGATTGTTGATGTTTGTATAGAATAATATTTTACATTGAGTAAATTGGATTTAATTTTGTTTCATGTTATGTTATGCATATTCCTTACTCATATTGAAATCTTAATAGCATGGTTTACCCATTTTAATAAAGCCATGAATATAAACTATATGTAAGAAAAAGTGGTGGAAGACAGTGGAGTGCAAAGTTGGCAGCATTTTATTTATTTATTTATTTATTTTTAGTTGGCAGCATTTTAAGAGACATGGGCATATGCTGTAAATGAGCATGATGAGATGAAAGAAATGATTACCGCGTGTCATTTCCAACCCATCTGCTAGCAACTGCGGTCGCTGCTTAACATACTGTACATTTGGTATGTTCAGCACTAATTGCAGCATAATAAAACGGTTTGTTTGAAAGTTCTTGCAGCAGCAATCCGAGAACAGGCGGATAGAGATCTCAGATTAGACGCACTGATTCTGCTGGACGGGCTACTTAAATATGGAGGAGATGTGTCCTGAATATTTGTCAGATCTTTATAAGATCAAGGCCAACTAAACACAATAAAACTTCAGTATAAATCTCTGTGATCTTTTATTCATGAGCTAGACCTGATAAATCTGTTTCCGGTAATGACCGAGCTTGTTATCTTGTCCTTATGTAAATGAGACCGTGGCCATGGCTCCTTCCACCCAATGACACCCCTTTACTGAGTTTTCTGTAATTTTGATGAAGTCATGACCAAATACAAAAGTACGTGACTCACTCACTTACTACAACATTACGAACACCTTCAACATCTATAATACAGAGACGGGCAATTTAAATGCTAGAGGGGGCCACAATTTGTTGGCAGTGCTACTCGGCAGCTTCAGAAGACAGATGAGCTGTGATTGGTCGTTTCCTGAGCCCTGAGCAACATTGATGTCATCTTCAGTCGACAGCAAGTGGCAAAATGGCCGCCCCCTAAACTGGATTTTGTTGCGTAACTCATATTCCACAAATGTAATATCAATCAAAATTTCATGTTTAGACTAGCGAGGTGACATATAACATATAATTATTGTCAAGAAATGTTTAAGGTTGACTCAAACTCTAAATAGGATGTATGGAAAATATTATATGTTGCTCTTTTTCATATCTTTCTCAATGCATGTACAAAAGACCCACTGTCCTAACCTAACATCAAAGGGTTCGAAACAAGCAACAAAATGATCACGTATACTGGATTTTTTTTTTTTCCGGTGCAAAGGGCTCCATTGTATAAAAATGACCATTCAAGGATGGCACAAAACTGCTGAACAAGACACCAACACTAAGTGCAAAATTAATTTTGTGCATTTTTTTTTTAAACAAAAATCATTAACAATTTTAACATCATTGATATACTATGCTCATCCTGCAAATCAATCAAAATCCACCAAAAAATATTAGGCCTACTTATGTTGTAGTATAGGGCATGTCTACCATCTAGCAGTGAATCCTAGTATTACAATTTAAAGGCATATTCGCAGATTTTTTTCCAATATTTTTTAGTATTTTGTTACAACCCACCCCCCCCCCCAGATTTCCCCCCACAAATTTAGCCATAACAAATTTTTCATAACAAACCTATTGTATATTGAATATTCATCAGTATTTTCTGAAGAATTCTATGGGTTTGTAAAATTTTCTTTCTTTCTTTCTTTATTTCAAATAAAAAATTGAAGGGGGATAAGGATTTTTCAAGGGGCTTGTTCTTCTATGTGCCCTGGTAGCCAGACCAGGGTGTACCAGAGCGCTACAGGAAAGGAATTAAACTTCATTTTACACACATAAGACTGTTAAAATGTTACTCATAACATTAACATTGCCCGTTTAGTTGATAATGGTTAACAGTTTAAGTCTGGAAGAAATTAATTCACCAAACGATACTTCCTATGAGAAAAGGTTTTAACCTTGACGTAAACCCGCTTCACAGAATGACTTGACAACTTTTGGAGGTTACACTGTTTTGTGTAGAGGAACCTTTTTTTTTTCTGTCAAATTATTATGATAACAATATACAATATCATAATTGGTTATTTTTATGCAAAACATCCTGCATATGTGCATAGAATGTCTTCACATATCTGTGGTTTTGCATATGTTTATGCAAAGTAATGTATTCATGTTTATGTTACGCATATTCTCACTTCAAGGTAATGCAGAGTTTATGTCTCATGTGAGTTTTGGACTTAATTAAACTATTATGTATTCTGGTGCACGGTGCTGGAGACACAAGGGTATCCTGTGTGCGATACATACATGGAATAACATCGTAAAGTTCAGACAGAGTTGGTAGCAATTGCTTTTTGCTGCCCCACAACTAGTCAGCGACCATCGATCCCCTTGTGCAACGAGGATTGTGGAAGATAGAAAGGAAGTTATTAAATTGGAGGAAAGGCAGAGAGAGTGGCAGACAGTTTAAACTGGGTCATTAAAGGCCGTTTGCTCAATTCTTCTGTAATAATACCTCACTGCCCCCGGGCCTGCTGGGCTGTGTGTGTGTGTGTGTGTGTGTGCGCACATGTGCAAGGCCTCAGGTTGTGGGCTGCCGTGCGTGCGTGCCAGGCAGCACTACAGACGTCCAGGCTGCACTTCAAGGCTCCACAACCGCCATTGAGGTTGACCACGCTCAGAAAAATCAATTCCCAACTCTCCAGAAACGTAGCGAGCGCCTACTTCAAGCTGAGCCGATTCTCTTTGCTCTCAGGAAACGTTCTACCGTCCTCTCTTGAGCCAAATGGGTGGGATGAGAGGCGCCTTTGCTCGATTCGACTGCCGCCGATTCTGCAGGGCAGCGCCAGGGAATGTCAGCGGAGATTTAATTGACACCTGAAGGTTGTGCAAACCTTTGCGCTAGGCGCCGATAACAGCCAGCTTGCATCCCGTTGGAATTTTGCACCAATTGGGCGTCTATTAATAGGAGCCTGCGCTGCGACAGACCGATCAGAGATGCCTCAACAGAACTTTGATTACATCTCTAGAGGAGCTCCATTTTATCCGGAGAAAAGACATCTTTAGATCGAGTTAGACCTCGGTTTATAGGCAGAAAACATCCAGTAATTCCACATAATTGTGTTATCCGTAGGGATATTTGACCAGTTTGGATAAGTGCTCTGCTACAAGCATCTCTGGGCTGTGCTAAATCCTTTTAGTTATCCTGCCAAATGCACACAAATCAGCACAGTTGTTTACTACTTGTCTTTGGAGGAAACTGAGCTTATTTTTTTGTGTTAAACCACAAAGACAGACAGGATGCCAGGTCTTTTTAATCTAGTAATGTATTAGTTATTTGCATAGTTCGGTGCTCCAAGGTAATAATCTCCAAATAATATGACTCGTCAGAATAGAAATAACAGAAGTATTTGCATGCTAATTAGCGCTAATGATCTTTTTCACATGGTGATTATATGAGGATGTGCTGAGCAGGATATTCCACAAGGGAAGCGAAAGGCAAAAGATCCAGCTGCTCCGGCTTCATGTGGATGTCCTCCCGCTCTTACTACACAGTGTTCATTTCAAACCTAAAACCGATGTAGCCCTGATGAGCATCTCTTATAAAAGACAAAGCGAGGCTTTACATGATCTGGATTTTTTGGCTGATCACGATCACGAAAAACAATAATCAATTCAGTCAGAGCATTGAACAATAAATCAATTTAAAAAACTTTTTTTTTTACTCTACCGTCAACCGCCGCCATTTGCAGGGAATAACGACTGGCCTGGCCCACAAATAGCAAAAACTCATGTATAATTAATGCCAATTGAAACGCATGCAAATATCCCCGCAAAAAATCTTTAAAAAAACACTGATACACATTGAGTATAACATGTAGTGTCTTATTTTGCAGAGCCGCTCAATAAAGTCATTGATCGATTGGGCAAATTCCGACATTACAACAGATCACCGATTTTGCATAAAATGCAATTCCGATCCAGCCGATCAGATTGGTGTAAAGTGTAATCGAAATTGATTTTCCAATCAAATTGTATATGTAGTAATATAAATAGAAGGGAAAAAAATTTAACTAATTTTGTATCAATGTACTGACGGGCAAATGAAGCTTCATGAAGCACTTGTGATATTTTTGGACTCCTCTAGATGGCACTCCTAGTTTTAAAATGCAGTGGAAATGTAATCAATTTCCATTGTACTTGCCTTTATCTTTAAACCTAGAGCACCATGTATAGGAGTCACAAAATACTGCGAGTGCTTCATGAAGCTTCATGAAGCTTCATGAAGCTTCATTTTCCCATCACTACATCAATGCTGCATTAACCAACCCAGTTTCCGTGACATTGGTAATTTTTCAAAGAGGATAAAGAATATATGCCTGTGATAATGTTACATCATCTGTCTACATGTGTTGTTACATCATTTGTGCCTTAATATGTGTTACTTAAAGGGTTGCAAAATCCAGACTTTTGAGTTAAGGTTGTGACCTGGTAAGGGCTACAGATCAAAATCCATGTTTGTTCCCACTGCACTAGGAAGAGAGCCATTAGGATATCCATTGTCTGTGTCACTGGCAATTTGTCTTTCAATGTTTTTCGGTCTTGCATAAGGATCCAGTGATTCTGTTACCATACGTCAATTCTTTTTGTAAAATTTGGAGAAAAATTATCGTCTGTGTACCGGGTATATTAAATCACAAACTTGAAGGGTGTCTGTTTGAGAGCTTGTGCATTTTTTAAAAGCTAGCCACTAGCAGATATATCCAAGGGATCCTGTAAACGCTGATTAATTTAAAATTGAACTGGTCAAGTGAAGCAACATATTCGATCCACTCTCACAAAAGGCGCCAGCGCCACTTGCAGAAGATTTATTTTGTTGAAATAGCAACCTGTTAAGTAGAAATAAGACAAACCATGAACACGGCTTTGCACAATGGAATTCCATTCACCATTCAAAGATAAATCACAGCCTTTCTTTACACCCCACACAAAGCAGCACAAAGAACAAATAAAATAGAAAATTCACTCCGTTGATTAAATGTGCACACACTGGTCAACTATTTAACGTTTTACACGCTAAAGAACATGCAAGAGATGGAATGAATTCACATGTAATGTTTTGGGATCTTAGTACTTAATCTCATGCATAAGGCTTATGATAGTCAAAGTTGCACTTACAGTGACTTTACCAAAAGCTTTGTAGATTTCTTACTAAATTCTCACTGGGAACATTTTGATTTTCAGCTCTGATCGACAAATGGCTTCTTTGTCACCCGAATATAATATTAAGCTATAACGTGCCGGTGTAACAAGCGGACATTATTAAACTATATTAACACTACAAATCTGTTTTGGGGATGATGAAAGTTTGAATGTCGCCTCTCGCCTAAGAGGGAATTACAAATGTTAAATCAAGCATTGCAAATTAAGGTTCACTGCACTTGTCAGGACTCGATGGAAATTATTCATGCAATATGATTTTTTTCCCCTCCAAGATAATCGAGTGTGTGTGTCTTCTCTAATGGATACAAGAAGTTTTCAGCCCTGCATATGATTCCACTGAAGTTTAGTGAGAGTTCATATTTTGTAAATGCATAAAACCACCCCAAAATCTTATCTAGCCATTTTGCAAAAAACACTTAATATATAAGCAATATGCGATTGCTTGATTAACTGATCGATTAAAGTAAAAAAAATAAAAAATCCTTCCTTTGATTTTTCTGTATGTGGCATTTGTAAGAAAATGTTTGGACACCCCTCATTTAAACACTAAACAGATCATAACAATAAGAGGGTGTGAGCATGTAGAAGCGTTTGTAGGAGCTTGTGTCCATGGAGTTGCAGACAATTCTAAGATCGGTGGACACAGAGAGGAAATCCGGAGCAGTCCAACTTATAATATTACAATATTTTTGTCAACAAAAGCAGCAATATTACAATAGTACGAGCTTTTTTTTTTCTTCCTTATGTCTCCTTTTTCCATCTAAACTCGGGGCACTAATTAGCAGAATTCTCATTCTGTCTCCATCTGTTGGTTTCTCCGACGGGGTGCGACTGCAAACACAAAAACATTGGCCTATAAATTTGATCCTCATACTGTGATAATCAATATACTGTATTAGAGAAAACGCATCCATGATATAATCACTAAAATGATATCATATAATCAGTATATCTTACAAGAAAAAAAAAATGATCATGTTTTCGCCACTGTTTGTTTGAAACATCCATCAATTATCTGAACCGTGTACCACAAACACACTTTTATGTCTAGTGTTTTTTGTCACATATTTCTCTCAGTAAGAATGCATTGTGATTGTAGCATCATATATGAGTTACATATCTGCTTTTCAATGGCCACATAATAACCAGCGGGCCACATCTGAGCTCTTTTGTTCCAAAAAGCTGCCTTTAATCTAGCTAAAAAAGAGGTATTATTACTTTTTTTTTTTTGGTGCAGGTGTACATAAAAGAAACACACTTTCAGGAAATGATTGAACTGAAACTTCTCACCTTTCCATTACAAAAAAATGCTTTGGTTTTAAAATGCAAGGTCATGCAACGTGAATGTGTCCATCTTCGTCTTGTCAAGTCAGCTTGATTAACGCCCCCCCCAGCCTGACGACACATCAGTAAACAAAGACAATATTTCCTAGCAGTTACAACATTTAGTCAATAAAACTAATCATGCTCTCATTCGGACTCTGCTCACCACTTGTCTTGTTAGTGATTTGTGTCTTGTGCAAATACAGTTTGGTCTTTTTCTCACTAAAGCTTGGCCATACTGAATTGACAACGACTAGCTGGAGGCATAAATGTATAACAAAGTTGAGTTGAGCATGCGTTAAGCATTGCTTTGGGCATCTTTTCCTAAAAAAGAAAAGAAAAGAAAATCTAATAATTGGTCTGTTAACACTGACACAGCTCACATGTGTAATTTTTTCATGATTTGGGAGGCACTGAAAACTGGTAAACAGCTAGCACTGGTATGACAAAACAATTATTAGATTAGAAAATCTAATGTGACCTTTTTTTTTTTATGTGAACAGTATCCAATAGTAATGCTTTATGCTCACTGAACTAATGTCAGGTTTACTGTGGTCTGGTGCAATATGCAAACATTTGTGTGACAAACAAAACACTATTGAATGCCAAAAAACACAAAAAATAAATAAATAAATAGAATAAAAAATAATAAATAAAAAACAGGAAATGATTGCCAATATGAAACAAGTACTTATATTAGCTTTTTCTATTTAAGAAAAAAAAAAAACTATCTTGATTCCTCTGTAGCTAGAATGATTTTAAGCACCAATCCGCTTATCCCCTTCAATTTTTTAATGGACCAAGGAAAGATGCAAAAGGTCAAATCACGTAAAAGGGTTCAAAGGTCATAAAAGTATAACTACCGCTTACGTCATCCTTCAAATGTTTGAGATGAGTCTGTTTGCCCTCTAGCTTTTTCTGATCCACTGAGATGCCTGCGACTGCATAAAGAGTGTGTTCCATCAGTGACAAACACACACACACACACACACACACGCACACGCAAGCTCGGAATGACTTGCAGTGTAGAACGGTAGGCATTGGGAAGGACATTAATGCACGAGCATGCATGTAATCGGCCTTTGTGTCAATAAAGGACTCAGGTGCAGTGGACATAAATCCCCCCATAGAAATGTAAAAATATACATGTATTGCTGCTTATAACTTCAAAAGGAAAATATATTTTGATCTTGTAAATTTGGCACAGCACAGAGAAGGGTGATGTCAACAGCCATCACCACCATGATGATGAAATAAATCTGCTTCAAGCCTCCAGTGGCTGGAATATATGCCACCGGGTCATCACGGGACTGTTCACTGCACGGCAAGAGGCGCTCGCCTTTTCACTAGTGAAATCGACACAATTCTATTCTGTTAAAAAAAAAAAAAAATTTAATGCTATATCTCCATATATTTGAGTAATACCGAATCCTCAGTTTTTGCAGATTCAGCAATTATTTTCAAACATGTACAATGTATGTAGAAACAAATCTATAAACTCATATAACAGAGTCTTTTATAAATTTATCTTATCTATTTTTGCATGAGCGAACACCTGCTCACTCAACACCTGTGACTATAGAGTCATTATAGCCTATATCTGTCCTTCCTTCCTTTCCTCAGTCTCTCCTTTGGTCTCTTGAGGTCTCCCTGATTTGTTGGAATTTAGATGTTTCTGGGGTTGGTGACTCGGTGGCTGGTGGGTGGTGTCTGGTCGGTGCTGGATTTCACTTTCCTTTCTCTTCTTTGGTCCTTCCTCGGGTCTCCTGACGGCCTCACGACTCTGGCTGGAAGTGTTCGGTTTAGGTGAATGGTATGCGATTTTTTAATAGGTTTTAGGTGAACTAATGAATACACACTCACATGCACGCACGCACACACGCACATTCACACACACATACACATACTCACCCACATACAAAAAAAATAAATAATAAAAAATAATAATAATAAAAAAAAGGGAGAGCACTGATGATGACATGTCAAATCGGTAAAATTACCAATTGAACAATACTGAGCTCTCCAGAAAAAAAAAAAAAAGAATCATTATAGCCTACATTTATCTTCATATTTCTTGCAATGCCAGTGTTTTACTAAAGCACTCTTTTCAAATGTATGTGACGAGTATCCAGATAATTATCTTGGCTGAATCACTCGCATAAAATGACTCTGTTAAGGTCTCAGCAGGGCTCCGGTCAGTCATAAATGTATAAACTAGATGTAAAAGCTGCCAGATGCTCAGAGTAACTGTTCTCAATTTGATCTCGCTCCGAATCCTACATTGAGATGTTTTAAAGCAGCACTTCAAAGCAAGACTGAGAGGCAAAATGGCTCCCTGTTGGCTAACTGAACAATCGTGCTCCACTGCACTTGTAACTGATGATGGGAACACATGTCTTATCTTTATTCCTATCTGTGTATGATGTTTGACTGTTTTCTAGTGATATTGTTGGGCTGCAATAAAATGATTTTAAAACATTCTTGTATAATGGTCAACTAAAATATCTCAAACCATACCTTGATCGAAAATGGCTACTCAGTAATTTACTGTATTTTAATCCATCACAGATGTTTAATGTCCAAAACATGATGATTTATTATCAGCGTTGTCGGGTTCCATTCGATTGCAGTAAATAATAAAGTGGCTTAGTAGCTCTGCACATGATGTAATGTTTGGCTAAGCTGTTGTGAAATGTGGTTATCTTAAAATATGCAGCCTTGCAACTCACAATTCAGGATCATGCTTAAGATTATGCATTTTGAAATGCATTGTGTTCTGATGTTGACAAAAGCACTTGCACAAGTCAGGCATTCTTGTGTTATTGTAGAAAATAATGTGCAAGTGTATACCCAGTTGGGAAGATACACAATATGCTTCCGTCCAAAAATGACCCATGCAAATTTATTTTATTTTTTAAATAAAGGAAGTACAGTGAAACAGTAGTTAGGATGTGTGTCTCAAAGTCAAGGGATCCGAGACTCAGACTGGTCCCATATCCTCAAAACATGCTTTAAGAGTCTAATTTATCCAATATAATGCATCACTTGTTCAATTAACTGCTACAAGACTACTAAAATATCCTTAATAATTCTTCTGGCACAAAAAAAAGGAAAAAAAAAGATATTAAAAGTGTGAAACTTGCTGCAATAATACAGACAGAGCTTCTATCTTATAAAATGCAACCAAGTGATATATTCACTTGGCCCTATCTTAAATTGACAAAAGCAATGCTGATAATTAAACCCGTATAGCATGAAGCGCTAGGGACATCACTGTTGACCTCTGTCAGAAGTGAGGTCAATTTATAATCATTGAAATTGGATCCAATATTCTACTTGGCTTTTATGCAAAGAGGGGAAGAAATGCAAAGCTTAAAATAATATAGATGGTAAAAGTCCAATTAGGTGGCGTTAGTAGTCATTCTTTATTGTCCTTCAAAACTGGAGTGAGCCAATGTAAACAGCTCAACAAAAAACATTAAAACATTGGAAATGAAGAAACATGTTTTATATTTTTTAAAGCTGGAGACCTACAGATCATTTAGCGATGGTTCAAATGTTGTAATTTTCAACATGAAGTTGGATCTTGACACTTGTTTAGCAATGATGCCAAAGAACCAAAATGCTGAATAAACGTTTTGTTTATTTATTTAAGCAGAAGTAAAGTTCATATTTTGTTAACTGCATCATTATATGAGGGCCTGTAGACACATTCTGTAAAGCCCTCAGCGATACAAGGTCAAGTAATGACCACTCTTTTGTTCAAGTGTTTACTTTTATTCATCTGAAATTTGTCATATCAGCACACTTCGCATCTTCTCTTAAATAAATGAAGGCAGCTTCATTTTCAACCAAGCATTTAACCATAACAACATATGTCTATCACAGCTATATTTCACATTATGAGGCAGAACATCGTCCCAATGAACGCTGTTGATTTGTAGTTGGAAGGTAATATATTTGCTCCATACATGCTTATTAAGCCCAAATATTTTAATGAAAGGAGCTTTAATGATGTAGAAAAACAACAAAAGCCTAAAGTGGCTGTGAAACGTTCGCCTGTAGCGGCGTTTGCCGTCGTTGTATTATCAAAGCCCATTTTATGAGGAGAATATTTTATTATTATGACTTTGTTATTCTTAATTGAAAATATTAAGCAATACAAAGCAAATCAACTATAGAAATATTGCGATGCTGTTTTTAATTCCAGATGTTTATTACTGGGAGGTACAAGATGCCATTTTTTTTACATCAGTTTCTTGATATTAATGGTTTTAATAAAAACAAGGGAGTCACTTGGCAATACTTGTTAAATGGGAAATGTGATCAGAGGCTTGACTGTCTGTGCAAGGAAGGTAATGATGTGCTGCATAAAGTCATTAAATCCATAAATCTGTATGATTCAAGTCATTGAAGCTCATGTCAAAGTCGTGTCAAGTAGTAGAAGTGAGTGTATATATGACAATATATTACATGCATACAAATGTTGTCATTTATGATAGACATAGTGGAAACTGTAGACTTGTGGTAGAACAGACTTTCCATATTAATGAGCAGGGAGCTTTTTGTATTTTTTTCCCCCCGTTAATTAGATAACTAATTAATATCTTGTGTAAATGTGTTAAGTGAGCATGACAAAATAGGACATGTTGATGAGTTGCTTTAAAAGTCACATATTGACCTGAAAACGTCTTGAAAGACAAGTGCACAACCTAAAATTGGTCCCTTTGTTCGTAAGCGAAGCTCCTCTTGACATTTCAGTTTGTTGCACAACAGGAAAGTAGAAGAGTAAAATAATTATCCTTGTCATTGTTATCAAGGCTTTCGATGGCGTCCAATCATTTCCTCTGAGTGTGTTGTAATGTCAGACATGGTTCTCTCTAATATGCTGCAGAACTATTATTTTTGCTCCCTTCAGTTGGTTTGTCTCAGCCACAGTTATAGTTCATCAAGTATTAACACGATAAACAAACCCTGGCACAGTAAACTTGTGGTGTAAAATCAAATCAAATGGGCAAATAAACAGGCTAGCCCCATGTGCTAAATCAACAATTTCATAAAAAGTTTTTGATGAAGCCATTTAAGAAGATGCCAAAAGAAAGTCTTTGGAAAAGGGCAGGCACCTCGTAAAGTTGGTGATGCAAAAATACGATCCACTTGAGTAGTGAGGGTAAGGAGGAAAAAAAAAAACAATCATTCCAAAGAACTAGTTAGCATGCTAGTGATAAACCCTTGTTCTAAACTGTGCTTCTAGTTGAGTGGTGCAGACACTTTAGAGGGGCCGTCATAGTTTGGTTAGACAGATTAGTGACATCACCTCCCTCTAGTCTCAGACAATTCAGCTTCCTCGCAGGAGTAGTGGGCCTTCAGTAAAACCCTTACATTTGAAATAGGATTAGTCTTCCATTCCTTTTTTCTTTTCTTTTCTGGAGAGCTCAGTATTGTTTATTCGGTAATTTTACCGATTTGACATGTCGTCATCATTGCTCTCTCTCTCTTTTTTTTTTTTTTAATTTATTATTATTATTATTAGTATTATTTGTATGTGGGTGAGTATGTGTACGTGTATGTGCATGTGCGTGTGTGTGTGTGTAGTCTTCCATTCCTGCTGCAACCTGTCAGATTTATTGCAGTGTAGTGGAATTCAATAAATCAAAGCATTAGAAATTCTGGTGATGTAATTTATTTTTTTTATTAGGGTTTTATTTAAACTTCAGTCCACAACAACCGACTGCAATTGTTTTGTATTATGAATACATCACATCAATTCTATTTAATCATTCACCAGAGAAAGTGAAACGTTTAACATTGTGTTTCTTTTTCTTTTTAGGGTGATGACGTCCTGACCGTCATCAAAATGAAGGCGCAGTGGCCGGCTTGGCAGCCACTTAATGTGTAAGTATCTTGTCATTTACACTTCTGCACAAACATATATTGATCACTTCATGGTATGTTAACATGCTTGTGGGCAGTTTGTTTTGTCTCAAGTTACCTACTTGCCCCTCAAGAGGCAGCAGTGAGACACGATAGCGTGAAAGAGTCCTATTATTACCAGAGGGCTGTGCTAAAATGGGGTGTCGGTATGAAACTAACAACCTCTCTTGAGCTTTCCGCCTATACTGTAGATAGTGAGTCAACGATAGACACTGTTGTTAAGACGAGCCACCCTGCAGAAGTAATTGGTCAGTGCACTTAGGAAACAGCTACAGTACACTCGCCTCATTCATCTAATGATGATGGAAGATGTTGCTATAGAGAGAACAGCTCATTCACTCAATACACACATTTTGAAGGCAACTAGATGCAGTGTTTCTTTCGAGGACTCTAGGCAGAGGAAAAAGTGGGATTGATCAGCAATCTTTAATTTGCTAAATGTCTACTTCTGAATCATTCTGGATCTCATTTGGATGAAACTAAGTTGTCTGTGATATTATTATTCTGAATGACGTACTGTATTGTCAGGGAGGTTTTGGTGCCCCTGAAAAATCTGTCTCTAAAGTTACATGAGACTTCAATAAATCTCGCAAGACCTCAAAAGATTACTGTAATTGGGCACCTGTTTTGCATTTTCTTTGGGGGGGTTTGTGGCTACTTTGCAACATTTTATCTAAAAACAGATCACCATCATGTCAAGATCTTAGTGCTCGAGAAAAAAATAAAAAATAAAATAAAATAAAAAATGATCAGCATCTGTTTTTTGGACTTAGTGATTGCAAGAAAGAAAAAAAAAAGATCTTAGTGCTCCTCCAGATTTGATCAGTTCAAAGATCAGTTGCCTGGGTATGTTTTTTTTCTCTTTTCTTTTCTTTGATTTGTTGTCGATTTCATACAGGTGTATTCCAAAGGAAGGAACAGTCTCAATAATGTGTGTTAAGAGAATAAGAACATGAGAAGGATTTACTTGGAAAGCATACAAAGCAGTAAGGCTAGGGTGTCGACTTGTGTGACTTAAATGAATCAAATTGAAGGTAGAGTGTTTTATTTACAGTGATTATCTTATAAGTGATTATTTTACTGTAACACTTGTAAGACTCTTGCTTAAATGTTAGGATAAAATATCGACTCCCAAGTTAATAAGATTTTATGATATCGACAGTTTGTATTATTCCTTGTTAAAAAATAATTTAAAATTGCCCAGTGTCCAGGAACAAATTTTGTTCTAAATTGTAAAAAAAGAGATGACGATGGTCAAATGATTTTAATTACGTCCCCTCAACTTTTTCAACAACAAACAAATGAAATGATAAATCAACTATAGGCATACAGGTTGGACCATCATAGTGAGACAAAGTATAGTGGGAACTATATTTTTGGGGCCGGTTAAGCATCTTCCAAGTTGGGCCCAGTACTTGCTGATCAGTACAAACTCATCCCTGAAACTGCCGTCTCCCGCATTCTTACCGAGTTCATTAGCCCCTGAAGCTATTTAATCTCTTATTCATGAGAAAAACAAGATGCTTGTTGGCACAGCGTGCAAAGAACTTCAATGGTAACAACCTGCGCGATGTTGTTTACTCCCAAACCGAAAGGCCGATGACTTTAATCTCCAAAGAGTATTGCATAGCCAGGATTAGAAGTCAGGATATCCACCGGGAATAATTATCTTACTCTACGCTTTATATGCAGACAATTCATTGTATCGTTTCGTGACTGTGTACAGAGACAATAATGGCTGTGACAGCTCGGTTACAGAGGAAGAAAAGCAAATCATCAAAATGAGATGTATGTCCATATAAAAGAAAAACTATAAAGAAAAAGTGTGTATTTTACTAAAAAATTTAGAAATATGGTTGTGAAGCCTCACAACTTTATATTATCTTTGTATGTGATATGCATTAATGCAAGTGCTTATTTGCTTGTCTGGGGATTGGTAGGAGAGTGGGTGGTAATGTTGGGCATAAAAAGAGCAAATACTGTTTTTGATTGGTTTGGATTGATTTAGACAATGTCTTACAATGCAATACAATATAATACAATCAATCAATCTATCTATCTATCTATCTATCTATCTATCTATCTATCTATCTATCTATCTATCTATCTATCTATCTATCTATCTATCTATCTATCTATCTATCTATCTATCTATCTATCTATCCATCTGTCTGTCTGTCTATCCAACCATCCGTCAATCGATCGTCGGGCTGAAACGTCACAATTTGGCCCAAAAATATGTTGTTTCAAAAATCTATACAATTGGTCATTCCACACGTGAATGTTATTTTATTTTATTTCATTTTAGTGTGTACTGAAAAGTCACTGCTGAATAATCAGTGTAGGTTGAAATGAACTTCAATTTGCTGACAGTGTTGAAGTAGAATGAGAATTTTATTCAAATCGTGACATTTGAATTCCTTTCCGCATACATGTTTTTTTGGTTTGTTTGTTTTTGTTAAGCCTGCATTGGCCAACTTGAATAATCAAACTGGAGCACAGAGGAAGCTGCCGCGAATCTGCGGGAAAGTGCCTCTCTCACCTTTCAGCAACAAACTGACAAAAATTTTCACCTGAGTTTATACTTTTTTTGCAAGGCGACCAAGAATTTTGGAATAACAAAAGTGGTTTGCTGAGGTAGTCTGCGGTGATTAACGGCCTCCTTGTGTGCGACCAGCCTTGCTCCGTCTCTCCTTTGCTGTCAGTGACGTCTTGTTGGAGCCCAGGTGGTGTCGAAGATAAATGTCAGAGTTCCAGTGTTTGCTGAGTAAAAGGCGACTGAGTGTAGACTCGGGTTGCACGTTCCCAGGGGATGACGGCTGTTCCTCGCCTTTAGGGGCCATCATTAGCAAAAGTGTTCAAGGACAGGACTGAGTGCAATGGAGTCAAATGCATTAAAATGGCACGTGGGGGGGAAAAAATGTGGCCTGTTAATTGTCTATGTGACACTAAATATGGGTTCACTTTTAATTTGTACATCATTCTAATTACTCTAGCTGCCAATCATAGATCCAGAGAGACAAGCAGATATTTTTATTCCCATCAAGCCACTTTTGTGTTCTATCTCATAAACGCTGTCTTAAAATGCATATTTAATTATAAGTTAGAGAAAAATGCTTTGAAAGCTTGACTTGATGACAATTTTGCCTTGTTGAGAGCTGTCTTCGTCACCTTCTGTGCATGGAGCTTGTTGTCAGAGCCCTGCTGTGAGAGCGCTCTAACTCGGTGTGGTGCTGGAATCTACAAGAAAACTATGACAGATGACAGCGTGTAGTCTCGTTACTGATTGATCACTGCAGTCTTAATGATAAAAAAAAAAAAAAAAAAAAAGAGAGAGCAATGATGATGACATGTCAAATCGGTAAAATTACCAAATGAACAATACTGAGCTCTCCAGAAAAAAATAAAAAATAAAAATAATAAATCCAATATTTGGACACATACCTCACAAGGCTTTTAAATCCATACACTGTACTTCTTTATCTGCTATTTGAAGAAGTTCTGTTTTGCATTTTCACTGTTAATCAACCTCAGTCGATGTGGTCGACTGAGTCCAAATTTTATTTAGTTGCCTTCTGCGGGCTATAATAGAACATAATCAACTCATATTTTCTCATTTTCTTCCACCAGGCGGGCTGCACCATCTGCAGAGTTCTCGGTTGACCGGACCCGTCACCTCATGTCCTTCCTGACCATGCTGGGGCCCAGTCCCGACTGGAACGTGGGTCTGTCTGCAGAGGACTTGTGTACCAAAGAGTGTGGATGGGCTCAAAAAGTAGTACAGGATCTCATCCCTTGGGATGCAGGCACTGACAGTGGCGTGTCATACGAGGTCAGTGAGATACAATTGCATGTATTTATGATAATTAGGGTTATTATTTGTGTTGATAGTTACTGCAAACACAGTTTGAAAAAACGAGGTTTGAGAGGGCATTAACAGAGAGAAAAGAGAGAACAAAGCAAAAAGCAACAGAGAACATTAACAGTATAAAAAGTTACAGTGATGTTATGCAGGAGTTGGATTCTATCTCTATTCTGTGAACCCGGGTTGGAAGTGATAGGACAGGGTAGGAGAGGGAAGGACAGGAGAAAAGTAATGAGCAAGGTAGTGCAACCCGTGTATAGTGGGAGTGGCTATGCAGTTCAATTTGAGTGCAAATGAGAGGGCAGTCGAGGAAGCTAATATAATCATAAGGGCTGTGTATAGCAATTAGAGTGTGGCCCAGCACCAGGCGACTAAATCCCATAGGCGTGTATCTTGGGAGATTTGCGAGTGAATCAACATCATCACACATGCATGGTAGTCATTGGAGGTGAAAAATGGAAAACAGAACGATTCCGAGCTTCTTCTCAAGTCAACTCGCCCCCCAAAAAATTGCATATCGTTCATACATTTTCAATGTCCTCCATGTTGAAGTGTAAAGCATGCATGACGTAATGCAGGCTTCAAGTTGAAGGTGATCGACCTGGCTGTTGCAAAAAAAGGCAATCCAGCGATTGCTTATAAGCTTGGAGAAAACAAATCAATGATCGTTTTTTTGTTTTCGCTCATATTTTTATGTGTAATATGTGCGTTTCATAAACCTGAAATAAATAAATATTACAATAAAAATAAATCTGAGGGCAATTGAATATTGTATTATTTTCACCGGCATTATACTGTAGATTACTAGCAAAGTAAGGACTAAAGAATATAATATTACATTTGGTGAAGCTCCAGTTATAGCAGATTCCCTAATCTATCATTGTGAAAGATCTGACCCATAAAAGATATTATCGCCAGCGACAGGACACTGGTGTTTGGCCTTTATGGCCTCTCCTCTCAATTGAGTGCTTTTGTTCTGCACTATTTCAGACCCTATCAAACCACTGAAGTCACAAAAACTTTCCCTATCCACTTCTTCCCCCTGAATAACCCTACGCCGTCTCGGCCTCAGTCAGAATCATTCTGACCTTGTCAGTACACCCCGTCTTCCTCTACCTGCCTACCTTTCACATTGACAGCCACTGCCCGCCCCACTTTTTCATACATGCACTGCCAGTTTGCAACACATCAAGCCAAATCATCACCCATCAAATTCTCCGACAAGAGAACCGACAAGGACATCTTCCTCTCTTGCCCCCACCTTGAGGCGCTGTTTACTATGTGCCTTATGTCAACACTATGAGATTTGTATGCGTGTGTGTGAGAGTAAGAGCAAACTCCATGACTCCATGTGTGAAATCCTCGGTGATCCTCTTTATCCTACCTTGGCATCTAGAAGGAATAAATTCACTCTTTTTTTTTCTTCCTTTCAGCTCCTTCCGTATATTGTAGTCAACTTCAGGAACACTTTGTGACAGCAAGTATCAAACAAATACTACAAGCAACAGAATAGATTTGAGTTTTTACAGGGGTTGAGAAACAGAACGTTTCAACGTTATATTCTCCTTGCACGGAATAGTTATAGCCTTTCTATGCACATTACTGCCACATACAGGACTGGGGTGGAACAGCATCACCTGGCATGTTCAGCATTGCTATACCTCAGCAGACGTCTAAGCTGTAATGAGTGCCAATGCAATTAGTGTTGTTTTTTTAAAAATCCTATTGTGTGTCTCTTTTAGTCTCCCAACAAGCCTACGGTGCCCGAAGACAAGATCCGTCCTTTGACCAGTCTTGACCACCCCCAGAGTCCTTTCTATGACCCAGAAGGAGGAGCCATCAGTCCTGTGGCCAGGGTCATAGTGGAACGCATTGCCAGAAAGGTCGGTTGTCATGCTAGTCACAAGCCTGTACGAAAACAAATAGAATATAAAAGTGGGATATGATGCAAGACAAGGCCTGAATATTTGATTCTGCTCCTATATTTTTGTTTGTTGTGTGTGGCCACTGTCAGCTTTGGCCTATCACACTAACCTGACCGATTTAGTTCTACCTTATGCAGACCTGATTTAACCTTACAGACATTATCGTGTGACCTAACAAGGAGATTTTAAGTAAGAAGCTGTAGGATGCATAAATATTTTATTAATTATAAACTTTGCCATTTTGTATAATGGCTTTTTAGTTTGGTGTGCATTTGTTACATTGAGTTGAGCATTTAAAAACTACAGTATTTACGACTTGACTATTACAGGTACATCACAGTATTATTTTATTACCCAAGCCTAATGCACTATCCTGCTCCTACTAAAAACAAATTAGAACTCACATAAAAGTGGAATTGGCTTCCCTTTATTATACTTTCTACACCATCAAAGTGGAGAGGTGGATGTGTTACGTGTTGCTGTGGTCAAAAAGCAGAACGTTAAAGTCATGAGTGTTAATAAAAGTGGTTTGGTCCCAATTGAAAAGAAAAGTGCGCGTATTTCGAACAGACAATGTATACTGGGATGTTAGTGTTAACGTAATTTAAACAACCACAAATATAATGAAAAAATTGTCATTTAAAATTTGTAGTTTTTTTTCTGACAAGTCCTTTTTATATTGTAGCCTGGACAATTAGTTGTTGTATATTTTGTTATAGCGGCTTGTTTGCTGTGCTACTAGACTGGCTCCAACGACAAGAGACAAATTATTTTGTGTGTTTTAACATGCTTGGCTAATAAAGATGATTCTGATTGTGATGTACCATAAAGGCTTGGGTCAACACGGTTTAGGGTGAAACTAGAGATGCAGGTGAAATAATCTTAAAACCGTGATGTTTTGGTGGTTTATACTCTCCTGACACGCCTTCTGTGCCAGCAGTGTGTCTTCAATTCCCACTCAGTAACGGTGTGAATGTGAGTGTGAATTGTTGTCAGCCTCTACATCAGGGGTGGGGAACCCTGGTCCTCGAGAGCCGCTGTCCTGCCTGTTTTCCATGTCTCCCTCCATCAGCGCACCTGATTGACGAACAAGATCGTTATCAGGCTACTACGGAGTTGCTGATTAGCTGATCAGTTGAGTCAGCTGTGTTTGAGGAGAGAGACATGGAAAACAGGCAGGACAGTAGAGGACCAGGGTTCTCTGTCCCTGCTCTACATGTACTGTACAGTACTCTTATGACTGGCTGGTGACCATGTAGAAAGCGGATGGATGGATTTATGTAATAAGTCCTTGAGTGACATCTAGTGGCAGGTTTGTGAATTTTATTTCAATGTGATCTGTAACCATATTCCATCCTGCTTACTACTAACAAGTCATGATTCTGCCATAATCAGTTTATCTGCGCTAGGTTAGGAAAACTGAAAAAAGAGCAATGAGTGTTACGTTTGAATCCGCAGGGGGAGCAGTGCAACATTGTGCCAGACAATGTGGATGATATTGTGGCAGATATTGCCCAGGAGGAGAAAGAGGAAGGTCTGGATCTGAACTATATCTCTTTACACCAACATTGGATTTGCAGCAGAAGGTGTTTATAACAGCTCTATTATTTGGCTCCCAGCAGACGACACCCCTGAGACGTGCATCTACTCCAACTGGTCTCCGTGGTCGGCCTGCAGCTCGGCTACATGTGAGAAGGGCAAGCGGATGAGGCAGAGGATGCTCAAGGCCCAGTTGGATCTCAGCGTTCCCTGTCCTCACACACAAGATTTTGAGCCTTGCATGGGGCCCGGATGCAGTGATGAGGGCATGTATTTGACCTTTCAAGGTCCCAGAGACAACAGAAAATATATATACATATATATGATGAAGTCATCATTCCAGACACTCAGTCTGAAGGATGACACCTGCCTAAGATGCTTTACAACCACTTTGATGTCGCTCTCATTTTTTTATTGAGAGTTATGGATTATTACTTCCTTTTTACAGTTTACAAAGTGACGGGTTATGACCATAGTTTATTAGTGTAGTGCAATACATAATGTCGGACATAAATTAAAGAGAACCTGTTGTATCTTTGGGAAGCTTTTAAATGTTATTGCAGACTCCGTTAAACAGACTTTTAAATGTGCTTTGTGAACGTGATTCACTTAGGAAAGTTTGTTCAAAGTATAATTTCACTTTCTAATTGGCTCTTTAGATGCATCCACCTGTATGATGTCAGAGTGGATCACCTGGTCTCCATGTAGTGTGTCATGTGGGCAAGGCAAGCGATCCCGGGAACGTTACGTAAAGCAATTCCCAGACGACGGTTCACTCTGCACGCTGACCACAGAGGAGACGGAAGATTGTGTTGTCAATGAGGAGTGCTGTAAGGAGAACATTTGCCTTTGTTTTCATAACTAGGGGTGTCAACATTTGTGTTCATTTTGAGTTGCTTTTAAGTTCTTTGAACACCACGCGATAAATGACAGCCCCTTACTTGGAAAGCCTGTACTGGGGGAATTCCAATCTGCAGACACGTCCACGTCAAAATTTAGCAGTAATACATTTATTAACAATGCATATATTTATAGAGACTGGGGTTAAGTTGTATTTTCCAATTTTAAAGATGTGCAGAATTTCACAAGTTACTTCATGTTAAAGATTAAATAGCTCTTAATATAAATTTTAAAAAAGACAAATGAACTGAGCTGTCACCTACGTCTTGCAAATGCAATTATGCCATCTAGTGACCCCAACACAAATCAATATCACACTCGTAACTGTACATATTTTTAATTTTAACTCGACTTTATGAATTATTATGAAATTACTGTATCAATGACTAAAAGATGCAGCCATATTTCTATTATATATAGTTTAACATTTTTTCACTTTTATGTTAACAAGAGTATGAAAAAAAATCTATTGTATATTTTATTGTACATTTAGAACATATGTAAAATGTACGATTAATTGTGAGTTAACCATTGAAATCATGCAATTAATTACAATTTTTAAAATAATTGCCTGACACCCCTACTTTTAACACGCAAAACTTAAATGTCAGACATTTTTAAACAAATTTTCCCCGCTTGTGCTCAGCTGCGAGCAGCTGCCTGGTAACCGAATGGGGTGAATGGGATACCTGCAGTGCCACTTGTGGTCTGGGCATGAAGCGAAGGGAGCGCATGGTGAAGATGCCCCCTGCAGATGGTTCCATTTGTGGAGCGGAGGTTCTCGAAGTGGAGAAGTGCATGATGCCAGAATGTCGTGAGTAAATGAGAAAAGCCTTATGCAAAAATATTCATCAAATATGAAACTTACTGACTTAACTTACTTAATGCACATTTCACTGAACCCTTCTTTATTGAAAAATAAAATAAGATTAATTTATTAATTAATTTATTGATGAATTAATTAATTAATTAATTTATTTATTTATTGACGAATTAATTAATTAATTTATTTATTTATTTATTTATTAATCTATTCATTTATTTATTTATTAATGTATTTATTAATGTATTTATTAATGTATTTATTTATTTTCAAATTATTTCAATTTAAGACATAGGTATAGGATTGACTGGGAGATGGATTACAATAAAAAAGAAATCACATGACGTACCATCACAAGAGCCACATGTCGACTACTGAGCACACCGAATTCCTGCACCGCACATTGGCCAATAAATGTATCATGTCACCTGCCAGCCAATGATGGCCAAGCGGAACATATCATCACAAATCTTTTTTAAGATCAAATGTGTTTGACTGTGTAATTGTGTATAGATACAATCCCGTGCATGCTGACTACGTGGTCCGACTGGAGCGACTGCAGCGTCACGTGTGGGAAGGGTCTGCGAACACGCCAGCGTATGCTCAAGTCGCCTGTTGAGCTTGGAGACTGCACCGAAGAGTTGGATCAGGTGGAGAAGTGCATGCTACCGGAATGTCGTAAGTTGTAAATACTTGACATGTACAGTATAGGTTACTTACAAATATGCAAGCACGTTACAGTGTACGCTCACTTGCCACTTGATGTTAAAGTGGAAGTCAACCTTAAACATTTCTTAACAATAATATGTTATATGTGACCTCACTAATCTAAACATGACATTGTGATTAATATTACAAGTGTGGAATATAAATTATGGAGGAAAATCCAGCCGTTTTTATCCATCTCAGGGGGCGGCCATTTTGCCACTTGCTGTCGACTGAAGATGACATCACAGTTGCTCAGGGCTCAGACGATGACCAACCACAGCTCACCTGTTTTCTGAAACTGAGCTGTGATTGGTTGTTACCTGAGACCTGAGCAGCTGTGATCTTATCTTCAGTTGACAGCAAGTGGCAAAATGGCCTCCTCCCCGAGATGGATAAAAATGGCTGGATTTTGCTGCATTATTAATACCGTATTTAGACTAGTGGGGCTGCATAGATCATATTATTGTCAATAATTTTTTGGGGACGTTGCGCCCGCAAGATCTAAAAAGAAGTCGATGACCCCAAGTTCTTCAGTACATTTAAAGTCCACTTAGATTCATTTGTTTGTCACTTTAAATGAGGTACTAATTGTGTTTCCTGTAATAAAAAGTTAATTAACTTAATTTGTATTTGGCTTAACGAGTCAGTTTAACAACTTTATTTTTCAGATGTGGAAGCAGGAGACAGAAGAGGGTTTAAAGTAGGCTATTGTGGGGCTCAGAATATTGATAATGTTGACAAACAGCAACATTTCGAATTTGAAAAACACTTATGTCAACTTACTATGACTATTTTAGAACTTACAATTATAAATGGGGGAGAAAACCCAGCTGGACATGCACAAACTGTACTGCCTGTACTTCTGCTAATCTTCATTCCTCTCCTTTCTAGCACATGGCTCCACCTTTCTAAATGTTCCTCCACCTGCTCCGTGCTTTCACTACGGAATTACAAAGTCATCTGCGAATATCATGATCCATCAGTATTGAAAGCAGGAAGTAGCTCAGAGCTGATCCCAGATGCATTCCCACCTCCATCTTAAACTCCTCAGTCTCATCTACAGCACACCTGTACTATTCTAACATATCATACATAACATTTTTTTTTTTTTTACAGGATTCTTACCTTCATGTAAATTAAACTTGTTTTCTTGTAGTCAGTTTTCCTCACGCCATCTTAATTGTCTTATTCACTTGTCAGCCATAGACTGCCTCATGTCCGATTGGAGCGAGTGGTCCGAGTGTAACAAGTCCTGCGGGAAAGGCCACACCATCAGGACACGCACAGTCAAGCTGGATCCTCAGTTTGGAGGGGACCACTGTCCTGAAAGCATCCAGAGGAAGAAGTGTAAGATCAGGAAGTGCACCAGGGGAGGACAGGGGAACGGCGAGGAGAAGAAACGACGCAAGGAGCTGCGGGAAAAAAGGAGGAGCAAACAGGGCAGGACTGAGGTCGCCTCTGAGCATCCAGGTTGGTGTCTCTCATCAAGTCATTGTAATCTAATCTACTCTATTCATCCCACAAGAGCACTTTAGCTTTACTTTCCTATTCAAGCTTTTTTGTGAAGCAAACAGACGTCATCATGTTACTGACCAACAGATTTTCATGCAGAATTGAATGAATGAATAGTAATTATAGGTTGCTCTTGTACAGAACCTTGTTCCTCATTGTTAGCTTTTTGCTGTCTGTAGTTAAAGGCCTGTCTAAATAATCAACCTTTTAATATCTGTTAATTTTCCTTGGAGAGAGAAGGTAGCAACTTCAAAAATGATACTCAAGATGTCTACAGTGTTGTTCATATTATGAAAGAGTTTAATAAATAGTTTTATTGAATTTGGATCATGAAATACTTAGATTAAGAAGAAGTCTGTAATATTTGTGTCAGTGAGGTTGCTATGTACACTCTAAAACTACAGTTGGGTCAAAAATAATCAAATTTTGGTCAAAATGAGACGGACCAGCTACTTGGGTCAATTTGACCCAACTTTCTGGGTCATTTTGTTTAAAACATCACCCCCAAAATTGGGTCATTTTGTACAAAGTAACCAAGTAGGTTGGTTCCATTTTGCCCCCCCCCCCCCAAAAAAAAACCAATAAAAGAAAAATAATAATAATAGTTTTTTTTTTTTTTACAGGTTTCTTACCTTCATGCTTGCAATACTGATGGAACCCCCCCCCCCCCCTAAACAATAAAATAAAAATAATAATAATATTATTTTGGGGGGGCTGAATGAAAAATCCAAAAAGTTGGGTCGATCAAGTTGGCCCAACTTTCTGGTTCGTTATGTATAAAGCAATTCCCCGAAAATTGAGTCATTTTGTACAATGCAACCCAGAAATGGGTCAAATTGACTCAAGTAGTAGGTTTTTACAATTTTTTGTGCTAACAACACCCCCCCCCCCCCCTCAAAAAAAATAAATAAAAAATTGTGACAGTCACTTTCAGGTCAGTTTGACCCAACTTTCTGAGTTGCTTTGTACAAACTGACCTCATTTTTTGGGGGGGTTGTTTTGTAAACCCCCCACCCCCGAAAAAATGATATATATTTAAAAAATGGATCCGTTCGTATAAAGCAACTGAAAAGTTGGGTCAAATTGACCCAAGTAGCTGGTCGGTCTCATTTTGACACCAATTGAGTTATTTTTTACCCAAATGTTTTTAAAAGTGTAGTACAATTGATTTTACTAAAGCAACCAGCAGAGGGTGCCAGTATTTAAGGCCCAAGCAGTTTGCTGTCTTAAGGGTTTCTGCTGGGGCAGAAAGCATAGTAACATTACATGTTGTAGCTACTCCTAAATAAAGGGACATCGCTATTTAATTAGCATGTTAACATGTTCAATCGCTTCTTTTTCAGCTGCTGGGCTGACTGTAACTAGGCATCTTTTTAAATGGTTCGATGTGTATTATTCAGTAAAAAAAAAAAAAAAAAGAGTATTTGTGCATTAATTTAATGCTATATAGTTGTTGTTTTTTTTTTTATGAAGGAAGTCTGTATAAATATCCATCTGTTGTTCAGGCTATTCACATTCTTCACTGACAAACACATCAAATATATTCAACAAAACATCTGTGTCAATCTGTCCATCTTCCTGTCATTCATCTAGGATGTAAAATGCGGCCGTGGTCAGATTGGACGGAATGCACCAAAGTGTGTGGCGGAGGTATCCAAGAACGGCTCATGACGGTGAAGCAAAGGTTCAAGACTGCACAATTGTCCAGCTGCAAGGACAGAAAGGAGATCCGAGCTTGTAACGTGCACCCCTGCTAAGAAGGATGCATGGGGGGGCTCAGAACAAGACCAGGCATTGTCTGTTGTCACCCGACGGCCCAGTGCACTCTATTTAGGGCTTTGATGGCACTCTAATGTCACATACTATACATCTACTAGTAATAAAAGTCCATTTCTGTTTATTTTTGATGATTCTGATTGGGGGCAATGGCAGGGGTGGGTGGGATTTGAAGTTGTTGGTTTAAAGTTCTAATAACGCCCTCTGCTGTCCACTCCACTTTCCTCGGGGCTCTTCCCTGTGACATTACAATTCAGCAGTGCAACCAAATCTGGTTTGGTTTCATTCCATCGTCCTGCTGAAGGCTAGCAGAAGTTTTAAAGTTATCATCAGGAGGCAAACATGAAGATCTGCCACTTCAAACAAGACTGATTCTTCAGTGCTGTATAGCTCTGATGCACTTTTGCAAGATTACTGTAAATGTGTTGTGGTACAATATATCTTGGAACTATTCGAATTGATTTAATAAATAAATACCTATTATATACTGTGGTATTCTTAGTATTATACAATAGTAATTTAAAGCACATGTGCCCAGCCATTCCAAATGTTTTTCACTACCTTCTGTTGAAGTTTTAGGGTCACACAATATAGAATTTTTACCCTACAATGTCGTTCAGTAGATGCACCACATTTGGAATGGATATTAGTTAACATTCTTAAAGATTTAGATTCCCCCCTCTCCCCGTGGATTTATTTTTTATTTTTTATAATATCTTAAGATTCTTACCTAAGTGTTGTGTAGATGTTTATAAACTGTTTTCTTCACCCTTTCCTCTTTTTTCCCCCTCTCTAACATGTTAATATTTTGGAATAACATTGCCTTTACAATAAAAGTAAATGTGACAACTTGTCAACTGGATCTGTGACTTTATTCAAAATGGCTAATATTAAAAATGTTGTATGAGTGTTTCATATATTTAAAAAACAAAACAAAAACAACAAAAAAGCATGACAAAGTGGCAAGTACATAAAGTTGAAGTATAAAATACTTGCTATATGTACTTACTATATTGGAAGTCAAAAGTCTCTTTTTTCCATTTTCTTTTTTTTTTTAAAGCAAATGGTTAGCACATTGATTTTGCTTTAATTTAGTTTTTTTTTATTTATTCTATTCAGTAATTTGAGATAGACGAGTCTGTTGGGGTATATTGATATCATATTGGTAATTGTATACTACTACTACTACTACTACTACTACTAATTCCGCTGCCACTACTAAGAATAAGAGGAAGAAATTAAAGTTACAATTAGTGTACTGTAATGTATATTGTATACTGCGTTCTTGGCTTGATGGCGATTCATTAAGTCACTCTTGATTATCTTGCACAACATTCCTTTATTCCATCATTTCTATTATTGTTGTTATTATTTAATTTCATTATTATTTGCAGCATAATGTCAAGAAAAGAAAGGTCACAAAAATATGAAAACATTCTATATCCATATGTGCCACCTCCCCCACCCCCACTTTTCAAAGTTCCGTAGCTGTTTTTGTTTTTATCGGATGCGACATAATTTGTGAGCCAATTGCTGTACTTACCTTGTTTAACCACTAGATGTCACTAAGAAATTGATTATTCTTTTAGCAGTCAATTGTCTGTATGATTGTGATGGAATGTCTATGTGTATATATCTGTTTTTATTTTTACATTTTAAAAAAGACATAAATTACTGATTTGGATTTTAATTACATTTTATTATTAATTTTGGTATCAATAGTTTTGTTTTAGGGGGGAGCTATGCACTGCACTCCAAATATGCTACAGCAGATCAAATGCCTTGTTGGAGACTCCAAAGGTTATTGATAATTTTCATTCAAAATTTTGATACGTGTAAGTCAATTCAGTAACACTTTGTATCTCTTAGATGAGGGACTATAAACACATTCTTAAAATGGTGGCACAACAAATAAAACTTTTCCAGAAACACCTTCAAAGACTGAAGTTGAAAACCATTGGAATGGTAAAAATAAGGTCTGTCAAGGTTGTGGACGATCCACGTGCTTACTTGCTGAAACCCTGACCAATTACCAACCGCACTTCCCCACTCCCCTTCATGGCGTAATAACAGCTGGGTGGAGGGGATAGTGTCATGCATTCCTCAGTGTGGAAGTGGGGGCTCAGGGTGAAAAATTCGATCCATCGCAATGCCAATCCTGTTTCCATGCCAACACCACCACACATGTGAAGCCTACACACTCCACAGGATTTGGAAACATGCAGGGTGAATTATTATAGCCGCGATTGAGCTACAAAAACACACACTGCAGGAGAAATTGAAACAAATCTGCTGACAAGAAAAACATTATGCATGTTCTGAGGATGCATGTGTGTTTTTTCGGCAGCAATCTGGTTGAAAACTCCTCTTAAGGCCTTTCTTGATGCTCCAGCTCCAAACTCAAAATCATCTCAAAGATGACTTCATGCAAGAAAATACACAAGGAATCTCTCAAACTATATAATTCCGTCCCTGCAAGAATGCCTAAGCTAATTATTAAGATTTGTCACTGCCTCTTCTTGATGCGTTAACAGTGAAACCTTAAATTGGTCCTGAACTTGTACAATTCAGAATTCAACCAAAATGTGGTCGGTGGAGAGTTGTGAATGTGTTTCTAAAGTAAAACTTAGCCTTCATGTGTGATTGCATTAGTATATTGCTAAAAAAGAAGAACAACAAAAAACTCAATAACAAAATACATCCAAGATTAAGTTAATTCCATTAAAAAATTTCCACCATTCCAGTTTTCCAGATCTTTTTTTGGCGTGGCTAAAACAATTAGATACCGTACTTTCTATGCCCATTTGTACCACTACAGAGCGCAGTTAGCCAGCTAGCTAGGCCTCGACTCCAAAATCTTGCATCTTTCCCGAGTGCCACAATTTACAGAACAGTTTGATGTTATTTAAATTCCCAAGCGATGTGGGCATACGCAGGCGGGCCAGCTGGCCAGATAAGAGGCTTGGTAGCTCGTGAGCTAGCTCGCGGCTAGCCGTTAGCTTGGTTGCTCGTGAGCTAGCTCGTCACTAGCCGCTAGCGCCTCTCGTGGTGTGGAGAGCCCACGACGATCTGGTGGGATGTATTCTAGCTGAGTTTTAGCAAATATATTTTCACACCTTAAACATACAAGGGCGTTGAGGTATAAGAACGACATAATTTGCTACCTCAATTATCATGACAAACTACACGTTAAGCCCACCCTCAAACACTACAGGCATGTAACATGTAATATTAGTGAAATGCAAGTCTTTGTTAACACGTTAAGTATTTATTTTCAAAATCTTCACCAAAAGTGCTTCGCTAATACTGTACTGAGGTTTCAGACTTCCTATCTGGACCTGTACGGACCTGTGAAAGAAAGTTTTGTAGATGAATATAGTAAGCTAACATTTTAACTGTGTGCAGACACATTGAATCTAATTTACCCACAAGACAGCTTGTGCTAATAGAATATAAAAAGCAACTGTAGATTGATGTCACTATTCTCGTTAACTGCTTAAACCAATTTAGCATGAACGTTACACTTCAGATTTTGAAAATGGATGATGTTGGTGAAAATGTTTTTCCCTAATGAATGTGTGAAAGAGGCTTTAATTATTCTGGCATTTCATTTTGATACGTGACAAAAATGCATAAATAGGTTTTGTGACAACCTACTAGCCACATTTTGTTCATTATATAATTATGAGTCAATGAAAGCTTTTAAGCTGGCAAGTACTGTAGCTCACTTCATTTCTCCCCACGGCGTGACACAATTTTTATTGTAATATACGCATGTTAATGTGTCCTAATTCAAATAAAACCACAAAGGGAACTTGCAATATTTTTTGTGTGCAGGCCCTATTGAGTTTCGGATTGTCAATGGATTCGTAGAGATTTGTTTTGAAGAAAAAAAAAAATCATCCTCACATAAAAGAGTAGAACTTTAAAAAATCCAATCTAGTCGCCTACAGTTTTCCACAATAATAGTACAAAGAAATGATTATTGAGTGATGATGAAGTTCACAAAATTCCATGACTTCATTTCGAAGATGCTCTTAAATATAAAAGGAGAAATAAAACGAGATTGTATCAGAGCGCGCTGCTTTTGGCTTTGAGGGCACTTCTTCGGCATGGCAACAGAAGTAGTGGAAATATTGGATTTCATGAACTAATAAACCTCAAAAGAAAAATCAATGTGGTGGCTGACTCTTTTCCACAAATTTATAGACTGTGACAACCAACAGCCTGTGTTTAAAACTTTTTTTTGACTTGAAAATGAAAAACATCTGTGAAATGTCACTTCATATGCAAATTACTGCAAGAACAAACATAATTGTTGTGAGGAAGGTCAAGTCATATTGTCTCTCCACTAACAAAGCAAATACAGACTTGGCTTGTATTTGCCATCAGCCATGATTGTCATTTATGTTCGAATGTAACAATGTGGCCTTTTGAGCGTCAAGGTTTTTTTTTTTCTTTTAAAAGAATGTTCTGTGAGCCCGCCGGCTATAGCTTTGAACAAATGAACTTGTTGAAGCTAGCTGTATGCTAGTTGCTAACCTCAGTGATTCCCAACTGCTATTTTATGGCACACTAGTTGCCCCCCCAAAAAAAAGGATAATAAAATACAATTCTTGAACAATAATATTTATGATTATATTTATTTATATTCATGAGTTAAGCAGCAAAATCCAGCATATCAGAAGGCGGCCAATTTGCCTCTTGCTGTCGAGTGAAAATTACATCACAGTTGCTCACGTCTCAGGTAACAACAAATCACAGCTCAGCTTCAGAAAACAGGTGAGCTGTGTGATTGGTTGTTTCCTGAGCCCTGAGCAACTGTGACGTCATCTTCAATTGACAGCAAGTGGCAAAATGGCCGCCCCCTAAAATGGATTAAAAACGGCTTGATTTTGCTGCATAACTCATGTTTCCACAAATGTAATATTAATCTGAATGTTATGTTTAGACTAGTGAGGTCACATATAACATATTGTTGTCAAGAAATGTTTACGGTAAAACTTGTTTGGCATGCGTCGCCTGTTATTAGTTATTGCCGACATGTGCTGATTTCATTTTAGAGCCAGATGGTAGAGAAGAGATGGATTCATATACAATATTAATTGAAGATGAAATTATATGACCACCAAATTGACCAAAATTATCACGGTTATCAGTTTTGACACTGTGCTTGTAAAATAAATGTCAGCAAAAACATTGTAAATAAATGCGCCGAAAGGCTATTTGGGTATGTGTTATCTTGTGTTTTGATGTTGCTGCATTAGGAACACTAATGTATTCTCTTTCAAAGTGTCCAATCCTCTCCGTCCAGATTGGTTTGGACCCCAATGAATCAGGGAAAGATGCAGAGAAAACCAGAAAATCACACGTCCATCTGTTGAGCCTGCACCAAAGGTCCCTGTGATATTTCCTGTGAAATTAATGATGATGGTGATATGGCGCCTCACTGAACACAGCATTCGCCTCGTAGACGGACGGGAACTGCAGCTTGGAAGAAGGAAGATATTCCCTTGCTTTTCATTTCTGTCTGAGTACTCTTGTTACTAGTTAACCACAATTACAGCACAGCACATTGAGTTTTATTTATGTGTATGGTCAATTTGTTTGATGACATCAATATTTTAAGAGCACGTTTTATAGAGTGGAACGGCAGTTTAAAACATTTTTCATCACTGTGGCTGATATTGGCTAGGGATCAGTTTAGAGTGCATACTGCCTTTCGGTTAAAGGCATCTGGGATAGGCTCCAGCTTATCCGCAACCCTAATATAGACCGACAGGTACTATAAAAAAAATGGATGGATGGATGGACACTATAACAATGACTGAAACAAAATCAATAGCACCAACACAATTTCTCAACAGATGCGCTAATGAGGCATGTGCTCAAAGGTATCCAACACCTGCTTCACAAAAAAACAATCACTAAAATGATACCCATGCTGTAATGTTTCCATGGTTGCAGTGTTATGGGACGTTTTACCCAAAATTACCCGTAGGGCTTATTGTCAAGTCCAATTTTGTACAAAGGATTATAAAATGAAAAGAGGATCTTATGGTCTGCGGACTTTACAAACTTAATCAAAGCAGTGTTTTTACATGAAAATGACTCAGCGTACAAAGCTAAATTGGAGTAAATACATTAACGTAATGTGTTTGATTTGAAGATCAAATCCCCACTTTTGACCAAAGTCAGCAAGGCCTGGTTATCTGATGGTACGATCTTGCGCTACGGCAAGATTATGTTGATAGATAATACTGAAGTGTGACATGTTACATGATCAAGGGATTTTTTTCCCCCTTTCAAACTAGTTGGTGCAGACAATTATAAATTAAAGCAGGAATTCAGCAAATGTACTATTTACAATATTAAAAGTTGAAGATTGGCAATAAAAAAAAAAATCTATTCTGTGAGGTCAACTCAGTAGACATCTGAATCTCGGTCTCTATGATTTTAATGTAAAACCTGTACTTTGAGAGCAAACATTTTTTTAGATGATAATTTGTGTAAAACGTTTGAGAATGTTTAGTCTAATAATCTGTTTATTCAATAACTTTTTTTCAAAATTGTTTGTAATGATAATACTGTTTGAAATGTTATCAGTTTATGGTAAATGTTTCATTGATAAGTATACAGTATAGTAGTACTCATTAATTTGTCAAATTTCACCTCTACTCAACATTAAATATAAAACATTGACATTTTCTACCGCGATCTACTCGCTCTTGCTCTTTTACCCTTGCACAAATCATTACTGACTGACAGTATTCAAATATTTTCTTTCTTTTTTTTTTTTTTGCTGGATGGGTAATAAAAGTGTGACCGGCCTTCGCTCAGTGTAATGTTAGCCCATATAGCAAAGACAGATAATCAGTAAATCAATTCATGGGGCTCAGTGGAGGAACCACCTGTTTATACAAGCTAATGGCTCCGGCACACAACCATGTGATTGCCCCTACTAGTGCTCTCCAACATTGTCCAACCCCCACCCTGCGTTTCTATTTTAATTTATGAGGTATGCTTTATATGACTGCTACTTCCTCAAAGCCTGTTAATGTCTCCTGAATTGACTTCAGTGGTATTCTATTAAACTGCATGGCTCTGAGCTGTTTTAACCATATAAACTGATAGTGTTGGACAAGCCTGAGGTGCACATATGTTTGTGTCACATGCCGAATAAGAAGCATTTAAGATAAAGCAGCTGGACAATGAATACGAGCTCTGATTCACTCACTGAACGCAAAATATGCAATGTGGTGCAATGGAACGTTTTGATAATTCCTATATAAACTGTATAGCTTTATGAAAAGGTGATAACTTAGTTGACATGTTGTCAAAATATTGAGTGCGAATGAAGCATGAGCACAGCTTAATGGAATCACATGATGGCGTTGGAGCACAAATGTTTCATTTGAGTCGTTGGGATGAATTATTCAGACATGGACCGTCCTCTCAGAGCACTGCAATCATTCAGAAATGGTTCCTTTTATTTAACGGTAAATAACACACTACTCTCGAGGGCGAGTCCGCACACAAACACGCGTGTCAGAATAATCAACAGTTTGTGGTTATTTGCTCCGCCCCCTGCGACAAAACACTGTTATCATTGCTGTACAATTGCGCAAACACACAATTCCTTAATTAGCTTCTGTGATGCTCTCAGTAAGTCGTCTTAACCGTTCCAGCAGATAACGCGGCCAGGAAGTCCAGCTCAGAAATGCACACTTCCTGTTCCATCAACTGAAGCATCCCTGGCTTTTGAGGTTATGTATGCAATCACTCTGTACAGGCTGAGAATGGAAGACGCGTTCATCCTTTCGCAATATGACAGTAAAATTGGAGTTCTTCTTCAAGTAGCTCATTTTGCCACGTATAGAGCAGAAAGCGGTTTTATGCAAACACAGGCCATTTGCAGGTGTTCTGCATCGGCGCCAACCCAGGATTAGACGCTTTGGTAAGCGGAACAGTGATCAATCCTTCCACATAAGAATGGATGTGGACAGCCATAACCAAAGACATGAGCGCTAGAGGTAATCGCTGCATTGTTACCGTGGCAACCCACCATGCAGGGCTGTGTGTGTGTATGTGTGTTGTGTTTGACTGTGAGATGCAATGTTGCAATGGTGTTGGGAAAGACCAGACACCTACAAGGCAGAAATGTGGGGTTGATTAGTCACACAGAGCCACAGGAGATTGAGAAGGAACATGTATGATGAGATAACATATTACATGAATAAAACACAACTATAATAAAAATGAATATCAAATCAAGCACAGAATTATGCTATGACTTCAACATGATGACGCACAATAAAATATTTATAAATCCATTAGTTTGGGCTCTCCTTATCGCACCGCTGTCTAGCAGTGAATGTGACAAAAGCTAGCCATGTTGCCTATCCAACCTTAAGGATCCACATGCAGTAACTACACTAGGACAGATTCCATTTGTTGACTGTGAACATGGCAGCAAACATAAGATGGTGTTTCTTAGGTCCCCTGTTACAGCCGGTACACTCCAGGAACATGTATAATACAGATAGCACACACGCGAGCGCTTACAAACACAACAGAGGCTTCGACGAGCCTTCCGTTCCCCAGAGTCTACTTACTGAGTTCTGTCTTTCTAATATGTAACAGGCCAGCTGAGGCTCTGCAAAGAGACAACGAAAAATGTTATAAACACACTGGACCTGCAACCCTCATTTGGTTATCACTCATAACTCAATCAATAGGGGCCTTATAAAAGAAAAAACACTTTGTTAGGTGTGAATCACAAATGCCAAAATAAATATTGCCTTTCCGTGTGCGATGCTATGAGTTGTGGTAAGCCTAATGAGCTCACAGTAACAATGATGTGTTTTGATAATGAGTAACTTGTCAGGGTGGAACGCGAGTGGATGAGGGATGGTGGACCCAAATGCAGGGAAACAGGAATTAAGTGCAATGCACACACACTTGCACGCACACACTCACCCACATACAAAAAAAAAAGAAAAAGAAAAAAAAGAGCAATGGTGATGACATGTCAAATCGGTAAAATTACCGAATGAACAATACTGAGCTCTCCAGAAAAAAAGAAAAAGAAAAAAAAGGAATTACGTGCAATGCATGGTACTTTAATTAACCATGCTGAGTTATCATGGAATGAATTATACTTGTATTTCAAGACAACATTGTGTTTGTAACCAAGGCATCAATCACAAAAGCACAACCATATACAAGTTGTAACTCAGGAATTGTCGTCCTTGTGTATTGAAGATATTCACAACAGAGCAAACGAGTCAGTAAAACGCAAATGTCCACTAAAGCTTTTGTGCACGATTGAAGTCATGAAACACACTCTTGTTTGTTTAGCTATTTTGCAACTAGGCCACCCTGAATCTGTGTGTGAATATCGGTATGTCCTTCTGTTTTATCTTTTTTTATTTATATTTGCCGCTGCTTAAATCCTCTTTAAGAGCGTCCTCCCATGGGCCTCAGCAGGTTGAGCAGGTGTTAACCTTTTTCTGGAATGCTCCTGCGTGAGGTGCAACAGTGTCTCGCAGAGCAACACAAATCATTCCCTGCGTAGCTTGTCGTCTGCCAATCCCACAGGCAGAGGTGATGGGCGGGAAGATCAATGTCCCTCAATCACTAAGTAATTAGACTTTTTCCTTCTGAAATGGAAAAAATATCAGTGTAACACACCTGGATAAGTCTTCATGACATTTTTTTTCAACCTTGTACTGTACACCCTTAAATGGAAAATAACCATGGTTTGATATGTCCTCATGTAACCTCTTATATAAGGATATGTTGTTGTCCTGAACTGTTGTACGAGTCCAGGTGCCCAACAATCTGGGCACAAGGGCGGAATCAACCTGGGAACTCTTCCTTGTTTATACTATTGTCCTCCCTGCTTCGGAAACATGTTTTCGAGGGTGCCTGGGAGAGGGCTTGGCCAGCCCGGTTTCTCACGCTCACCCCTTTTTGTTAACGAATATAAGATGCAGCGGCACACGGTCTGGGTAGAGTCAGCTGAGGGATACGTACGATCGCCCAGCCGTTTTGCAGCTCGTTCTACCCGGACCGTCGGCTCTCCGGTCTAGTGTCAAGGTAAGCGCTGATGATGATTATATTATGCTGCTTAGCGTTGAAGTGTGTTGATTGCTGTTTGCGAGGAATAAAGGGCACATTTGTTCTAGCACAGTATATAAGTCTCTGTGTATTCATTGTTGCCGCCGATCACTCACGATCCTGCAGGAAAATATAAAAGTGAAGTAGTGTTTTCCACAAAACAACCCTGTATTTCATGTATTGAACGATCATGTCAACTAGTATTTTCTGGAAATAAGAGACCATAGTGAAATGTTTCATGGCAGATGTAATAGGCTCAATTCCCACTCAGTGATTGGCTATGCAACTAACTGGCGAACAATCCAGGGTGGGATCTGCTCCTTAACACCGCATGTATGTTTTTGGGAATGCGGAAGGAACCTGGAGGAAATGCAAATTCCTCACAGAACGTTTGATTGTGACGCATGCACCATGTAGATATTTACGATTCAACGGCTAGGTTTATATGCACTGTACGACATATTGCCAACCATTGTGGTGCCACTCCAATTGCTTCCGCTGTGTGTTATTTCCCAACAGCGTTTTTTTCCCCACAACCGGCCCACTGGGTCCACTTTGGCACACCTGCTTCCACTCACCAGCTGATTATCTCAGTGACGTGCTGTTTTCCCGCTCAACACTTGCTCGCCTCTTGATTGCTTTGCCTTCAACTTGATGCGAGCGAATTCTTTCTATGCGGGTTTGTGACGTTTTGATACCAAAAATTGTAAGCCAAAACTGCTTTGTTTTCTCTGTATAGATCAGTTTTCAGATTGTATTCTACTGGATCCCATTAGATTGTTCAAGTGTACCTAATGAAGTGGTCAGTGCATATATAGTGCATATTTACTGTATTTCTAATTTCTTCGCAACAGCTGTTTATAGACTACCATGCAGGATGTTCACCCATGGGATTCTAAAAGGTAAAAGTATCCAGTTACAAAGCACATTTCTATCTTCAAAGCACTTGCTGTATATTACACATTCATTCAGGGACGGTTGCATCTAAAATGCTCATTCGGACACAATCACACATTGGCTGTGTTTAGTTGGACAGCCATAGCATAACAAATGAAAACCAATAGATATTATTTAGCTTCTATTGTTGACATGAGTTGCTTACACAGTTTTTATGTGGATAGAGTCGCACAAATCCACATTACAGCATACATTTCCTCCAGAATTTGAGTGGCAATTTCCTCTGAGCAATACTACTATTTCTCCTCCAGCTCAGAAGCGTCAACTTAAACAATAGGCCTCCACATTAAGAACGGCAAAAAACTTTCCTTTCTTTTCTTTGGTCCTTCCTCGGGTCTCCTGACGGCCTCACGACTCTGGCTGGAAGTGTTCGGTTTAGGTGAACGGTATGGGATTTTTTAATAGGTTTTAGGTGAACTAATGAATACACACACACTCACACGCGCACACGCACGCACGCACATGCACATACACATACAATTTTTTTTATAAATAAATAACGCAGAAGATGCATTTTGTGAGAATGGAAATGTCTATAATGGGTGGGCAAAAAAATAAAATAATTCTTTTGAAAATACCGATAAATATTTGAAAAAGGTTATATTAATTAAATTGGAAAAAAAAGGGAAACAAATTTGCAAAAAATGCAGACTGTAGCATTAAGTTGTATCACCATTCCCCACCAGATGGCAGACAAGTCTTAGTTGTGAAGAGAAAATAAAAAGAACGGCAAAAAACTAATGAGGCCCACTACAAAAGCTTTGTAATTATTTTGTGCCTATACATAAATAAGACTTAGTGTGGATTGACGTTAATGTTCTATTTATGCGTATGGAAAGCATGTTCAATTGGGCACTGATTTGGCCAGAGATGAGCGCGTCAACTATTTGCCTATTATTTTGACATTATCTTTCGGTTTATTAGTGTCATCCCAACAGATTTATTTTAGGCTGAATACGAACAGAAATTATTGCGTGATATGCTCAGATTTTCTTAACTAGCCCATGCAAATGACTGTCAGCATAATTTTTAAATGATCAGCCATTGCAAGATAATTTTGATGTTATTGAACAGACCTCCCAATAATAACAACACATTTAAAATATATTTTTTCCCAATTACCGGTAGCTGCCCATCCCTGAACATGTCTGACAGACAGAACAATCTCAACGGGCCGGAATGCACCCCGTGATGGGCCGGTTGTGGCCCACGGGCCATACTTTTGCCTCCAAAGCACTACTCCATCCATGTGGACCATCCAGGCTTACATGGAACTCATCAGTGTGCAATATTGCTTGAAAATGAGTCTTCATTCTGTGAACGAAGCAGCCTCTTCTGCTTGTGAGTATTAGTTTGGGCTGGCCGAAAATGAGTTTTCCGTGCAACTGCAAGCCCCTGGTGGACCCTACACATTGATGTTTGCAGGACCCCAGAAGCACCAGCAGCTTCAAATACCTGTTTGCTGCTTTGTAATGGCATTTTAGCAGCTGCCCTCTTCATGCGATGTATTCGTCTGTCGGAAACCTTCTTTAATGGGCCTTTATCTGCACGAACCTCTGTGTGCTCTCAATCAAATCCACATCATTCTGCACTGTCAGACGTGATGAAAATGCTATCTAAATGTCGAGTTTATCGATGGGGTATGTCATTCCCTTTTCTAAATTCCACCTCTTGGGAACATAGTTGAGATGATCTACCACGAAAATCCTTTCCTGAGAAGCCTCTCTTGGCTATTCAAAATCAATTTTTCCCAAGTGTATTTTTTCCTCTGACTTACAGTTTTCCTTCTTCTCCCTTCCCCCTTACACCAATACTCTGCCTTATCTTGTTCTTGACACACTCTGCTTCTGCAGCCTCCCGCTCTCCCTTTCACCCTCTTTCTCTTACGCACGAATGCACACACGTGTACACAAGCAGACACACACACATCACACATATTAGTTTGTTTTTAAGAACTGTCACTCACATGCGAGGCAAAAATTGAAACAAAGGCACAGAAAAAGGACTGAAATTAGAAAAAAAAAACTCCACGTGATTCTTCTCTAACCTTGCTCTCGCAGGATGTATTCTCGCGGTATTTGTGAGTTCACAAACGCCTGAGAATTCATCTTGTACCACTTCCAATGATTTCCACAGATACAAACCGCTGGTGGTTCGGGCCAATCACAGAGCGACATTGTATTTGGGGGCGAGATATGCAGCTGTGACGAAAACAAGAAGCGCAGAAGCCGTGGGGAAGACACAAACATGGCGACGCCGGTGGACGAATGCGTGCACGCTGCAATTCGGTTCTCGCTGAATTAGTCTCTTGTATCTACATATCAACATTGCAAAACTGACAACATAAACGCCATGATATCAGCTAGTCACAACAGTCGCTTGTCGGTAACGACATGTTCATCCTTTGCCGTGATTGGTCGAAACAAAAGTTAGGTAGACATTGTTGTGGAGTAGATCTTTTCCTCCGCGTGTTGGTTTTCTTTTGGGTAGTGAGAATGTTGGTTATCCGAATACAGGCTGGAGATCGATGAACAGTTCCTTCAAAGCTTTTATTTCTACAGAATATTCTGGGCACAAGTAAGTGAGTTACAGACAATGGCTGTAGCCTCTCACAAGTGCGAAGATTACAGAGGACTTACAATATTCTTATACTATCTTGAAGGGCGGTACCACACAGTTTCCAGTAAACAGCTCACAAAGTTAACCGGACCTACACGATAACATTCAAGGACACTATTCAGACACCGAACAAAGCCCATTTGAGGAAGAGAGGAGGTTATTCAGTCATGACTGCACCTGGCAGAAATTGCGATAACACTCACAAGGATACATCCGCAGAACAAAGCTCTACTGAGGAAATGAGGAAATTAAAACAGTTATGACTAAATCTGGGCAAAAGATACATTTCAACGTACACACGATTCTGCTTCGTCCAATCAGCTCGAAGTGTTGTACAGTTTCCCCCCCCCTTTTCCCGAGCAAATCAATGCGGAGCAGTCCCTAGACTGATATTGTGGAGAACTCCCTTGAGTGAAGCACAAATCAATCTGGCTTCCACATATGACTTTTGACTTGTTTCATATTTGATACAACCGGTCACAATGCTTTAGATTGGTACATTTATAACTGTCAAAAATATTATAATAAACAGACATATCAAACATATTAGTATTTCCAAAAATCTGAAAGAACATTTCCCACTATTAATAAGAATAGATGTCTCTCCTTTCTCAATTGTGGCGATCTTGCGAGGTCGCTGGAAAAGCCAACAGATGGGTGATACTGCCCTCTAGCGGATTATGCGTGCAGTGCATGTATCAGAGCATATATGTCAGGGTTTCAATGGGGAAAATATATTACACTCATGAAGTAGAGGCCTCAAAATACCTTGTATTTAATGATACATTTGGCATTATAGGGTTAAAAACTGTCCGTTATTTTTTTATTATATATATTTTTTTTTTCGGGTGGGGGTACCACTGAAATGCAAAATCAACCCAACTCTTTGACAGATGAACTGAAAGTTACAACTGGTAGAACTCTTTATTGTGCCAATTAAAACATTTTTCTTCTTTTCTGCAGGGAAATAATTTAACAGAGCCAAAAAACGTGTGGTAATTTCTGTGACCAAGGTAATGTGGAATTAAGTCCAATTTAACTCATTTGCATGCGGAAGAGAAATAACAGGATCAGCTTCTTGGCTGACGCAATGAAAGTAATCTCATTATTTTATCCACACATCATCGTGTGTTTGTTTATTTCGGTTTGCTCTTCTCGTTTTAGTATGTTTCTGTGCGCTCACTTGAAAATCCAACCTCCAAAGATGCAAAGCAATTTTATGTAAGAAAAGTGCACTCTCATCTGTCAAACAACAAATTGTAGCGTTCTCGCTTCTGAAAGAGCATGCTGATTCCGACACGCTCGACAATTTTCATCCCTCTCACTGTTGGCAAAAAATTAAAAAGGGAATTACTCACTAGCTCACGACAAGCTACATGATAAGAACCCCATCCAGCTTGAACGGAATCACTTTAAGCGCTTTTGCTAGAACGCCTACAAGCAGTCGTCCTTATTTTCTCTTCGTCTTACCATGGATTTCCTCTAAAGTGGATTGAAGTCTTATACTAATTCTATCCATCCATTTGTGTTCCATACTCTCCACAGGGGCTGGAGCTTGACTGAGGGTGAGAGGCAGGGCAGATACAGGACAGGTCACATGCCAATTACAGGAAATAAAGACATTCACATACACTATAAAGTGCCTTTGGTGCTCTAATCTGAGTAACTCAGTCATCATGCACACGTGGCAGAATAATGAAACTCTGAGGTTTTATATACATTTGCACAAATTTTGTTAATTTCATTTTATTCCGTTTGGATGCATACGTGATTTTATAATATAATATTATTTTGGGGATATTATTTTCTGCAACATGTTATTTGATAAAATGAGTCGTTTTTATTAGGGTGAGTCCAATCATGCAAAAGCGGCTCAGGGTAGAGCCAGATGAGGTGGCTCGGGCACTAGATTGCCCCCTTGTTAGGTGTTCCGGGCACGTCCCATTTGTGGGAGGCCCTGGGGACGACCTGGGACCCGCTGGATAGACTATGTCTCCCGGCTGGCTAGGGAACGCCCTTTAGATTCCCCCAGAAGAGTGAGATGAAGTGGCTGGGGAGCAGGAAGTCTGGGTTTCCTTGCTAAAGCTGTTTTGCATTACAAATATGGAGTTTTCCCCAGATACCTGGTGGTTCGGGATGGACTGGGAAACAAAGTTGGCGCAGGAAATATTCTGCAACTTTTAGGGTCTTTGGTTGACGAACAGCGTTGAAACGTATTCATCCACGAGATGTACGATGAACGACAAGCGCTGAAACAACCGATCGACTAAAAGCCTGGCGGGCGGCCAGGCATATAAAACACTAGGGAAAACCCTAAAATTCAGTTCGATTAGATTTTTCCCAATTTGATTTGATCCGCTTAAATTCAATCAATATTGATTGACTCATCTGCTCCCAAAAACGTACAAATGTTTTAAGTGTCCCAAAGACGTATGTATACGTTTTTTTTTAAATGCTAGAACATACAGAAGGCTCTGATGCAGCCTCTCAACTGCAGAGAATGGTTGAAGAAATGGTACTTATTACAAAAACGGCCAGCAGATGGCAGCAGAGTACAAGATATAAACCAGGGCCATTTTGCAACAAGCTCTTTCTGTTTTCAACAGATTTGTGAACAATGATGTAACTTAGCTGTATTCTAATACTAATTGCTGCAAAATGGAAACAGATAGAAACATAATTATTTTTCCGAATGAAAGAAGAGACTCTAATCTTTCTTTTTATAGCAATAGAACACAATATTCTGTGAGGGGGGGTTACTTCTGTGAAAATAGATGGGAGTGAATGAGTTAATTATGGAACATCAATTATTCTTAAAGATCGGGGGCATGCTTAAAAACTCCACAAACAAATTCCAAATAAAAATTAGTGGAGGCTGTATTTGGTTAAATGATTTAGGTTATTAATGAAAATAACCCGTGTGAATGGAAAATAACCATGGTTTGATATGTCCTCATGTAACCTCTTATATAAGGATATGTTGTTGTTCACAAGGGGAGCCTGGGAACTCTTAAGTTGAATGCCTTGTTTATACTGCAGTCCTCTCTGTTTCGAAAACATGTTTTCGGGGCAGGACACCTGCAGTCCTCCCTATTTCGAGGGCATGTTTTCGAAGCAGGACACGACTCATAGGGAGGGTGCCTG
Source organism: Vanacampus margaritifer (assembly GCF_051991255.1). Taxonomy (NCBI): domain Eukaryota; kingdom Metazoa; phylum Chordata; class Actinopteri; order Syngnathiformes; family Syngnathidae; genus Vanacampus; species Vanacampus margaritifer. Next base: position 18,037,678 of record NC_135435.1, on the reverse strand, counting down.
GGAGAGGGCTTGGCCAGCCCGGCTTCTCACGCTCATCCCTACTTGTTAAAGAATAAAAGACGGAGCGGCGCGCGGTTTGGGTAGAGTCAGCTGAGGGAAGCGTACGATCGCCCAGCCGTTAAGCAGCTCGTTCTACCCGGATTGTCGGCTCTCCGGTCTAGTGTCAAGGTAAGCGCTGATGTGATTATATTATGCTGCTTAGTGTTGAAGTGTGTTGATTGCGGTTTGCGGGGAATAAAGGACACAATTATTCTAGCACAGTATATCAGTCTCTGTGTATTCATTGTTGCCGCCGATCACTCACAATCCTGCATAAAAATGTCATGTCTGGGAAGATCTGGCTTTGGTTGAGGGCCCTGAGTGGGTTCCCGCCCTTCCGCGGGTTGACCAATCCGGGCCCTCGGCCACTTGTGCCTGGCCCCAGGTGTGACTAGTTACCTAATTAGTGTGGGTGTATTTAATTCCCAGGTGGTGATCAGTCGGCGTGGGATCATTGCTGCTTGTCACGGTCACCGCCGGAGTTCTGGCTGTTATTTTGGTTTTGTATCTTTTCAGTTCCTTGTTTATTTAATACTAACCAGTACCCCGGTTAGTGTGTTCTGTAAAATAAAGCACGCCAGTCTCGCCTGCACTCCTGCTGTGGGTCTCCTGCCTCCCTGCATTTTGGGTACTCCACTCGCCGACAGACTCAACTCCGCTCCGTGGCGGATCGTAACAAAAAATATAAAAGTGAAGTAGTGTTTTCCACAAAACACCGTCTTACACAAACATTGACAATATGTTTAATATGAGACAATATTTCCATAATTCTAATTCAATTATTGTAAATAAAGATTCTGAATGGTCTTAAAGTGCAATAAGTCACGTAAGAAAATACTTTTAAATTCATGTGAACAATACATTTCAAGAAAAAAGTAAGATACAAAAAAAAATCTTATGAATTTATGAGAACAAAGAGATATTAAAATAATCGATTCATGGTTTTATGAATCAATATCAGGCTCAAAAAGGAAAATCGATTCAATATTGATTATTCGATTTTTTTTAACCCAGCTCTACTGTTTTCTGACTGCAAAAAGAATCCCAGAGTACCCAGAGAGAACCAACAAACCCTCAAAACCTCAACCCTTTTACTGTTAGGCCACAGAACTCACCAATGGACTATTATGCTCTCCCCGATTGTGCAACATGATAAACTTGCCTCCAGTTAGAAATAAAATAGACCGATTAAACTCTTCTAATCCTGTGTAGAACAGTGAGAGCCAGTTGGGAAAGACACGATTATAGAGACGCAACTCATGCAGTGCCAAGAGTGTCTGCAGGCATCTTTCACAATTGCCTTTTAAAACTAAAACTCACTGTGTGGTGAGCTTGCTGCATTAGTTCACGACCAAGACTGTGACTTTGAAGCGGAAGAGGAAAATGTGACGCCAAGGGAGATGAAAAGGAACTCGTCACAATCATCATAACCGCTGTTACACACTCAGCAACCTCACGTATTCATAATTGTCAAAGATGGACGCCATATTTTGTGTGATATTGGCTGCGCTTTCATGATTACAAGGCGGAGCAACTCGACGGCGCGTTTCTACAAGAGTGGAGCGACAAGACAAAAAGCACGCGGGCTACAGCTCATTAAACGTGCTTATTGTTAATGAGAGATGGCTGCTGTTTTTCTTTCTTGGTGCAATAAGGATGAAAATGACGGCGCTCTCGCTTGCTTCTTTTGAGAAATTCAAGCTGATAATATCCCGAAAGCTGGTATCAATCACAATTTGGAACAGCAAATCTCTTTAATACTTTTCTTTTTTCCAGTGATTAGCTGACTGCACTGTACGACTTTTGAGTCAGCGCATGAATTTAGTAAGAACGGCTAGAAAAATATTGCAAGCATGACATGTGCCGTAACAGTCAATCAAAACTTGATGCTTGACAGCACAAGCAAAACAACAATAGTGTGTGTTCTTGTAAGAACAGGCTGTGATTGATAGATATGCGCTTTTAAGACAATTCCCTACTGCTTTAAGAATGAACCATCCACTGACAGATTTTCAACTCCAGTTGATTATATGCACCTGTCGATCACAGGGAGTTCATCATATAATTAATTATTTGTCAATCAGTGAACTGTGTTCAATGAAGCAGGAAGTGATTGTGTGCCGATTTGGAAGGATTTCATCCGGTCAGTTGTGAGAGTGGAAACAGCTCAGCAATGGATGTCATTGATGATCCCTTCACAACAATTAGAATCAAGTTCAGAAAACAAATTCAACTGACCCAGGAATATATTATTTATATATGAGAACGTGCTTAGCACATTTTTCGCATTAGCAAAAATGGAAAGGTTATCCCCCCCCCCCCCCCCCCCACACACACACACACCCGCCGCCCACCCGCCTATTCTCATATGAGCTCGGTTTTATGACAGTGAATCAAGCTGTCATATAGTTCAGCTCATTCAGTTAAATATAATTGAATTCATAATTCATACACTGTAGAATAAATTAAGCATTACATTGCGTGTCACTTTTTCCATGTCGAAAGACAGACGCTCAGTAGCCACAAAATTAGGCACACCTGCATAATCTAATGAGATACAACACGCAATCAGTCTAAATTTGCAAATTGTATAATACTAATGCTCAGTTTTGACGGATAATGTTATTTTCTGACTTTTTTTAGTGAATGAAGTCAGAGAAGGACAATGAAACAGAATTTATGTACAATACTACGTACTACAGGCTACTACTGTGACAGTATTTCTGATTGGTTGTTATACGACCTTTTTTCAGGTACAAGGTACTCGTAAAATGTTGTCCACAAGTTGTACAAGTATGTAAAATATTCATGTCACCAACAGCAGTTAGAGCAGGGGTGTCAAACATGCGGCCTGTGGGCCATAACTCGCCCAGCAGAGGGTCCAATCTGGCCCATGAGGACAGAACACAAAATGCAGTTTCTCACAAAAATGAACTGTTGCTAATTTTGTCCACTGGAAGGGGTACTGAACTCCATTTGGCTGTTACTCGGGGGTTGATGCAAAAATTTTGCATACATTTTTGGTACGTTATTTCACATTAATCTGATAAAAAAAAAAATTTGCAGGTTACTCAGATAATAATAACTGGGAATATTTTCAGAATGCATTCATAATGATTTGCGCACACAAAGAAAAACCTGTTGTTATCTATAGCCTTCTTAGGCCACAGACATATTGGTCCTGTCCATTTGAGTTCAAATTTGGGTGAAAGTGGTCCCTGAAATAAATGAGTTTGACATCACTGAGTTATAGGATTTTTATCTACAGACTATGATATTGGGGTCACCAGCAGGAAAAAAATATATTGGTAAACCTCCAAGCAAATTATCAGTATTGGTGACATTTATTTATTTATTTATTTATTTTTTAAAGCAATTTACCATGAATATAGGCTATTTCAAATGACGTGGATTCAGCTCCCGTTGGGTGACTGTTTGAATGGCTGTATGTCTTCACATATGCCTTGTGATTGGCCGGCGACCAGTCCAAGAAAAAGAAAGAATATACGTTATAGAGTGATGGACTGATATGAATTGAAGGCTGTTGCTAATATATTGATTAACATATAAAGCTGCAGATTATTTATATATATAGCTATTGTAGGCCTATTGTATGTTAATGTTGCACATGTGTACCCAATGAAATGACCATTGAGTGTGTAGTAGGCTATAAGAAGAAATCCTAAATGATACTGAATCGCACATTATGTCATATCATCGTGGAAACACATTTGACAATTTGACACACTGCTCTACTTTCCCGAACATATGAATGCACCACACCACACGGTTTGATGGTGCACCCGTCGTCCGCGGAGGCGCGCGCGTGCACGTTCCAGCACCGTGGACAGAGCGCCACGCCGCAGTGTCAATGCGTGGATTCAACCGGTGGCTTTCCAGCGTGCGGCGGAGCGTGACGGCCACAAATGAGTGAACGGCACACAAGCAGATGCGTTTACTGCACACGTGGGACACGCCAATCGCTTTTTGGCTTACTTTTGGTTTGAGTTTTTCCATTTGTAACCGTCCATCGCGTGGGTAGGCGTGCCATCAGATGAGTGCTCGGCTGGGCTGCGTGGAAAAGCTGAGCGTGAGGAGAGCGGTTGGCTGTGGTGGTGCCTGAGAGAGCCTCCATGATTTAAGGATGCTGTTGGGAAATGCCTGGAGACAGAGATGACGAGATTTGTCAAAAGGCACTTGAACTCCTCTCAGATCTTTGTTCCAAAGGGGAAGTGCAGAGCGAAAACTGCCTGGATTTCATTTACTATTTCCGCGATTTGGCCAGGCCACGCTACACGGACTCAGGTGAGGATCAGCTTAATTAAACGATTTGAAAGGAAATGAAGTCAAATGTGACTTTGTTTGAATGTGCACGTTTTTAACCTGTTTGCCATTTCTTCTGTTACCCATTTCCTAGCAGCTGTTGCTTTGGATTTTGATTGCACTATCATGGGATCATCATAATCAAATTTTATTTGTCTAATCACAGAAGGGTGACATTTTTTACATTACTGAGCATGTTCCTGCTTGCAGTAAAGCCACACTTATCTTCTATGAAAGTTGGATTTACATTTGTGCGTGTGTGCGCGAAATCAACATGGATTCATCACTGGACTTCACTGAACTTGCTAAAACGTGTTGCGAAGGGGGGGAAAAGGTGTGAATTTTCTCAACGTTGGCTCACACATTCAGTCACGTGAGAAAATGAATGGTACGTTTCGAGCACCCAAGCTAGTGCGTGTGCATGCGCGCACGCGCGCGCCTTTGCAATGGAGACAGAGAGCGAAGGCAGAGAGCATGCAGTGTGTTTAAGTGCACGTTTTCAACATGTCTGATCAATTCTCATCATTTGGTTTGAATGATTTGACATTATCCGCCACCCCATGACGTCATTAGTAAATATCTGCGCTCTTTTTTTGGACATCCTCCTTTTGCTCACACTCAAAAGGAAGTCATGAGGTTAAACTAGAACACACCTGTCCACAATGACAGAGCAAAATGATAAGGAGGCATTTATAACTCAGAGGAATGGTGCAATATTTGCAAATAAACTTCCTGTAGAAAAAAGACAGCTTTAGGGATCTGTAGACTAGGGCAATGCCCTTAAATTACTCCCTGGATACAAAAAATAATTGATTAATTGATTATTGGGATTTTTAGTAACACCTATTTGGCATCGTTTGCTTGACTTGAATCTTTAACTTATGCTTGACTTTACTTTAACCTGCAATTATTACCTTGGAATTAATAAAAAAAAAAAGAAAGAGAGAGAAAAAAAGAGTCCAATGGGCTAGGTACATATTGCAGGATGAGAAAACAAGGTGTGGGCAGTTTCACCGATGTTCCAGTGACTCAAACAAAGTCTGTATTGCACCTTTTTCCAAAATGCTACCAAAAAATTCCACTTACAATACAATACAGTGGTGCCTTAAGACATGAGTTCAATTTGTTCCTGACCTCCCGGATAAGTGAAAATGCCCATAGGGTCAATATTTTGTGTGGCCGCCATTATTTTCAAGCACAACCTTTACTCTCTTGGGCCTGGAGTTCAGAGCTTCGCGCGTTGCCACTGGAATCTTTTTTTACTCCTTTATGACGACATCATGGAGCTTGCAGGCATTCGAGACCTTACGCTCCTCCACCTTCTATTTGAAGACACCCCAGAGAGGTTCAATGTGTGCTCAATTTGGACATTTTCACTTGGGGGTGTACTCACTTTTGTTGCCAGGGGATTAGCTAGTAACGGCTGTATTTTGAGTTATTTTGAGGAGATGATAAATTTACACCGTTCTATGAGCTGTACACTGACTACTTTTCATTTTGTGTCAGTGTCATTTTTTCAGTGTTGTCCCAACGAAAGATATAACGAAATATCTGCAGATGTGTGTGGGGGCTTGTACTCACCATCGTGAGATACTGTCTCACACTGAGGGAATCTTCAGACAAATAAGAAGAGCTCAAGAGGGAGGCGTTCTCAGATTGCCTTCTCAGCACTAGGTTGCCTCCTACACTGCTGCATCTTTGAAGGGCCCCATACTCTAAAATTGCTTCACTCTCTTTGTGGTTATACAGTCTCCGAATCCTTCTAGATGACGATAGATTTTGCTCATGCTGCTCTCTGGCAGCCTGTCGCTGTCTTCACATGGCAGGTCTCTCCATTTGTCTACATTCCGCTTCCAAACCTCGCATCCTCTGGTTGGTATTCACAGGATCTCTGAGAGCAGAGAGGACTCTTTGTCAGTTAGTGTGTGAAGCCTTCTGACGGTGCCCACACACAAGTCTTGTTCTCACTAGTCGCTGTGATTTAGTAGACTCGAATTATCTTAGCCAATGTTATCACAGAGAAGCACAATTTTATGATTTTAATTCAATATAACAGGTAGGGCAATATTTGTACTTTTCCATAAATAATTATTTAACACTATACTAGAATTATGTTGACTCAAGATGGAGTTAAAACAATTGAAAGGACTACACTTGAAAATATACCAAGAAAGGGCAAGAACTTTTACAGGATGAAGACAGGCACAATGGGAAAAAATATATCTGAAGACATCAAGCATGATGTACTGTATACTAGTGGTGGGAATCTTTGAATGTCTCACAATTCGATTCTGTTTTTTGGGCCTGCGGTTCGATTCAAAATCGATTTTCGATTAAGAACGATTTTTGATTCAAAATGATTTGATTGACAATGAATTTTGCTTCAATCTATAGATGTGCAAGGAATTGGAATGATCTACTCCAGTCTGACTCGCTAATGCTAATTAGCACGCTACTCGCGGCACTTTTATCACTCAAAAGAATGGCTCCACACTGCAAAAAAAACAACTTTAATTGGAATAGCTTTATCGTGACTTTTTCCTTCTACTCTCTAATGTGGCTACAACTTAACAGTGTATTAGACCGCGTGGAATTACACTGCCCCTAAGTGGCCAAATCAGGTACAACATGAACAGAGCTCCAAATAAGGGCATAAACAGTCAAAAGCTAGACAGTATAAAATAATATAAATAAAATCGATTTCGGGATATTTAAAATCGATTTAAAATCATACTAAATGATAATCGCGATTCTTATGATAATCGATTTTTTGGCACACCCCTACTGTACACAGTAGATCTAAAAAGTCTACACACCCCTGTTCAGATGCCAGGTTTTTCTGTATAAAAAAAACGAGAATAACCTGCAAATTTCAATTGACAAAAGGGGAAGTAAAAAATAAATAAAACTAAGATAAAGTTGCAAAAGTGTGCACACCTTCTAACTGGGGATGTGTGAGTGTTGATTCGGATTCTGCTACCATTTAAAGGGCCCGTAATTAACCTAAAATAAAATTAAGATGTATTCAGAGGCATTATTGGCATTTTTGTCGCCATATCTTACAGAGCAAGCTACAGTACAGTATAGTGCAGTACAGTACGGTCTTATTGGGGTGGCGTGGCTCAATGGTAGAGTGGTCGTCTTGCAACCCAGAGGTTGTGAGTTCGATCCCATGCCATTGTGACCGTGTCAAAGTATCCTTGAGCAAGATACTTAACCTCCTGTTGCTCCTGTTGCTCCACTATCAGTAGGTGAATGAATAGTCAAATGTAAAGCACTTTAAGGGCATTGTAAGGTGGAAAAAGCACTATATATATGTACCGTTTCCCATATTATTCAAAGGTATAATTTGTGAAAGGCTGAAGAAAGAATTTCCAAGGAATTAAATATACAGTTTAACACAATGAAGACAGTTGTCATCAAGTGGACAAAATACTGTAAAGCACAACAGTGACATTGACAAGGACTAAACATCCCTCCAAAATGGATGACCTGATATGAAGAAAACTGGTCAGGGAGGATGCTGAAAGCACCACTGAATGAGCTGCAGGAATTTCTAGCATATTACATATGACCAAAATCTTCTTCATGTCTAGAACATCCAAGCTCGGTTAAATTGCGCAAAAACACACTTGAAATCTCATGTTTTATGGTCTGTTGTTGAAATTTTGGCACACCACCAACATTTGCATTCATGACAGAAAAATGACATCAATACTGCTCATTATCATGATAATGGTTATCTGTATCCAAAGGTCAAAAGGCAGCTGCTAATTTGACATTTTTGGACAAGCATTGTAGAAAAAGTTAGTTGAAAATCTGTTCCACAACTATAACTTTATGAAATGTACCGACTTTATTAACCAATAGCATGCGGCAGAGTCAAGACACAACCTGAGTTCAAGTCTGCCTCACTGCCCTCCCACAGAACGAGGCGCAACCAGCCAATAATAGGTATTGTCAGAATGATACAGCAGACAGCACTGTGCTAGAGCATATGTGTCAGCATGATCTTAACTTCAAGGGAGGTGGTGAGGTCATTTGCTAATTAATCACAGTAGCTAACATTTTCCTCAATCATTAGAAATTGGAACCATCTTCACATATATATACCCATGCTGGTTTTCCCTGCTGCTTCTCAACAGTTGTTGCTGGGCAACAG